>NC_089683.1:9791163-10428496 GCF_031753505.1 Anomalospiza imberbis | reverse complement strand
GCCAATTCACAATTAGTGACAGCACACTTCAGGACAGGAGAAAAATTAAAGAAGGGCAGAAAAGCACATACAAAACCAAAAGCCCTTCCAGCCTGCACTTCAAGAAAACAAGCTTTACAAAGCTAATAGTGTGGCTTGTCAAATATTTCCTTTTAAATTTATGAAGAAGGATTGAGGCATATCCAGAAACGCTGGCAGACACAGCAGACTCTTCCATTCACTGCAACACACCATCCTCTGGGCAATTATTCATATAGAAGAGTAATATTAACAAAGGATTTGTGCATTCATTATTGCTCTCATTGGTATCTTCTTTCTTACAAAAAATAGAACCAAGTACATTCTCAACTTCATCTTTCTTTTCTGTTTTCTTTTCTTGAATATAAGTCAGAAAAGCATCATCCCAGCACTGATTTCCAAACCTCCTTAAGATACAACTCTAAATAGGCATGAAATAGGGAACACCTACTCTGCATCAATTCCAATCATTTCATGGCAACTGGGCAAAAAACTTTTCAAAATCTTTTAGGTTTCTCTATGAGCATCTGGTACCTTTGAAAATCCGGCTGCAAGCCCTCAGCTGCCTCTCCACAAAGCACTGGCAAACTATCCTCAGTCAAGAAGGCAGAACAGACCAGTTTAATTCCTTCACCCAAACTGAATGAGGTGCAAAAAAGCAGATAAATCAGAATAAGATGTTGAAAGGACTACTTGATTATTTTTTAGCAATTTGAATGTGACAATCTTAAGTCTTATCCTAACAGGAAGAATGACTTTAAAAACACAATATATGTTTAAAAACATAATAATAACTCCTAGCTGATTACTTCTCTTAAAAAAAAAATCCCAAGCCGGATGGAAAAACTTTTACTTGAAGCAGGGCCAAAACCAAAAGCATGCTGGGAATGATAAAAGAAAATTGTTTCCAAAAAGTTGCTCTGACCAGTTTGCTGCCAAATGTTATAAACATGATTATAAACATTTTCAAGCTTCTCAGTTTAAAATCCATGCCCTCTATATAGACAGTATGTCTTTCATTCTTCAAAAAGGAAAGGAACAACTAATTTTGAATGCATTCCCCAATAAAATTCCAGTCCAAAACAGAATTCAGCATCCTGAGCTTCAACTCAGCAACTCTGCTGATGTATGTTCTTGTGGGTGTGCAAGCAAAACAGATCATAACTTAACACATGGAAAGCCACAACTGTTGTTTTCACCTTTTTAACTTCTGATATCTCAAAAAGTGCATTCATGTATATACTTCTAAACATGAAAACAGTTTTGATGGCAAACTGCCTGCAATGGGCCTACGTTAATGCTTCACCCTTGTCACATGTGGGCATGAAACTCTGCCAGTCAGTGGTGACTCTGCCTCATCTCAGAAACACTCTTCCCAAAGTATTGTGTCCCAGGGTTGTTTAAAATCAACTCAGACTAAAATTAAGGACAATATAAGATTCTTTAAAATTTGCTGGATTTGATGGGGAAATCGGATTAAATGTACTTATCCCAAAGGTCTGATTAAATGTACTTATCTCAAAGCTCTGACTTAAAATCTCTTCTCTTGTGTAGCATATTTCCCTTCAGTGACATCTCCCACAGTGTCCTTAAACTTTGAATACTCTCTAGTATTTTTAAATCTGATTCTCCTTGGGTCATCAATTATCTCACAGGCCAAAACTGATCAGTAATTTCTGTGAACATAAATACTAAAAGGAATGTGCCATGCAGCAGCATGTCCCCCTGCTCCCCATATCACCTCTAACAGAGGTGATATCTCTCTTAGCACCAACACAGACCAACATCTTAGCAATTCCTGCTGTTCATTTTTACAAAAGCAATGCTGTTAAATGTCATTTTCCAGCTAAGTTCTTTCTTGCATCCCGTGCCAGTCATCCAGCAAACTCCACCCAGACAAAGCGGTACTTGTCTGTTGGCAGCAAACATTTGCAGAGTGCATTTCAAGGCCAAGGTGGTTTCCATGTACCCCAAGCAATGAAAACACTTTTAGATCCTGAAAGGCACAACATTGAAGGTGTCTTCAGAAATCAGGGAGGCTGCCAGCACCTCTGCAGGCAGAAAGTCCATCCCAGCACCAACTACTTGAACGTCCTTTGTCTCCAGTCTCTCTCCTGTGTAAGGAGGAGCGGACAGGGAGCAGGGGGGTGTTGGGAGCAGGCAAACAGGGCCCCACAGCAGCAGGATCTGGTCAAAGGGACAGCCAGCAACTCCTCTGCGCTTGCTGATAGATAGGGTGGAGTACAGCACTGTACAGGCTGAACCTAGATATCTGGCCTGGAAAATGAAACTGGAAAGTACTGCAGCAAAACTCAGTCTGTATCACCAAGAAGGGGATTAAAAATTTTCTAATCTGGAGTTGTACATTTGGATTCTAATCCACCAGCGTCTCTCTTGGCATGCTGTCACAAAATATCGGCAGCAGAAACTTAAGGGAGGTTCATCTGACAGGTCAAACCCCTCAGTAGGCTGTGTATTGTCCATGGCAGCGAGCTTTTCTGTGGCTGCTGTAGAAAACCCATCCCTTTGCAAAGGGCAGTTTACTGTGTTATGAACACAATCCTAACCCAAATCCTTGCCAACTCATCACTTGTAGACTAAGTGTAATACATTCAGTTGAAATGGGTAGATAATTTCCAGTCTAAAGCTTGAATTTATGTGTTACAGGTCAATAGCTGGGTGGAAGAATCCCTTATTTGGCACCTTCCTTCAGCATAATTCAGCAGAGGCAAAATATCAAATAAACCTCAGACTGAAGACTTCTTTTAGTGGAAAAAAGCCACTGATTCCCATAAAACAAAGGAATTACAATTGATTCTAACTCTGGAACAGAAGGAAGGTTGGGAGTCAGGAGACACAGAACTTTTCTTAAGGTTATGGGGAAATTTTGCTTTGGCAATCAAGAAGGATTCACTGGGAGGATGCCAAGACACAGATAAAAAATTACTCTCATGGCCATGAGCTGTTGCATTTGCAAAGCAGAATGTGGATTTTCTGAGATTGCACTGCGCTGTTGCCAAAGCACAGGTCCACTGCACTTGGAAGCAGATGCATGGGATAAAATTAGTATTCCCTTGCCTTGGAACCAGACACAAATGCTCTAAAACAGCCCAGCCCTCACTGTGTGGGTTACATGTTTTATAAGAGCAAAACCAGCCACAGCTTGCAATGCATTCTGTGGGACAGCAAAGCTCAAGTACATAAATGTCACCAAAGGGGCAGTGGCAGATGTGTGGCATAGGTACACAAAGGGAGTATTAGGAAGCACATGCAAGTAAAGCTTCCAAGGCAGAGGCAGGAGGATCAAGAACAACCCTGCAGAAGAAGCAAGAAAGGCACCTGGTGAAAGCAGAGCACTTCCTGGGCTCAAAAATGAAGTGAATTATGTCAGGACTGGAAGAGGTTCAGCCCCCTTTCTTTCTCTTTGTGACAGGAATTAAAAGTATGCAAACATTAATGATGAGTAGGGAAAAAAGATGATGAACAAAGCTTCCCACTTTGGGACCCTCTTCCCTCATGGCAGAATCCTGGCCACCTCATCCTGCTGGTGGGACTGCTGGGTCTGCAGCTATCAGTGCTGACCATGTGGCTTCAGCTCCAAGACACTGAATGCCCCCAGCTAACAAAGGCTTAGAGTTTGAATATGCAGAGACAATGACCGATGACAGAAAGAGAATTTCAGAATCAATGAGGTTGGAAATGGCCTCTGGAGATTGTCTAGTCCTACCTCATGTCTCTCAGAGGGCTCAGCTACAGCAGGTTTCTCAGGAATGCAGCAAAGTTTTGAATATTTTGAAGGGTGGAAAGTCTGCAACCTCTCTGGGCAAACTGTTTTGTTGCCTGACCACTCTTCCCATAAAAAAAACCTTTCACTTATGGATAAGTGGAAATTCACTTCTTACTCATTTGCCTGTTCCCCAGTCTCCAGGCCATGACCCCATCAGGTGCTCATACACAGGCATGGCTGGACCTTCTCCAGTATAACCCTGACTGTCTTGTACTGGGAGCCTAGAAGTGGACACAGGACTCCAGATGTGACAATAATTGAGAATTAACCACCAGCAAGCGTGTATCATTAATGAATGTGACAGGAGTCACAAACAAACAGGCGTGTGTTGTTTGGAAACTAGCCTGAGAGTCTTTTAAATATTCCAAAAGTGACTGCCTAGTTCCCTTTACCACTATCTCCCTCTCTCCCTCTGTGTATATATGCTTTCAGTTGTGCCAACACTTAAATCTCAAGCCTTTTGTAAGTGAGGGTGTTATTATTGCTGGTACTTCACAAAAAGATAACCCAAGGTGGAGCAGGGAGCAGGCCAAGGCAGCTCCACCAGCCAGGCCAGAGGCAGGAGTCCAGCATCCCTCCTTTGGCTGTACCAGCCCAGCACAGAACAAAGAGACTCATTACATGTACTGCTCTGGATTCGATAAAATGACCCCAGGTCATGTTCAGGCTATGAATGTTTTTTTTTTTTTTTTTTTAAGTTCCCAAGCCTGCAAGAGCTAACATGCCATGTTTAACTGTCTAAGAGCTCATTTTGCTTGCAGCACCAACCTTAATGCCAACCATTACCTCATCTAAATTCAGGGAATACATGTTCTTGAAGCACCCCTCCTCTGCATCAATAGCAAGGCTGATGATTCAAAGGAAAAAAAATACCAGGACAAAAAAGCAAGCTGTAAGACAGACTGAAACCTCTAAACACTTCTGCTCTGATGTTTGCAGAAGCAAGATGCTGAATGTGCTCCTGACATTCTACTCTCAGACAGATATGGAGCTCCAAAAGCTTGGCTTTGCAAGTGCAGATCAAGCCCAGAGTGTGCCAAGTCTGACATGTGCTAAATGTAGTGCAAGGGAATGTTGCTGAAGAGCTGCCCACTCTGCCTCCCTCCATCCCACGTGGGCACGACAGGGCTCCAAAGTTGGAAAGGGCCAGGCACCCTTTGCAGCAACGCAGAGGTAAAGAAACACAGCACCAAGGGAAGAGAAGGCTCAGGGCTGGGAATTTTGTTTTTATTCTTTTTAAAGCAAACTGTGTTATTTATAAAATCACAGCCAAAATGATGCATCTGCTGCAGAGCTTCAGTTACCGCTGGGCAGAGAAGCAAGACAACCACAATCTTTTCTCCTTAATGCATTCCACCTCTCTGGGTTCTCCTGCAGTTAAGCAATCAGAGCAGCTAGAGCACAAAGAGGTTTGCTCAGCTCATCAGCCATCATTCCTGCAAGAGCAGGGAAAGGCTTCCCAACAACAGAGGTATATATAAATACTTCACTCGATCCTGGCCAAAAGGTCAAGAGAAAAGGTCATCTAATACCCACACTGGTCATGCCAAATTATTCCAGCCACTCAGGACCCATGCTCATCTTTCTTTTAAAACTAAAAAAAACACCCATAAGCAGTCATAAAAAGACTGAAATCCTGACTGCCACAATGCACTGGAGTTGTATTCTGCATCTGGGTTCAGGGCATTTCCAAGCAAATTTAAAATTTTGGCAAAGGTACATGGAGCTTGAAAAGCACCCTGTCCTCCCATGGCTCTCCCCCAGCCACCCCACTGAGCCCCGGCTGCAGCTGCCTGGAAAAGGCCCACTCAGCTCCACCTTCCCACACAACCATGGGAGGGAGGGACGGAGGGAAACACAATGCTTCAGTTATGAAAACCAAACAGCTTTGAACTCGTTTCACAAATTCAGTAATCTGAGTTGACTGCTAGCACATGGGGCTTTTTGAAATGCAGAGCCCATCCTGCTGCCCCTGGCTCAGGAAGTCCCTGACCCGCTCTGTGCAGGGTGTGGGGAGGGATTGCCCTGTGCATGCCCTGTTCCTGTGCTTATCTGCCTGCAGCTGACAGCGGTGCACTGCTGGAGAGCCTGCAGACAGCCCCCTACAGCTGCTGCTGCTGCCCAGGAGCTCTAGTTACACTTTGCACCACTACGTAAGCACCAAAACAGACTGTACCTACTGCATTATTTGTTTTTCTTCTGAGGGAAAACAAATTAAATGCACTTTCTTGCCCTTCTCAAGGGTTCCACATGGTCGACTGCTGCCCTGACTGAGCTCACAGCAGCTCTGGGCACCTGCTCAAAACCAGACCCAAACGGGATTTCTCCCTGACCAGCAAATGAGCCATATGGGAAATGGACCCTGATGTCTGAGGCTTAGGGAATGGACAGAGTTCCTGCATTGGTGCACTTGTCTGTCTACAGAAAAAAGGCAAAGAGACGTACCCTGCCCCTGCCACGCATCATCTGCTGGGAGGAAAGTCGAGCTGCCATGCCAACAGCATCTGGAAGGACTGTCCTCAGATGATTTACTCTTCACGTTATCTGCACAAAGGAAAGCATCTTCATTAAAAAATTAAACCAAAAAAGCCCAAATCCCGAACCTAAAAGATAATCACATAGGTATATTCACATTATTAAAACCAATTAATCATGCCTCTGTCTGCTCACTATGTCGCAATGCCTGGATGTTATGTAATTTAAGCCACACATTAATCTATGTTTCTCATCACTGTGGATTTATTAACAAAGGCCGGACGAGGACACTACATGCATAAGTTATTTAAAGCAACTCACTCAGGAATGGCTACACTAACAACATTCCGAAAAGTAAACTTCTGGCACATCTCTGTTGGGGACCTAAGGAGGGAGCTGTAGTTCCTGCAGAACAAAAGCCAAATCCAGAGTATCCAGCTCCAACTCCCACCACCTTCAGTGAGAAGGCTTCTGCTCAAGCCAACAGAAATCCATAATTACCAAACTAATTGCTCCATGAAAGAGCACAGGTGAGAGAGCTGCTGGAGAAAAAAGTTGCTTTGATGATTACTTTCAGTAACTAAAGCAACCAGTAGGATTCACATGCCCCCCTGAATGACTCCCCTTGGCCCCTTTCTAAGATCTGTACATAACATACTAGGGTATTCTTCAAATCTTTCATAAATCAGGGTTTTTTTGACATCTCTGACTTTTCCTTTCTTCCTTTCACCTAATGAACTCTGAAGTTGATGCAGTTGTGTATCAGTTTGGTGATTTGCTGCATAAAAGCAGATATTAGAAAGTATTTCTCCTTGTTGAGTACTAATACATTAGGAACTGCTTGAATCGACTGACAAAGTGTTGGAAAACAGATGGTTAAATATGGTATGCGTTATATTAATTGCCTTATCTGGCTTTAGAAGCTGATTTCAGCGTTCTGACTAACATCACACACTCTGTTTTGTGCACAGATATCTATATGTATCTATGCTTGTCTTTAGCATCTCTAACAGATTCAGGACCAGACTCTGCATTCATCATCCAGCTAAACTTTCAGTCAAATGTGAGTTTCTGGTAGGCAGGGAATTTATGAACTAGGGGAACTTGCAGTCAATCAGTGAAGACTGACAGTTGCAAAGAAGCAAAGTGAAAGCTAGAAACGAGGCTTAACTCAATGCAAAACGAGGAGATGCTCCATCCTTCTCAAGGCCACGCATGGAGGGGCTCAGGCAGGAAATCCCTCACTGTGCTGGATGAGAAGCTGCTGGCTAGGCAGCCTCTAACACAGCCTTTCCAAGCTGCACATTCACTCCCTCCCTCGGTCTGAAATTCTTTGAATTTGTTGGTTATCAGAGCACAACAGAAACCTTCTGTGTGAGTCAACCTAACAGAAAGAATCTGCAGGGGAGGCAGTATTTTTTTTTAAATTTATTCCAAGATGAGTACGTGAATTTGGAAAGCGCTCAATAAAAGGTTCTGATGTCGCTCCCTAAAACACTGGTGTGCTGGATTGCAGATGCAAGCAAGCTGTGCAAGGGAGAGTGACTAATGAGATGTGGCTCCAGGGGAGAAGACCCATGTGTGATCAATGAGAGCCCTCTTCAGCCAAGCAGCTAAGAAAGTGATAGAAGAATTCAGATAGAAGTACAACGAGAGGCCACTTACCTAAATCCCTCGAGAGATCTGACAATGTCCCAAAGGTCACAGGACAGGATTTTACATCTGCAATATCCCATGTTCCTGAATTTAAAATGCAAACAAACAGTAGCCCAAAATCTGATGTTATGTTCACAATTTTTACCTCATGCTCCCAAGCTCATTACAGCCCTTCCACGTTCACTTCATTCCAAACCTACATCCATTGCTGTTGCTGGACAAGCATCAAGCAAGGAGAAATCACCTTTATGGACAGAGAGAGTCCAGCCCCATCACCATGTACACCTTCTCAGACTTCTAACATGCATGTCACACCAGCATGGCACTTCTCTGGACTTAAATTCCTCACTCATCTGAATTGATACCCTTTATGCACTGCTGGCAAAGTTGTCATCATGTATTGGAATTTGGCCTTTTGAAAGCATTAGAGTAAAAATGGTACTAATGTCCTCCCCCATCAACCCTGTACTTTGCAAGAAAAGGACTCTAGCAGAGAAGGCAACTTACATGAGGGCAACCTAAGAGCATTTTCTGAATCATCAGAGTACTGGATTACTGCTACTGAAGGTGAGTCATCATGTGGCCTGATTCAATTCAGCCACCATGTTCAATTAATCACTGAGAATGTAGTCAAAATCAAATGCTTTTGATTTAGGAATACCCTGCCTTTTCCTTTTTTGAAATACACAGATATACCCTGCAGCCTAACTCTGGCCATGTGTGAGCATCCTCAGAAGGCAAGGCTTTGGTTGTAAAAGACACAAATAATACCTGTGGGTGGAAAACAGCTTGCACCCAGCAGGTAGTCTACAACACAAAGAATTCCTGCCATAAGGACCCCTCTTTTCACATTGCTGGGAAATAAATGACACCTAGCAGGGTCCAAGGGGGGTGGACAACACTGTGTGTGCAGGATAAATGTCGATGGGGCTGAACTCTGATGAGAACACAGCAATTTCTGAAGCCTCCCCTCGGCAATATTTGAATGTCAACACTCACCTACATTGGAGAAAACATCATCTTCTGACCTAGAGGGTGCCGATTCTTCCCGTAGGGCTCCTGAGCCCTTCAGCACAGTCCCACACTCTGCCTTGCCAAAGAAAGCACCTTTTCCACCACCACCAGTGTCCTCTGTGAGTGGCCACGCCGCTCCCTTCTCGTCCCAGTCAAAGGCTGGCTCAACCGCTGAGCTACCCAGAGATGCTCTGCTGGGGTCTTCTCGGGAATAAACATTACCACAGGATCATCATTATTTTTAATTACAAGGAAGAGTTTGTTCAGGAGAGAAAACAGAACAAAGCCTGATCTAAACCCATCAATTTCCAACTGAAATTATTTACAGACATGGTGGCAGCAAAACGCAGCTCCTGGGATGGGACACTGAAGTGGAAAACAGGATGGCCAATGTGAGAAGGATGGCACCACAGCAGCCGTGGGCATCCCTCCCTGGAGAGGAGGCTGCTCAAGGCGTCCAGGGTTCTGCTGGGGGCCCAGAACAGTGAAGGGAGAGAAAGAGAACAGCTGGACCTCCAAGAAAAAAGAAAGCAAACCTCTTGGATGTTGGTTGTTTAAGGCTGTTAGAGAAATCAGTGCAGGCATATGAATATTTTAAAAAATGACAGTTATCTTCAACATTTTTGTTCCAAAGGACTCCTCAAGTGTTTTACGACTCCAGCCTTCAGAATAGCAAAGCATTTTCTGGAGCTCTGGTGAGGAGGAGACCACTGCTGACACCAACTCCACCTTCACATACCTTAATGGTGATGCTGCTCTTTCTCCCCTGCCAGGGAACTGCAGCCAGCACTCGGCAGGGTTAGGTCTTCTTCCTAGATCAGATCTCACTACTCTGCCAGCATGATCCAGGATTCAGCATTCTGCACAGCCCAGGCTGCAGGACTGCACCAAAGACTTCTGGTGCTTCAAATGAGACTTGGAGCTCCCTTTCCTGAGTCAGCAAAGCCCTTAACACCTGCATGACCTTAGGGTTAATCCCTGTGGGGTTTGCATGTGGAGCTGGCACCACTGATGACAACAGTTCAACTTACATGAAGAAAGAAATGTGGACCCATTTACTGGAGAGAAACTGGTGACCTGAGCACCTCTATAAATCAAGACTCAAATATCTAAACTCTTGATATTTAACGCTATATAATCCAAATGATAGATAAGGTGGTCCCAAGGTGTCTGTATATTTTTCTGTTGAAATTTCCTGTTCCCTTACGCTTCAATTTTAATAGAGCACCTGAGTGCACTTTAAAAGCCTTATTTAAGCAGACAGTGCACTAACTCACATATATCCAGCTAAATCTCCTAATCCAGCTATGTCTCTCCAGTATCCCAACTCCTATCTTAGCTTCTAAATTACTCGAATATTATAAACCTAAAGGTTATTTTGATCATTTTATCACAGATAATGAAAATACTTCCAAATGTCTTAATTCCATGATCTGCTTTCATATAGTGGTTATTACATATAACCACTATGATATCTGCTGTATGATTAGCAGAAATGTATATAGGCATAAGTGCACAGCAAACACCTTGAAATCCCCAGAGAAAAAATGTGGAGTGAGCACAAAGTGTTGTTTCATTCTATCTCATTAGGATAAGAGTACATTCCTATTACAGTATTAATATGTACAATCCTGACTAAAATACCTGTTTGGAACTGAGAAAATTATTTGTGATTTTATACGTCCATTATCAGAAAACCTCTGTCAAGCCATGAAAAAGGAACAAGCCCACATGACACCAAGCCTTTAGCAGATCTATGATCTAACAGACATCTGCTTTCAAAGTCCTGTGGGTAATGCTGTGTGCTCTGCTGTGTGTTTTAATGAGAACATGGAGTATAAGGCAAGCTCCCAAGTAAAAGCTCCCAAAGCTGTTTTTTCTTAAGTAAATAGCCTCGGTGAGTGCATGGATTTTGCTGCCAAATGATGAATAGAGCAAACAGACACTGGTGTGTGGGGAGGGGTAACAAGCCCAGCCAGATCACGTGTGCAAATTGAGCCTGTACATTTACCTTTTTGTTTCAGCCTTTCCTTCCTTAAGTGTCTCTTTTCACGGCTGCTGATCTTGGTCTGCCAAGCCCCTACAACAGAGAGCAAAGTTCATTTTTAAGCTATCAAACAACTTTCTTCATAGCCTTTACTGCTTAGCACCAAGGTAAGTAGCCATCTGAAAGTTTCTGATGCTGGCTGTAAAAGAAGCATCAGATCTCATGCAGCACGTCCCCCGTGTGCAGCCTTTGCTTCCTCTGCAGAGATGCTACATAAGAAATCCCCATCACAGACCTGTCTGTTGTGTCCTGACTCACATAACTGCAATTCTTCTGTCCTGTGTGTCAGCCTGAGGTGACACCCATTCCCTTGGGGGAGATATCACAGCAAAGCATCAACCACCTTATATATCTGACTGTGGGGAGAAGTTAATGAAAATCTTAACCATTAAATAAGGCTTCAATTTACTGGGTTCCTCTAGCCCTAAGACTTGTTCTGCAATGTGGACACCCTCTCCCACTCAGCTGCTTTACACACACATTCATTCACACCCATGGGGCCACATCCTGTCTCCATCCATGCTCTCCATGACCCAAGAAGTCAGAGGAGGTGCTGGCAAAAATGGTAAATGAAGGGAAAAACACAACCCCTGGGGCTGACCAAGACACTTCCTTTCTCTGAAGCATCCCTGAAGAACACATGAAGCATCTCTGAAAAATACATTAAACAGTTCAGCTGGCTCATCCATTCAAAAAATTACAGATCTGTTTGCAGAAAGCCTCTGCTGTGTCCCCTTCTCCCCCAGCAGCCTCACAGGCCCCAGGAAGGACTCTGGTCCAACAGCAGCAAGGGCTTCTCTTGCTCTCACCACCACACTAATCATATTGTAATCTTTTAAGCCCAGAAAAGCTTAGAATTTGTTGTTTTCAGTGCAACCCTTGATGGGGGGAGGCAGAGAGGGGCTCATGGGATGCAATGTATTTTCCAGTGAAATTCTAGCTGCCTGAGCCTTGCTGGATTCTGCCAGATTTCTCTGCAGATCTGCTTGCAAACAAAGGTCTTGGCTCTGCTCACCGGTGTGCCACAACTTGGCTGTGAATTGCCCCAGCACCTTTACCAGCCTCAGTCATGGGCACAACAGTGTGCTGCTCCATCTGTGTATCAGCATGGCAGAGACAGGATTAGGGGAAGGACCCCGCTGAGCACTGGGCCTCTGACCACTTCAGAGATCCTTCCTCACCTGCACATTTGCCTTCCCTGTGTACACAGTCGAGACCTGGGGAGTGTGGCAGGAAAGCACATGGCCCCTTGTCAGAGACTGAAATTTTATGGCTTAAACATTTTTATGAAGGACTTTTCCCATTATAGAAAAAGTGCATAATGAAGCTGCACCACCAAAGCCCATCTTGGATGGGCCTCCTGACTGAAACCCTGGACTGCGAGTTAAACCCACAAGGCAACTTGAGATAAGGAAAGTGACACTTGTTCAAAGCATCTGGAAGAGCACCCACGGCCCCGCACAACACCTGCTTCGAGGTGGAGGCCACAGCCCCAGGTTTATCAGCTGCCAAGCTCACACAGACCCTGCACCAAAGGGGGGACGAGGAAAGGTTTTGGGTGTGTGGCACAGCCTCTGGCCAGAGGCAGTGAGTGCCCACCCTCTGCTGTGCAGACCAGCTCAGCTGTGTGTGGATATTCTCAGTTCAGTCAGAGAGAAAAATAGAAGGTTTTCTAACCAGGCAAGAGCCTGGGAGACAGTTGGGAAAGAATGTAAATAATTCTCTAATCTATCTTGCTGTTCACATTGTTTATAGATATGTTCTGCCACCGTGCGTCATTCACTGCACACCAACGGTGTGAGATGTTTTTACTCTAAGACCAATGAAATTAGTCTGCACGATATTCCCTATAAATAGAGCGGTGCATTTGAAATAAATCAGAGTTCATTTTCTTGCCTTCGACTTGAAGTAATTTTGTTCCCGTCCTGCTCTACAGCAACAGCTGTGGGGCCCCTTCACCCCAGGAAAGCCACATCTAAGGGACATCCATGTGAGGGACAGCAGACGAGGGGTCATGGTCCATCAAAGGCCCCTCCCAAAGGAGTCCCCAGACCCTGCACCAGAGCACTGCACGTGAGGCAAGAGATCCACAGTGTTGCAAGGGACAGTGTCAAACCTGCCCCATCAGGGGAGGCACATGGGCATTCCCACCTGCCCAAATGTATATTAATCCAAGGGATTCTATACTGTAAGGCAGGGGACCCTCACCACCAAGAAGACCAGATGGAGGGAAGCAACAAGGCATCATTGGAACCCATGGAGGGGTGATACATTTCTAATCTTTATCACTCTCCCTGTTCCCCCACACACCTCTTTTTCTGTTTTTCTTTCTTTCTTTTCTCTTTCTTTCTCTTAGCCTCTTTTACAAATAAATAAAATATATAAAATTTTTTTGAATCACATTTTTTGGGTATATTCAAATCTTCCAGGGTTAGATTCACAGAGAGTTAGTTCTCTTTTCTCCTCTGTAATTAAACCAGATCACAACAGCACCTGTCCACGTAGTTACACATGGAAAGGAGCAGGTGATAGAAATAACTCTTAAACTGGCAGCTTTCCCCGCTAACATAGAACTCTAAAATAGTAGAGAAGGCCTCCCTTTTGACATATTTCATCCCATGTTATTATTTAGTAATATGCATCAGATAACAGAAGAATCAGATCTTTTACCTTCTTCCTCTTGCAGTTTGTCTTTTTCCACAGAAAGCAGATCTTTTGGCACTTCCTTGTCTGAGCACTGGGTTTTCCTCTTCTTCTTAGGCTACAGTGTAGAGAAGATATAGAGCAGAAAGATAAAACAAATATTTGTTATGTTTCATCCAGAAGAAAAAAAGAGTCAGGACATTAGTTGTGAAATGGAGACAACCCATGATACTCAGAGAGAGTAGGGAGTCTTTTAAGTGTGTGCAAAAGTCTTCCCGAACAGATTTTATTGCAAATTCCAAACCAATAAATGCTATTGCTTTGGACCTACAAATCTTATCTGCTAGATTAGAAAGTTCACATTTTAATTCAGGTACCTGCTCTATAGTAAGATTTGCATTCATTGTTCCTAAGTTCTTCCTCTGAAGGAGGAAAGTCTAAAGTATTTACCCCTTTTAAAATCAGGAGTGCTATAATCAAGAATTAGGACCCTGCCAATGCTTAACACAAAAACCCCAGCCCCCACCCCCCCTTTCAAACCATGGAACAGCCTGTTTTTAATGAAGGTATCTGCAGTTTGCACTAATCTGAAAGGGCACAGGAGTAGCTGAGGCCATTTGCATACAACTTGATGAAACACTAGTGCTAACCCTAAACTATACATTTTGAATATTCTAGTTTAAACAGTGATTCTTGACATTTTCAAGGTGGGAAACCCCTGCCAGAAAATGTAGCTCCCTGCCCAGACTCAGGGGCTGCTCCTCACTTAGAATCACAAAATCACAGAATGGTTTGGAAGGGACCTTAAAGACCATCCAGTTCCAACCCCCCTGCCACCTTCCACTAGACCAGGCTGCTCAAAGCCCCATCCAGCCCGGCCTAGAACACTTTCAGGGACAGGACAGACAGCTCCTCTGGGACACTTGGAACTTGCTGTAAAGCCTTGGAAGCTCTTTAAAGCATTAGCCTCTTTCTCCACACCAGTACAAGTGCTCAATGCCCAAGGTAAAACCTTTAAACAGACCCAAGGAAATGTCCTTGTCAGAGCTGGAATGGAAATACAGGAGATTCCAGCACCCACTTCTGGGCTTGGATGATGAGACCATCCCCCTTGTGGTGGCAGTGTCAAAAACTCCAATGTGGCTGTGCCAGAAAATTACATGGTCTTATATTCCTGCAGCATGTCTTAAGTGCAGCAAACCAAAGAAGAACAAACTATCTTAAGAAATGAACATTCTTAAAACAACTGTCTCTTGAAAGACAAAATGTACATCTAAAACTCTTGCCAGTACCTTGAGGAGCTTTTTCTCTCTGATGTTGACTGATGTGATAAGATGGCCATTCCCTGGAACCTAGGAGGTGGACAATAACAAAATGCATTATGGTACATAAACATGCATGTGTGTGTATGTGTAAATATGTATGAAAATATGTTTATTTCAATACCTTCCTATAATACATATAATAGTCTGAAAGATACAGCTAAGTAACCCCCTGTACGAATCTGGGCTAGAATTTGTGACCTTGTTCCAACTGGAGTAATTAATTCCAAATTAATTAGTGTATGCTAAGCCTTCATGAATGTAAGTCCAGAAACTCCACAAAGATTTATTCTAAAGCAGATATATTTGTGGTTTATCTTAAGATTTGTCTAAGATCAAAGTTTTTTTTCAAATAGGGTAAGCCTGTCTTAAAGAAACAGCATAGACATGAGAAGGCTTATTTTAATTCTTGTTTACCAGTTGGGGTGGACCTTATGTTCCCTCTCAGGTCTATCTGACCAACTAAAATAATAGATTTTATCCTACCTAGATCAAGTAAACAATAAATGTTTAAGGACTTTTCCAATGATAGTTTGACTAATGTCTCAGCTGTCTCAGAATTCCCTGGGAATTGCCAGCCACCAGGTACAGGGATGGGAGGGTGTAAATCTGCAGCTGAGACAGCAGAGACACCTCCACAGGTGCCTCTGTTTCCCCCTGACACGCACAGCAGCTCGTTGCTGGGTGTGTGGCACTTCTCTGACTTATCCAGGCTGCTCTCCCTGTGCAATGCAGCTGCTGTTCAGCACTGTCCAGGCTTCCTTCAGCCCATCAAACCTGCTGGGCTGCCCAGCTGACCCCACATCTCCCAGAAGGGGGCCTGACTCAGGCTGTCACCCTAATCCTTGATCCATCCTCTGCCTCCTCTGCCAGGGGCAAGGGGATCCCTGGCAGGTGAAGGCAGCCCTGCCTGGAGCAAAACCCATCTGATCCCTGTTGAATTCAGGTGCCCAGTCCTCTTGGGGAAGGGAAGCCAGCGAATGCTTCCTCCTGCCTCCTCCCTCTCCTCACCCTCACAGGTCATCTCTGTCCCTGAGACATTGGGGCCATGTTAGTTAACAGCAGATAAAATCCTGCGGGTGACTGCCCATGTCTCTCCCCAGCAGACCCAGTGGGGCTGCAGCCCTTCAGACTCTTAATGGTCAACTCTTTGATATTTTGGGGATTTTAGAGCTATTTTTCACAAGTCTCAGAAAGGTCTGGTTTGAAGTGCATGACAGGCACCTGTATGCTGGCAAATGTTTCGTCTCTGGAGGTGTTTGCTTGGAATTCCAGACCAGTTATAAGCCCATGGTGGACATGGACCCAGCAGGCTGGTGTTCATCCCAAGTTCCACAATGATTAGGAGAGGAAGCCCCCTTCTGGACTTTGTACACAAACAATTCTGATTCAGGGTCTTCCAGTAAAACATCGCAGTAGCAGGAGGCAAAACCCCTGCCTGTTATATCAGTAATTCCACCAGCTTCACATTATAAGCTTAAGTCAAAATCTCCTCCGTCCCCTCGGCTGTCAAATGCAAACAATATAATTGTTTACAATTATGTTATTCTGAACATTAGTAAAATAATTACTTCTCTGTTAAAACCCAGCAACATTTGTTAGTAGCTAGCAAGGCTGTCTTGTTTTTTCCCATGGGCACTTTCTTCTAAGCCTCTCAGGTTCATTTACTAGAGGCACTCCATAAATCCCAGCACAAAGCAAACCGTTTTCCATCTCCTGCTCTGCTCAAGGGAAAAATCCCACTCTACCTGCAGCAGGGAGGGAAGCAGCTTCTCACATAAAATGTGGGATATAAAATACAAAACCAGGGGCATTTTGGTGAAAATTTGAACTACGTAGATATGGAAAATCTTGAGTTTATATTATTCGTTCTTTCTCAGCAATGTTTCTGTCCATTTAAATGTGTGGAAATACAGATAGATCTTGTCACAGTAGACAACAATTCCTATGCAATATAGAATCTTGGGGGAATTACTTTCAATTATATGACAGAGAACTTCAGGAAAACTGAATTTTATTGGATGAATGCAAGAAGAGATGACTGGGGGAAGCCAAACAACATGAGTGGAATATTCCTTCCCAATGTCATCAAAGCCTGGTGATTTCCCAGTTTTCATAATGAAATCTTCACTGTTTTCTAAAAGCTTTGCAAATGGACCTCCTAAGTGAGGGCAGTTTGAGCAAGACTGCCACCACGGGCACAGAAATAGCAACACCAGCTTAGGAGGCAAAGAGGAGGAGGATGCTTTTTTGCCGTCTTTCAGAAACACACAGATAAGAGGATAAGAGACATCCCACCTCCTGTTAGCCTCTCTTTGTATCAAGATGCTTCTGTACGCATGAGGGACTGCAGGCAGAGACAAGGAAATGTCAGGATTAAGGGCATGAAACTGCCTTCCTCCCCCAGGCTGGCAAGCGAGCACAGCCCGAGGCTGAACAGGGCCCTCACACAGGCAAGAACTCCAGAAGGAAAATGCTGAGTGCAATAAAGGATTAGGGAAGATGCAAACTATATTGGCTCTGACAGACTCGTCTCAGCTGGCGCACGATCACGTTCCTGGACCTTCTCTCCGTATAAATGACAGTAAGCAAGGAGCTGGAAAATTGCAGCACTTTGTTTTCGTGCTTTGCCAACCTGACTGCTGCGTACTTTTACCAGACAAGCACAACATTTGTTACTGAAATGATATTTCACCTGCTAGACAAACATCCCCCTCTCTCTCCATCACTGACTAGGAGGTTAAATAGTCATTTACTATGTCCCAGGGGTCTTCATGATGACTGAGTGGCTATTCAGCCCTAAGTGCCCACATGGGACTCCTGAACCTTGTTGCATCCTTCCTAAAGAGCAGATGAGTGCAAAAAAAATACCAAACCTGACCACTGACTGATGCTCAGCAAATGTCCCACCACTGTGGTGATGCTCTTTTTTTGAACCTGAAATATCTCTTGCTTCTCTGCCATCCTTCAGTAATACCAGCAACTCCCTTTCTTTCATCACCAAGAATTTTTACTGAGTTCTATTTCCTTTCAGTGGAAAGGTATTATGTTAGCCTGACCTTTTGTATTAAATCCTGCCCTTATCCAACCCTTTTTCAGGCAGTAAGCTGGCTGTGTGGCTGAGGAACCCCACCCTACCCTATTCTTCCCTTTTGAAGCCCTTAGGGTAGGGGATTAGTCATGCCTCTTTATCGTGCCATTTGGCCACTATGAAAAGGAAAAAGGAGTTTTCATTATTTTATTTTATTTAACCTAATGGAATCATTACAGAGAAATTAATATTGTCAGGGGATTTTTTTTTTCTTAATGAAAAATGTAGTTTTGTACAGGGAAAACACATCTAAATCCACCACATTAAATGACTATATTAAGTGCAATTCCAAATACATCAAATATATGCAGACAAACAGAATCAGGACTTTTAGTGGAATCAGACATAGCATATTAATTGCTACTCACATTCTGTGGAACAATAGAAAGATTATTTTTAGTTCATGGCCATTTGGTTCGTGACCCAGTAGAACAGGATTTCCCCCACACCCCCTGCCTTTTTTTCCCTTTTTTATGTAACTTAAGGTTATATTTCTGATGATTGTTCTGAAACTAGCAATTTCTGATTCTCCTGAGTGTTTAATTCTCAGGGTTTAATTTATTTTATGCTGTTAATATAGTTCTACATAAAGTCACAAAGAAAGGAGGCAAAGTGATACATCTCCAAGTGCCAAAAAATCCTGGGTTTAGTATATAAACCTTGTATTCAAAGCCATAAAGCTGTATGCCTAGAGACTTTATGCATTTCAATAGTTTTGTGAGACTAGTCATTTTTATAAAACCCAACACCTTTGTGTCTATCAGATCAGGCTGCCTGCATTCACATCTCAGTGCCACCAACTGGTTAGAGGAGTAATTAAACATTATGTGAATATCAGCTTCAGGTTCACTAACTGCCCTTTGTCCCTCTTGGGAAAGGTGCTTAAAATTGCCTTCCTTAGGAAGGCATGGAAAGGTTTGCCCAGTAGAGGGATACTAGGACAAAATAAACTCAGCCTATGAAACCCAAAGGGAGCTATTATATGCTTCACACATTGGAAATCAGGAAATTCATTTAAGAACATGAATAAAGATTCAGAAAATTGTTTTCAGCTACCACTTTCAGAAAACTCAAATTAAGTGGGTTGGACACTGGAAATGAAAGGAAGCAAAACTACCCCATTCTGGCAGGGGGTCTGTGAACACAAAACCATTTCCAGATTTAAGAAGTACTTCAATTAAATTGTTTCTTAGTGCTCAATTCCAGTGAAAAAAAAAAAAAGGAGGTTTTTTTTTTTTCCACTTTATGTTAGAACACAAGAAAAATGTCATGGATTTAGGCCAAAAGGCAATACTGGTATGACAAAAGTAAAACCAACATGCACTGAATTAAAATATTAAGGGAGGGGGTGGGAGAAAAGAACAAAAAGATAAGGACTTTCTTAGCAGGGAAATAAATAATCTCCCTTAAACATGCTCTGTTACAACTGAACAAGGTATGACTGCACTTTTCAGCTTTCTCAGTAGATCTTCAACAAGCTGAAAAGTGAGCAGGAAGTCTTCATCCCTCTCAGCATCCTCTGGAAAATCCAGTCCTTGCTCCCTACACTGCATGCTCTGAGTCAGATTATTTGCAGCACCACTTGCAGTTCACAGTTGGCTCTCTGCAGGTGGGTTCTTGTCTCCTGTGCACAGGAGCAGGGGCTGGGCCACAGGGAGAGCAAACCCAAGTGCTGCTGCTGCTGCTGCTGCTGCTGCGGCCAGACAGGGCTCGCGTTTCTGCATCCACAGACAGCGAGCAATCGGCGAGACAAACGTGTTGGGAAACAAAGCAGTGCTGGCTTTCATTAACTCTGATTCATAAATGGAAGCAGACATCCTGGCCAGTCTGGCTTTGCCACATGGTCTTGTCCTGATGATGGGCTTTGCTCAGGGAGACCTATTTCCTAAACCAATGGGAACCAGGTGAATGGGAAAAGACAAGCCTGCATTTGTCAGAGGAGAAAGGATGGGGTTTAGGCAGAGGCAGAGGCCATCAGAGAAACAGGAGAGTACCAGCTTCAAAGGAAATCACTCATTCAGTTCTAACAGGTAGAGAAAGGATAACACAATGACAATTTCTGCTCAGGTGACAATGGAAAGCCAAAAAAATGTTGGGTTTGTTAGCAAAGGAAACTAAGTGGCTCTCCAGGCATGGCAGGAGGACATAAAGGAACTTCTTTGGGACATGGCTGCTCACAACACTACAGAGACATATCTGCAAAGGGGAGGGAAAAGAGCAGAACCCTGGTTTCTGATCAATACTGTAAGTACTAATAACCTTGTTGTTAATAGCTGTTATTGATAAGCAATAATGCAAAGTTTTCCCTGGCAAAATCACTTCAGACAAATGTGTTCCCAGTAGGAAAGAAGACTCTTGGAAAGGAAAATTACATAGGAAACACATGCAATGAACAGGAAGAAATGTGTAGAACTACACACTAAGAATATGTGAAATTTTCCCTTTCCCTTACAGCACCTAACGTAGAAAAGAAAGGAGGAGTTCTCCCATCAAATGGATGCTCCAAGAAACTTGTGGAAAAGGATCTGGGCCATCAGCACAGAAAACCCATTCATCTGCACATATTCCCAGGGATGAAGTTGTCCATAGGGACCCCTTGAGCACAAACACATGTTGATAACAAGGAGTGGGAGCCAGGACTGCATGTGTAGCCATTCATATCCAAAAGCAGTTGCACGAGAAAATTTAGGGAAACATCTTTAAGATGATGCTGCCTGCATTACGTGTCCTCCAGCTGGCCAGCCTTCCCTGGACACATGAGAAGCCACACATCAGCCATAAACACAATCACACCTGATATGTACCTGCCTCGGTTCAGCTGCTCTCATCATCAGGGGAAAAAAACATATCTGGGGAAAGAGTTTCTGCAGCATGAGTAGATTAAAACTACTGTTGTGAGGAGGGAAGAAGAAATCAGTTTCCTGGCATCTTCTTATTAATTAGAGCACCATCTCAACAAGGGATAAAGGCTCCATTTTAAGGAGGCAATTACCAATCCCCAACACCTTCCAGGATACTTTAAAAATCAATTCTCATCCAAGATAGCTGTATAAACATAATTGTGAAACTGTGTTGCATTGGCATGAAAAATACTGTGTAACCTGAAAAGGTAAAAGAAAACATCCATTTGCAAAACTCTGAAGCTGAAGGGATGGATATGTAGTTCTGGTACTGTTAAGCAATCCTGCAAGAAACAAAAAGTATCTCCAGTTTATAAAGACACTTCAGAAAAGCAGAAAGCTTTCTTTTGGAATATATCAGATGGCACATATTTTTAGAAGCTTTTTAAGGAAGATGATGTCACTGCATTTGTAAAAAATGCTCTTCAGTTGGTCAGTTGTAAAACTGACCAATTTGCAGAACAGCTCAAAAACTTTGAATAAACACAAACCCCCCAAATCAAAAGCTGCCATTCAGATCAGTTGGCTTCCAGCAAGTCTCATTAGCAATTTCCCAAAATCAAGGAAAAGGCAATCCTGAAAAAGGCTAAACACTCTCAGCATAATTTCTAGACCTTTTTTTTTGGTGTGTGTGTGGCTGTGTGACAACAGCCAGAATGTAACTTGTTTTGTTCTATGCGTGAGATCACATTCAAAATGTGCTTGTATGATTGTGTGGAGGCCATGAAACCATTGGAACAAAGTGGTGGGTGAGAGGCTGGACATGACGCAGCCATGTGCTCTCACAGCCCAGAAAGCCAAGTGTGTCCTGGGCTGCACCCAAAGCACCAGGGGAGGGGGAACTCTGCCCCTGTGCTCTGCTCTGCCCTGGGGAGAGCCCACCTCCAGTGCAGCATCCAGCCCTGGGAAGGACATGGACCTGTTGGAGTGAGTCCAGAAAAGGCCACCAAGTTGATCAGAGGGATGGAGCACCTCTGCTACAAGGAAAGTCTGAAAGAATTGGGGTTGTTCAGCCTGCAAAAGAGAAGACTTCAGGGTGACTGCCCTCGGTCTGGGCAGGACAGGGTTAATTTTTTGCAGAACCTGTCATGGGGTGTGGCTAGGACCCGGAGCTTATTCTATCCCACCTTAGGTCATTACCAGGCGTGCCTGGGGAAGGGACTCTCTTCTGGGGAGAAGGGGTTCCTTCCAGTCTGGTATTGTCTATTGTCAAGGGGTTTCTGTGTAAATAATTTATTTTCTTGTACCCTCTGTCATTTGTATTATTCCTTTTCCTGTTTGGTTTGTTTGTTTGTTTGTTTGTTTTGTTTTGGCTTGTTTTTTTTTTTTTTTAATCTCGTTGCTGTTTCCAGTAAATTGATCTTATTTCAGTTTATGATCTTTACCTTTTCTGCCTCCAAGTCTCAAGTCCATTCCACTGCAGGTGGGAGGGGAAAAGCTTCGGAGCAGAACGGAGGAGCATTTGGTTTTGGGGAATCTTGGTGGGCACACCAAACTGGGGACCAGCATTCCTAAACCATGACAGTGATCCAACTGAGGCCTTCCCCTACCTGAAGGGAACTTGAAGGGAAAACAGGGCAAAACTATTTACAAGAGTATGTAGTAAGAGAACAAGGGGGAATGAGTTCAAATTGAAAGAGAGGAGGTAGAAGTTCTTTACCATGAGGGTGGTGAGGCACTGGAACAGGTTGCCCAGGGAAGTTGTGGGTGCCCCATCCCTGGAGGTATTCAAGGACAGACTGGATGGAGCTCTGAGCAACCTGGTCTAGTGAAAGGTGTTTCTGCCCACGGCAAGGGAGTTGGAACTGGATGATCATCAAGGTCCCCTTCCAACCCAAACCACTCCATGATTCTGTAAAAGTTTGTTCAACAGACTGATCTCACATGGGCTGTTAAAGCCACTCAGGCTGGGTCTAACAGGGCACCATGGCTCCTGGACAGTGTCTGTCTGCCTATTGCTATGGGGAGTAGGGACACACAAAGGGAAGATCAGTCCTACATTATCCTGCAGCCACGTAAGAGCAGATTTCATGGGAAGGCAACCAGACAGCCCACCCCTGGGGCAGCAACTGGGGATCACTGGCAAACATGCATTCCCAAACTGAAAAAATAATTAACCACCTAGGTTCTTTTAATTAAGATCTTGACTTATCCACCACTCCAGGATATGCAGATGTTTGGCTGCTGGGATGCATCAACACACCTGAGCACTGGAGGCAATTTGTGTCTTGTTTTTTTCATATCTCAGCAGGCAGCAGAGAGGGGGTCCCATCCTGTAATACCTGCACACCCCATCTTATCACATTGGCCATGTGTATGAATGGGAGACTGTTATTAATGGCACCTCTGCTGCTGCTTTGGTGGAGATTTTCATATGCAAATTTCAGCATATCAAAGGTGTTTGGCTGTTCTGGCATCCTTCCATCAGCTAAGTGCCAAAGCAGGGCAGTATTTTACACTTAAGTAAGGAGATACAATTTTTGCCTCAAGGATATGATGTTCCAAAGACAGAGAGAACCTGATGGGAAATGACAAGGAGCAGTGGAGAAGGCATGATGGGGAAAAGAAAACAAAAGAGACAAACAGAGAAAGGAAAGGGCACAGTACTGTCATGGGAGGACAAGCCTTCATTTTTCATTTCAGTATGCAAGATATTTTCTCTGGGTTATCTATCTTTAGGATCTTTTAAGTTATTTTTCTTGGTCATCCTCTTCTCGTTTTCCACCTCCTCAGGACCATGTTTTCCATACTCTGCACGATAATCAGAGGGTCTCATACAGAAGATGATGCTACTGTGTAAATGCAACTGCTAGAGCCCAGTTCCTAAAGAGTAGGAATTGCTCAGCACTGGAAAAGATGAGATTAATGGCAGAAACTGCAAATGACTGTAAACAAATTTATCCCTTCAGTTTATCCCTCCTCTTCTTTGGTTTCTTGTACTTAGGCTTGTGAGATGCAGCATCTCTGACTAGAAGATATCTATTCAAATCAATGCCATAAGCTTGAACTAATAACCCTGCCACCATCACAGTTCCTGACAAAGCATTCCTGACAAAGCACATGTGACACATTTCTGTTCATGAAGAGCAAAACCACTTATTTTATAGCACACATTAAAAAAAAAATCTCTGCAAATTCATTTTGTTTGTCTTTCTCAAAAATGAGACCTAGGAGATAATAGTAACAGATTAAGCAATAAAGTGGGAGTCTCCCCTTTCTGTCCCACACTGCCTCCAGTATTGGCAGCTCTGGAAAATTTTCATTTGTTCTGCAGACAACTCAAGTTATCTAGTATTGATGATTATAAAGGTATGACAAAATTGTTACTGAAATCCTTCTTCACCCCTTGACACTGGCAGCTCTGTTCAGATTGCTTTTGGATTTAATTGTTCTTTACTATTTCAGGGGTACTTGTGCTGCCAGGTCAAGATTCTGCTCTGACTGATGAAAGAAGAAATGCCTTAAAATGGAATAGTTTATTACAAGATAACTATAATACAACTAAAAGCTAAAGCTTCCATGACAAAATAATAAACCCTTGAAAACTAGTGTTACAATGGAAAGCCTAACACATTTCTGTTCCTGAGGAACAAACCCACTTATTTTATAGCACACTTTAAAAAATCCTGCAAATTCATTTTGTTTGTCTGGCTCAGAAATGAGACCTAGGAGACAATAGTAACAGAATAAAATGTTAAAAAAAGCTCGATGTGTTAATTTTAAGTACATACTTATGTTTGGTAAGTTATTCTGAGAGCTTTCCATATTGCAGTGCCCCGGTGAAATTGTTTTCTGTAATTTACACTGAGATTTTCTGCTACAGACAGCTTACAGTGTGTCAAAGCAACAATCATGACAATGTCATGCAGAAACTTCAACACTGTGCATCAAATCAGACTCAGAGCATATATTCAACAGGGTGGCCATGGTCATCAGCTCAGAGCCAGGTACTCATGCAGTAATAACAGAGCTTCGATTTGGAGTAAATACACATAATTAGCACATTGTATTAAAACCGTAGTACGGATACTGTTCTTGTATATTCCTTCTTAATATAATGGACATTAACTGGAGTTTTCTTAATTCCCTGCAAAGAGGATCAATCTCATATGGAGTTACGCTGTCAGACAGAACGGCGGATGAAAGGCCAGTGCCAGCAACCCCCAGCCAGGTGCTCGGGCAACCGGCTGCCTTGCACTGTCATCTTGATGGCACCCCAGGGTTAACGGGGAATGCTGAGCCCCCTAACCCCTAAATCACATCGAGGGGTTCGGGACGGTGCGTCCTGGGCGGGACGGGATGAGATGGGATGAGGCAGGGTGAGATGGGATGGCAGCAGCCCGGTGGGGCCGGACGCAGAGGGTGCAGGACTGTTCTCTGCCCTGAAAAGGTGCCGGGGAGGAAAGAGGGAAGGACGCTCGTCCCGTCCCGGGGAGCGGGCGAGGCGCGAACCCCCACTGCCCTTACCTGCGCCGTGCGCCTTTGTTCCTCCGGCTGCCGCGCCGGCAGCGCCCCGGCCGCCCGGCCGCCGGCCCCCGCGGGGCCATCCCCCTCCTCCTCCTCCTCCTCCTCCTCTTCCTCCTCCTCCTCCTGCGCCTCCCCGGCGGCGCGGCGGCGGGGGGGTCCCGGCGCGGCCCCTCGGTCCCGCAGCCCCCGCAGGACGAGCAGCGCGGCCGCGGCGGCCGCCAGCACCAGCGCCGGCCAGAGCAGCGCCAGCAGCCGCCCCGGCAGCTCCCCCGCGCCCAGCGCCATCCGCGCCGCCGGCCCCAGCATGGCCGCGCCGGCCCCGCCGCCGCCCCCCCGGCGGGGATGCTCCGCTCGCTCCGCTCCCAAAGTTGGTGCCGGAGCCGCGCTCGCCGCCGCCGCCCCGAGCGGCTCCAGCGCGGCTGCGGAGCGGCGCGGGCGGGGGACCGGCCGGCCGGGGCGGGGGATGCGGGGGGGCCCGGGGGGCGCGGACACGTCGGTGCTTACGGGAGCCTCGTGGCCAAGGGCGGGTGCGCCTTGCGGGGGGGGGCGGGAGTGGGACCCCGGGCGCGGCCGATCGCTGGTGCGGGGGGAGGAAGGGGTTAATGCACGGATTGGGTCTCCCCTATGGAAGGATGAGAGTGGTACGCGATGAAAGGTGAAGGCGATGCGATTCGAAGCAGCAGCGTTGGTTTGAGAGCAGATGTTTGGCCCAGGATTGGGGTATGCAGGGATGCTTACAAGTGATGCTTTTCTGCAAAATTCCCCAGTCTAGACAGAACAGTGTTTAGGGATGTACTTCTGTTGTCAGGCAGCGCTACAAACATGTCGTTATCGGGCACCATCGCTGTGATGATGACAAGCGCTGCCATGTAACGCAGCTCGAGTTGCGCTCTCATCTCGGGCTCATCCTCCGAGAAACAGCATTTTACCGCCGCCAGCAGAGCGCGGAGCAGAGCGCCTCGAACCACAGACCTCTCTGCCGTGCTGGATGGAAAATTTCTTCAGCCACCTGATGAATACGTGCAGATGATGCTCTCAGAAAGTCTTTTTTCAAAGTCAACGAATTTCTTTTTAAGTGGAAAGCTGAGGTTTTGCCTTGGTCAGTCTAAGGGGACAACCTCTGAGCAATTAATAAACGTTGAATAGCAGTGAAGGGAAGGAGTGAGCTCCTCGTTCTCTCAGCATGGTTGTGTCTTGCACCTGGCACCAACACCGTGGGACCTACCAGGGGCTATAACAAAAAAAAAAAAAAAAACTTATTTAACTAAAATAGCATAAAAAGTCATGTTTGTAGTAAATCCAGCACAGAGAAAAGGCTGGTAAGGGAATGACTTTTATCTGTCATTGTTTATTTCACACCCAGCAGGGACTGCTCTCTCTTGAGTGTGGACCCAAGTGCTGGAGCTCAAACTCAAACCCACTGAAGAGATACCAATGGGGAAGGCTCATTATCCATCCTTCCATTGGTTTATCAACTCGTCAGGGATTAAAGATTTATTATTCCCATGTCCTGGGCCGAATTACAATTAATTCTAAACAAGTCTAGGTTTTGAAAGCACAATAAGGTGTTTATAGCACTCTAGAAATTTCCAGGTGAAATACAGGAGAATTGTGAATAAAATGATATGCTGCATGGCCTTATGGGGAGAAGAAGGTTTTGGGAAGGAGGGAGGGAGGAATGCTTAATATACAGGAGCTGTGGGGGTATGGTGGTGCTTCAAATACTGTTGTTGGGATAGGAAGCTTCTGCTTAAACATGGATCACACATGTTATTATTTTCTGTCTGTATCTCATACTGCCTATCTTCTAAAATTCAGCACTGAATAATCTTGTGGTTTAAAACCTCAGGAATTTGAGTGTTTCTGTTCCGAGGCTTGATACTTATGTCTTGTGAGAATATGTCTATCTTGCACCCATCTAGAGCCCTGAGCTGATAACTGAGTAGTCGTGCAAATGTCAGAGAGAGGGGGACTTCCTCCATAGTTAAAAATCACAGTTATGTGGTTAGTTTAGATACTTGTATTTTTTTCCCCTTACCTTCATTTTTATTTTTTACCCTTCTTTATTTCTCTGTTTGTAAAATGAAGATACATCTCTTCAGGTCTGAGCTGTTAAAATGCATACAATCTATATCTCAGCTCATACATAAATTCACTACTTTCAGCTCATCTAAATTAGTTTGTTTTTCTTTTCCTGGGGAAACATAAGCTGAAAGACATTTCAGGAGTCAGCATTGCTTAATTGAGTATGAGATTACTGCTTTGCACCATTCCTTTCTATTTCTTTTTTTTTTTTTTTCTTCAATAGAGGCAATTACTGTGGCTGGCCTCTAATGGCATTTATTTAAAAAGATAAGCATCATCATATGAGACCTTTTTTTTTCCTAGTATTATTACAGGCTCACTTGGCAGCACATCT
Source organism: Anomalospiza imberbis (assembly GCF_031753505.1). Lineage (NCBI taxonomy): Eukaryota > Metazoa > Chordata > Aves > Passeriformes > Viduidae > Anomalospiza > Anomalospiza imberbis. Next base: position 10,400,657 of record NC_089683.1, on the reverse strand, counting down.
CTTACACTATTGCTCTATGAAAACAGCACAAATTATTATCATGTCATGTTATATGGAAAAACTGAAATTTTGTCGCAAACGTGAGGAGATATTTTTCCATTTATGTGTGATGTGAGCTAATTGCAAATGTCAGATGGGGAATTGTTCTCCCTTCATACCTGGACAGAAAGTCCAATAACAGGGAGCTGGAACCACCTATCTGTCATAGACCAAAATGTGGTGGATTTCCACTGACAAAATAGTGCAGACACTAATGCCTGATGGGTCCTGGTCAAACCTGTCTGCTTCTGTGCTGAGTTTGTCATTCAGGATGCTGAAATTATGAAGGTAGGCTCTGGGAAGTTTTCTGGAGAAAAATCCAGCCTTATTAATGTTTAAATATTTAATGAAAGCTGTTTGATTTTGCCAAAATCATATGGCAACTGAAAAAAAAAGGCTAAAACCTTGGTTTGGGCAGTTTTCATGGTAAAGGCAAAGCAGATTTTTCTAGCTGAAATTAAAGCATTATTTTTATTTCAATTTTCCATTGAATCATTAAAAATGAAATTTACTAAAAAAGGAAGAAATTAAATTATTTTTAATAACAATTCCCAGAAATTATAAGGTTCTAACCTGATGTATTAACAGTAGACTTAAGGATTCTCCCACAAAACCCAAGAGAAATGCCCTACCCTGACCCTACTCATGTTTAATCAACAGCAACATACATGATAGATAAATTAGTGATTTCAAACAAGTCAGACATATAGAGAGGAAGCTTTTAAACTGCCCCAGCAAAACCATCTTTTGAAGTCCCATCAAAACCACCTTTTGAGGGGCGGTGAGGAGACCTCTTTAATCAGACTCCCTAACCTTAAGGAGTTCAGCAGGCTGCATCTGGAAGAAGGCAGGTGAGGTTTGTTTGTAAGCAGCTGCTCAGAAATCCCTGCATCAGGGCAGAGCATGTGCTGTGCCTTCCCTTGGAGGAGCCCGTGCTGCTGACCAGGCTGTTCAGAACAGACCCTTCTTGTAGGATCACAAGGCTTTGCTTTCCACTCTCTGAGCCTCGGAGATTTGGGGTAACTGGGTGGAAAACAGTGGGGGTTTGCCCCCATTTAAGTGACATGGAGCAGTCCCTGTGTTTCTGAGCCCACAGCTGGGAGAGGTTTCAGGGGAGCACTGTGCAGATGCAGGCAGGAGGATGTTTGGACGTGGCTGAGATCAAAGCACAGGTCTCTGTTTCAGGCATTTGTAGGCAATGAAATGCTGAGTGAGGATGTGTTCCCCAGCAAGGCTCCTGCTGCAGGCCCTGCTTTGGGCTGGGACCCTCCTGCTCTGCTGTAATGAAACTCTTATACAGGCTGAGATGGTCTCACAACCTGCTTGTTTACAGGCTTGAAGGGACATTTGCACCAAGTCCTGAGGTCCATCTGCTGATGCGCAGGACATGTATTCATCACATATTTGTATAATTTGCAAACGTCTCCCATTTTTCCTCCTGTCTGAAGCCCTGGTGCAGCAGTGACTTTCCACGGACATGCCTAAAGCTGGTGAAGTACTGAGCTTGCTTAGCCTGTCGATGAGGAAACTGAGGAAGGTGGTAGCTGCACGCCTGGCAGCAGCGTGACAATGACCAGTAATGAGAGAGGAGTGCTCCATCTGTTCAGACTATTCAGCTCTTTTGCACGGCTGCCCACGTGGCCAGGTATTTGCCATTAAATAAGATGATTCATTCCTTGACAAGTTGGTATCTGGCCTAGCAGTCCGGCATTTCCTTTCGGCATCTGTGGCTGCTTTGAGGAATGCAGCTTTATAGAATTTTACTAATTATCTAATAGCTTTTCAATCTCTTGTTTCAGTACAGGGAATTGCTGTTAATTAATTGCAGATCTTCAGCATACCATTCTTAACTGATTCCCCTAGTAAATATGTTTAACACTTGCCTTGGTTTCCTGTACATGATTCATTCAGTTGGTAAGTGATCCATCTTTGTTTGCTGTCAAAGTCTTTGAGTTGGAAGAAGACTTTAATCATGTTACTTGGCTTTCCTGAATAGAGAGAAGAAATGGAGTCAAAAAAGCACGCAATGGTAAGGCAGTCAAAGAAAGACCATGTCCTGGGTTTCTTTCACCAATAAAAAAGTTGCGTAAGCTTCAATTTCCCTTTCATTTTCATAAAGAACATACTGGAAACATCTATTCAGCCAAAGACATGAAACTAAAACAAAGAAACAAAAAACATCTTGAAAGGAGGAAAGAAGGCACTTTCCCAGCTTATGCATTAATTAAGACCAGTCAAAGAAAACGGCTTCAAAGGAAGGAGGAAGCCAGTGGTAAGCACGGCTGCAACTGCCTTTAATGGGCTATAGCAGTGACATGCATGGCAGGCAGAGCCAGAGCAGGCATCAATGCAGCAGTGGCAGTTCAAAGGCGACAGAGAAAACGTTGGAGGCAGAACTGAAGCTGCTGAATAGTAAAATTGTTTCACTAGCAGATTTGTCAGCCACACTGTGGGACAAAGGAACTTGTTTAGCAGAACACATCATCTTGAGAACCGTAAACATTGCTGGTTTAAAGATAAAATCAAAGGCCTTGAGAGCAAACCAGAAGTAGATGCAAAAGTATGCATAACTGGCTTTCCTGGAGGTGAAGAGGTTTGCATCCCTGTCAAACAATTCAGAAAGAAGCTGTTAAGTGCCCCAGGTCACTCGCACCCTTAGCACCCATTCTTCCCCTGGGTGGAAGCCTGTGCAGAGCTGCATGAATATACAGCAGGATTGGTAGGTTTTTTGCACATCTCAGTGGTGATTTGGGAGTCTGGCAGGAAAATTTATTCCCCTCTACGAAAAAAAAAAAAAAAAAAGAAAAGCTGACTGCAACTTACAACATATTATTATAAATATTTTATACAAGTAATAAATGTGTTTGTTTAGCAGCAAAAGAGAGGGCTTTATTATGTTCTTTCTATGCATATTTATTCTCAGTGCTTTTCAGTCTGTGTCCCACATCCAGCTGTCTGGGAAACCAGCTGGTAATTTGCTGTTTCTTTTGACAAACACTTCAAGCTCATGCTTTGAAGGCTTCCTATGTCCCTTCATCAGCAACCAGCAGCACGTGTGCAATTTTACAGGAACATGATGTCTTCAGAGACATCTCCAAATTAAGATGTCTCTCCTTGCTTTAATCCAAACTGGCACACGACACAGTGAGCATGGAGTAAATGAGTGATGACACACAGTTTATTGCTATCAAAACCAGCATTCAGAGAGATGCAGCTGATACACTGGAGGGAGGACATCACTTCCCTCAGGGAGATTTTAGTGTCAAAAGTGTCTGAATACACATCCACTGGTAAAAGTGTGGCTACACTGCACTGTTCAGGCAGTTTCACATTCTCATGAAGTCTGGGTATCAAAGGCATGGCTGTCCCCAGATGTGCTCAGATAAGCTTCGCATCTGAAGAGGATCTTCCACTTTGATCTGGAGATGTGGAGGTCTGAAAAATGTACCACATCCACCACATCCTCTATGGTTTCTTCTAATGTTTAGTCATCCTCCACGTGAAAAAACCTACATCTTGTTGCTAATTTAATGTTATCTATCTCTGGTTTCCCACCACTGATTTCTGTGACTTGCTCTGACAGCGATATCATTCTCGTGTTCCTCCTGAGAAAGTGCTTCAGTGTCACATGTACATTACCTCTTAGACTGACTTCTGATAAAAAAAAGATATTAAAACATTTCTCACCAAAAGGCATTTCTAACAGGTCTCATGCTGATTTTGGAGTCTCTTATTTTGCACATTCCCTTGACATCCTTTTTCTGCATTGTCTTATGGAGAGGTAACATTCAGCCTTTGTAACCTATTAACTTGATCCTAGACACATGCTGTGGGATCATTTTAGCTTTCTTTTCCTCATCAACATATGAGGGGCACCAGTGGAACTGGCTGCTCATGTTTTTTCCGCTTCCTAGCCAGTTTTCTAATTTCAATTAATTAAAATGTGACCCTGGTTCCTTCAAAGGAGATGTCACAGTGAAGGGCTGAGTCTCCTCTATGGCTGGAAGTTGCCTGTGGTTCCAGTGCACATAGGTTTGCTCTAACAAGGGCTCTGTCCCATGAGCAGCCAGGCCACAGGGCTACAGTGATCACAAAGAAGATTCTGAATCTGGGTTTTTAGCAGAAATCTCTATTAGCAGCTAAGTCCTAAGGTTTTTCAAACTTCCATTTTGTCTGGATCCCAAGACTGTGTCCCTGAGTTGTGCCCCAAGGATCCAGACAATCAGGATTTGTTGCGGTTGTTGCTCTTCTGCTCAGCCTACACAAAAAAACCCCTCAGCCTCTTGGGATAAACCCCATATATATCGTCTCCTTCACCAACCCAGGGTGCCAAGATTTCATCGAAAGGCATGTGACAATGAAATAAATGACACCAATGGTTTCCCATTTTATATTTGCCATGGCAACTATATTGTAACTTTTCTGATAACATTTCATTTCTGGGGCTGTATCTCTCACAACATTGCATAATTTAGCACTCAGAGCCATCTCACCAGCCTGCCAGCCACACCATACAGCAACATGTTGTTGCAGCAGTGCTACTGGAGACTCCCATGCACAGGGTTACTTTTCTTCTGGATTTCTTCCCAAACAATGCAGCATTTTAGAAGGGAAGGCTGCATATTTGGTAGCTGTTTTTCAGAAGGGAGTACCTTGCAATTTTCTGAGTGATTGTAGGAGTGTGTGTTTAAGCCACTTTCAAGTCCTTTAGCAGTTCCTTACACTTCATGTTCCTTTATTGTAATATTGTTCTAAATTTAGGGTATTGAGCTTAAATTCACTGTATGAGACATCTCCAGAGATGAAATGTGTCTTTTCTCAGCCTCCAAAAACTGTGCTGCCTGTAGCTTACCATGGTCATTAGATACCATGCAACACATGCTATTCAAACATGCAAACCAGGAAAGTGAGATCTGTTTACCTGGCATGGAGCAGAGGCATTCCTATTTTTAAATCTACCTCGGGAATGTGGGAAGCAAAGTGTCTCAGGAGGCAATCCAGCCTGGAAAATGTAGGCAGTCATACCAAGGCTCAGTTTTTTTATCTGAGTGGTGCTGCTGCTTGGCAGAGCTGTACTGGCCTTGGGACAGGCAGGAGAAGGCAGCTGAAGCCAGAGCCCAGCTTCATCTGCCAGGTCTGCCTGGTGATGGCTGGATCCCAAGGCCTCCCTCCAGGAGGAGCTCCCTTCCCTTCATGTCTCGCTCTCACCCAAGCCCTCTTGGTCAAAAACTCACAGCTACTTTTGCCCTCTGCTTTCAGCCCTCCTGTTTCATTTGTAGTCCTGCTTCTGGCTTGCTCTGAGACCTCCTGAAGCTACAAAAACTGGGAAAGGTCTTCAGCATCTTGACCTCTGTACAGCTCTGCTCTAATTAGCCTCAGGCTGCAGGCAGTATTGGGAGAGGGCAGCTCCCACTGAAAAAGGGCTTGGTGTGGATGGTATGTCCTGTGGGAAAAACTCAGATCCTGGAAGGAAATGCTGGTCATCATTATGTCAAGGGTCTCTACTGACACTTCATCATGTTTCTATCTGAAATCGAATCATTTGCTGTTATAAACAAATTGTAAGATGGTTAAATGAAGCAGAGGAGGAACACAAGTATTAGCCACATTCTCAGTCTGCAAAAGGGATTTTCTACTTGTGTTCCTGGTATTTTCCATTTTATTTCTCAACTAGAAAACAAACCATGGTTTACATGACCTTTGGGGGCCATGTTCACTTCCCAGCTCTTCTGTGTAATACTGGCCAAGTCATTTCAGCTCAGGAGCTAATGGCTTTGCTTTCACATCCTTTATCTGCTCATATTCTCAGACCAGCACTCCCCAAACTCCACCAGCCCATGGTCTACACAAGGCAACACCACCCCTTGCTCTCCCTGTGAGCCTCAGTTTGAACTTCAGAATGTCCTGTGCCTGTGAGTAGCATTGGGGCAGGTTCCATGGACCATGGACTGGTGTGGCCAGCAGGGTCAGCTGGTGTGGCCAGTGGTGTGGGCTGGTATGGCCAGGCAGTGACATTTTGGTGCAGGAACTGTTGATGGTGGGATGGACACCTAAAGCCTTGGGGACAGGTACTTGGAAGAGTGCTGGTGTCATGCCAGCTGTGAGTATTAATGATGCTTGTTGATCTGGGAGTTCTTCATGCTGTTGAGAGAAAAACAAGCCTTAAAAACTGCCTAAATCCTGAAGCAGAGCAGGGTTTAAGGTGTATGTCTCAGGATTTCTAATGAGCTTATTGTGTGGTGTGCTGGCTATTCTCAGTTTGATCCCCAGGCATATACATCCCCCTCATTAGACAGGTGCCAAAGGTGCCAGGTCCTATAGCTCTCAGTAACAGAATCCTATTAACCAACTGCTCACATAATTCTGTGTATAAAATGTAAGACATTTCCTTTTCTAATAGTGTCAGTAGATAGGCACGTGGGTGCTGTGAGGCAGTCAGATGTAGTTATAACAGGAAGCAGGAGTGGGATTAGACGTTCCAGGTCAGTTGTGTCTCTCAAAATGTGGTATTGTTCCCTTGGAGAGCTCATCCATATACCAACTGCCTCATTTTCGAGCTGCCATAGACAGGCATGGAGCACAGCATGCCTGTTCTGCAGCAACTGTCAGGAAAATGCCCCGTGTTTAAATGTTAAACTTCAAAATGCATTTGGGAATGTTTCCCCGACAGTCTTTCATGGTAGACCTTTGTGCTCAGAAATGCTTCTGCGGAGGATGTGGGGTTACCCTTGTATCTGAGTACCCAGTGCACAGTCATTTTCAGTTTTTCCAAAGCGGTATCGCTTTCATGTTGGCATTTAGGAGATGCTTGTGGTTAAGAGTGTAATCCAGTTTCAGTAGCAGAATAATATCTCTATTGTTCAGTCTAGTTTTTAATAGCTCTGTGATCCCACAAGCATATAAACAACGGGAACTAAAGTATAAGACTGGGAAGGTGAAATTGCCCATTCCTGAGTTGTGTGTGCACCTTCTCTGTTCATGGAACTGAAGAGCAGAAGGAGGTTCTATTTTCTGCTAAAATCTAATATTGTAGAATATGACTCTGCAGCCCATGTGTGTCATACCACTTTTGATACTTCTGAGCAGAAGGGAAAAATGGGAGCCCTTACATGTCCGTGCCAAAGCAGAGCCCTTCAAAGCGGTGAAATAAATGACCCTGGGGAGGTTGAAGCCTCTGACAGGGATGGCAGTCACTCTACAGCGTGTCCCCCACCTGGGACAAAGCAGAGTCATGTGTGGCCAGGCCGTCGGAGCTGACTACTGCAGACTCTGCCGACCCAGGGAAATCTGCAATTCCAACAGCAGATGGCACAATCTTAAAACTAAAATCAGCCTGCAAGGAGAAATGCTGCCTGGGCTGTGAATCTGAGCGTTCCTTCAAGGGGATCCTGTGTATTTGTCAGCCTAAGCATACTGGTTTTGAAAACAGTGTGTTTTCTTTTTAGGAGAAATCATTTAAAGAAACTGCATATATGAGACAATCTGATATCAGTGGAGTTTTGTTTAAGATTCTAAAGTACAGCTGACAGCTTAAGTGTAAGTATAAACTTTTTGCATCCATGACTGATAAATCACTTTTTTGATCATCCTTGTGTGATCTAGAAACCATTTAGAATGGTCATGGATACAAAGAAATTCTATTAACTGGAAAGAAAGTGAAAGCCCAGAATGATTTAATTGAACAGTAATGTCTGAAATTTGCTTTTATGTGGACATAATCCTTTTGGGATTCTTAAACATCATCCAGAAACTTACCAAATTAGGTAAAGAAATATCTTCTATTACTTTTGGAACTTCATTAATGAAGTCAGATATGGGTAAATCAACTCCATAATTCTCAGCCCTCCACATGTGAGGAAAGCAGTGCATCAGATCTGGCACTTTGGTTCCATAAGCAATTAGCATTTGGACAGGCAAGTACACTTAGCTTGGCACTTTTTCTACTAAGTTACAGAATAAAACCTAGAGATCTTCCTCCAGTAGGCAATATGGTAAGCCTGGATGTATAATACTGGAAAACTATTTCATGATGTTGAAGGAATTAAGAAACTAATCCATCCTTTTGATGCACTAAGGAATTGCTAGAGGAATTGTCTAGTGGTTATAGCAGGAAACTCTGAGTCAAGGCATCTGTTCCCCCCTTTGTCAGTGAATCATTTCCTGTTCTTTGGTCCCACAAAACACCCAGACAGAATCTGTCCCCAAGTAAAATACACCCTTTACTAGATCAGGCCCCCACATAGCTCCCAGGCTTGTGGTAGAAGCTTTCATATTAGAGTTAGAAAGATGTCAAAATAGAAAGATGACTTGTAGTCCTCTACATGAATTTTCCCTCTGCAGGCTTCACAGAGCCCAGGACTCTTATCAGCTGCCCTGTGAGAGCACATGGAAGCAGCAATCTCAGCACAGTCCTCATTTTAGTAGATGTCAAAGTGCAGAAAAAAAGAATTTTCCAGTGGTAAGATTCTGTATTAGCAGTGTTTGTATTAGCAATGTTTAAGGAGTGAACTATCCACTACTGTTAAGTATCTCATGACTTTCCTGCAGTTAGAAAGAGTGACTGTTGTGTTCAGAGAGAGATTCAATCCACGAATTTTAAATTTTTTCCTTGGGATAGGATGAATTATTTTCTAGAGCTGCCTGTCTCCACTGTTTGCAGAAGGAAATGTCAAGCAATTTTACTGCTAACTTACTGCCTCAACTCAGTTCTTAAATGGGCATCCCAAACTCCTACCATAGGAGTCAGACCACAATAATTAGATATTCTTCCTAATTAGATATTAGGAAGAAATTATTTACTGTGGGGATGGTGAGACAGTGGAACAGGTTGCCCGGAGAAGCTGTGGGTGCCCCATCCCTGGAAGTGTCCAAGGCCAGGTTGGATGGGGTGTTGGACAACCTGCTCGAGTGGAAGGTGGCCATGACCATGGCAGAGGGTTGGAGCTCCAGCCCAAGGCATTCTGTGATTCTGTGGTTCTGTGATTCTCTGATTGAGCACCAACTAAGTCTAACAGTACTGGTCACTGTGCTGTACTTTCAACAGCTGCAGTTGTCGCTGCTGATTTTGTATTTGCCACACATTCCCTGCCTCCCACCACTTCACACCAAGCACTGCTGCTGCTCTTCTGGTCAGGGGTGTTTGCCCAGGAACCAGCACCTTCCCCGAGGCAGCCTGAGGCAGCAGCAGAGAAACAGCACAAGGCTTTACTGCCCAACACACCAATCACTCACCCTCTCCCACTGCTAATCAAGCAAACAAAAATATGTGCTCTCAGAGATAACAGGGATTAAAGGTTTTGCAGTTATTTCCCAGAGGGATTCCAGGCATTCCCATGTTTGCAGTGATCCCCAGAAGTTTACATCACAGTTGCCTATGCAGGGAAAGCAGTGGTTTTCAATATTCAGAGAAACATGAGCTCTAAATTAAATAACTTTGCAGAAATATCTCAAATATTTGAGATTACTCCTTCAAAAATATCTGCCTGACACAAGAGGAGATTAACCTCACCTAAATACAGCTTTCTAAAAGTTAGGCGGGTGAGCAGGAGTCCCCAGTAACTGATGGAGGCAGGGAAGCAATCTCAAACAATGCAAGTATGAAATAAATAATGCCTTAAACAAGGGAATAACAATGGCCTATTCTGTTCTTCCTCTGTTTGTCTTAAAAACAATTCCAACTGTAACTTTCTCAGGGAGAAAATAATTTTCAGTTTCCGTTCTCTGTTAAAATTCAGTTTGCATTTTCCTGATTTGTCCCAATTGGTATGGTTTCTTCCTACTCATCTGTTGTCTGAGGCTGTTGTGGTTCAGGTGCGTGAATGTAGGTACACGGATCGTGGATGTTTACATCTGATTTAGCTATTTTGAGCTCTGATTGCAAATACTTCTGTGAGTGCTATTTCTTGTTCTAGGGTAGAGTAGGCCTAATGAACAGCACCCCAGAGATGCTTATTCGTCCTCATTCACAGTGGGGAGAGCCTGGGGTCACTAGCTCTGGTGTAGATATCTGCACTGCAAATGTCTAAAATTAGGTGGGATAAATCTCATGCAAGGAGCTTGATACTTTAAGCCCCTGTTCAGCAAAGCACTTACTGCCAGCATAAAATGAAGCCTGAGCTTTCATGCTTTGCTGAGCTGAAGCCTCAGTTACTTGAGGAATGAGAAGACAGTGGTGGGGATCATAGCAGTCAGGCTTGTGAAAGGTTTATGTTGGATTTCCACCGAGCAGTCCTACATACCACTCTGCTCCCCTACAGAAAATACTCTTCTTCCTTCAATTTCCTCCTCCAAACACATTTATTTCCCCCTCCCGGGGCTCCCTCTCCCTGGCTGAGTCAGCCACACTGTGTAACCCAAAACAGGGCCAGGCGAGCCAGGGGCACCGCGGGCTGCCGGGATCCACGGCTCTGCGCCACTGCCTCTCACTTCTTCTTAGCCTTTGGGGTTTTTGGCTTCAGTGTTAAGCATCAAATTCTTCACCACCAGCTGAAAACTTTGCCTGAGAGTGGCAAGGCTAAACAAATATCCGGTGGTGGGCTGAGTGAGCTTCATGTAATTTGGGGCTTGTTTTATGACTACCCCGGGAAGGTGGCTGGAGCTGGAAGTCTGACCTTGTTGGGTGTGTTGGCACCAGCAAACTCCAGGCTTGCAGGGCACAGGTCCAGGCACAGGCACCAGTACCTGTTGGGATGTTGTTCTAGGTCACCGAGCTGTCCTGTGCAGCACTTGGGCACATCCAGGCCCAAAACACCCTCCACGTCCTGCCATCTCCTTCTGGCTACCAGGAAAACCTGGCTGTGGGAATAAACCTGGAAACTATGCTAATTCACAGAATCACAGAATCCTTTAGGGTGGAAAAGACCTCTGAGATCATAGAGTCCACTCATTAACCAGCACTGCTAAGTGACCCACTAAGCCATGTCCCTGAGCACCACATCTACATGTCTTTCTTTTAAATACCTCCATGGTAGTGACTCAGATATTTTTGTAGCCACCTTGAACCTTTAGGGCAAAAATGTAATCATCACTTTTGTGCAGAAATAAGTTACGTTCATCTCCTGAGCTTGGCCAGGGATTTTGGGTGCAAAAAATAAATAGTGGCAGAGATTTATTATTGTTTTGCTTATGCTGTAAAGATGTCAGAGGAGAAGTCAAAATACTCAAATCAAATTGACATGCTTTGTTTATATGTGCCATCACTCTGCTATACAAGAGACAAAAAATTTAAATTACTAAACTGAGATCAACCACCAGAATGAATTGCTGCAACCCTGAGGATGTGCAGAGCATAGACTAAGTGGAAAGTGATTACTATAAAAATACAGGGACACCAATGTGATACTTTTTTTCCCCCCATTACCACAATTTAGGCTCTGTACTTCTTGCTGGTTAATAGAATCAATGAAGACTCAATCCTGAGTATTGAGCAATACAGGTATTGATAATCACAGTCACCTGAATTCACACAACTTGTTAACTACCTAGTAAACCAAATAAGTAAATTACACCCAGCAGTGGCAACAGAACTGTAAATGAGAATTCAGTTAAATCCAGTGACTGTCACTGCCATGGGGACTATGTTAAGGGACAAGGGAAACCGAGGTCAGCATAACTTGAAATACTCATATTTTTTTCTGGCCTAGTGTACATTGTATTTCTTTCCATAACTCCGCAGAACTGATGTTCACTTCCTTGTGTTGAGTGCTTATGCCATGTTTACAAGTGCAAGTATGAATCATTATTTTTGCTTGTTTTTCTCCTGATATTTTCTATAAGAATGATTGCAGATGTCCATGTAAAAAAAAAAAATAGCACTCAAAACTTTGGTAGATAATGAGGTATACTTAAGTTTCTGTTTTTCCTTCCTGAATTTTTAAATGAGAAGTTTTTCTTCCAATTAATTGTGTCAAGTTTTTATTATTAGGTTTTCATACATTTAGCAATAAATATTGTATTTTTACCTTTTTTACACCTTTTTTTTGCCAGAAACTATGTCAATATTCCCAGCAAACTGCAGGCTGGAAAATAGATGTGTGCATGTTATAACTTCCAGAAATGCTTTCTGGTAACATAAATAAATGCTTTTGGAGTCTTTCAAGGTGGGAAAACCTTTCTAATAGAAGTTAAAACACTGTTAATGAAAAATGTTTAATCTCTTTGACAAGTTCTCAGGGAGAAATGAGTGAATAAGATTTTTATTAGCTTTTCTTTTTCATTATATCATGTATGAATTAAAATATCTCTGAAAAATAAGCTTATGGATGGGTTTGACTTTCCATTACTCTAAAAGCAGTATCAAGGACAAATTTGCCTGCAGTTCTTATTTCTAATTGTCGAATACTTAAAATATAATGAGTAATTAAAAGCTACTAGCAGTGCAAAAAAATGTACAAATTCAATAATAGTAATTAAACTGCCTCCTTGCATAACTTCAAGGTTTCACAATGCTGTAGCATTTCTCTTTTATATAAGACAACAATTGAGTCAAAGACTTCAACACATTTTTACAAGCTCAGTTGGTGCATGGCCCCTGTTTTCTTCCCAACCATGGTCATGAGATGATCTACACCTGGTTAAAGCTTACAGGCTGTGGGTTAGATACTCATTACACAACCCTGGTGACTGTGTGCTGCAAAATTGCTTAATGTCTCCCTAAATCTTATTTGAATGAACAAGCCATTGAATTAAAAAGTGACGTAAAGCTGAGTCCTGCCCTTTCAGATATTGTATTTCACTATGAACTTTTGAGAATTAGCAGGTGGCAAGATGAACCTTTGCTTTCCCCATGACAGCCTGGAGGCAATGGCTGGGCACTCAGAGTCATACTCTGACTTGCTGGTTCTTATAAAAGCAAGGTATCCATGGAGGAGTCAGAGTTTAGGCAGTTTACATTGCAGCCCTTATTCCCTTGGCATTGACTTTGGTTTAATTATATTAATCTGGGGGACTCTAAGGTTTCTGCTCACAGCAGGAAATGTTGTAAAATCTAAGGACACAATAATATGCATGTCAGCATCTTGGTCCTACAAATATAGGGGAAGCCAAAACTTTTTTTATTATTTTATTAATTTTTATTATTTTATTAATTTGTAATAATTTGTGGCATGTGCTTTGACTGTGAAGCTGGAGCTCCCATGTGCAGTGCACCATGCTGCCATTGAAAACCAGCATGCCTGAAGCTGAGGACATGTAAAACTTTTTGTTTTGATGATACTGTAGGGGGAGGAGTGAGTATTATTTATTAAAGTAACCTTGTCTCTTCATGCTAGTCTAGATCACAAGGCCCCTAAATTGCCTGCAGAATGCTGTAGCACACCACTGTGTTACATAAAATTGCATCTCTGGCGTCGCTCAGTACATTTCCAAGGGAAGAAAAAATACTGCTCGCTGACCTGCCTTTGGGTGTGAGCTGTGCTGAAAGCACTTACAGCTGTTGACAGTGAGCCCTCAAAAACCTGTCCCACTTGAAAACCAGTCCCTAGCCTTTTAACAAGAGCAAACAGGCAGAGCAGATCAAGGCAGCGATTTCAGTTTGCTGTCCTCTGACTCTGCAGGAGTGGCAAAATCGCTGTAATCCTGCTGATATTACTCACAGTACTGTAACTGATATCCAGCTCAAGAAATTAAATGTGTTTTTACCTACAGGTAGCTCACCAAAAGTAATGCATTAGTGTTTTGTTCTCTTCCTTGGATAGTAACAGACTCAAACCTGGAGGACAATTTTGTCTTGCTTCCCTCAGGAATTAGTTGCCAAGAGACTGTGTCACTGCCCGAGATAATTCCTCTATCACCTCTTTCTTTCATCTGGTGAGATGCCAGAGGATTGGAAAGTGCACAGGGGTTTGCTGACAGTCTTCCTGTTCAAAACTGTTCCTATGCCTTGGCCAGGCATTAACTGAGAAAGAAGGTTTGCAGTGGAGTTCATCCTGCTGGGAGACAGGTCACAGCCTGGCAAGAAATCCAACTAGAAAACTGATTCCTTGTTTCACCACAGGAGAAAACCACTATTTTTAGAGATAAAAAAATAATAGGCATGAGGAAGAAGCCTCTTACCTACTTCAGCATAACCAAATGGTCACAATCCTTATTCCAGATGTAGTGAGAGTACATGGAAGCTTTCTAAATTTAGTTTTACAAACAGTATGTTTTTTCCTGAAAAAAAAAGAAAAAGAAAACCCACCAAAACTCAAAACAAATTAAAGAAACCCCATCAGAATAAAAAGACCTTTAGAAAGAATAAATCTACTTATAAATCTGGATTAAGTTTGGCAAAAAATATTGACCCTCAAAATAGAGGCATATGTTTTGGAAATATTACTTTGGTACCCCTTCTTGGCTTTTGCTAAACAAAACCTTTTACTTTTCACTGCAGAAAGCCATCTTGAATTTTAAAATTATCTTAAATTTACCAAAAAAAGCCTTTGAAGGTTTAAGTTCTATCTCCCCTAAGAGACATGTTGGTTTAGATCAAAAATACCATAGATGTTAACAGAAGTATTTCTCACCTCCAGAAACCCTAAACTTCTGTTTCTTGGTTCAACCTAAGGGAAAATTTCTCCTCTAACTGTTTATTCAATCTCTGCCTAAACAGGAAATATTGTTTTCATACTCAGATATAGATTGTAGAGGAGAAGTCAAGTCCCTATTCTCATGTCCAGATATTTGTAGAGAGGACATTGGAATTCTGGTCTAGGCAAAGATCTCTTAGTTACCTTTGGGCAATAATTTTCTCCTGTGTTAAGCAAAAAATCACTTCCTTTTCCTCCCCTCCAATTCAGATACACATAGTCTAAAAAATAATTTTGGTTCATATTAACTGGATTTTTCAGATAGAGAAGGTTTCTGTAGGAAACTTTTAACTCTCTTTAGTTGCTGGGGTACTTGTGGGATGATTTCCTTTCACATTTCAACAATGGAAACAGCTGTTCCAGGGGTGAGAAATTAAGAAATTGGTCCAAAAAAGCAGCCTTGCTGAGGGAGGCAGGGATTCAAACCACCTAGACCCCGTTGGAAGAGGGCAGAGAGGCAGCCTCAGCAATGCAACCAAAACTGGCAGGGAGAAAGATTGCTTGAAGCCCCTTTAATTTTTAAAAAGCTTGACTTAATAAGTATTCCCATGGGAGCATATTCCAGCACAATGTGGGAGTCAATGAGCCCATGAAGCAATAACACATTACATATTTTAAAGGTTTTGAGAAGTAGTGGGAGAAGCAGAAGACAACCTGGGTAGAATTTAAACCACATTTATAGCAAAACACCCTCATAATTAAAAAGAGGGATTAATTGTCTCACAAGCAGAAAGTCTTTCACTTTCTTTTCTCCTATGTAGGTCAGAAAGAGAAATTAGGAGACGAGAATCTGAGAAAGAAATGGTAAAATTGCTAATTTTATTTCTGTACATTGTTGCTAACTTTAAGCCACGCAGATCCAGCACAGGTGAGTGATATCATCACAGCCATTTAGAGAAGGGAGAGAGGTGGGATTTATCCAGGGTGGTTCTTCTGGTGATGGAGAAGCAGATTTCAGTAAGATTTATTTCATGAAGACACTCCATTGAAACAGGAACCTAAACTGATATTGATTGATATTGCAGATTGATATTGCAAGGTCCCAAAATCTCTACCTGAGGGAGGGAGGAACAGAGGCAGGGTCGGGGGTTTGTGGTTTTGTTATTTGTGTTTTTTTTAAACATTCTCTTCGATACAATACAAGTGAATTCTTAGGTGTTTTTCCCTTTCCTGTAAAGTAAGGATGTATAAAAATCGGCTATATGAGATACATAGAGGACAGACGACGAGAAAACAAAGATAAGACATCCTTTAATTTGTACTTAAGCACAAAATGTCTGATGCCTGCCCCAGCCACGGGGAGGGCTGCTCAAAAATCACGTGGAAATTGTAACAGGGCCAAGCCAGGCATGTGGCAGCAGACTGCTATTATTATTATTTTTTTTTTTTTTCCCAATGTGAATCAGGACTCTTCCACAGGGAAAGTCTCCATTTCATCTCACAGCTCTTCACTGCTGGCTGCGAGAAGCTTGGCACTGCCGCTCCATCCTGATGCGCGGGGGATGCGGGCACGTCCCCGGCGCAAGGCTGGCCTCGCCCAGCCGCGGCTGCTGAGGGCTGCTCGCTCCTCTCCTCACCGCACACCGGCCTTGGCACGGCGCAGGCCTTTCCCTTCCCCTGTGAAACACCGCGGGTAATCCGCGCTCCCAGCAACGCGGACATTCGCAGGGCACGAAACGCAGAGCATCCCTTGCTGCGACAGGGTGCGGGGAATGTCAAATATTTCACATTTCCCTTGATTACTGTTTTGGTTTGGTTTTGTTTTTTTTTTTATTTTTTTTTTTTCCTGTGAGAGGGTGCGAGGAATGTCAAATATTTCGCGTTTGCCTCGATTAGTGAATCTCCGCGAGTCAGCCCGGAGCGGGGCAGCCCGGCCCGGGGGCCCTGGGAGAGAGGGCGCTGTCACTGCCGGCCGGGTGCCAGCAGCTCTCACACGCCCTGAGCGAAGCCAAGAGCGCCGTGTCGCCGCTGGCCGGGCCAGCAGCCCTGCCCACAGCCCGGCTGCGGCTCCGGGGCTGTCACAGCAGCCTGAGCTTTGTCCCGTGTCACTCACGGAGCGCTCCGGCTCCGCACCTCGCACGGGAGGGAGCACGCTGGAAGGAACAATGCCCACGGCCCATTCTTCAAAAATCTGAGCGCTCTGAAGGGCTCAGTTAACCCCGTACTTCGCGTGTGCAGCACGAAGGGACTTTCTGTAGCATGTAGTAAGAGGGAGAATATATCCTGGGAGCCGGGAGGAAGGTTTTGGAGAAATACAAGTATGGACTGTAACAGCACTTGGCAAACCTGAACCAAATGCATTTCGTTCTTGATATAAAAGCCTTCAAGGCTAATATCAGTGCTAAACATGCTGAGGGTGGAAACAAGTATTTCCAGGCTCTTTTGGAAGTCGCTAGCACTGGGGCCATTGTGGCTGTCCAGGCAGGAGGTGCCCTGGCCTGCAGCCCCCTGATCACAGATTGTGCCAGTGGTAAAGACTTGAAGGGGAAGAAGGAGAAGCGCTGGGGTATCCTCAGGGAAAATGAAGTATTATGAGTAGGAAATGGCTGCACCATGTCTCAGATGGGCTGTCTCTCTACCTGCTCTTTTGACCCTTTTCATATCATGTGCTCTGCCTACTCTTTCCCCCCCCTTGTTGTTCTCTGTGTTTTCTTTCCTTACCTCCTTTTGTGCCATTCTTCCTCCTGTACCTGAGCACACATCCCTCTTCTTGGGCATCAGGGGGCAGAGGGATATCATCCCGCCTTGCACACCCATCACCTCTGGCCATGAGGTAGAGTGACAATCCCCTCACAGACCAGGTATTATTGCATCACGGAAATCATCTTTGTCACTTGCAATAGTATATCTATAAACTACATTTTTTGGCCTTGGCACGGTGAAAACACATGGTAGGAGACAACTGCTGCACCCAGGAGGCTTGTAAACACGATCCTGGGTGTCTTAAAAGGTGTGGAGTTCACCGGCCCCATTGGGGAGCCTGGAGAAAAGGCATCCCCAGCTTCTCAAAGGAGCTGTGGGTGGGTGGCCCAGAGGTGACCCAAGCAAGTGATGACTGCAGAGGGGAGCAGGTCCCTGCTGTAAGCAAGAGCAGGTACTGCATGAACCACAACACTCCATGGCAAAACCTGTGGCTTGAAGGCTACTGGGCACCAGTTTGGGGCAACTGCATTGTCCACGGCATGCTCAGAGCCCTGGAAATGGCCTGAGCAGGCACCCCAATATAACATCCTGAGCACAGGCATGTTTCAAAGTGAATGGGACCAGGCAGGAGGGCAGTGCTGTCCCTCTGTGCTGTCACAGCTGCAAGCAGAAAGAGTCCAGGCTAATTCCATTATAACTCTGCTGAGGGTCAAGCCTGGGGCTGCCTGGGTGTTAATTCAGATTTCCCTGACTGTTGCTTCCTTCTGTTTCCTTCCCTCCCTTCCCTCTAATAAAGTTCTCTTCATTTAAAGCTTTCTGCTGTGACTGGTGAAACACTGCCTAATCCAAGGTGCACAGAGGCATTTTGTGTCCCAAGTTTCTGAATATATGATTGAGACAGGGTTGCTCCAGTTTCCAAGGACACGTGGTTCAAAACTGGATCCAGCTTAGACGCACATGCTGAAAGTGTTACAGAAGTTAGAAGACAAAACCTAAAAAATGGGATGATGATGAGGTGAGGGACGCTCCCAGGATCTCTCATCACCTCAAGACATTCTATAACCCAGCTGTGGATCCCTTCCAACCTGGGATACTCTGTGATGCTGTGATACAGCAGACCATCAACAGCAGAGTGGAGATCTCTGAGACCTCGTCCTGCCTGACAGCATGTCCCTCACGAGACTGGACATGGACACAGACATGTCCTGACAGATGCTAGGTCGTGTGTTCAGGCTCAGTTTGGCAACTCTGAATCCACCCAAGGAAGTCTCTTATTTATTTGCCAAACCACTCTGTTCTTACAATTGTCCCTTTGTTTGTTCTGTTGGAAGTTCTCACACTGCAGAGCCTCAGGCTGAGAAATTCACTGTCACTGTCATAGAGGGGGCAGTAGCAGCATGGATATGTCCTAGGAATTTATCCCCACACTTGCTTTTTGTGCTCTATAAAAACATTAAAAATACTAGAGACCCGTGCTGTATCCAGAGACATGATCCACCCATGACCTTCTCTGAAAACACAATGCCATCTCACACAGGCAAAATTTCAGTACCTAGAATTGGAGAATGAAGAGTAATACAAAGTATGGAAATCCACACTGGTAGCCCTTGATATCTGTGATACCTCTCTATGCTTTGAATAAAACAACTAGGAGCATTTCAATCTTTATAATTATCTTAATTAAAAGATCAATACATTACTTTGTCTGTCTTTTAAAATTAATGACATTTACTACAAATTAAAAAATCAATCCTTAGGTAGTTTGGGGTGGGTTTCAGCTCTGTATTAAGAGGGGCTGTGGGCTCAGCTCCATTGGCCAGACACATGTCCTGGTATGCACAAGACTTTTATGTGATGCTGTGGGAGTTGACACAGCACAGTCACAAATATGTTTGCACTGCTATCTAGAAGCCAGAGAGAGCACCAAGGTCTCAGGTGATAAAAACAACTTCTCCTTTACATCATGTGTTGACACTTGGATGCAGACACCTAAATTTAATGTAATAAATTTAATAAAGACTTTTTTTCTGCTAAGTCCTGATGTCTAAATTGCTTCAGAGAGCTTCATTTGCTCCTTTCCATTCATGTCCTGGCAAGATAAATCCTAAGATGTCACCACTGTGAATAAGAAAGTAGTTCTAGGACACTTTCTGCCCCATGGCCTAGAGTTGTGGCATTCCTCATGACCACACAGGTAAGCAACCTTCCCTCCAAAATTGAGTGGGCCCATGGTAAACGTCTGTTGGCAGCGGTTCAGCTCCTGAACCGTGCCTGAGCTGTGACTGCAGGAGCACGGGCTGGCCTGGGATGAGTGATGGCAAACCATGGGCCTCTCTACACCTCACTCACATTTTTGTATCATCTTTTCAGAGCTCTGCTTGTCAGTGTTATATCCACCTTTTATGACAACATAATATTTTAAGGCCAGCATGAAATGTGAATGAAATTTTCTAAAATAAGGGTGTTCTGTATAATGAAGTGAAAACCACAACCATAGCATTGCTTCACTTAATCCAGAAGCTTTTCACAGATATCCTGCAAATGGCAACTTTACTCAGCTAAGGCAAGCTTGCTAAGCCCAGGAGTGCCAGATTTTCTGAGAGTTGACTGTGTCTTGCCCTTTCATCCTACCTTGGCTTCACATTGTAAAAGTGCAGATGCTTAGGAAATTGCCTCCAGGTGTTGAGTGATCTGAGTTTCACAAAAAATAATAAACCTTGATCTGAGATAGATGACCTTGTTGTCAGCATAGGATCTTCAGGCTTGCAGAAGAGAACTGAAAAGGGTCTTTTCCCATTCCCTTGCTGCAACTGTGGAGCTCTTTTGGAGAATCTCAGAGAGATTCAGAATTGCTCTGTTTTCTTGGGCAAGAGTTTTTTGACACACACCAAGCAAAAGGCAGATTTGGGGAGATACGGGAACTAATGCTAAAGTCCCTCATTCAGGTACTATCTGTTAACGTAGACATGGCACTTCAGTACTCAGCATGGAGCAAGACATCTCTTTTGGAGGCATCCAGGACCATAAAGCCACGTGGTGTCTCTGCACAAAGGCCTGGGATTGAGACCTGTCCTCCAGTTCTCTTTGTACATCTCAGGGGCCTAAAGCACGTGGTCTTTCTGCCTTCATTTCTTACACTAGAAAGAAGTGGCAGTACTAGTTTGTTTTCTCTTGAGGGCTCTGTGTTGGCTGATTTATAAACAGGGATGAAATCTGGAAGTCTTTATGTAGGGGCTTGCTATAATTCCAGTCCTTTGTCCCATGTCTCCCAAAAGACAAACTAATGCATTAGGGGCCTCTGATGTGCACAGTGGTAGCCCAGCAACTGCTGCCCAGCTGTCTTTATGACCCATACAATATTTACTGTGCTGCCAGGTTCAACAGTGCTGGAAAAATTAATTGTAGATGCAATTTCACTGTAGAAATTGTTTAGAGCCTGCTAAAGCTTTAGCCAGAACATATGGGATTTTTTCTTCTATAAAAAGCCTGAGGGTTAGTGTCTGTTTAATATTCAGGAGGCAAGAAATGCTTCTAGCACTCAGAAACAGTGAAGAGCATCCTTGTGGGATCCCTGAGACGAGATACTAAATCCTGAACTTGTACTCCTTGTTCTCCTATTACAGCAGACATCGAGGGGTAGCACTTGTGTCCCTGCACATCATCACCAGCAGCAACAAAGACATTAACTCAGTGCTGCTAATGAGGGCCGGGTGAGCACTGGAGTAGGAAGCTGTGTTGACATTTAAAAGATCCCAGTCATCAGGCTCCATGTTGCCTAATTGCCAGGGCTGTGTGGGAAGCACTGCTTCAATGTCTCCATCTAGTATGGACATGACGGGCAGGAATACACTACTCCTATGGAATGTCAGTTACTTCAGGAAACAATTAGCCTTTCTGAATATTCAAAATATGTCAAAACATTCTTCCCTTTTCCCTTTTAGAGCTCTTCAAAGCTGTGAGTGTGTCAACATCATTCCACCTACTTGGAGGTGGCTCTGGAATATTTGATTCACAGATGTTGCTCTTGGTTGGTGTCAAAACTCGAGCTGCTGTAGCCAAACCAAATCTTTGCAAGCAATACAGGCAAAAATGGATCTTGCCAAAGGGTGGCCTGGTCAGCATGTACCACTATTATATTCCTTTCCTCTCCAAAATACAGTGCCCATATCCAAATTTCCTGTAACCTTGGACTATGCTTGTTCCCAAACAGTGCTAAGTGTGTCTGGGAGAGGGTCAGTTTACCCTGATCAACAACATGTGAAGGACTGTCCTAACAATTTAACAGCATAGGTAATCAGGCTCTGGAGTCTGGGCCTGGGTCCTGACACTTTAATTGACTAGCAGAGATAGAGCCAGTGGGTAGTAAGAACAGGATCATCTACTCAACCGGTCTGATGGTGTATCACAGACTATTATGTCTCACCTTGCTTCCCTTTCATAAGGGTTTGCCTGGGGCATCTCTACTAGGAAAACATCCAATCTTGATCTGAAAACATCAAGAGACAGAGAATCCAGCCCTACTTTTGGTAAGTAGTTCCCAGGATTAATTGCTCTTACTATTAATAATGCATGCCTGGGTTTCTTTGTATGAATTTGTTTGGCTTCAGCTTCCAGCCGTTGATTCCTGCTATGCTCTCCCCACTAGATGAAGAAGATCTTTTGCATATGGTATTATCTTGTTGTGGTGGTACTTGTATGCTTTAATCAAGTCATGTCTCCATCTTTTTGATAAGGTAAGCGGAGAGATTCCTTCCAGGCTTTCACTGTAGAGAGACATTTTTCTCTCATCCTCTCTCTGACCTGTCTCCAGCTTTTACAATTAAAATACAAGGCAGCAGAACTTTATGCACTTTGCCAGTATTAGTCTTACCAGAGCAGTGAGGAGAGATAAGATCAGCTCCCCACTCCTACTCACTACTTCCTTGTTCATAAATCCATGAATAACATTATCCTCTCCTGCTTTACAGTAGGAACTCACTTAAATTCAGTCTGCGGTCCTTGATTTCCATGGCTGCCTGCTGTCTACACAATAGGCACATTCCCTGGTCCTACAGCAGTGTCTATGTTAAGACATATCTTTAAAATCAGGTTTTCTGCATTGTCTGTGTTATAATGTCCCACAAGCGTGTTCTGAAATTAAATCCCTGTGCTGCTCAGTTAGCATTCTTGTGCATGGAATAAAGAGAATAACCAAAAGTTGTTCCTTAGAAAATGAAAGACAAAATTCCCCTTAATGTCAATAGCAGTGGGAAGAGCTCATGGCATTTGTTCATCAATATGAATCTGTAACTAAATTTTCCTCAGAAAATGTAAAAGCCATGCTGTTCTAATACTTTTTCATATACAAGATCTTATAACTGCTGTAACCAGTGAAGACACATTGATTCCTTCCCACTGCTACTGACAACATTTTCTCTTCTTAAGAAAAAAAGAAATCAAGTCTAACCTGTCTTTCCAGCAAAGATTTTCTGTTCATTAAAATCTGAGCACTGCTGCATGGATTTTGGCTTGATAGGCAGAACATACCCCATTCATCCCAAAGGCAAGTGTAGTCTGTGTGGCAAATCCAGCATTATGAAGCTTTTTTAAAGTCAAATCAGAGCTATTCTTTGAAGGATTGTGATTGTGCAATCATCCAGGCATTTTTCAAGTTAGCAAGAAAAGACACAAAGCAAGCTGATCTGACGCATTTTAACGGGTATGTTTTAGATATGTAGATTGAAAGAACAGCCCTGAAACTTTTACATGAGCAATTCTTACATCTTTGGCCCTACTGATTTTGATGAGGTTTCTGGTTGGGAAAGGATTTCAGGATTTGACTTGCACCAATACTTTCAGCCACTGATTTTTCCATGTAAATATGAGGTCACATTGATGTCATAAGACCAAGAACTCAGTCTTTTGGGCTCATTAAGAGGGGACAAGCATCTAGAAGTCTACAGAGTTTTGTGGCTAGCCGAGGATTACAGTATGAAACCAACATACTAATGCAAAAAAGAAGAAAGTACATTTAAGTCCACGCAAAGCTCCCAGTTCCAGTGCATGATACACTTTAT
This sequence comes from Anomalospiza imberbis, assembly GCF_031753505.1. Lineage (NCBI taxonomy): Eukaryota > Metazoa > Chordata > Aves > Passeriformes > Viduidae > Anomalospiza > Anomalospiza imberbis. The sequence continues at coordinate 10,377,352 of NC_089683.1, read as the reverse complement.
ATTAAAGCTCAAGAGCTCACAAACTCTGCCATTTAAAACAGGAGCTGGCAATTCTGAGAAACACAACAGTTTGTGTCTGAAGCTACTTTTAGAGGCTACCTGTCATTAATGTTCATGGACCTGTCATTGCCAGATGGTCACATTAAATTAAATTATTATTATTATTATTATTATTATTATTATTATTATTATTATTATTATTATTACTGAAGAGCTGGGATGCTCCCTGCAGCACTCGGGAGGGGGGGATGCTTCCCCACGAGGCCATGGCTCTCGTTGAGGGTTGAGCACGAGGTTGGGGTGTTTGTGGAGACTTGTACCTCTGCAATATGCATCTCACTGTGGTCTGTGCTCCTCCGGGTCCCTGCAGCACACCCTGTGTGTGAATGCTGCTCGGTGATGTACTAAACCAATCACCTACCTGTCACATGCATCTCAGATGCAGGTTTGCAGTGGGAGAGAACTCTCCCAGCTTTGGGCCAGCCCGGCATGTTCCCATGCAGTCACATTCTCTCCGCACTTCCTAAATGTTTAGAACGAGCAAGGAAAGTCAATTACGTTTTTTATAAACACAGCAAGATCATGAGCATGAAAATCCGCGTTAATAACAGTCTGACCACAAAGCTTTCTACGAGCAAGGGGTGGATTTTTGTGTCAGCAGAGCCGTAGCTGTCCCAGTGGCTGGGTGGCAGTAAAGGTGTGCTGGCCCGTGGGAAACCTGACCCGGGGAGTTCCCAGGCAGGTGAGCGAAAGGAGGCCCCGCTGCCGGCTACCTGTCGGGAGGGCAGTCGCACACCTCACCCCGCCGAGTGCTATCTGCCAAAGCACCGCTGGCTGCCCAGGCTTTGGAAACTGTTAGAGACAGTGGTCAGATTCCCTAAAAACTCTGCTGAGAGAAGAATCAAAATAGCCGTACACAAAACATCACTTCCCAGCCTCAGTCAGACATTCCTGGGGAGCCGACATGAGGTGTTCTGCAAATGCATCGGGGAGAAACCTGGCCAGCAGAGGTCAGATATGGATTTGAACAGTTAGGGAGAAAAAACTTCTCTGAGATATTCTTTGGCTTGATATTGTCTCTTGATATTTGAGGATGGAGAGGTGTTTGGTGCTAGTGTGCAGAGCTAGTATGCCTTGAGCCATTTTAGTTTATTGCTGTGGTTATATTTCCATCCTTATAGTATTTGCTGTGTTACTCTCCTTTAGTACATTTTAAATTGTAAATTTCATATATTGACTCAGTAATGAAAATTAGACTATGAGGAAAGTTATAATTTAAAAACATGATGTATGTATTTCCCTCCTTTCCTTTATTCTTTATTTCTTTTTTCCTCATTTCAGCCTTCCTTCCTTCCTTCCTTCCTTCCTTCCTTCCTTCCTTCCTTCCTTCCTTCCTTCCTTCCTTCCTTCCTTCCTTCCTTCCTTCCTTCCTTCCTTCCTTCCTTCCTTCCTTCCTTCCTTCCTTCCTTCCTTCCTTCCTTCCTTCCTTCCTTCCTTCCTTCCTTCCTTCCTTCCTTCCTTCCTTCCTTCCTTCCTTCCTTCCTTCCTTCCTTCCTTCCTTCCTTCCTTCCTTCTTTCTTTCTTCCTGCCTCCCTCCCTCCCTCCTCTCTCCCTCCTCTCTCCCTCCTCTCTCTCTCTCTCTCCCTCCCTCCTCTCTCTCCTCTCTCTCCCCTCTCTTGTCTATTCCCTCTTTCTCTCTGTCTCTCTATTTCTGTGCCCATTTTTCTCAGGCTCACAGGTCTGTTTTGTGAACCTGGCTGCACTGGATGATAGCGTTACACCCACAGATTCACCCTCCCTAAACACATTCACAGTCAGACTTGCCACTGCATGTTTCCCTCCTTTCTGAAGGAGGCAAAGCTGAACAAATTGCACAGAAAGAATTGAAGCAACTTAGATTTCCTTTCTAGCTTCTTTAGATGCCACAATAACTGAGATTGAGTTATTCTTGATTTACTCTGCAGATACAGAGAGCAGTACTCATTGCACAGAGCGGGAAACTGGGGTGGGTTAATCACAAGCAATAAACACTCTGTGGCTGTTCCAGAGGGGCTGGACTCCAAACTGAGTGATGCTGGCATCCTGGCCAGGGCTGGGGCAGGGCCTGGACACCCACCAGCAGTGCCCAGCCACAGCTGCTCAGCCTTTGGGCTCATGATGCCGACAGTGCTTCCCAAAGGTTTGTTTGAAAGTAGCCTTAAAGAAAATAAAGACAAAGTTCTAGAATAAACATCCACTTTTATATATGTAAGTGTCAGGTATTGGTAAGCATCATAGCTGGAAGCCAAAGCCATTTACTATTTGTACCCTGTTGACAGCAATTAAATGCTTCTGGTCCACAGGTGGTTTCCTTTACATTAACTTCAATCGTATCTCCAGTTCTTTGTACAACTCTCTACCAGCAATAGTTTTAAAAGTTACATTTCTACTGCAGCTATTTTTCTTCACACTTAGCATCTGTTGTAAGACAGCAGGTAAGCTGTTTTTTAGGAGAAAAGTACTCAGGCCAGGAAAGAAAGCACAGACTTGGCTGAAGGGCAGCTCTTGACAGACATTTGCAGTTTTCATCATGAGCATCCTAACAGGAAAGATATTTGTTCAATCTAAATTTGCCCTTTCCCCTTTAAAACACATTTTGTTTGTATTATATAATTTCCTGATATAATTTCCTGAGTTCAAGAATGAGAAGAAGAGGAACTATTCTGGAAGAGTAGACCTCCTGTAAAGGTTTTTTTTTTCCTGCTGTGAGTCACACTTTCAGAGGGAGAGAACCCAGATTTTTGTCTCTCAGGAAGTGAGGTTCAACAATAGTAGGAATATTGTATCTTGATATAATAGAGCTGTACCAAGGTCAGGGTGAGAGGGGGAAAAAGGACGACACGAGCTGTTGGCTCCTGGTAGTTTGGTAAACATCTCCCATTGCAGGGAGCTCAAAAAGGAAAAGCAATTCCCATTTCCAAATGTCCTGTTATTCCTCTGAAAATGTTTTATATGTGTATGTTAGAGAAATGCTTACAGACTTTGGTCTGCATTGGGACCACCTGATGTGAGCAAGGGAGATTCCCCACCTGGGGAGAGGTTGCAGTCCAGATAGACAAGAGGGATGAAGGCTGAGGGAGGAAAGAAGTCTTCAGCAAGGCATTGTGCAGTCTGCCAGGACAGCCCTGCTCCTCTGCACTTCCAGGCTGGATTTCTGTAGGCCATACCTGAAAAACATGTGAGGTGCAATGGACCTGGTTCATAATAAACAGCTCCTTTTCCATGTAAAGGTCTGAAAATGGCATTTCTAATAAATGCTGGAATTTATGGATTTACTAGCATAGCATTAAAAGCAGCTGGAATGCTTCAATAGGACTTATGATGGTACCATTTGTCTCTGCTAACAAAGGCTGCAAGCAAGTGTGAAGATCAGGTAATGTAATTTACACCAAGAAACATCTCAGTAAATGCCTAATGATACCATTTAAACTGTGCTTGCTGAAGCCCTGGGCTATATTCTGCTGCTTGAATTTTTGTAAATCCTTGACATTACAGCTGCTTAAATCCATGCCAGGAGCAATATTGGATCTGTCAAGAAGAGATAGAGGCTTCATTGTCCAAAATTAAAGATGCGTGAAGGCTCAGATAGGTTTTCACTTTTAGCTGCTCTGCTCTGGTGTTGGGGAGTCTGTGTAAGAGATCCAAAGTCCAGCTGAAGGATCAAACCCTTTACCTCTGTGACATGGGCGATAGGTATCACTAGCACAGTATGTCTGGATCATGAAGATACAGCAGAGCTACCTTGTTTCTGATTTTCTTTGTGCTTTGAGGGCTCTGGAGGCACTCCTGCACCCTGAACAAAGCAGAGAAGTCCTGCCAGCCCAGCCCCGTGTCTGAGTTTTAACTAAATTAACTGCAATCCTTCCCAGTGCAATGCTAGATGTGTTACCTGTGTGATCATGTACATCTCCTTTGAGTGCACTTCTCAGGATAGTTCTTTAACACAGCTAGAAGAACATAATTAGATAAATATGCCTACAGTGTCATCAAATTAGGACTATTTTCCTGAAAATAATCACATGGGAACACCTCTTCCACTTCCTTTTCAGAGACAAAAAAATTGGTTGTAGAGAAGGGCATCAAGTGATGTGTCAACAAGAGAGTCAGAAATGGCCATAAGCAAAAGGAGCTCTACACAGATTTCTACATAAACTCTTTTGCATTCTCTGCATTTTCAGAGAGATTAGGAAAAATAAAATTCAGAGCATGTGGACTTCAGTACTCCCATTAAATGAGGCTTTCTCACTTGTAACACTCACTTCTGAATTTATCAAAACTGAGCTGAAAACTCAATATTTCTTCTTCCATGAGCCTTGCAATTGGGTCCTTCCTTTGGTGGGCACAAAAAAAGAAGTCAAATGTGCTGGGACATTAAAGATACCTTGGCATAGCTTTGTCAGAAGAGACATGGTATACTTGGGGATGAAAAGTAATTTCCACCATCTTCCAGGAATTCCCTGGAGATGAAGAGTAATGATAAATCTTTGCACTTCCTTGCATGGTTTAGGGTTGCTACACAGTGTTTGAACAGCTGCTCTTGTCCGATCCCTGAAGGTGGCTGCAAGTCCGTGGAAGAAAAAGAAATCTGAGTATGTATCATTCTGAAGTGGCAGACAGGATGAGTTATTGGGATTTTTGCCACTGATGAATCCCTTATTTCTGTTAGTGATACTGAGCATGCTGTGCAGTCATGACTGGGGAGTTTCAGCAACTCACCACAGTGCTCAGTGCGCCTGTCATGTAACAGAAAGGTTTATCTCAGTGTCCTGGCTCAAATTTCCTAATATACTAACCTCTATAAACTCCCTTTAAAGCCCCCAGAAGACACATCTCATGGACCAAACTCCACTGTCCTGTGACTTGGGTAACTTACTATTTACAGCTGTCCTGAAGTTTCCTAACCAGAGAATTCCTGAAAAATAATGCAGTTAATATACCACGTGTAGCCCTTTCTTAGAGGGCTTGCATAGAGTAAAAACTGCAAATATGTAATTTCCCCCATATTTAGTAGCCTTAAAGGCATAATGGTCAAAGCCATTATTTATTGCCAATTTCCCCAACTGATCCAAGAAAGCATGATTTCTTACAAAAGAGGGAAATATCTTCAGTCTACCGTGTGTTGCTACAAGACTGAAGTCTGGGTAATCCCCACACATCCTCCATGCTGGATACTCCAGCAGAGGAACCTCTACACTGCTTCTTTACCCCAGGGGACCTTAGTGAGTGACATCTCTGTGCAGCTGCATTTGGTTCTGTCTGACTGGCATCTGACAGAGAGCTTAAGCAACTTTGGTTGTATCTGTGGTGGTGCCACTGATCTGGTCAACATCTCCGTGGGCACTTCCCAGTCTGCTGTGCTCAGTGTCAGCTCACTGCTTGCCAGCTTTCAGCTTTGCTGTGTCTCCACAGGTTCCTCCTGGTACACATCAGGCACAGACTCCAGGTGGAATCAGCTTCACTTAAATTTCAACATGTAAAAGTTGTTTTTAGCTTCCCTCTGCCTTCTGTGTCATCAAAGGAGTGTGCTAAGGGGGGTATTTCTCTCATTCAAAGGCAACTGTCGAAGTTAGATAAGAAGAGAATTTTCCTCCAACTTCCTATTTTGCCTCTAATGACTTTAATGGAGTCTCAGAAGAGCTGAGACCTAAGTAACAAATTTTACATATCTGAATTGAAGTGGTATCAGACCATCTCTGTCTCTTAGTCCTTGGTGAAAGCAGGGGCCCACAAGCCCATTGTTGCTGGCCCTTAGGACAGTCACAGTTCTTAGGCAGGACAACTTGATCACTTAAATATCCAGGGGCTATCCAGGGAAGGGATGAGTGTGTGGAGCAGGTGACAAGTTAGTACCTACACATAGAAACAGGCTTTGTGTGAGTTTTGTGGCTTTTCTTCTGAAAGACTAAAAAAAAAAAAAGAATCTGGATGGTTTGGGAATACATAAAGGTTATGAATTCTGTGTGATTTCCAGCAGCTCATCTGCAGGAGGTCAGCAGACACAACAGTCCCCAGTGAAAACAGATCCTGTCATTCCTTTCTGCTTCTCCTTGATCAGCTCCAAGAAGAAACCTCAGCCTCTTCCCTCCCAGTTCCCCCGCAAAAGTTCACTGAAGAGCTATTTTGCACCAGGCAGTGAACACCTTCTCTCTTTTAGTCCCTTTTATAACAGCAGAGGATCAGTAATTTCCTGTGGCTGGTCCCATGCCATCACATTTTCCCTCTTCCTGGAAATTCATCTCAAAATTGAGGTTAACATACAGAAAAGCTCCACTGTCCCTCATGTTTATAAAGAAAAAACTTTTATAAAGAGATTGGTGATGCAGAGAGTTTGCAGACTCCAAGATGATTTCCACCAGCTGAGGGAACAGACCCCCAGGAGGAAGGGGAGCTGGAGGGATTGACATTGCATCACAGCATCTGCTGTCTTCTGAGGGCAGTACAGACTGTTGAACCCTGGATTTACTACAGCCTTCTGAAAATCTGCAGAAGAGTAATTTTTCTGTAAAACCCATTTGGTCAGATAGAATTTGAATTTTCTACATGTACAGTGATTATTTCTTCAGTTTCAGAGGAACAGTGAATGTATAGTTTGCACAGGAAAATGTGTTCAGGGGTTGCCCTAAAAATTGTCTGAGGCTCACCAGAAAAAAAATAAAGAACAGCTATAATTTTAAGAAAATAGTTAAAATAAGATAACAACACAACTGTGCAGTTACAGCATGTTTCACATATTTCCAAAGTCCACATCAACCTAAGAAGTCACCAAAGACTTTAATGCCATCTATGGAGCACCCTGTTAAGGACTGGCAGTATAAATATTACATATATTTAATTCCTGGCCCATTAATTTGAGTATTGGATCTTAAATGAATGAAAATTCTAAATCTAATCCTTAATTCAGTAACATTTCCCTTTTGAAAATGTTTAAAGTCTGAATCTGGATTTGGATCTGAAGTACACCACCATACCATCACAGGGTACTTGCCTCAACACTCAGCATAAATGCCCCATACATTCTGGAACACATTGTGATTTAAGTCAGCAACTAGAAAGCAAAGCAATGGGCATTTCTCAAATGACTACTGTAAAAACAAAATTATGCATTTTATATGTAAAGATAAATAATTTAAGTCCTGCTGGCAGTATTTTATTTATTTAACAAGTAAAAAGCTATATTGCATCATAAAAGAAAACCAAAAAGACAAAACTGACCAAAGCTGAAAAACAGGAAAGCCATGGGGGAAGGAGAAAAAAGGAATTCTAGTTATTTTACATAACAGATGGCAGCATAACAGAGAACAGCTGATGCTGGTAGCCTAAGGGAATTTTCCTGTTGTCAGAAGAAAAATAAAGTTTAGGATATACAGAACCCCCCATTAAATGAATTTCATAAAAAGTGTCATACTTAATGTATGACCTCTGGTGTCTGTATATCTTGCCTGGGCAATTCATCCACTTTATGCCTCACTCTCAGTGACCTTTCTTCCCCATGAATGAAATATTCTCAGCAGTGACATACCTCTCCCACTCTGCATTTTCTCAACTGGTTTGTCCCATTACCCCACACACACCCCCATCACACCAGGCTTAAGTTTTATGACAGGGATAAGCTAAACCACTAAGGCAAGCAGCTTGGTTTGCCTTACCAGAAAGTTTTGTGGAGCTAAATACCATGGAAGCTGACTAAGATATCCAAATCTGAATATCTTATCTAAACAAGGTATGCAGTGTGCAAAGGAAAAGAAGCTGCAGTGAGGAAGCCCTGAAAAAGGACAACACAGGAGACAAAAAGGAGAACATAAATGATCTGATGCAACAGACATAATCAGAATAATCTCATGCAACCACATGGACCAGTGCTACTTGAAGGGTGATGGGCTCAAGTCATTTTGGGCTACGTGCATATGAATGTCTGTCTGTCCTGTGTGCAAGGGATTTGTGCACTGCCATTTGGAGAACAGAGGAAAAATAGATCCTGTGCCACCTGACCTAGCACTGAACATACCAGTTATAGCTGTCACTGTAACGAGTAGCAATCCTTTAACCCGAGTGCACCATTGCACCAAAAGAGAAAATTGATTATTCTTAATTAGAGTCATTATTCACTAAAAGTGACATGATGGAATTTTCCATGTACCAACATAACTCAAGTCCTTTTGAATTAATGTGTTAATTTTTTCTCATGGATTCAACTACAAGCCAGTCAAGATCTTGGGAAACACTCATCCAAAGAAGGAACTTTGCCTTGTTGAGAATAATTTTTCTAAGACTTTGAAAAAAGATGAAGTTTTACTAGCCTTAGAATCATACAATATCCTGAATTAAAAGGAACCCTCGAGGATTATCAAAGTCCAACTTCCTTATAAGGTAATAGTTGGGATCAGCATAAAATTCCTGATGGTAGCATTCTTAGAGGAGAACTACTTCTTCCATCCATCTAAGTCCTAATAAGTGGTCTGATGAATGGTGTGCTCAGAGCTGATTCAAAGGATCTGATCCTAACCCAGCTTTCCCATGTTGTCTGAGGCTGTTTCACAGAATCATTGCAGATAGAGGGGATCTCTGGAGACCATCTGGTTCAACATCCCTGCTCAGAGCAGGGTCAGGATTTCGTCAGTGGAGATGCACATTCAATATTTATTCACTTCAACTGTTTGTGGATGTCCACAAAGGTCCTCAAGATCCTTGAGAGGGAACAGCTACAGAAGTAAAATGCGTATGACATCTATCTGGATATTTATCTATGCAACTTTGGTACTTGCAGGCTCAAGAGTGTGCTTGTGTGTGTGTATGTATATATATTTATGTATCCTGAGGATGTTGGCATGGATCAACACTTTTGTCCTAGTCACAGCTATTATTGTGGTTGCTCTTATTATTTAGTTTTGCTATAACAATAGAGTTCTATGTCATGGAGGTAAACTCTCTTCTTAACTCCTGTCTGGGTCCTCAGCACTTGTCACCCTATATTACTTTTGGGTTTCTCAAGGTCTCTAAGCAAAAGGAGCTCCTACTGCACCAGCATCCCCTCACATTTTCTGGAGAAGGATGCCACAAGTTCTTGATGCAGCCTGCGTGAGTTAGGTGTAGCCTGGGAGCCCAACTGGTTTGGGCAAACACATGCCTTTGACAGTCCTTAATGAAAAGGACTTAGGCAATAGCAGAGCACCTGTCATCTCACAGCAGGGAGTGGCTGAGCAGATGAGGAACCCTTTGCACAGGTACCTCAGGGCTGAGGGGCTCTAGCACTTTGTTAGGCCTCCTGAGCAACTGAATTGCTCAATAATCCACAAGAACCATCCCCTGGAACAGAGACAATGAAAGATTTTCTAAGCTTGGACCCAGGTTTTGTGCATATATAACCTAGAGAATCAGGTCCAGATGTTTATGCATGTCATTTTGTTTGACCCCATGAAGGCAGAGACAGGTCCTGAAGCTTGGCCATAGGGTACCCTTATGCAAAGCATTGTGATGTTTGAGTCACATTTTTATTTCCCTCCCACTTCTAAAAAGATCATGGGAAGCAGACTTCTGTATAGGAAAGGATCAGATGCTGATCATTTCAACAGCAAACATGCTTGGAAATAACACCTACAGGCAGATATGCACACTCTGTCTGCCAAAGTAAACCCTGGTGAAGAGAAGAGACCTTTGCAGAATGCAGCAATAAGCTAGGATGTATTTTTCTTTTTTAATTTACTTTTTTTTCCCATGAAAAAAAGTTCGAAACATACCCTTATACATATCTGACCAGAGGGAATCAGGCCAGCTGAACAAGTTTAGTATAGCAACACTATTCAATGTGGATCCTAAAGGAAATCTCCTGTAAAGTATCTCAGAGAGCTCCAGAAATAAATGTTGTACAGGCTGCCATCTGGCCATAGTGTCCACATATATGTATTTGAATGGAATGGGAGGCAAATGAATATTATTTTCCTGGGTTACTGCAGGAGCTTTAAACAGAATTTCAGTTCTCACATTATGTGCTCCAGCTGCCATCACAGCTCCAGTGCAACATCTGTAACACTATCAGTCACAAGAAATCACAAGTAATCCTTGAAACGAGGAGCATTGTAAATAAAACCAGCACTAGAAAGCATTCAAAACATCATAATCCTGCCTACTCTGCACAGATATTAGTGAACCCCCTTGGGACAGCAGTCTGTGCAACTGTGGAGGAACTGCTTCTGTGATACTGTTGGATATATGGGTGAAAACAGAGCAAGAATCCAAGGAAAAGGACAAACAAGTGAGGAAAACCTTAGAACCTGGAAGGTGAGAGTGATGGCTTCCAAACCCAGTCAGCAGATTGCTGGCAGTTAACAGAGCTATCACAAGTGGTTTTGATTTCGTTTCTAGTGAAAGACTTGATGAGAAGGTAGCTGTGAAATAGGATGGCTGACTCTGCTAAGTCAATGCACTGCAGCTGGAGCCTGTTCTAGGGGTAATGAGCTAAGAAATGGCAAAGACAGAAATCATGTCTGATTCTGGAGGAGCAACAGCTCATTCTCTACTTCTGTGGTATCATCTTCCTGACTTCTCAGTTTCCTTTATTTTTGCTCAGCTTTAATGGGTGGTGTTGAATTATTTCCACTATGTCACAACTGTCACAGGGGTTGTCTTCCAGTTTGCTTTGCATTTCTGTTATTACACCCAAAATTAACATGCATTAGAATGTCTGGTCCAATAAATCTCTTACAACCTTCTGTATAAATTGGATATGAAAATCCTTGCTCTATTATACATGTTTAGACATATAATAATTTAACATAGTTCCTTAAATATATTTTATCTGCTTCCTGATGAATCATGCTACAACATTTTAATTTCCTAATAAAAGATCTGTTCCATCAGATTAAGCAAATAACACTGAAAGCATTGAAAATTTGAGGGAATTAATTTGTCCTGCATAGAAAGTGGAGAGGTAAGCTAACTGTCGTTCCTAATTTCTGATTCTAATGTGAAATCTCAATTCTCATTTCACATCTCATTTCCAGTGCTCCCCATCTGGGGACTGTTCTCAGAAACAGAAGCTGCACTGGCAGAAAAATGGAGAAGACAGAAACTTCTTGATTTCAAAATTTTGTAAACAGCTACAAAAATCACCCAGCACAGATAAGCAAAAAATAAGCATTGTTCCTCCTGTGACCACAGTTTCTCTGCTCTGATATTGCCATAATAGGGTCTGGGCATTGACAGCCACTAGTGATGCCAAAATCCCTCAGGAACAGACAACTCCATCTGGCAGCTTTTTCTGCTGTCATTTGGGGTTATCTACTTGGTCATACCATGTTGGCCCTCCCTGTGGATAATGACTTATTGCCAAAATCCACAAACTGATAGTTTAAGTCTCTATTTCAGCCTACAGCTCAGTCACTTGAGACATCCTGTGGGGTTTAAGCCAGGATGAGTAACTTGTATGTCTCTGCATCCTGCCTCTGCTCTGGCACAGTGTCTATGAAAACATCCCTCCTCTCAGAAGATGTGGCCCAGGGGCACATACAGCCTGAGGACAGCAGCTCTGGCATGCTGGCAAGATGACTGGAGCTCCTCCATGCTGAGTCACAATCCCCCCTCTCCAAAGAGCAGGGCTTTGGTTTATTCCCAGCCAGGAGCCCAGGGCAGGCAGTTACATCTCTGAGCACATCCACTCTGTATCTGGGTGCAAACACATCCAGTCATACTGCAGACAGTACTGCATTTTAGCTTTCCCCAGAGATCCTGGATTACCAGAGCTCCTTTTGTCAAGCGTGTCCATTCCTCTCTCCCCTGCTCCTCCTTGTTTCTCACTCACTGCTCCACTATTCCAAGGCCTCCTGTGTAGGTTTGCTTTTGCGCAGCTGTACTTTGTTACTGGTTTTGTTGTGATAGCATCCAAAGCCCTGGCCACAGACAAGGTCTGTGTGGTCACAAACTGCTTTGCTGGGCTTTCATTTCCAGGACTCATCTGGGCACTGGGGGGCTGAGTGATCTGCAGGGTTTTGGAAAGAAACATAGCCATAAACCCCAGGGCAACACCAGCCTTTTCTGCGTTTTACACAAGCTTCACAAAAGCTGTGTCAGATTAAACTATTTATAGTCCTGGGCACTGCTCACTTCTGGTTTGGACCTACTCCTTCCCATTTTCCTCTGCCCTGACGTTTGGTGGTTTGAGCACAGTTTAAGAGCCAGAGCTTTCTGATCTAACTCACCCCTTGTGTGGCCCTGTGTGAAGCCATGGACCTCTCCTGTGTCAGCCTCATCTGCAAAAGGAATGTAGCCCCAGCTCACCTCCATCCTCTGAGAGTGAAAAAATAAATTCATTTACATTTGTGAGACACTTTTAATGCTTCACAGAGTACCAAGCATGGAGCTTTCTTAGTACTGAATGTGACTGGGATGATTAGAAGCATCTACAGAGCTTGTGCATGGTTATTACTTAGAAGTATTTGGGAAAGAGGAAAAGGTGATAGGCAGCAAAAAGCAGCCTCTTCTTGGAAAGAAAACAGCAGACTGAGTGAGGGACAACTTCCCCAGGGCAGCGCTGTTTTGGGGCCTTTTAGCCAAAAAGTTGCCTGACCCTCAGACTGTGGGCATAAACAGGGAACTTGCACAAGTACAAGTTACTCCTGCATTTGGAGCCCTGAGGAGGAACTGAAGAGGCTCTGGGGCTGGCCCAGGAGATTCTGAGTGTACCTGGAATGGGGACGGGGTGCACTCCTCACCCATGGCAGAGCAGCATACTCAGATTTCATGGAGGCAATAATTTTGCCTGCTGCTGCCGCTAGATGCTAATAACCAAACCAAGAAGGGAATTTTTACGCCATCCGAGGCATTCCTGATCCCCCTCCACATCTAGTGAAAACTTAATAGCGTGAGAAAATGCCTTCCTGTAGCGTATTGTAAACCACATGCAGAACAGGAGCAGATGGAGGGGTCTGTCCTCGCCCGATGGAGGGGCTCTGTCAGGATGCTCCCTGCCAAGGGATGGGAGCAGCAAGGAATGGCACCTTTGCAGGGTGCAGTATTCAATCAAGGAGGGTGAAGCCAGCAGAAATTGCAGAGGCTGTGGGACAATATCTCTTGCTGCTTGGAGGAATGTAAGTAAAAGGAGAGGGAGAGCTGCTTTTCCGAAGTCTTTCCCCTGTACAGATGGAAGCATTTAAGATTCCTGTAGGAGCCAGGAGCGGCAAAGTTACATCTGGAAGTTTCCTGATGCCTGAAGTCAGGCCATGGTGAACAATGCTCACTGGGCTGAGCAGGCTCTGCTCGGCTGCTTTTATTGCACTTGGACTCATTTCAAGCCCTGCTCTGTGATTAATTGCACTTTTAAAAATAAAGTTCAAAACACTTCCCAGGAAGTTTGGGGAAGGCAGAGTGCTTCAGTGGCACCAGGAGCTCAGTGCTCAATGCAGTTTCAATACAGCAGCCCCAGATACAGCTTGCATTAGCCACAGCTTCATGTGACATGAGATCTTGTAACCCCATTCCATCGTGGAGAGGGTGTCTGGCCTCCCAAGCCTCTCCAACACCTGCCAGACATGGTAGGGTTGCAGCAGGTGTTAGTCAGGCTCTCCACCCATCTTTCTTTTTTGGCCCCTAGCCTGGGGCCAGGCTAGGACTGTAGATGTTCTCTGCCCCATGAAATTGTGAAAAGGAAGAGCCTTGCTCCTTCCCAGGGTGTTTCTGCCTGTCTGTCCCAGGGCCTTACTCTAGCTCACAATTAAAAAAAAAAAGATAATGTTTTGGGGGTAGGGGGGAAGGGCATCATTAGAAAAGCACATTTTTGGGATGCAAAAGACATTTCAGATGACTGAAGCTAAGTCCTTATTGCCATATAATGATGGTGGAGAGGCCAGAGGCAAGACTGAAAAAAGGAGAACAGTGGGTACTTTTCATTTCATACTAGGATGGAAGTAGGCTCAATCTCTTTGCTATAAAAACAAGCGTGTATTTGTGGCCAGCTGCTCCAGTAGAGGTGCACAACTCACACTGCCTGAGAGGAACTGGGGTGAACTGAATGGAGACCTGGAAGCTAGGGTTATGGTAACTCATTAATATCTAACAAAAGGGTCTGTGAAGGGCTGTTGCACATGTCCTACAGCCTCTCCTGGGCACATGTACTAGATAGTGTGAACTAAAATTCACACATCCACAAAAAGATTACCTTGGAGCCAGTCACTCACAGGCACAAGGGATGCTCAGAGCTGTTTAGCTCTCTGTTAACACCCAAAGGGGTTCCAGGAGCCAGTGAATACCTGCAAGCTCTTTGCAAGTGTCCTCTTCACTACAAAAGACAGAGGTTGTTTTTTGCACAAAGGTCAGCAGAATAAACAACAAAAGATGTGCTGAACTGCTGGAAAATTTTGCAGGCAAGCAGCAAGAAGGGGAGCAGGGAGCTGCAGGCACCATGGGCTTGCCTCAGCAGTCTCTGCCAGCAACACAGCTCTGCACACTTGGGCTTTCAGGTCGGGTCGTGCCCACACAACACAAAACCCATGGAGCCCTGCAACCACGAGGCATCGCTGCACACCACGCACTGAGGTGGACAGAGGCTGCAGAGGTACGTGAGCTACACAGGAGATGGGTCACCCTGTGGGCTTGTGGTGGGCTCTCGGTATGCCTGGGCTTCTGGTATTTGCCTCCCATTATCAGGTGTGTCTGCAAAAACACCCAGACTGGTAGCCATCAAGGCGGGTGCACTGTTGGTTTATATTACAGCATGTCTGGAGCGCTCCTCCCTTTCTCCTCCGCCCCCTTCGTTTCCTCCATGAAACTCTTTGCATCTTGTCTCGTGTTAGGACCTGATTTGAAAAATGATTTAACTGCTTGCTTAATTTTAATACACTGCAAGTCATTGTGTTGCAATCACAGCTGGCTGCATGGAAAGCTCACCCATGTGCCGGTACTGGCAGAAGGAGCTGCTCTGGAATGATGGGCTGGGGCTGAGCCTCCCCTGCAGGAGCTGGGCCTGGGGGTCTCTCTCGTCCAGGCTGCTGCCTCCAATGCTTTTTGGCTGCATCAACACCCAGTGAGTGGTTTGGCTGGGGGAGCTCTGGACCACTGTTTGCCATGCTGCTGTAGTATTTCAGGGTTCCTTTGCAGCTCAGGTCTCTTTTGTAATCCCAGTCTGGCTCGTCCTGGAGCTGTGCTCCATTCCTACCGGACATGGAGCGCCCCGGGGCTGGGCGTGGGGTCGGTGTCCCAGCAGGTACCTGCATGTCAGTGCAGCTGACTGAAATACCTGGGGAGCACATGGCCGCCTGTGAGGTCACTGCTTGAAACAGTACTGTCCTCATTACAGAGCAGGGTTTTTTTCACCTATTTGCCCATCATGCAGATGCCTTCTGAGGCAAGGTCTGGAGTGTATGGGCCCTTAGAGGCAGCATTCCTTCAGAAATGCTCTTCTGCTGCAAAGTGTTCAGATGCTGGGTCTCATAGGGGGACTTTTAGAATAACAGAATCACACAACCATTTGGGTTGGGAGGAACCTTAAAGATTATTCAGTTCCAGGTCCCCTGCCATGGGCAGGAACACCTTCCACTACAGCTGCTTGCTGAAAGCTCTCTTCAACCTGACCTTGAACATTGCCAGTTAAAAGACTTACCCAGTTCAATTCAGACCACCAAAGGGTCTGTCTCCCATTACCCTGAAAATCCCTAGGTTGGGTTTTTTGTGTTTGTCCGGCGTCAGGGTTGCACTGCTGAGGGATGCCCACTGATTGGTACCTGCTGTATGTAACTACAGCACCATGCACTGCTGTGGGTGCTACCACAGTGCTAGTAATCATGACAAAAAGAACACCAGGGGCTGCTCTGAACCCGGGGTGCTCAGCTGTTAACTTAGCTCTCCTTCTGGTTTATCTCTTGTGTACTCTTTCCTTTACCCACAGCCCTGAAGGCATGAGTCTCAGTGGATTGAGGCTATATTGTATGCTGTTTTACATATATATCAAATAATAAATTAACAAGAAAGTGATTTTCCTGAGACAGATCAAGCTTATTACCAGAGGCATGTATCAGAAAACACTGTACACATGTAAAATTGCAGGTGGAGCAAGCCCGCACATGGAAATACCGTTCTTCACAAGCAAGAAATTACCATGCTGCTTTGTTTTTCTGTTTCGCTTTCCTCCTAGGAATTTCTTTCTGCTTCCATGCCTTATCTTCTGACCGAATTTCATAGTGCGTGGAGTGGAGGAATGTGCGTGGGAAACACTTGGCTGGCCGGGCTGTGTCTCCACCGCGCACCCTCGCTCCCGCCCAGGCGTGAACCCTTCCCACCCTCACCGAAGTCACTGTCACACATTCACCCGTGACTCACTAATGTGCCTGATGTTCATGCTGCGGCTTGTAAGCGATTAGTGCTTGTTCACACAGCTTTTTTTTTTTTTTTCCCTTTCCCCTGCTCGTTCTGATTCAGCTCATTTAGGTGGCCGATGGCCTCCTCGCTTGCTCATGCTGCATTAGTCACAGCAGCTCCGGGTTCACCAGCCTCCCAGGGGTGGGGACAGGACAAGCGGATGGAGGCCAGTGTTTGGTAATCAGGGATGGGCAGGTGATTCCATGGCACCTCAAAAGGAAGCTTAAGCCTGGCTGGTACCATCTGCCTAAGCATTTCACACAGGAGGTGCTAAAAAGGGATCCTGGAGCTTTAGGGATAAGTGTGATCTGGAAGTGAGCACCAACAAACCAGAGAAACAGGCTCTGCTGCCTGTGCTGGCAGGTGAGCAGCTACTGAGCAGATGTTCCTGCATGCAACTCTTTGAGAAATAAAGTTCTGCTGCTTAGGCTGACTGGAGAGAGCTGCTGCCTCTCCAGTTATATTGTGACCTTCAGATGTACGGGGCTGACATGACTGTGGGTAGCCATGGCGTGGAAATACACCATTCCAGGTCTGTGTTATGTGGACTGTCTGCTGCAGCGAAGACAGGCAGCAAAGCTTGTTTGGTCTCTCACTGGGGCAGAAATGGTTATTGTACAGGCAGAAATGGTTATTGAATGGCTGCATAGGGTGGCATCCCCTTCTCCAGTAGGGACCTAATAGCCTAGAGGAGAGTCCTGGAATGGATGGAGCAAACTGGCAGCATTGCCCTTTGCAATGATTTGTACCTCTGAGACTCACTTTGCCATGGGGGAGTTTCTTTGTATTTAACCAAGTTCAGAGCATCTGGGAGCCCTGAGTCAACAGCAGGGACTACCTGCATGCACAAAAGGCCATGCTGGGAGGGCTCCATGTTGGCCACTCATGACCCTAAAAATCCCTCCTTGACATCTGCTAAAGTTTTTCTTGTTTTCAGGAATGTCTGCTGCCTTCTTACCGACAGCAGTGAGAGCCCTTTCACCACAGCACACAGAAACGAGATACCCTGACCACATGCTTGCTTTTCTTCTTTCTTCATGTTTACCTGGGATTGCAGCCAGATGGGCACTGGAAACTGGTTTCTGGGAGCAGAATTTTGGACAGTGATAATCTAATCTGACCTCCTGTGTAACCCAGGTCAGGGAGTTTAACATGGTAATTCCTGCACAGGAAGGAATTAGTCTTCCTGGCTGTTCCATGAACCCTGCTCAGCCCAACAATTTGTGGTTGAATTAGGTATATCCACACTTGGGTCTCAGAAAACAATGAGTTTTCAAGTTTTTGTCTCCCTTGGTGGATAAAGATGTGGTTTATTCCATTAGTTTTTCTTCCCAGACCCATTCAAGAGATGTTCGACAGTTGAATGAAATTAGAGGAATGGGACCCCCCTCCATGGCTGAGGTATAACTTGGATGTGTACAAATATATTATGCCATTAATACGTTAACCTTGGAAATTCCGGAGTAAAAAGGGTGATGATTACAATTGTGGTGATCTCCCGCAGATGACTGTGACTTATTTGTTCACATAGTTGTGATTCAGAGGCTGTAGGATCTAAGTGCAAATAATACAGAAGGAAGTTTATTACTTCCTCCTCCACTTCACCCCTCTGACCCTGCTTCTCTCCTGCCTCCCCTTCTGATATTATTTTGGTTATATGAAGACTTCTGAGGGAATGATGGCTATGTTTTATGGGGTATCCACTTGTGAAAACTGAGTCATGTTCTCTCACAAGAACTTTTAATCAGAGCGTCTCATCTCTTGCATAATGCAAGAAAGAAAGACAAATAGGTTGGAGAAAGAAAGCTAAATGTTGAAAGCCTCAGAGATCTTAATCTGACCCTACCACTCATTAAATGACCAAAGGGAGATCACTCTTAGTCAGTCTTTCCAGAAGAAAGCTGCTCCAGAAACTGTTCCTTGCCTGCCTCTCAAGATAAAGGAGTTCATATGGAAATACATCACTTGGATTATGCAGCCACATGTGCATTTTTTGTATATATCTACACACATACTTACTTGAATAATATATACAAACAGATCCCTGCACATACCTGAGCTACTTCAGTTTGAACTAAGAGCTGTCAGTGCTCATGACTTCCAGAAGAGGTGATACACATATCTATATATCTATATATATATCTATATATATATCTATATATCTATATATATATATCTCATCAGCTTTCCCTGATTTCCCTACCAAAGACAGGAATCCCTGTGCGCATTTCCATCATGTTGGGGCTGGCTAGACCAGAGAGAGGTGCAGACATAAAACAAAGCTATCCTGGTTGGGAAGGAGGGAAAAGAGGGAAAATATCTAATTAACCAAATATATACCCAGGGCCCAATGCTGCCCTTAGTACAGCTGTACTCCATTTTTGTGCCACAGGCAGAATTTAATCCATAGAGTGAGCTGATTTATTTTCTTCTGATCTTTTGTAGCAGCAGATTCAGTCACTTACCTGCATAAAACTACTTCTTTCCCATAAAACTCTGTCTTCATTTTACCCAGTGGATTAGCACTGCTCAGTCTGTGGCCTTTTGCATCTGTGCAGCCATCTGAGAAAACAAGCCTTTTGCCATATAGCTTAAATTAATAAAGCTGAATTTTTCCCTTCACCAAGGCCAGCAAACTGAAAAAGGCAGAAGCCCTCCAGAGTGGTTTTAGACATAGAGGTCATAGGGAGAGAAAGACAGAGGAGAAAGAGCCTGTACAAAAGTCAGGTGAAGAATGAATGGAAAATGTGTTTGCATTCATTATCTTGTTCCTTCTGACTCTTCATCTCATTTCCTTTTCGATGGGTGAACGGGGTAAGTGGGTCTCAGGTTGTCTGTGTTTAGTGGAGTACAAGGAAATCCTGTTGCAATGCACATCACTTATGGCACAGTTTGGTGGTGTAGGTTTTGTGATGTTCAGGGAAGGAAGATCTTTTCATTGGCAGCTGAAACATCCTACATAAAACTAGGCTGTGCTTTCTCCCTGCAGTCACTGCTGGTGGCTCACTGAATAGGAACTCTCTCTAAAAAGATAAGCTCAGCCTGAAGACTAGGGATCAATTGGAATGGGTGGAAATCAAAACAAGGCTGTTGGGTTTTTCTTTTTCTCTTGGCAGCTGATGAATTTTCCCAATGTAGAATGATTTGGAGCCAAGATTTTTTTCCAGAGCTCCAAGATTGTTACTTTGCCTGTTCATACACTTTCTTTTTCTAACAGGGTTTTATTTTTCAAATCAATTTTTCATCAGATCAATAACGGAGTAGCTTGTGGAGACCTGCTCACATGTGAACCTGGAGAGTGGAGGGGAAAACCCAAACCAGTATTGCTGCATCGTTGATGGCGCAGAGGCTCAGATAACAATTATGGCTACTGGATATTTAGGCTCTACATTTAACCCATCTCTCCTGGCTACCTTTACAGCTCACGTTTAAACAACAAGCACTTTCTCTTTCCCAAAGCTTTTCCTTAATTGGATTTTTGTTATGCTTTTGTTCCTTCTCATCTGTGGCTTAAGGAACTGTAAAAAATTAGCTTGGAGGGACAAAAAAGAACCAGCACTTTAATTTCAGGCAGGAATTACACAGCTTTCCTAAAAAGTCATTTTGCCTCTTGCTTACAGGATGGAAAGGGAAGGCATTTTGTTCTGCACAAGTTGGTGATGATCCTGAGATGCAAGTTTAAATCAGCAAATGCATTTAAATCAGCATTTATGGTAAAGGGAAGGGCTTTGGGAAGGTGATGACTTTTATACTCTCTTTGCCCTGTACCTTTTCGTGTGGTCTCACTGGTCCCACAGGGTAGCAGAGCTGGGACTGGCACAGAGGCTGCTTGGCTCCTGTTCCAGTTCCCAGTGGCTGAACCATCCCTGACCACAATAACTGCATTGCTGTGTGTTAAACTGAGGACTTCACACCAGGCTGTGTGTGCTTTATCTCATGAACAGCCATGTCACCTGGGGCAGAGGGCATAGCCCTCCCCAGGAGGGGAGAGGGAGCACACCAGTGACTGAAACCCCCTCACCCACAGCATCACTGAAAGCATCCGCACTGGAAATAAGAGCATCCTCTTCTGCCCCAGCACAGCTGAAGGGGGGTGAGCTGCAGCAGAAGGTGAGAGCAAACAGGGTACGATGCCCACCAAGAGCCCTTTGGAAGACAAACAAGCAGTGCAGAGGGTCTCACTGCTTTTTCAGTAGATCCCTGCAATAACATTTCAGTCAGGAAATATAATTCAAATAACATGGTGGGCAACTGGATATTGGCAATGAGGGAATAAGAAGATATTTTGTACCTCACTGCATAGCAAGATTTTTCAGTACAGAGCTACAAAATGCCCCCACTGTGCTCTGGAGTTATCAATCTCCATGGTAGTATATCCTACAGAGGTCCTTCAATAAAATTAGGGATTCAACCTTCTTCAAGAAGGTTCAACTACTGACACACACTGTGCATGTTTCTGCCCCTCCAAGATTTTCATGGGGTTGTGTCCCATATATTCACAAATGTACACAAACATTCATCCTGATAGCACAAATGCTTCTAAAAGTTCAAGAACTCAAGAGCAATGCTTGCTCTGCCATTGTATAATTTTGCCAGTTTTCAAAATGCACTGGACACCAATTGCCAGCTTTTTTGAAGAAGCTTTCACTCACAGGCCTTGACTAAGAAACGCTGCAGATTTGGTGATAAAGGGATGGTGAGATTTTTCTGAAGCCACACTGGTCACTGTGATGGCAGCTGAATTCAGGCCTGAACTCCTGATTTGGGGGATGGAGCTGTACCCCTCTGAATAAATAGCAGCATTCAGTGGGCATCCTGAAGTCACTGAGTGCTAGATAGCTTTCTTCTTCTCCCCAGAAGATTGCAGCATCAGGTTGTGTCAGAGCTGCAGCTGCTGCCAAGGATAGAACTGCTGCCAGGGATCTGGAGACCTGCTAATTTCTATTCTACTTTTCTGGATTTGTTGCCTTGTAAAAGAAGCATTGTCTTTCATAAGGACAGGGCTTTGCATTGTTGCAATGTTTTTCACTTCCAAATCACTTTACAAACATTCAGTGGTGCATCTCACAACACGCCTCTATTGGACTGTGGATATGTTTTATCTTAATTTTATACTTGTATTTAATCAAGTAAACAGGAAACTAGTTTCTTGTCAAATCTTCATCTTGTGGCCCTCAGGCTAGACCCACAGGCACAGTTCTGTCCTCTGTCTGGCTTGGGGTTGGTCTATAATCAGCCTGGGATGGCATTGCTACAGAAAAACAGCCCAGAGAATGATCTGAGGGCAAGGTGCCAATGCCAACACCAGGCCCAGGGTGACTGAATGTCATTGTTTTACCTCCAAGTGTAAATGTTTAAGCTCTTGGGCATTTGCAATCTTCTCTTCTTAGCCTGTTCTAGACAGTGAATGGCATTTTGCTGCCACAGCTCATCCTCTCTTACCAAAGGGTTTATTTTATAGTAATCTATTCCCTTCAGTTTATAGCCACACAGGCCAACAGAAAATGACCCAGCGATGAAATGTGGTTGTATAAATCTCTCCCAAAGCATATTTTCATTATCCATTAACTCTATACAGTAAACAGTGAAGGACAGGTAATAGACATCAGGAAAGCAGGATGGTTGAACACTCATCCTGGAGGAGACCAAAACATCCCATGAGCTGCCAGGCTGCTGCTGGGAGCCTGGTGCTCCTGTCCCTTCAGCCTGGACAGATTTTACACTCCCCAGAGGACCTAAATAGTTTTTAGTGACTACACCATGTGTTCTTATTTTCCTGTCCTGTATCAGCATATTCACACATCCATATGATAAGCTTTTCAAATTTTATTTCTTTTAATTTTAGTGAATAAGATATATACAAATATCTATAAAATATATTCAGGCTGCCAAGAGAAGTTGTGGATGCCCCATCCCTGGAAGTGTTCAAGGCCAGGTTGAATGGGTCTTTGAGCAACCTGGTCTAGTGGAAGTTGTTCCTGCCTGTGGCAGGGATGTTGGAACTGGATAATCTTTAAAGCCCCTTTCAACCCAAACCATTCTAGAATTCTATGATTCTGTGACAACCATCAGACCACAGTCTGAAGCTTCCAAATAACCTTATTTTTGATCAACTGCACTCACTTTTAACGTGATGATGCACTGAGATTTGAATTGTGGTTTGAAAGCTAAATAAGTCATCAAGGATACAGCTTGGAGTCCCATCTCTGTTGCTCAGACCTCCCAGCCAGGATACAGTTCAGCAAACCATGCCAGGCTCCTTTTCAAACTGCATTTTCCAGAGGCTCTTTGTAAATAAAAAGGCTGCAAAAATCCCCTGACTGTTCAATGAGGGCAAACCCCAGGGAGTTGGAGTGCTTGGTCTCTGTGCCTCTCATTCGACAGCCTTTTTAACACGAGAGTTTGGCAGAGGCCAGTGACTCACTTGAGAGGAAAATCCACAGGATGGTAGTTCCTCATTCTCAGAGACTTTAATCTGAGCATCAGGGTGCATCTGCTGAGAGGTTAAATCCATGAATACTGTTCAGGTTTCAATTTAATATTTTGAGGCCAAACACCACATCTGAAAACTTGACACTGCTCTTGTCCTTGCAGTCCCCTGTACCAGATTGAACAATTAACCCACCCATATGTGTTTGTAAAGCACAGTAAGACAAATAAAGGCTGAATTTCCCAAACTGTGACCACAGCATATGAACCTATAGACATAAGCAGAAAAGTTCCCCACATCAATGGATTTCTTGCTGGTCTGGATCACTTGCATGTCAGTATTTCCTGTCTCTATTAAGAATTATGGCTGTAATCCTACAGGAATGGTTCTTTAGTTTTTAAAGTGCAGCTAACCATCAGACGGGCAAGATAGCGCAAGCCACACGGGCTGAGCTCGTCTGTGATCTCACCCCATTACACAATAGTGTGAGGAGCCCCAGTGGTGTAACATTGCACAGAACAAGCTCCAAGGAGTTTGGGGGTTATAGACAGTCCTGAGGAATCATTTTATGTCATGGGAGAGAAGAATGGCAATGAACAGGAGTTCAAAGTCCAGATTGCCATTAGGCCAGCAAAACACATTCCTAGAATCTGCGAGTACACAAAGACATCACAGTTGGCTCATTTCCTTTCCTCTTGCCTGTAGCAGCCACAGCTCCAGCCCTACTTTATTTGCACTACATCAACGTGTCAATGAAATGTGGCTGTGGGGCCTCATCCTTACCCAGTAGGTGTGAGGTAGCTCTGTGTGAATTGCAGCCAAGGCTCAGGCTGGCAGCTCTGTCCTGGGCAGGGAAACATTATTTCCATTACATTATCTCTTTTGTTTATTGGCTTTTCTTTTTCCCCTTAAAGGGATTTATATTTAAACCATAAAATATGATCAGATTCAAACTGGTTCTGGACTGGGTCTCCTCAGAAGGGTTTGTATTTTAAGTTTCTTTTTAATTTTCCCATAACATTGACATGTCTGCTTGTCAGGAAGCACAGTGATAGGCAGGCTGGGCTTAAATCCACCAAATTCAGTTTGGATTTATATTATCACTGAACTCCTGCCAGGGGGTGAGGCAATGGCAGGCTGAAGGCTGAGGGAAGAGCTGAGGACCCAGGGGAGAAGGGATCACTCTGGAAGAGCAAGAGAGAAAACAGAGGTCTACAAAATGAGGGTCCCACCCTAAAACCCAGAAGGTGCAGAAAGAAAAAAAAAACTGTTAATCTACCCCTAATGCCAACCCACCCCTTGCAGAGATTGCTGCCAAAGATACACAGGAGGTATTTTGCTCTCCAAGCCTTTGCTGGTCCTTGTGTTTTAGAGCATCTCTGCTTTTTCAGGCCTGATCCCTGGTTCTCTCCCTGCTGCTGAGGGTGGAGTAAACTTGGATGCCCTGGATGTCTGCACTTACTTCTGCTGCCCCTGTGTATCATGGCAGGGGAGGGGGATTATGCCATTTTGCTGGATTTTAGATGATACCTCGTGTTTGCTGGGCTTTGCCCTCAGCTGTGATGAGCACAGTCTTTAAAAGAAACCTCAGATTCATCTGTGTGCTCAGTGCTATGCAGACCTTTAATGTTTCCCAAAATGCATCCTAACGTCCCTTCTGTTCCTTCCTGGGAGCCTTTGTGTAGCAACCTCCTGTGGTTGTTTTAGTTATCTGTATACTTTTCTCCTTGAATCAGATGACTTCTCCCTTCCTAAACAGATTACAGAAAGTATTCCTCACCCAGACACCATGAGTCTTTCCGCCCCCAGCAATTGCCAAACAGCTCCTCGCTGAGCCTCTCTTTCTATAAATAATACATGCCCAGATTTCTTAAATTCTTGGTCATCTTCCTTGATTCAGCTACATGTCAATGACCTCTCTTATGACAAACAAGTACATCTGCACTGGAATCCCATTTAATAACTTATTTCCCTTATTATATAAATACAAACATATAATGTAGTCCTTTGTGTGTGGAGCAGCATGGAAATTACCATGATGGTTTCTGCACCCCATTAGCAGCTCTGACCTGATTTATCATAGGCTGTCTCACATCGCCTCTTACTCGGTGTTTTCCATGGATGAAGTGCAGACAAGCCACGTACGAGGAGCTCGTGGATTTGTGTCATGTGTGATGAAACAGGAGAGGATGGACAGAACTCATGCCAGCTGAGATGCTCTAGCTAAACTCCAAATTATCAAGTCCCTCTCTCTATCCACTTGGTTTAATCCAATCCCCTTATCTCTGTCAGAGTGACATGCTTGTTTTTCCCACATTGCTCCCTACAAATCGTGGTACAAGAACAGCTTCACCATAAATGTGGTGAGTGGAGCCAAGGCATCATCTTCCCAGCATGGATCATCTCTATGGGTGTGGTAACAGAAGTGAGATTCCCACACTCAGCCCAAAGAATCCAGTGGAAACAATGAGATCAGAAGCAGAAGCACATGAGATTCATTCCAGTGTAACCAGTAAAGCATCAGTTACCAAGTCAATAGTTCATTTTTCTCCACAGAACACTTTCCTGCAGAAGAGGATTTCCTTTATGTCCATATTGACTTTATCTCCAAAATGTCTCTCTCCCCTTGGAAAGGCAACCTGTCTCCTGCTGCTTTTTATGGCCAATAATGCACACCATCCTTAAGAAGGAATAGATACTTCCCACACCTTTTTTACCCTTACAGCATCTGCGGACCGAAGCCTCCTCCCTGAGCTGTCACACTTGCCATGCAGTACTGCTGTGTTGCAAAACAGGGGGGCTGCTTTCCCAAATTTCTCCATTCCAGAGTTCTGCTGTTGTCTCATGCCCTGACCTGCTCTGTTTCCACACACATGAGCACCCTCCTTCCCCCACCCTCTCTGTGTGGGTAGCTCATGGCCCTGCCACACTCGTGTTTCTCCTGTGAGGAGACACCCTCCACCCTCTTTACAGCCACCCCATAACTACTGGAACACTGTGATGAGATTTCCCCTAGGCCTTCTCTTCTCCGAGGAGAAGGGACCTAACTCCTTCAGTCTTTCTGCCAAACCCTTGAGCTCAGGCATGTCCTGCTAGACACACCATGTTTATAAAGGATCTCCTTGCACAGCCCGTGTTTACTGCCCATGACCCTGCCATTCTGCCATGTTTATGTTCCATGGCCCCTATTTACATAGCTTGACATCCAAGGCCCTGCTGCCTGGCCCTGTTTTACTCTCCCAACATCTGTCGCTCACTGCACCTTTGCTCTTGGATTGAAAACTCAAAATGAAATGCAGTCATAAGCAGAAGATTAAAAAACCACAAGTGAAACAAGACACCTAAATCCTTGTGTACTTGTGCTGATGTCCTTGATAGGAATTGATCCTTCCACCCGCCTTGATATGCAGCCAATGGACCCTTTGTACTGTGTGGGATGCAGAGATCAAAACATGCACATTTAATGAGCTCATTTCTAACAATATTTTGAAGTTGTCTTTTTCTACTCTGTCTCCTAAATTCTCCCTGGCTATGCTTTGCATTTCCCTCATTAGAAACATGCTCTACCAGTCAGGCTGCTGACATTGCAGAGAAAGTTGCTGCCCTCGATTGGAAGCTGAAACATAATTTGGGGTGCCTAAACTCATATTCATGCACACACACACACACACGTGCACACACAGAGCATTAAAACTCTCAAACATCCATTAAACTTTTTAACCGAAGTAGCGCACTAAAATTCAGGATTTTGTAAAAGAAATCCAGTTACAGAGAGAAAGCTGAAGATGGGTTCAAATATTTTTATACGGCTGCTTTGTCACAAGAAAATAAAAAGTCCTACTTCCCTGAAGACAGGAGCAGCAAGTTACTATTCACACAGAACTGGCTTTCTTTTAATCACAGTTCCCAAGCTACATGAGCTTTTCCTAGGTTTTCTCTCCTGCCCACTCTGCCCAGCAACACATGTCTTTGATTTCACAGGCTGTCTGCCTCCCTCTCTTGCAGCTTCAGAGCTGGGTGTCTCTGTTCCTCAGCCACGGGCTCACCCACTGCTCTGTTTGCACATCCAAACTCTGCACGATCCATGGAAAAATGTCCTCACTGGGATCTATCAAATTCCTATGTTATCAGTGCCTTTCTTTGTGCTTACTTTGAGCTTTTGAGACTCCTGGTTTCCTAAGAGACCTCTCACAGTTAAATTAAACAAAGGCTGGGGAAGACGTGCTGGCCAGAAGCTTTTGCTCAGCCTCCATCACAACTTTCTTCTGTTCCACAGCCAGGCTGACATCCCCTTCCCTGTGCTGGGGACACACTGGAGAGGCTTCAGCCAAGTGTCCTCCAATATCCTGTCACCCTGTAGTCAGTGCCAACCCTTCCAGAGCTGTCAGAGCAGGCTCTCCCATACCTGCTTCTCTGCTCTCAGCCTGACTATTTTGGAGCTACTCAGCCGCTCATACAAGAGGCAGATCTGACACAAGCCTCCCATAAAAGGGTGGACCAGGATGGGACCAGTTTCTGCTGCCAGTGTGGTGGCTGGGAGGGATGCCCACAGCCCCGAGCACTCCAGGAGCACAAAATGTCAGATTTCAATCAGCACCAAGCTCTGGCTGTGATGAGGATGTTGGCATGCACTTCAAAAAGCTTGAACTCATCAGCACTGGAGTGTTGTGCTGTCAAGGTCAATTATTATCATTACGCGTAGTCCTGCTATGTGACTCAGCTCACAAATTGTTTCTTTCCACCCCACAATGGATTGCAGACAGAAATAAACCCAGTTTCATGAGTGTATGAAGAGCACATGCTCAGTAGCTTCATGCACACCATGGGTCACACATATCCCATGCTGTCCATCAGCAGTTCAGTGGAAGCTCCTGTCCCATGATACACAGCAACAGCACAGCAACTCTCCAAACTGCAATAGGGAGCTAGAACTTAATGTAACTACACATTTCCCCTCCTCAGAGCCCTGCAGCTCACCTGTGGCTGCTGAGGTGTGTCGGCCTGCTCTTTTAAAGGTTTTAAAGTTCTTTTAAAAGTTTTCTATGCCTTCTGATGTTTACATAGTTCTACTGGACTTTCTCACGCATTTTCACATAAATAATGATTGTTTTGCATTCTTCCTGGGAGGAGAGAACTGATGGACTGTTGGTTTGACCAGTGTGGTTGGAGCGGTGGCAATTTCTTCCTTCAATCCACTGTCACTTTTGGAATTATATCTATTGAGGGGTCAGAAATAAAAGTTTCTTCCTTTTGCTCCTTTGATTTTAGTGTGCGTGCGTTATTTTATTTTGTGTCGTAGTGCAAAGAGGTGTGCAGTGCTCCCTGGGTGCACACACCACAGGTTGTGGTTTCTGATACTGCAGCACATGTGCTGTTAGAAAAGTGCCCTTTTTTCCCTCAAAATTCACCTGGTTACAGTGTGCATCCATAGCTTTTATTATCCCTTTTTTTTTTTTTAAGTTTCAGTTTTTCAAAACAAATGCATATACTGTAGTCAAAGTCCCTTCACTCTTGTTTTTGATAATTTGAGGAGGCTGGTCTGTATTTCTCATTAGAAGTGTTTTGCTCAACTAATTCCCATGACACTCTTCTTGACTTCTTCTGTTTGCCAGAGTATTTTAAAAAGGGCACCAGAACTGTGAGATTTTTTTTTCAGGATCAGCTTTAGACAATTAGCGAGGCAAAATATGTTCTCTGCTG
The DNA here is from genome assembly GCF_031753505.1 of Anomalospiza imberbis. Lineage (NCBI taxonomy): Eukaryota > Metazoa > Chordata > Aves > Passeriformes > Viduidae > Anomalospiza > Anomalospiza imberbis. The sequence goes on along the minus strand of NC_089683.1, from coordinate 10,348,842 downwards.
CTACTAAACAACTTCCTTACTTGTACAGACAGAAATAGCTTTATCCTCTTCTGTCACTCTGAGAGTTGGTATTTTGTTGCTTGACTGATACGATCCCTCAATCCTTCCAGTGTAATGGCTTTTCAGGGCCAGCCTCACTCTGCAGATGGTCAGCTCTCTTTGCTATGAAATCTGTCATTTTCCAGCTCCCTAATTTAAAATACAGGTTGTTTGAATCAGCTCAATTTATCTCTCTCTCCAGCTGATTCTGGATGACAGCCTTATCTCCATCATTATTTATCATCCTGTCAAACTTTGTGTCACCTGCAGCAAGTTATCTCAGCAATGTTCCTTATATGCACTCCCAGAACAGTGCAGAAAATTTTGAGCAGCATTGATTATACAGTGATCCCTGCAGTTCATCACTAGATGATTCCCCATTGACAGTCACTGTTTGAGACCTACCAATTAACATGTTCACAGTCCAATTAATGTGTGCTTTACTGGCAGTGTATGCTGGTCTTTGTAATTGCAATGGTACAGGAGTACCAAGCTCTGAGAACCCCTATTTACCATCACCACTCAGCTGTTCAGTCCCCCCAATAATTAAATCAGACTAGTCTGAATAAGACAGTGGATCGTGAATTATGTTCTTATAAGTTCCTTCTTTGTGAAATGAATCTTGCTAATGGAATTATTCCCATTACCTTGTCTGAGAGACGTGGGATACCTGGCCTGTAGTTATGCAAATAATATTGATTTCCATGTGTGACTGCCTTAACATGGGACCATTTCTTCCCTCTTGAACTTTACAGCTTTTTCAATGTTTATAATCAGTGCACTAAGTCTGCCTCCCCTAACTCCTTTGTGGCTCTGGAGTTCAAGTTACCTGGACCTGCTGATTCTCCAACACATTCACCATTGTCCTCTTAATGGACTGGGAAGCCACAGAAACCCACTGCTGTCTTTCTTGCCAATACAGAAATTCTTACTGAGTGGTTTTGCTTTCTTCAGTGGATCTCCCAAAAGGAGGTTTCTGATTGCAGTTTTACAAGGAAGTTTTGCAGTCTGGTCCCTGTGCCAAGTTCCCCCATTCACGTAGGCTGTTTTTGTCTGGCTCAGCTCTATCTGGGTATGAGGATGTTGGCAAATAGGACTGGCAGAGACTTGCTGTGACATAATCTTGAGGCCTTATGATATAATCCCTTTCACAAACTGTTTAAGCTTAGAAGTGACTGGATTGTTTGTTTCTCTGGGAAAGGCTCAGAGTGACATTCCCCTGGAAGAAACTTCTTCCCAATTTCCAACCTAACCTTATTCATGGCTAGCTTATAAATAATTTGCTGCACCAACATTTTCCTTTTCCTTAAGCATCTTTTCCATGTCTCACAGGTACCCTTATATTGTATAACAGCTGTTTTATACAACACAGTCTTGGATGGCAGTGGCTAAGGAGCCAAGGTGTTTTTGTTTCTCTTCTCTGAGCTTGCTCCAGTTTGAATCCTTCTTTCCTTACCTTAGGATGACTAAATGATGTCTTATTGAGGCTTTGCTTAACAATACTGATATTTCCTCTTTTTTTTTGCTGGTGATAGTTTACTTGATGTGTCCCTCTCTCATGAATGCCTTATTTCATTCATTTTTGATTCTTCTTATGGGGTGGACACACCGAGGAAATGGAAAGAAAAGTAAAAGTACCAATAAAATAAATCATAGACTGTGATTTCCAAATTCTCCACAATATCTTAGGGTTGTAATGAGACTTTTATGGATGTTTCAGCTCTACTGCAGTTTTCTGTAGTGCTTAGGTGTGTGATGTACATGTGGCCCTTACATTCAAATTCTGGTAAACCCCTACCTGCACATTTAGGTTCTTAAAACACTGGCCTTAAGCACAAGGAGCACCTCTGTAAAATGATTCACTTAAATGCATTTTAAACCATTCCCTTAGAGGTCCTACAGTGGGCATCATGTGCAGCTCTGAGAGCAGTGTAGATGGGATGTGTCAGTAGTGTCTAATTATGACTGTATGGAAAGTCTTCAAAGTATTTGGTTAATAAAAGGAACAGGAGCATTTTCCTTAAATAGTCTTATACCAGGAAAAACCTAATACTAGTTTTTCCTAGAAGATTGAAGGGTAGCTCACTGAAAGACCTTGATACAGAAAAGGAACATGTGTAGGATCCCTGGCCTTCACACTTTTTTCTCCTCTGGGAGCTGAGTGACCAATATTTTTATGATATTGGCTCTCTTCTTTTTATATCCTGCTTGTCACCTTACACCTTCAGAATATTGTCCTTTGTCCCATCCATCAAGGATCCAGCTTCCCACACACAGAAAGGGAATACCCAAGAAGGCCAGCAGGAGGAGAGGAGGCAGAGGATGGTGACTACATGAGGAAGACCCATGTGTGCCTCAATTCATCTGCCACGAGAGGCAACTGAGGACTTTGAGATACAGGTCTGTAAAATCATGAAGAGGGCCAGCTGAGAAGAACTGTCTGCTTTTGCTGTCTCTACAAGAGGAAAACAAAGATAAAAGATGCAAATTCAAAACTCACAGAATGAAATGCTTCTTTACACAGTGCCTGAGCCCATAAGCTATGGGCGTGTGTAGGCTGACAAAGTACATGGGGCAAGTGTCGTGCTACATTTGCATTTTCCTTGTATATTTCCCTAGGTATCCATTTTTGATCCCTGTTGGCAGCACGATTATGGGCTGCCTAAGCCTTTGGCTGGAGCTGGCACGAATGTGTTCTAGCTTTGTGCGGAGTAGGTGCACGTCTGCTTAGTGTGTCAGCACTGCACCATCAGACACAGTCTATTGACCTACTTCCTCATGGTACTGCCTGGATGGGGAAGCAGGAGAGAGGTTTGGGTGGAACTGTTCTTGTTCCTGGCTCCTGTCCTTGGCAAATGTATATTGCAGCAGGCCTGAGATCAGCTGCATCTCTGATCACAACTGATGTGCATTGCTGTTAATTGTTTTCTCTTTGCTCGGCAGTGGTGTGCCAGGGTGGCTGCCCCTCATTCCAACACCTTGGCTTTATGTTACAAATAAAGCCATTTTGGAAGGAGCTGAGTTTAAAGCAGCGCTACTGCTTTGCTTTCTCCTCCATCCTTGGCTGCACAGTCTCCTGCCACCTCTCCTCTGCTCTGCTACTCGTCTTACTCTACAGTAAGTCGATTCAGGGATTCAGTCCCCCAGACATTGTTTCCTGTATTGTGGGGTTCTGGTTCCTAAGGGTTAGCACCACAAGGTGGTTCACAACGAGGTCAGAGTACTCTTACTGGCCCAAGGGAACAGGGATGGGAAAGGGAAACAGGAGTATACTTTTCATGAGCTGCTGTGAGTTTGACTCTGCATAATGAACATTTTATCCCAGAAAACTTTGAATCTACTTGGATGGAGAGTTTACACCTCTGTCCATACCACTTCACTGTGGAGCCAAATTTGCATATTAGAGTCCTTTGAAAGATGATTTTGAAAAAAACAAAAATATGGGTATTTTCCTGTATTTTCCGTTCAAGCATTAATTTCTTAGAAACAAAAACCATTGTTAGTCACATCTGCATGAAAGACATAGAAGGAAAAATTATTTTAACATATGATTATTGTTAATGGAGATAAAATAATTAAGCAGTCTGGAATTAAATTTATGGCAGTATTTTTCAAAACAGAAAATCAAAACTGTGCTTGCATTACATTATTGATATAGAGCCTCTGCTCTGATAATGTTAGGCATCTAATAGCAATTTCAAGCATTTAATTAGACTAATTCTTCGGGTTAATACATCATCTTGCACTTCAAATTATCTTTATGCTCTTTACAAATAGCTACAAATTAAGCCTTATGCTACTCCTGCCAAGTCAGTTAATAGTATTATGCCAGGGATGTGAGGTCCAAAGGGGTTTGACTCTTTCCTCTCCTCTCATGCTTCCCATGGGAGGCAAATGTTTGCTCCAACCTTATGCTCCTCTGCCTGGTGCTGAAGTTAGATGACAGGGACCTAAACCCTGGAGGAAAGTGACCAAATTTTGCTAAAAGAGTCAATGGTGACAAGCTGGGAGTGCTTGGACTCAAGTGAGAAATAGTTTGGAACAGTTTATATTTGGGATTCTGGTCACCTGGAGGTGGACACTGCTGGGACTCAATGCATCTCAGAAACACTAGGGTACTTACTTTTAGATGGTGTAAGACAGAAAAGGGGGGTGGGAGGAGGAGCAAACAGCACAGAGCAAGGTCAGGACTGCTGATGATGGTGTCCGTGATGGACTCAGACCCAGGGTGTGATGAACTGCAGGTGGTGGCCAATGCTGCCAGCTTGGCGTAGGCACCAGCTTGGTGATGTGCTCCAGGACGTACCTGTTCCCCTGCCACTGGAAAAGCTTTACATGGGACTATGAATGTGGTTCTCTAAATGGGTTGTTTCTTATCAACAACCATTTCTCACATTTCTCCTGGGTTCCCTCCTCTTGCCCTCCTCTCAAGCCATGCTCTGCTTAAGGGGTTGGTCATATTCCTGCCCCTAACACAGGGCACAAAGGCCAGAGAGGTCCAGAGAAGCCACAGGGGCTTCCTCAACACCTCAGTGCATGCAGAAACACCACATCTTTGGGGAGCATTCCCAGCAAGGGGTAACCAGTCCAGGTCTGACCTTGTCCTCACTGTGGGCAGATGGAAACTCATGATTCATAATTACTCTGTGTGTTGTTATTTAGAACATAATTATCCACTTTTTCTGCATCCCAGAGAGGAAGAGGATGGGGTAAAGTACAGTCCCTCGTTCCACCAACCTGCCAGAGCCAGGGCTCTCCCTCTAGCCATGAATGAGGGACTGAATGACCCCATATTGTATTGACTCTAAACAGCCATCCCTGATGGTCTGCACTTCCCCCCCTTTCAGAAATCCTCACATCTAGACAAGTCCTTTTCCAATCTGTTCATCTCAATGGTAAAATTTTCCCATATTTGGATTAGATTGATTTGCATTGATGAGATATGAGATGATGGGGGGTTTAAAATTTATTTTGGGGAAGTAACTTTCTCACACAGACCAAATTTTGGTCTCATTGTCTAAATCCACATTCTTTAGTCTGTTCAAAGCTCAACACTGTGTTGGTTATATGAACATCTTCTAACAAAGGCTACTGATCTTCATTATTACTACCAAGAGGTAATGGCCACATAAAATCACTTTGCCATCCAGTGAGATATGGAAGGAGTTCTCATGTGCTGAAGCTGTGGTTAGAGATGAGCCCTCTCTGCCCTGTGACAGTGTGATTTAAGAGCAGGAAATTCCTTGGAATAACCAGCTCCTTGTCCCAGCTGAGAGAGGCTGATAAAAGCCCTGTGAAATGTTTAACTGTGCATAGTAGCAGAAGATTAAGAACAGATGTGATCTAGAAAATCAACTTCATCTACAGCAAACACAGACTTCTGCCCAGCATCCCTGGCTCTAGCAACATCTGGCACACTGTGCCTGGCTGGTAAGGGCTCTGCCTGGCACCTCTGCACCTTGTCCTCCTGCTGCCTTCTCCCTGCTGGCACATGGGAAGAGCTGATTTTTTCCCTTTTCTCAGGAGCTGCCTTTATATCTGATTAAATCACATAACCATAGAATGGTTTGTGTTGGAAGGGACCTTAGAGATCATGCAGTTCCAGCCCCTCACCGCGGGCAGGGACAGCTTCCCCTGCCGTGGATATTCCTGTGGTATAAACACCCCCAGCCACATCCTGGTGCCTGAGATCACAGAGGTCACAACGCTGCTGTTCTCAGCCAGGGACATGGGAAGAGCTCGTGTTGCAGGGAGTGGTAATACACATTCTTAGGCAAACTGAGAGGGCTGGAAAAAGCCGACAGACAGTGCAGTCTCAGACCCCTTTGCTACACATCTCAAGGACCTTCTGAGACCAAAATTTGCCTTCCTTCATTAGGAGTTGGACTCAATCACCCTTCCAACTCAGCATATTATGTGGTTCTATGATTAAAAGGGGTTATTTGAAAGGCAGTGACCACAGGGTGGCTCAGCTGACAGGTACACCGTGGCATTTGCAAAGTGGCCAAGGCATGTTTGGGCTCCAGACTTAGCTTGGGTATTTTCTGCCCACAGCTGAGCACTTGGATTATCCCTCTCTCCATGTGACCTACAGCACTGTGAAGAAAAGAAGTTTTTATTGGGCCCATTTTGGTGCTAGCTGTTGGGGGACTTCCAGGAATGTATTTCATGTGTGCAGTGGTGACCTGGGCTGCTGCATCCCAGGATGGCTCTGAGCCCTGGGGGTGAGCTGGGGTAGGGGGTGGGGGACAGCCGGCCCTCTGGGTCAGACCATGGCTGGCTGCAGGACGTGGGTGCCTGATCCACTGAAGACCTGCCTTGGTTAGATGTGAATGTGAAGTGCCTCAAAACAGGGAAGAGTTTGGAATCGAAACATCATTTTAGGATCATTACAGGAACTGGGCAGAATGTGGATGCACAAACTCACATTTCAGTTTCTCAAAAGACATGACTCTATTTTCCAAGTGGCAAATTACCAGAGCTTTCCAGGTACTGACAACTCAGAGCTTTCAGTGACTCCAGTTGCAACATTTCTGACAGTATAATTTACTTTTTTTCTGGGTGCCTTGTAAAGGGGTTCAGGAGTGTGAATTTTGGTCCTGGGCTTTGAAGCTTCATCCAGTCACAATATTTCTCTGCTCCCTGGCTCTAATTCCATGGCCTTGTGCTTTGGATTTACATTACTTACCTTCTCTACATTTCGTTATCTTTATGGTGTTACCCAGCAGATATTTTCATAAGAATTTATTTACTTGTAAGTGTCAAGTGTTTTCACAATAAATTCAAGGGGAAAAAAGTGAGAGTAATTCCTTTGCACAGAGACTACAGTCACTCAGGCAGTTCTTTCCTTCCTTAGGACCAAGTGAATGGGAATGGGATGTTTTTGGTTGCTATCCAGAGGTGGCTGGCTGGCTCTGACTCACTGCATGCAGCTTTACCTGCAGCCACTGAAACACTCTGAGTCACAAGGAGAGGCAGGGCAGCTGACAGTAAGAGGTAATCACACAAAGGATATTACAGCCATGAAGGCACTTCAGGCACTGCTCCTGGTGGACAGCAGCAGCGGGGCACAAATGCATCTAGGTAGTTCTTAATTAACTACAAAAAGTGCCTGGGTCCCTTTTCCCCCCTCTCTCTCTTATTTCCCAGACCATAAACCAAATCTTCAGCAGGTATAAACTGGCACAGGCTTTCTGACTTCAAAGGAGCTGCATTGGTTTGAACCAACAAAGATTCTGGTGCCATATGGCCCTAATTATGTTAATGTGAGGCCCAAAGGATGCAGTGCAATAATAAAAAGGAAATACTGTGTGATCCATCATCACTTTGGCACTCAAGGCAGGACTTTCAAAGGTATTTAGGCACCAAAAGCAGCAGACAGGTGCGTCGAAGATTTTCTGTGTTCCATTTCCCCACGACAAAAATTGATTTCCTTTCTGTCCCAAACCAGGCTTGAGAGCCCCCAAAAAGAGAGTAGAAACATTTTATTTTTATTACCATGGAAATAAGAGGGGTCTTTCTAAAGTGGACTTCTAACTCCTTTGTTTCTAGACCTCTCTGAGTGCTTGGCAGGTCCCAGGGCTGGCAGGGCCTGCAGACACTCCAAGGGTCCAGGTGAGGTGGCTGCCAGGCATCGCTGGAGCGAAACTTCGGCAGCAGGTAAGGATCTCCACAGGAGGAATGATTCCAGCCAGGCTCACTCGCCCCCAGGGAGTGGCTAAGCCACACAGCCCCATCAGCACAGCTCCTTGCAGTGTTATCCCAGCATATGGGGCTGCAGGAGGATATGGGGAGGACAAGTGCCACTTACTCCTGTCCTCGGTGGATAGAAGCCTACTGCACCCTGAGCTCCCATCGGTATGGAAACCTTCAACAGCACGGAAACCGCCTTTGATTTTAAATCCAAACAACTAACTGCTGTTATTCTTGGACATTTTCCTCATATTTTCCATCTCATGGATGATTAAAAACAAATTATTGCATTAAGGTGTTTGAAGTTAGGATGCTCCGTGCACCAGTTGTTTGTTTCTAAGTCCTTGACAAGAATTTCCTGTTGATCTGGTTTTACGTTGTCTTTACCTAAAACAAATCTTCTCCAGGGACTGAAGTAGTCCCTAAATAGTTTTAAAAGGGTTCTTCCATCTCAGGCTCTTTTCTAACAGCCTTGTAATCTTTGTCCTGCCAGGGAATGAAGCAAGATTGCTGAAAGCATATTCAGGTTGCCCTAAAGGAGTGGGAAAGAGATTGCTTAATAAGGCAAGAGCTACATCCCACATAATAATTGTCACAGTCATCTTTCATTGTTCTGATGCCTTTTATATTGGTGCTGTCTGTAGTGTATTTGGGAGTGATGCAATGCTGATGCTGTAATAACCTGGTAAGCAGTTGCATAGATTCCTTTTAGCAAACAAAAGGTCACCATTTCACAGAGTTCCCAGCATGAAAATGTGTTTATTGATGGCTTGCATTTTGTATTATTTTGTTCTTTAGCTACTTTACTGTTCAGCTTACCCAGTCCCAGGGCACAGATGTACTCATGGTGTGGTGCTGCTGCCCTTCGAAAGAGCTTGCAGTAGTCGATTCTTTTGCTGTAATCCCAGCATGTACTAATGTGTCAGGAGTATACATTACCCTTGGGACTGGCCAGGAAATTCAGAAAGTGAAGAGTAAGGTAAACCAAATGCTAGGCTGCCTATGTGTGGGAGCAAGGTTTAAGTCTCTACTCTGCCTGAGCCAAGCCAGTTAATAGATATAGGGCTCCTGAAAGCTTGTAGATGCTTCTCTGCTCTGTTAGCCTGCAGTGGGCCTCTCTAAATTTAATAAGAATTTTTTATTTTCCTTTTTTTTTAACTCTTAAAAGCAACTCTCAGAGTGGGTTTGATCAAACCAAACATATTTCCGATAAAAACTTGGGTTTTGCATTTTGACATTTCCTGGTGAGAAGACTTTTGCTGCTGAGATCCCAAATGAGTTCTGGGCAGCTGCAGTGAACACAAGGGACACTGAGTCAGAAGGGTGATCCCAAATTCTTGCATGTAGAAGGTACAAACAGTCCTGTCACCTGGTTGCAATACAGCCACTCCAGTAATAAACCAAAAAATTATGGATGGTGCCCTATGAGATAAAATATCCAAAAGATATTGTCAAAATCTATGCTGCTTAAAATAGCATGGCCTCTTACAATTTTAATTTCAGCAAATGAAGGTTTACAAGATGAAACCCCAGTCCTGCACATTTTTGTGACTGTAACTAATGTCACACATGTAAGCAATGTTTCCCCTTTGACTCAAGTTATTTATTAGCATAAATATTTGTGAGATCAGAACATTAACACCTAACTAACATGTTTTAGTATAAAATAGCAACAACTCATATGCAAGTCTCAATGGTTTCTGTATTTTTCTATAAAATACCTGGAGTTCCTATATACTGTGCAGCAGGGAGCAAAACAATTCTGCTTTTAAAAATTCACAGGACTTGTTGATTCATACGCAACTGAGAAAAAATGTGGAAAAAATATTTATTGCAAATTCCTCAAATATTTACCAGGTGAAACATCAATAACAAGACCTTAAATAGACTCTTAATTCCACAGTGAGGTATTTAAACAGTGTTCTGAATTTCAAACTTGCTGGGAAACAACACTGCTTATTGACACCTTTTCTGAAGACCAAACAACAGACGTTCACTCTTGCTATAGAAGAAAAAGCTATATTTAGCCATTCATCTGCAACATTTTCATTTCTACTTCTCTTGCGTGACATTTCATCCTTGTGGTTGGGTAAAGGATGTTCATCTAATCGGTACAAATGCTTTGCAGCACCCAGGTATTGTGTTCTCATTAACTCATAAGCCTTCTTATGTTTATAAAATGCTCTGAATATTTACTGGGGAACTGGACAATGCTGGTTCATTGTTACAGAGCATAAGTGTATGCAAAAGTCTCTTTTGCATTTCCCATATTTTGCAACCATTTTCTTTTCCTCTTCTTGAGTCATAATCTCTGCAGAGAGCTCTGTGATGAAATCCTGAGTGCAATTAGGCTAAAGGATTTATTATGATTCATCCAGAACAGGGGTAACTGTGTGAACTTCATCTAAAACATGAAGGCTTTTCCCCAGCATTTACTTTAGTCTAAAATCTGACACTGCTTTTTCACTTTCCTCAGAGCTCCTGAGATTTTTAAACCGTGTGGGCCAAATTCCAGGTATCTCTAATATCGGCAAGAAACTGGGGTTGAATCCAGACAAAATATAGGAGTTTCACTTTTAGCCGTGCTCCTGGAAAAACGAGGGATTTGATCTTTTATTTGATATAACATGGATCAGGCCTTCAAATCAGACACTTGGAAATGGCTATGACTGAAGTGAGGAGGAAAAGGCTGGAAGGAGTCTAAAAGATGAGGAGGCTCCACTGTAGCCACCACATTATGCAATTTCCCTTACAAGTATATTTATTATCATGTAAAATCAGCTGAAATGTTTGCCCCTGCAGTCTTACTGCTCACTACAAGAGAGCACAGGGATGGTTGCACACACCCAGGTGGGATCAGACATCTACCTAGCCCAGGGTCCCGTCCCTGTCCCTGTCCCATGTGGTGCAGGCAGGACATGGGAATGGAGCAAACAGATGTCCAGCCTACCCACAGTGGTGTCCCAGCCTCTCTCACTCAAAGCACAGGGCCTTCTGCACCAGAGGGAGGGACTTTGCATTTCATACCCTCATGGGCTTTTGTCTGATATGAATTCATCCAGCTAGTTGTTTGAAATCATGTGAAGGCTTAACATTCATATGGTCACATGGAAATGGTGGGGGGTTTTTGGCTTAAAGGCATCTTGCTCAAGTACCTGCTGGGTGGCCCCTTCCACTTCTACAGCATCCTTGGAAAAAAATGGCAAAGCTCCTCTTTGTAGATACCAAACGTGAGCTTTTAAAGCATCAAGACATGATTTCTACATTTAAAGCCCAAAGGAACAGGTAAAAATCATCCAAGGAGTATTGAAGGGATGCTGCAGAACACTGTGAGGAGCCCACTTGATGCCATCACATGGCACTGCCAGGAGCCCATGGAAGGGCAGACACTGTTTGGGTCACTTGCTCCAGGTGAACTGGCATGGGCAGAGGTGCAGCCCCAGCCCATGCAGCTGCACAGAGAGAGAGCTGAGACCTGTCAGGGGGACAGCAGCAGAGCTCCTCAAACAGAGCAAATCAAAGGCCTGGAGAAGTCAGGAGGAGTTATTTATGTGGAGGGGTAATGTTAGCTGGAGTATAATTGCTTTGGGGCTGCTCTTGGACAATTGCTTTCTGGCTGCTCTTAAACTTTTGCTTTCAGGTTGACCTCTCCCCGTTCATCTGGAGCTGCTCTGCTGCTTTATTAGTTACTATTGGTAATTGCAGCCTGCAGCTATGGGCCAAAAGAGCATGGGGAAGAAATAAAACACGGGAAGAGGGCTCTGCTCAGGAGGGTCTGTTACAGAGAGGCCTCTGCTGAAACATGGCTCGTCCCTCTGCAGAGCAGAGCCATTGCAGTCTGAGCTATGGCTGTGCCCAGAGCTGAGGTGGAGGGGTTAAGGTGATGCAGGCTCACCATAAGCCACCAAGTGTAAACTGAGGTGTGGAGGTAGTTTAGGAGAGTAAATGGCAGTTTTGGAGAGCTCAGAGGACTCAGAGCTGTGGGAGGAGCAGCTGGGACCTTCCTGTGGTTGTTTCTTCTGTGGCAGAGGTAAAGCCCTGGTACCCTGCTGGGGCCAGGCAGCGACCCCAGTTTTCCCCAGCAAATTGCATCTTGTTTTCAACCTCCGGGATCATAGATGATGTTAAGTGCCAGTTGCCACCAAGATGGAGATGTCATTTGGTTTCCCAGGTACCTGAATACTTGTGTGAGGAATCTCCAGTGGCTGAGTCTGGCCTGGCTGGATTGAGGAACAGCTCTTCCAGGAGGATTTCATCATTCTGAGTCAGATTGATGTGCTGATGTGCCATGTGGCTTTATGGAGAGGATTGAAACAGAGCTTTGCTGAACAGACTCAGAAAATCCCTGATTTTGGAGTAGCTGGAGGCTGGAAAAGTACTTGGAAACACAGTGTGTACACTCAATGAGTTTTTGCTCTTCCCTAGGTGTCTGCTTAATACAACTATTTGAATTTTTAATTCAAGAGAACAGAAAAACAAGGAGGGAAAAAGGAGGGAGGCAGTACCAGTCTGCCCCCATATACATCCCCAAAGTTCTCCACCATGAAACACACAGTGATGTGTGATGGAAAACCAGCCTTGACCCCAATGTCCTTGGACAGGCTGTGGTGGTAGGGACAGGGTGACACTTCCACAGTGACAGCAAAGGAGGTGCAAAGGCAGCAGTGCTGCAGACAGTGGTGTCAAGTCCTAGATGGACGTAGAAAACCCCTGTGACCAATTGAAAGGTGATAAGGATGTCTCAGCATGCTCCTTCATTGCCAGCTGGAAGGGGAATTGGATTTGCCTCTGGATGGGAAAAATAAATGTAGTGAAATTCCTAAGGAAGACTCTCCTCCCATTACTTCTGCAAGTTACCTAAAAACCCAGAGTCTCTTTAATGCAAACTGCAAGCACTGCCATTATAAATAAAGTGGCACTAGTTCTGCTACAGGAAAGTGCTTTAGCACTATATTGCTTCAGCATGCAATTCAGATACTCTTTAACACTTTCCCAAAGTGTTTCCCATATCTCTTAAGCAAAACAGACTCCCCAATTTCCAAATCAGGCTCTCCAATCTGCCTACAGCTAAAGCAGTTGCAGTTTAATTGGGATGTGTAAGCACGTGTGTGCTTCCGTGCATGTATACATGGCCCTCTAATATTTTTAAATCTTCTTACATGAAAAAAAAATATTTTGTGCCTGGATAAGGGGGGAAAAAAGAAAGTAATTTATTTACTGAACTTGCAAAGCCGTAGTTCCCAGGGACAGGAGCACAGAGTATTCAGAAGCTTCCCAAATCAAATTGTTGAGCTTTTTTTTTTAATTTTCATGCCTGCTAATTGCTCTGTGCAGCTGGTTTTATTTAAGAGGTTAGTATTTTGAAGTTGAAATGAGGACATATTGCAAACTTCACCCCACAGTTCACTGTTCTATGTACTCTGCACAGCAGCTCAGACTGTTAATCATAGGTGAGGGTTAACAAAGCCAAACTGATGCAAGTGCAGGGAGACATGAGGATACAGCCAGACAGAGCAGGTTAGAGCTGTAAACAAAGACACTGTCCCAGTGAAGGATGTGCATATTGCGAAATATGTCAGCTCAATGCATCCTTTTGCACTGCAGTGTGAGGAATTCATGCAGAAGTCCTATTGCAGGTAAGGAAACCCTCCAGTGCCATCAGGATCACATGCCTGACTTATTTGCTCTGTCTGGGGGAAGATCTGGACAGGCTCTCCCGGCAGGGTCAGGGGGTCTCCACTCACGGGTCTGGTATGGTGCTACAGAGTGTGAGCGGGGCAGACACTGAACACACAGCCCTCGACCTTCTCGAGGCTGTTCCCAGGCACTGGTCCTGCCCCCGGCCATGCCCTGCATCTGCAGGTGCTCCCTGCACTACAGAGGTGTCTGAACAGGTTGGTGTCAGTGAGAGCTGGTCTGTGCTTCCCCGATGAGATGCTTAATGATCCAAATATTATCCAAACAACTCGAATACATACACCACCTTGACTGAAAAGTAGGGAAGCACCTTTCCAGCTTCATCTTATGCATCAGATGGCACCAAATGCCAGATATTTTGGCTTTTGTTTTCATCTGACTCCTGTAATTTCTGGTAAATAGATTCAACAAACAACTCATCAGCAGCAAAGTTCAGACACAACTTTCCCTTCATACATTCCCTCCTTCCCACCCACTGCTTGAAATTGTGCAAATACACAAACCGATTATGGGGTTAAAACAAAAATAAACAATTTGTCCTTCATCAAGACAGTTCGTATTGCACATGACCTAGGTGTGGCATAATGAGGCTGCTGCAAGGCAACCCAAATCCAAAACCATTTCACCAGTCCAGCCAGTCGTGCTTGCTCAGGTTGAAGGTGGCAGTGCTGCTACCTCTTCCAACAGGCTGCTTCCCCCTTGGGAAAATGTTAGACTGGGAGGACCAAGGGTGTGGAGCAGCATTCCCAGCTCTGTTTAGCATTGTCCAAGGAATGGGTAATGTAAAAGGAATGAAAGGAATTGTGTCTTCTGGTAGAATTAATCCCTTGAGGATTTGCAGTCTGTAAGCAAGGTCAGGCTGGGCCATATAGAAGGCAAAAGCAAGCATTTAGCTGGGAGAACTGAAACTTTTCATGTGAAAAAAAAAAGTTTCTTTCATTCTGTTTGCTAACAAACAGGAGAAAATAAAAGAAGAAAAAAAAATAATCCCAAAACCAAAAATTACATTGGAAATTTAGAAGACAAAACAGCTATTAATTGAAGTATGCCATTTTTTTCCATGCCTCAAAGGACTGAAAGACTAAGTACTTTCAGTATCTAGACCCCTTTCACTAAATAAGTTTCCCACTGTTTTCAGGGCAAATGCAGTGTAATCAAATTCTGTGTTTAAAAAAACAACCCAAGAATAATTGAGTTAAAAATCCAAATTTCTACCTGAGGAGAAGTGTTTTGAAGGGTAGTTTGTTGCTATTGAACTTGCTAGTAAATTACATTGTACATTGTCAAAAAAGGTTGTTAGCAGCCACGGGGTAGGTGGGTTACATATTTTTAGTATCTGGCATGTAAAATATTTTATTAACAAAAAGGCTGATATTTTCCTCTCCTGCCTAAATCTGCAAGGAGAGAGGAGCTCATGGCTGCTGTTTCAAACAGCAGGGACATGGAAAAAGGGACCTGGCAAGGCTTTTGCTGCCCTCTCAGCACGGAAATGAGTTTCCTAATTCTGAGACATGTTAAGCGAGAGTCAAGGAAAAGCTGTTGCCTCTTAATCTTTTCTTGTATTAAAAATATCTTTTTGACTTAACACCATTATCATCTTCCACTGGTGGCCACTTGACACATGCTTCTGGAGAAAAAGCTAGCTTCTGCTATTGGCTTCCGCCCTGTGGAGAAAATCAGAACATGATTGAACCTTGCATCCAGACCTTCTTCAAGTTTTCCCACTGTGCTTCCTGCCTTGCTGACACCAACAATCCCAGCAGGGACAATCCCGTGCCACCTGTTGGGATGGCAGTACCACCCCAATCACCTTCTCAAAGTGATGATGTGAGAAAAAACACTATTTTTTGTTTGTACCAGTATGACAGCTAGAGGTAATGTCTGAGAGGTTGGAGGGAGTTGACAGAGTTGGGGTCGTGTTATCACTAATTCCCCCCTGGGCCATGTGCAGAACTTGCAGGGGATTTCTGCTCCACCCTTCACTTACTTTCCTTTAGCACTCACTAATCTATCATTAACCTGCCTCTGTACAGTGGCTTGCTATGGGGATTTTCCCACTCTGGATATCCACAAAGACCATTAATAAATTGTCCTATCTGCGAGGCTGGCTCCAGACTCCAGTACAGGCTCAATGTGATTTATGCTCATGACCAGTAAATGGAAAAAAAAAATGCCATCATAGGCATTACTTTTTTTTTCAGTAACATATTTGGGAGTGTAAGAAGTGTTAGATCAGCTGCAGGATTGCTCTCTTCCTCCAGTGAAAACTCTTCTAGTAAAACATTAATTTGAGAAATCAAAAGCAAGAGTTCAAACAGAGCCCAATTCCTGGTTCAAAGCCTGGTTCAGACCTTGATCTATAAACCTCCAGAATTTGTTACAAGGGAAGACCTAAATTTCTCAGTCTTGCCTGGATATTACAGTAAAGTAAATGTTAGTGGAACATTTTAAGTAAGTATTGAACATTTCCAGGAAGTGAAAGTGTTGGTTGCTACAATGCAGTGATCTCTCTAACATATACCAGAAGATTTTCTAATCAAAATACAACCTTGAGCAAGTAAAGTACTGCTTCTTTAAAATATATAATTTATCTTGGTGAGGATTTAAAAAACCCAACAAATCTGCTACAGAATATGACTGGCAAAGGTTAAGTTCTCCTCTCAGATATATCAGTGCAAATCTGATTATAACACTACTGCTGGTAACATTACTCCAAATTTGGACTGGTACAACTTGAGACTGATGTCTTGAAGTAAACGTGTCCCTGTGATTTCAAAGTACCTTTACCACTCACTGAAGTATGCAAACCACCATCAGCAGAACACAGACGTGCTTCTTTGGAATGAGAAAAGGCCTATTACATGAAAAGAATAAAACCAAGATATAAGTGAAAAGGAATTTAGTTGGAGGGCAGGTGTAGGTTCTTAGTGTTCCCCCAGTCAGCTGGTATAAATCTCTTTCTGTACCTCAGACTTCATGTACTCCAAGCCTTCTTCTGAGAACCAAGGAGAGTTTTCTATCATTATACTCATTAGTAGTTGCCTCAAAAAAGTTTCCAATTTTTTTTTAGATGAAAAACATAAGCCATGATTTGTCTTATGCAATTTCTATTAAATCTCCATTAATAGTCTGTCTAATCAAGTACTCAGTTATTTAGTAAACAAATGCTTTGAATGGTGATTACTTTATGGTTTATACAGATGTTTAGCAGAAAAAGGCATGAATACATGTAATATAATATAATATAATATAATATAATATAATATAATATAATATAATAATATATCTACACAAGTGAAAGGTCTGTCCGCACCTTGGTGTCAGTAAAGAAAACAAATGGGTTCTGCAGAAGGGTCAGTGTTTCTGGGGTTTATGGGAAGAAGGCATTTGAAGCTGGCTGTAAAAGGGGATGATGTGTCAGATAAGTGAACTAAGTGATTAGCTTTGTGAAAAAAGCTAAGCAGAAAGAGCAAAGTCTCTGTCCTTACTCTGGTGCAAGATGCAAACTTGGCCAGTCGGTGCTTTAGAGCAACAGTAGAGTTCTTTGTCTGGCTTAGCTGAGTCACACAATTATCTCAATAACAGTAAGTACCTAGCAACAGCCTCAATAAACACCCATTTATTTGATTAATCAGCCACTTTGAAACAGGTTTGGTAAACATCACTCTTTCACTTTTGGCTTACATTATTAAATAGCTGCCCACTGAAGCTGCACCCCACGCTATGAATAACCACACAAAACCACCCCTGTCCTGGGCAGCTGAGGCACATGGGTTGAGCTTAACCTGACACTTCTTGCCCCTTTGAAAACACAGAAGGCAGTAGGGATCAGTGTAGGATTCATCACAGGTTTTCTAGCCATGGGCTCAAAATAAAACTGCTGCTGTTAATGAGCGCTATCAAAAACTGCACAAGAATTTGTTCGTTGTGAGACCAAGACAGGAAGAAAGAAAAAGCAGAAACTTAAGTTTCCATAAATGTAAACATTTGCATGGGATATTTGAGGATAACTTACAGTGGCTGGAATGTACCTTAAGTACCAAAAAGGTTTTGAGTACTCAGAGATTGTGAGAAGTGTTTGCAGCGGATTGGCATCTGGGAACAAATGGAATTTTTTGTTATCATGGAAGATATCAAGATTATTTCCAACCCTCTAGTGGACTCCTGTGAAAGGGAGGCTGTGAAGTCTGGTTACAGAGCATACAAATATATATGCAAATATATACTTCTATTTCTATATATATGTATGTATGTATATAAGGAGTAGAGGTGCATTCTTCATGGGAATACTGAGGTGGCAGCACTTTACTGCTTTTCCCAAGATCTCCAAACAGTGCTGTGCCTGCCTCTTGTGCAGTGATGAAGGAAGTTTTCCTCTTCAAGGCACATGGAAACTTATTTCACAGGTAAATGGCTTTGCTCAGCTGAACCCCTATTCTCTTCCCCTCAGGTAAATGCACCATCAGCCTGTACAGCTGGAATGACCTTCCCTTAACCTTTCTGGCTGAAACTATTCTCTTGACCACGGATTAATTAAGTGTAGATATCTGCTTGCATTGCTACAATAAATAATTATAAATCTGCATTCTCATCCAACATTCCTTTTCTTAATGCTGCCATAATGCCATTTACATTTGGATTGTTTTTCATCAATGTACCAGTATTATACCCAGTATTAAATTATCATGTAGCAGCAGAGATTACTTTCTTTCCTGTTGATTTTTAATGCACAAAGAAATAAACCCTTGTTATAATTGTGCTGGGAACACAGTGCCATTAAAGCCATACAGAGCCTGCACTTAGGTAAGATCTAAATCTAACCTTTCTCAGCAGAGAGGAAAGGAAGAACAGATCTCTCCTGCAAAACATCACCCATCTGCTGGGTGGGGGTGAAGTTCACAGGTGCCCCCTGTTCTCCCTGCTTATCTCAACCACACATCACAACTCTTCGTGTTTTTTCATGCATTTACCTTTATGAGCACCAACAGATTGTACTTCAACACATTTCTGTAAAAAATTAGACATTATGCCAGAGATAATATGCAGTACACATGAGAGTTAATTAATTACATATTTTCCAAATATTACTCTGGGGTAATCTCAAGATTTTTTTTTGTCTCCAGAACTTAAAACCTGGCTAATGTGAAGGTTCTGTGGAGCCTGTATCCTTAGAAACTTTTGAAAACCTGTCTGGAAAAATCCTGTAGGCAATCTCATCTAGCTCTGAAGCTGACCCTGCCCTTTGCAGGGTTCAGGCTGAAATCTCCTGTGCTTGTTACATGTTTTTTTCAACAATTCTCTGGAACTATAATTCCAAAATTGATATCTGAAGACAGCAGTCATGACTCGATATAAAGTGTTCTCTGTCATATACAAAGACCCTGGAATACCTTTGATTGTTTTATTTCCCCAAAAAGAAGGGGAAAGCCCATTGGAATGTGAATTGTGGCCTTTGTATCTGTATTCTTGTAAAGCCCATTGTAACACACGAGGAAGGCCAAAGAGTAGCATTTTACCAGATGTGATTACACAGACAATTTTATTATTTGCAGTTAACTGTACAGGAAGGACAAAAGTAATTATTCATCCATTATGAGGTTTCTTTAGCTTTTTATATTTTCTTGCATATAATGTCTAGCAAATTGTAAGTAGTACCAATTTTCCAACCTCTTCCATGCTTCCAAGTTAAGGTTCTTCACCCCTCCATTCACAGAGGATTCAAGGGGTGTTAGTCAAGATTGACTTCAACAGAAAGGGAGAATAACTACAACAGCTTTCACAGGTGCACACAGATAAACCAAGTGTCATTTTTCCCTGAAGAATGAAAACTTTCCCCTGGGAAGGGTGTTTCTGTGGGTGACATATCACTACCTGAATAAACACACAGAGTATCACAGCACATGTAGGAAAATAAATTTGGTGGATATACTCTGGATGGAGAAACCTCTAACCAAAAGTGACCATGGTGCAGGAATCACCTTGTTTCTTTTGTTCCCTCCCTACAGAATATGTTTGTTATCAGGCAGTCTAGGGATGTATGGAAATAAAATTACAGGGAATGGATACGTGAGCTGTTTTCCTAAAAGCAGCCAAAGTAATTTATTATATGAAATTTAAAATATAAAAAAAGACAGTAAGTCAGAGGATGCCAGAGTTCTCTTAACAGCAATTAAAAATCTTTTCTTTCCTTGCCCACATGTCTCAGTGCAGAACAGAGCGCATTTTAACAGCTCCCTCATTAAAGATGGCTGTTCAATGCAGAGAGAAGGTTATGCAAGTCAGGGCAGATGTGAAGTGCTGTGCAGCTCTGAGAAGTAATACTTGGGAGCTACACTTTCATTGTGTGATTTCTTCATGGAAAAAAAAAAACCAAAAGCAAAACTTCAGAACACTGAAAAAAACATCTGATTTTGTTCTACCTGAAGAAACTATAATAGAGAGTCAAAATTTAAATTAAATTCTCCCAGGGAGCTTGGAAATAAAGCATCAAAATTACAAGGTGAAAAGTTTCTAAACCACAGGAGCTAGCCAGAACTTGTTACGTTCCTGAGTGATAAACACAAAGTTCAGCTGATCTTTCATGGAAAAAATATAGTAAATTTCCCTTCTGGGGGCTATATTTACCCAGCCTTTTCAGGCTTCATTATCACCCACCGTAATCTATTTAACTTCCATTCATGAGTCACTCTGACACTACACTGCTTTTCAGTTCTGTAAACAATACAAAAACTGAGCTCCTAGCTACAAATAAGGAAGGAATTTTGAACACAATGTTTTTTATCAATGAAACGTATTGACACATGACTATACTGTTGTCAGTCATACTTCCATTGAAGTTAAAAGGAATAAGAGCAAGCCAATATTTGATAATTAATTCACAAATGTACTGCATAATCTCTGAAGACTAAGCCCTAACAGATACTGAACACAAGTGATTCCACGTAGTGATTCTATGATTTGCAGCACCTTTAATAATTTGTGTTGATAAAACTTCCAATGAAAAAATGTGTACACTAACATAATAGAATGCATTTTAAAGGTAAGCATAGTGTATATAGTATATGGGAATGTAATATATACTTGATTAAAATGCTTTGCCTTTATTTGAAGTTAGAAATAAAACAGTCATGTCACATTCATTCATGTTACAGATTCAGTATTATTATAAGCAATAAACACTTTATTAAAGTTGAGGCAACAAGGAAGCACAACACATTAAACTGAGAATTAAACGGAGGCACATTTATATACTATAAAGTTGGAATGTGCATTTGAAAGTGGCAAGCTCCCATCATTGAGTTCCTACCCCAGTAGGCAGGCAGTGAAATCTTTTTAAAAGATGTAGTTCAGATCCCCAGTCCTGGGGTGTGAGACTTCCAGAGAGAAACAAAACTACCCAAAAGTAGATTTGGTCTGAACTCAGAGTCTGATCTCCAGGTCTGAGACATGGTGTCACCTGTGCTCCTGCAAGAGATCCCAGCCTCTCCCTGCACTCAAAGGCAAGCAGGCACATGCATCACGTGGCTCCTTCCACACCTGGACTCAGCACAGCTCTTCTTGGTGCACAATTCCTGGGAAAATACCTGCTTGATTGGAAAATACCTGCTTGATTTCAGCTAAACCTACCCAAGTAACCCTGGCTTTACAGAATGCTTAGGCATATCTGGTAATGGTTTGTCTGTGTCAGTAACAAAGTGACAAATCATGACAGTGCATTGTTTTGCCAAAGGGAAATGTTTAGGGAAAAACCATGAAAATTTTGCCCAGGCGCTGTGTCTACAGGAGCACCCAAGCCTATTTTTTGCACCAGGAAAACCCATTTGAACTTCCTTCCTAGTGCCCAGATGGGTCCTTGCATGCAACCTGCTGGGTTCCTCCTGCAGTTCTAGGTAGGCAAGTTATTTATTACTTCCTCTCCTGAACTGCTGGAAGCCTGATTATACACTGCTGATGTTTGCTTTCTCAGTTCAGGACTTGGCTGCATTTCCAAAAGAGGTGCTGTTTGTTAATGGTCAAAATGATCTCTGTGTCAGTCTCTATACACAGCTAGAAAAAATGCAGCAGTGGGGTAGAGATTTCTTGATGCGAAATGTGACAGTGATCTTGGAAGTCCTGCCTCCACACATACCATAAAATGCAGTATCCTTCATATTCTGTTACACCATATATAAAATAAAGCAGTCTCTACATTGTTAGAACACTATTAATGATATACCTTGCATCTTTACTCTTAAATAAATAAAGATAAATAAATAAAGACATCTTTACTGTCTTAAAAAACACCACTCTGCAAACCTGTGCTAACTGAATGTCACTGACCAAGTCCATCAGCAGCTGATTATCCCACTAGCCCAGACAAACAGCAGGTTAGCAATAAATAATAAATAATAGGCTATAATTTGCTGTTTTGACAGCAGATGTCATTTCTAGAGCAGTTCACCCCTTGCCATGCTCAGTGTGTTAGATGAAATGAGGAGGAGGAGGACAAAGAGCTCCCAGTTCTGCTTCCAGTGCTGAGGCAAGGAGCCCTCCAGGGAACCGTGAGGCTTCTTCAGGCTGCAGGAACGTCTGGGCCGTATAATAACAGCTCATAGGCCATGAAATTTTACACATAGGGTGTGTGCGATTCACTCCTGGGTATTGCCATACCCTCAGTGAAATCTCACCAGTGACTGCAAAATGAGAAGGCTCAGGGATGGAGATGAGCACTTCATAAAATCCCATGTGTGACAACACTCATGGATCAGTTCCAGAAGCCTTTTAAGGAAGAACTTAGGCTGCCTGGAGCCTGGTTACTTGCCTGTCTTCCCAGGCAGGTTTTGCAACTTCCTGGGAACAAAGTTCCGCCAAGGCTGGATGGTTACCGACATCCACTCTGGGAGCCCTTTGGGCTGTGTTTTTGCAAACTGGCCTGGCTGCAGCACAGGCACCCCAGGGGCCTGAACCCCACTGGGATTAGACAAAGATTCATGATTTGGCACAGGAAACAGCCTAATATGTGATCTCAGGTCTGCCATCTCCCTCCTTTCTTCTGCATGGTGGTTTGGAACCCCAGGCTGAACCAGTGCTCCTGTGTATTTATACCCTTCTGTCCCAAACCCACAGCTGCTCATGCAGCAGCCCACAGGGCCCATTGCCTGCCCGAGCCTTCCTGTTGCTCACTCCTTGGACCACAGAAACTCTGCTGGGACACCAGCTCCTGCCCTGGGGCACCACCCATCCTCATGGCTGAGATCCCAGCAGCAGGAGGGGTGGTCCCAGAAAACTGTGCCTCACTGGGACAAGCCTCAAGCTGGTGCTGCAGAAATGGAATTAGAATCATAGAATAATCTGAGTTGAAAAGGAGCCACAAGGATTATCTAGTCCAACTCCTGGCCCTGCACAGGACCAACACAAAAGTCACACCCTGTGCCTGAGAGAGTTGTCCAAATGCTTCTTGAACTCTGGAAGTTCAAATCCCTCTGAATTGTGGAGGGATGGAAGTGCATAAAAAAATATATTAATTTTTTCCACTTTGCTGCCTTACTAAAAGTGTCTGGGCAAACATTTCACCCCTCAGGCTTGTTGTCACTCTTTTCTGAATTTCTGAGCCTTCCCACCTTCTGAACACCCATCTATCTGCTGGCACATCACAGATTGAAGGCACATCTTTTTCTACTTGCACATATTGAGGAGAAGAATTCCATTTGTTGATAGATGTTTAACTGAGTTTTGTGAAAGAAAAACCTCTTCCAAACAATGCTGCTGGAAAAGTGAGCCTTGCATTTATTATGGAAGATACAAGGGCTGATAAGCAAGCCCAGCATGTGTTTAGCAGTCTGTCTACTAGAGCAAAGTACAAATAAAAAGTCCCTCAACAGCCACCACAGTTGCTGCCAGTGGACTGCCTTTATTTAAAAGGAAAAATCTATCTTTGCTTTAAAAATTCACTCAATGCTCCCTTGATCGCTCTGGCTTCAGGTAGCTGGCAATGCTCCTGAGCTCCTGGGCCAAGACGGATGAGTTCTGGCTCTCAGGGGAAGGAGGGGAAGTGGGGACCCCAGTGGGATACTGTGGCACCATCCAGCTGCTGCCCCATCATCACAGCAAGGGACAGGACACTGCAGTGCTCCATGACCTGCTTACCATGGACTCAGCTTTCATGAATCCAGGCCCTAAATGAAAGGATGCCTTTGGGGCTTTGTGTTCTCAGCATTTATCCCTGGTGTGCTTGTCCTCTGCCAAGACATGGAACAAGTGTGCTCACCCCAGTTTCTTCATCATGTCTGTAGGCTGGAAATAATTTAGACTTAATATTTTTAAAATTCCCAATTTCACACTGTCCTAGTTTTGTCCAAGGCCATGAGGAGGGCGGAACCTGGAGCTGTGTGGGCACCTCTGGGCTGTTATTCTACACCACTTACATCACTGAAAGGGGTAGAAATATGGAATTCTCACTTCCAACAAGAAAGGGGGATGGCTTGCAGTCAGGAAGGAAAAGGTGCATGCAGAGGGTCTGAGGAACGATTTTTTTCCTGTCTCAGGAGCTGTGTGGCATGGGCTCAGGCCTGTGAGAATATTTTCTGCATGTAAATTCCCCTCTTTTTGTATACTTTTGTTATTAATATTTTTGCTGTTGCTGTCACTGTTTGTTTTCTTATCTCATTGCTGTTTCTAGTAAGTTGTCCTCATCTTAGCCCAGAACTTCTACCTTTTGTCTCTGTCTGTCTCATTATGGGGGAAGGGAATGGCTCCATGGGACTCAATTTCCAGCTTAAACCATGATGCACATTTACAAGTTACTTCAATTTTAAAATCACTTAACAGAGTGTACCCAGGTTTTGCTTTTCTCTTCAATCTCCATTAATAAATAAAATCGGCCAGGGACCATTTGCTTGCTCTGGGGCAGAGCAGCCCCCATGCAGATGGCTGAGCTGAGCTCTGCTTCTGCCCCTATGCACTCTGGCTGAAGGAGAACCAACCAGAGGGAAAAATCATTGTCCTGTGGCGTTCCCTGGCTGGTTCAGGGTGCTGTTGGAACAGTGCTAGGCAGTACAAGCCAGCAGTGATGGGGTCCATGTTAACAGCTGGACATGCTTGTCATGTGTGCCTGTGGCTGAACCCCCACTATAGCCTCATTTTATGGACCTCTATAGGTGGACCTGGGACGAATCAATTCATCCCAGTTTAGTTCCCTATATCCTGATGCCTTCTAGATATTTGTTGCATATGCTCCTAAATAGCGGGGATGGAAAAAAAGAGTTGGCAATTTTATTTAATTTATGTCATGATTTATCTCATTAATTTTCAACTCAGGAACTTCATGGCTATGGCCAAGCAGGGTGTCAAGCTGTGCAAATGTGGCCTGTAAAAGCTTAAGAACTGCATCTGCAAAGGTGAGAAAGTCAGAAGAAATACACAGGCAGATGGCTCAGGGGACAGAGCACACTCTGAGTACAAGGTCGAGGAAAACCTGACAAAACAAAAATCATTCTGAAATCTAACACCCACACAGCCACTCATGCTTTCACCATAGAGAATCATAGACAATTTTGAAAAAATTTTCCTAAGTGATCCTGTCAACATCTTGGAGAACATGAAAGTTAATCTGCATCCTCCAATGGTCAAGGACCACATGGGTTTCTTCAACAGGACTAGATAAACTTGATACATTTTCAGGAAGAAATAAAGCCCACAAAGACCATTCCTTTGCTACTTATTCTTCACTAAACCCCTTCATGTCTTGGATAGCTTCAGCCATGGTGTGAATGGGAGTGAGAGTTTTCCAGGCAACCCCTGCAGAGCCAAAGCCCAAGGGTAGGTTCCAATGGTGACTGAGCACTGTCAAGCTTTTTTCCTGGCTCTTAGGAAGTGCTTTGCAAAGTAGGACTGGAACACTACTCTGCTTAAAACCTTTTCCACTGGATTTATTCACCTGTGGCCTGGCAAACAGTTAACCAGCTGCATTGCTCCTGAGGCAAGTGATGGGCACTTGAAGCCTTGAGTGTGTCTCTATTAGCCCTTAGGTGTAACCATTTTTAGGAGTCAGGAATTGCTAGGGCTGAAAGCTTGGAAATGCATTATCTGTCATTACCGGCATAATTCTTTTTCACAAAAAAAGATGGCCTTACTGAACTTACACAGTTTTATTATGGATGGCATCTCACATAGCAAATACGTTGTACACCGGTGGCAAAGCAGGTATTAATGCAGTTTATTTAATTTTCTAGTAAAAACAATGAAGAGTCAGATTACACTTCACGTAATTCACAATGTATGCCATTGAATTCTGAGCCCTGTGCAAGTGAAAAAAATTACCATTTATAGCCTGGTCATACTACTTTGAACTGCAGGATGTCAGTATTTTAGCCCCAGAATTCAGCTTCAAACTTTTCATTTATTAGCTAAAATGAGGCCTAACACATCTGCCAGAGGAGGTGAGAGATGCGGGTTTCCCTGTTTCCCGTGGGGTTCCCCAGGAACCGCACTCTGTCAAAGTCCTGCTCTCCAGGTGGATGCTCAAGGAATACCTGGGGACTGCAGGGGCTCCGTGTGCCGCCGTGCACGTCACTTCCCCGGCTGGCTGCTCTCAGCCCATGTCACCTGGGGCTGCGAGACGCGGGGCAGCGCGCACCTGGGACCGCCCCTCTGTGCCTGCAGCGAGCTGGGTCTGCTGCTGGAGACAAACATGCCCGCAGGTTTTAGCTGACCTTTACAAATCGCTCCTGTCACTCCCTGTTAGGAGTCTTCCGAGCACTGACAGGAAAAACAAGTCACCCTGTGAGCAGCGGGGCTAATTGGCGGTTTCCTGTGCTTGAAGCGTTCCTTACAAAGCTTTCTCTCTTCATTCATTTCTCTAACATGGGCTGAACGCTGCCGCCTCTCCCTCAGTCAGGCACTAATGGAGTGCACTTTCTTTTCCTATTTCTGTGAAACCCGTGGAAAAGAAAGACCTTTGCAACGGCTTCCTACTATGCTAACAGTCCTGTGAGCGCAGGTTTTTGTGTAGGTGTTGTACTTGACTCAGCTTATCAACACCGGGTTATCAAAAATGTCAGGGTCTCTTCCCAAGGAAGGGAGTATTGCTCAGTCATGTTAATTTAATCCATTTTACCATACTTCTAATCTCGGTCAGTGTAGGAGGACCTCTCGAAGTGCTCCTGTACCTAACAAGCACACACAGTATTCATCTGATGTGAGCAGCCAGGAGTGCATAGAAGAGCTGCTAAATGTACTAGAAACCTGAAATGGTTACAGATGTCCTGCAAATTATTGCTGCTGAAATTTGATTGCATGTCAATCTATTTTGCACATAGAATCACAGAATGGTTTGGGTTGGAAGGGGCTTAAAAGACATCTAGTTACATACAGTTACTCCCCTGTCATGGGCAGGGACACCTTCCACTATCCCAGGCTGCTCAAAGCTCCATCCAGCCTGGCCTTGAACACGTCTATGGATGGGGCATCTACAGTTTCTCTGTACAAACTGTTCCAGTGTTTCACCATCCTCACAGGAAATAATTTCTTCTTAACATCTAACCTAAACCTACCCTCTCTCAGTTTAAAGCCATTCCCCCTTGTCCAATCACTCCACACACTTGTAAAAGGTCCTTTTTCAGCTCTCTTGAAGCCCTTTTTGGTACTGGAAGGTGCTATAGGATCTCCCCAGGGCCTTCTCTTTGCTGGTTATTTTGACGTGCTTACAGTCCAGCTGGCTTTTCCCCCTGGACTGGCTTTCCATCAGGAAGGCAGGCACACACGAAGCTCCAACAGCCAGCTTTTGCCTCCTGAATTCTGTTCCCTGGGAAGCATACAAAGGCCCAGGTTTCAGCAATTAAGACATTCAGAGCTGGTGTTGTATTTCACCATGATTCTTGCTCCTGAAGGACTTTGGGCAACCCTTTGGCCTTCTTCCCTTGCAAGAACCATGCAAGAACAACAGCGACTTGAGAACCTGCACAGGACAGGCTCCTCCAGTCTGGGCTCTCCAGACTTCAAAAGCCACACGGTGACATCGACCACAGGATGGACAGACAGACAGGAAATTCCACCAACCACAGTGGCTGCTGGCATGAGGTCGTGTCCTGCCCCCTCAGCAGATTCCTTCCTGCCTGTTGCTGATTCACCACCACCAGCTGCTCACATCTTCATGCACTGTCCTGCCTGGTGGCCCTGGTAAGCTACTCCAGAGGAGGAGTTCCATCCTGAATTTCAGTTATTGCTTTTTCTTTTTTCTTTATTCAGATACACTTTGTTTTGCAAACATTGTTGTAAAACTACTTTATTTTTTTAGCAACAAAATCAGCAAGTACTAGCAGATCCTGGTGGTATATGATATTTCCCGTCAAGTGAGCATTAGCTATGTCTGAATGGGGTCAGAGCTCACACCACAGGTGATGCTCACTGGGTACCTGGAACAGCACAAGGCTTCAAACAAAGAAACCAAAGGTAAAGCACTGCAAGCAGAGTATGACTGATCTGAACTGTTGTATTTCTTTCTCTTGGTTATTGTCTATTGCAATTGATATTTGGTAATTTCTCAAGAGAAGAAAATTATATTTGGTCAGGTTTAGCAAGTTCCATGAAACTTTTGTCTTGGTGTGTATACCTTCATCTGTGTATTTATAAGATCTTCCTTTTTATCTATGTGTCTCATGTCAGCACCAGTCAGGGTTTAGCTGAACAACTTTTTCAACATAAATATGATTTTCAAGCCCCTCACAAACTTTCACGCTCTGAAGTCACATAGGATGGGGCACCTGAGAGATGCCTCATTCTGGTCAAAGCCACCTATCCCTAGGGATGACCAAGCACCTCAGCAGTGTTGTAGGCAGGAGGCAGGGCAGGAAGATAACTCGACCAAAACCCAGCTGTTGGTTTCACACTGACCACAGACATGAGACTGCTAACTGAAGAATAATCCTTGTAGAAACAGGCACTCACAGCCTTTTTTGTTCCAGCTGAGACTGTATTTAGGATTGCGCACACATTCTTTCAAACAAATTTATTGTATCAATTATATGCATCTATACAGACTTTTGCTGTAGGATTGTAAAAGCTTTTCAGCCTTCTCTCTACTAACTTTTCAATCACTACTGTAAGGCAATGGTTTTTTTTTTCCCTTAATAGAGAAAGATATTGAAACACAGATTATGACCTTGGTGGAGAACAGCATTACCACACACAAGATCTAAGGTGGATTAGTTGTGTATCACAGAATCACAGAATATCAGGTTGGGAGGGACCTCAAGGTTCATCTGGTCCAGCCTTTCTTGGCAAAAGCCTGGTTTAGACAAGATGGCCCTCTACCCTGTTGAGCCAAATCTCAGAAGTGTCCAGTGCTGAGGAACTCACCGCTTCCCTGGGGAGATTATTCCCATGGCTTGTCTAGACTGTAACACATCAGCTTCTCTAGGAGGAGGCGGTGGGAAACTATCAAAAGCCTCTGAGAAATCTAGGTAAACAATGTCCGCTGCCCACCCCACATCAACCAAGCAGGTTACTTTATTGTAGAAGGCAATCAGGTTTGTCAAGCACAATTTGCCTGTGGTGAATCTGTGCTGGCTTTTCCCAATCATATGTTTCATCTGACTTGTGATAGCCCCCAGGAGGATTAGCTCCATAATTTTCCCAGGGACTGAAGTAAGACTGATGGGCCTATAATTTCCTGGGTCCTTCTTTAAGCCTTTCTTGAAGATGGGGGTGACCTTAACCTTCTTCCAGTATTCTGGGATGTCCTTCAATCTTCATGACTTCTCAACGATTACAGTCACCTCAACCGTGACATCAGCCAGTTCTCTGGAGACCCTCAGGTGGATGTTGTCAGAGCCCATTGATGTGCAGGGGCCAAGCTCCTGTAATTGTTCACAGATCTACTCCTCCTTCACCGACTGTGGCTCTGTGTTTGCCTCAGCCTGGATTTTTGTTCTGAAGACCTGAAGGTCCAGCAGTGAAGACAGGACTGAAGAAAGTGCTGAGAACCTCTGCCTTTCCTGCGTTGTTGGTGACTAATTCAACTTTCCTGTTGGACAGCAGGCCAACATTTTTTTCTGTTTCCTCTTGTTGTTTACATACATGGAGAGCCCTTTCTTGTGGGTTTTGACAACAGCTTTTCTTGCCCATGGGCAGTCTGTCCCCATGCTGCCTGTTGGAAGTGCAAAGAGCAGCCCTGCCCTCAGAATGTGACCATGCTCTTCCTCTTGCAGGGGCAAGAGGCGTATGGGATTTAGAGACCCTCAGCTCTGCCACCATCCCCAGACTGCAGGGACCAGCCTTCGGATGCCTTTCTTTGCTATGTAGTGTAAGAATTTCTGAAAACATATATTTTTCTCTGTAATAAACAAGAGAATATTTGGGTCCAATATTGTCATTAGTATTAAAGTGGGTGAGGGAAGGCAGGGAGACAAGAAAAATTTTAAATGCTTATTCCTGAAACTTCAGCATACTTTTCAGCCCTCCTTGAGCCCTTGTGTACCTGAAAAAGAACAACAGCACAGAAGGCTGTATAGCTGCCTCTGGAGGGGAAATGCCAGCAGTGCTGTGTGAAGATTGTGTCATGGTGTTTCTCATTGTTCATACCTCATTTAATGTGGATGGATGCAACGGAAACGAGCTGGAGGATTGATGGGAAGACAAGCAAACTTCTCCAGAGGCAGTGCTGAAATAACATGCAAAGTGCCCTAACTGGCCAGAGGATTGTGTTGTGCAGGATTTATTTTCCCATTTATGAAACTAGGGATCAGTGTAGGAACCCTCTGCATGGAATAATTTCAGATCTTTCTTTTCTGTAAGGTGTTTCCTAGATCAATATTAGTGCCTCCATGCTCAAGGCAAAGTTGGAGTTTATGCTGCCTCATGCAGAGAAAACGTGAGGAGCCCCAGGTAACCTTCTATTACTGCAGGTAGGGAAGGGGAGGCATGGTCTGAAATGTGCTACTGGGCTAGCAGGAACACGAGCTTAGAGGCAGTGGTGCTTGGTAAGGAGGGAAATGAGCTCAATGCATAGAAAATACACACTTTCTGAGAACAGTGCAACTTCTCACATTATGGTATTATGTAAGTTCCTGCCCCAACCTAAATTCCCTTTCCAGGCAGGAGCCAGGGTGAGGACATGGCTTCAGAAATCCTAATGGAGCCACAGAAACTGTCTGAGGATTCCCAGCTTCAGTTCTCAAACACAGGGACATCACTTTCAGAAACACCAGGAAGCTGGACTGCCTTGCTCCCAGTGCCCAGTTCTCCTTGATATAGTCAATAGGAATCTAGAGGAACCTCCCTTATTTATGTGAAAGGGACTTTGTTGGTTACTGACATGCAATGGGACATGTGACACAGGCCTGAAGCAAATCAGTAAATACAGAAATTTTCTCCTGAGAAGTCAAGGGTGGGGCATAGGACATGGTAATTACATGTTCTCCATGAGTGCTGCTTTTCTTTGCCCAAAGCAGCATTGCAGAAAGCATTCCTAATTCTGTATTTCTCATTTGCACTGCCTTTTTTTTCCCCTCAAAAAATATTCCCTTTATGCAGGTTTATCATCCTTTTCACGAAATCCAAAAACAGTGGGGGGATAACAGAATACATGGTTGGTGGATGATGATCTGGGGTGCTCTCTTGGAAACCTTGACTTGTGTACTGTGTCACCAGCAGTATTCAGAGGCCAAAGCTTGACACAGAGTGGCTCTAACAAGTCACATGTTCCTAGGGGGTATGCTGCTGTCCTTTTTCTCCTTCTTCTCTAAGCTCTCCAGCTTTACTACCTCTGAGAAGGTGTGAAGAGGACTTGGAAACTGAATGCAGGATCTATGCTGAGAACTATGCAGAACGGGACATGTTTAGAGAAGGACAGCAGTGATGAATGGGGACTTCCTGTTGAGCAAAAAGCAAGAGAACTTGCCACAGCGTTTAGTTGTCATCT
The DNA here is from genome assembly GCF_031753505.1 of Anomalospiza imberbis. Taxonomy (NCBI): domain Eukaryota; kingdom Metazoa; phylum Chordata; class Aves; order Passeriformes; family Viduidae; genus Anomalospiza; species Anomalospiza imberbis. The sequence goes on along the minus strand of NC_089683.1, from coordinate 10,317,518 downwards.
TGGCAATGAGCAAGGGTGCCCTTGTTCCTCCCAGACCAAAAGTTTCAAGCCGTAAGTCATCTTTTGACATCACCTGCTTTGCCTCAGGTAGCACTGGAATCATGTAGCTTATCACTGGAACAGTGTGAGTACCCCTTCCCCTGCCAGGACCTGCTGGTTTAGAGACACCAAACTGGCTGATTCGCTCTACCTGTAAGACCTCTGTCCACCATGGTCCGTGGAAGTGGAGAAAGTAGGGGAGTGCCAGAGGAAAAGCTACAATGCACCTCGACAGCAAAGTGAACATGCCAGTGAACAGTCTGTTGCACCATGCTGGAGCAAAGTGGAACAGAAACCCACCTCTTTGGAAACGAGCAGCAGCCTCAAAGGGCTCAGTGTTTGGCCGTGATTTACCCATAGATGTGTTTTTACAGCTGTGGTTAATGTGTGACTAATCCTCACTGTGCAGCAACCACACAACCACTCCTTGGAGTGGTGCGAGCGCACGGCGGCTTTGGGTCGGAAGTAGAGATGGTAACATCTGAAAAGAATCCTTAAAACTGACAACACTTCTGAGCAGGGCTCTAATCATTTATGTCATGCCTGAGAAACTTGCAGCCAGGCTGCAGTGCATATATATATATATGTATAACAAAAAAGACAAACCACCTCCCAAGAACAATAAACAGTTCAAAGGCTTGTGTTCTCAGGCAGCTGCTATCAAACATTAACTGCACTATTTGAGCAGGAAGAGCAGACTCAACCAGCACTTTCAAGAGCATTTGCAAACTCTCTTTTCCTCCAGTAGTACACTAATAGCAATAATAATAATAATAATAATAATAATAATAATAATAAAGCCACATTTTCAGTCTGATCAAAAGGCAGGCAATATTGCTCTGAAACAACGACATTCATATTTTTCTCTGTGCCACCCTGAGAACAATAAAACTCCTAGAAGTTCTTGAACCATTGCTCCGTGTTATGAAGACTGAACACTCCACTGTTTCATCAAGTTATTCATAAAGGCAACTCGAGGCCTGGATGTACTGAATGAGAGATGACATAAGGGCTGTGTGCTGCATGTAGCTTCATGTACTTTCTTACTCTCTATGTGCCAGTCCCTGAAGGGCTGGCCAGGCCCTGGTGTCCATTCAGAGGTGGACTTTGAAGGCCTCTGACCATGACTGAGATGACTTCTGATTGCCAGCAAAGTCGGCTTCTCAGATCTTCTCCAGGTATGGACAGATAAGCAATTAGGTGGGCCATCTGCTCCCTTGTTTATATACATGCCAACTCTTTTTTTCTGTTGGTTTGATTTTGTTCTGCACGGACATCCTAAGTTTCAACACTTTTGGGCTTTCCTCAGCTAAGGTTTTGTGTAAGGCAGTCTGTGTTTGTCTTTAGAATAACAAACTGTGATTCCTTGTGGTCACACACTGTCACATGCTGGCACCCAGCACATCCCCTAAGCACAGCAGCAGGCTCATGAACAGCATGTGCTCATGCCTGTGGAGCATCTCCAGACAAGCAGCCCCTTGCTCTCAGCATATGCTACTTCCAAATCTGATGGGAGTCAGGTGCCAGAAAAGAGAGGTATCTTATGCAGAACCTGCATTTCTCAGCTCCTGCTGAGTTTCTCCTGGCACTCAAAACCTCTCCTTTCGGGAGGAGATGCAACCTGGTTTGCCACATGAAGGAAACAGCTGTCCAATCTCCTAAGGCACGGGTTCTTAGACTTTGTTTAGAGGGAGAAATGCACTGGTGGCATCAGCATAAGTTTCTTCCAGTCTGCCCCACACCTTTCCTCGCTGTCTCTGCCCTCACCTCAGTCACCTGCAGCAGCCCCAGCTCTGTGTACAGGAGGAATCCAGCTGGCTCCTGGCTATGACTTCCAGAGGTAAGGTAGGTGAGATAGGTTTTGGTGGTGGATTTTTTGAGGCCTGGGGGTTTGTGATTGTTTTTCTCTGCACATTATTTTCAAATGCATTGCATATGAATGGGGTAACACAGTTTGGGGACCCCTGGCCTTATGGCACATGTTAAGCATACCACTCTCTCCCACACAGGTTCTCAGGGGCCAGGAATGCTTTGATGGTTGGCTCAGACAAATAGGGTTTATGCTGAGGACATTTTTATATAACAGTGTCACGTGGCTTTGGTTAAACTGGAACAGCTGTGCTCTGGGGTCCAGGATCTGTCCAAATCCTAAAATTTATTTTTAAATCACACCTATTTATCCTTTGCTCAACTTTAAAGTAGGATTTTTTACTTTTAAAAGCACTTAATATTTTCTGAGTTTTTAAAGTTTAGTGATTTAGTGATTGCCTTTCCCTTGTTCCTATTTTAATTTCTCATTAGCACATAGTTGTGTGACCATGCAGATGCATACGCATAATCACATGTACATGTATATGTGTGTGTGCACAGAGTACATGAGTCCAGATCACCTTCTGTTATCATCTCTAAGAATGCTCCTGAAGGCTGCCCATCTGCTTTTCCATGCTAAAGGGGGAGTAATAAACTAGAGTAAATTAAAAAAACAAACCAAACCAAACAACCAACAGAAAAAAAAAAAAAAAACAAAACAAAACAACCGGGTAAGAAAGAGGAAGAGATTTTAACTGGTCTCTGTGTTCTTCACACAGACTATTGGCTGAAAGACATCCCACTGGCTCAGGAACATTTTATACTGTAATTTTCCTGAGCATCCAGCTTTTTATTCAGTACATTTGGATCTTTCCCCCTCACCATTAATGAAATGATTCTCCAAGTTTTAGATTTTTTTAATGTTTGTACTTGCCAATTCCTTTTTTCCTTTTTTCTTGTTCCATATTATTCTTTTGCCTAAATTGCTCATCCCCATTCCTGGTACTGTCCTTTACCACAACAAGCATGCAGACAGCAACCTGTCAGTCTGTGTTTTCCTGAGCTGGACAAACCAAATACCATTAGTTTACTGTGGGAAAAGACTCTGTTCTCCCACATAATGTTTTTCCTCTGTTCCTTCCCAACATGAGTTAACCCTAGACCATGTAGGTGATGGTAAGCAAAGGGCTCACCAGTTCTTTGTGTAATGATACCCATGATGCCAACAATTCCCTCCACTTGCTGGAAATATTTGCTGGCTACTACATTCTGTATTGATTATTTTTTCCTTTCTTACAGCTACATCACACATAATTATTCTAAGATTGACTAATTCACCTAGCCCTTTTATTTTCAGGTTAGAGCAGAAATTCCTTTTGTTAGCCCCTTCTCATGCCTGACCTTGTCATGTTGAAGTTGACCCTAAATGTTACTTGTCAGAATATTAATGTATCCTTCATACTCTAAACTGTCTAGGGTGCCCAAATTCCCAACAGCAAATGCAATTCTGTGTATTTCCTTCTATGTCAAACAGTATTTAGAAAGATGTCCCCAAAATGAGGTTTTTCTCCCTACTAAGTCTGCCTTGCAGAGCCTGCTGCTCTTTAGCTGACTTCTCATCACTTTACAGTTCTTCCACTAATCCCTAGCTTCCTCCTTTTGATTACTCATTTTCTGTGTGGCACTGATAATTTGCTTTAGTGAAGTTGAATTAGAAATATTGCCTTGACTGAAAAAAACCAGCAATCAAAAAGCAAGATATCAGATTAGCCAGGCACAATCTACTTTTTGGTGAATCTATTTTGTGCTGTATATGATCATCCTACCTTTTAATTTCTCTATCCATCAGATCCTTTTGTAAGACCCTGCATACTGCTGAGGCTGCACCTTTTCCTTTCCTCATTCCTTAGTGAAGACACCGCATTTCATTTTCTGCAGCAAAATTGCTGTCCTCTAACTTGACAAACTTATTAAAAATTCTGTCCATCAGGCTTGCAGTTTTATGACCTAAACACTACCCCAGAATGCTAAGTAACTATTTGGTTTTGAGCTACCTCACCTCTTGCATATTCAAAAGCTTGGTCTTTTTTTTTTTTTTTTAGTTTGTTTTTTTTTTTTTGTTGTTGTTGCAGCTATCTCAAATGGAGCGAATTTCACCCTGCACCTTCATTCCACTACTCAATTTCATTAATATACACACTAGTTCTGATGAAGACTCAGATAAGGCATTTATGAAATGCCTGACAGTTTTTCTTCTCAGCACCCCTGTAGAGTGGCCCTCTTTTTTCTCCTGTTCTCTATTTCAATTACAAGATTATACAGCCTTTTAGATTTGCTTTAGCTTCCTTTATAGGCTCTAATACAACCTGACAAAGTGAGAATTGTGAAAAGTCCTCCTTCTCTCATAGTTTGCCTCCTTTGACATTCAGTGCATTTACACCCTCCAGCTCATTTTTCCAGAACAAAGAAGGGGTCAAATTTTTCTGCCAGCCACATTCTTTGCATCTCACTTGTGAACAAGAGCAAATGTGATAATTGCTCCAGCATGGATGAAGAAGAAAGTCAGGAAGCACAGTGAACAGAAATGTGACACAGGAAAACCCAGGCAAATCTGTGCCAAAGTAGGAGGCAGACCAGCCCTCCTGTAAATAATTCTCTCTTGGTACAACAAAAATTCTCTGAAGAGCACACTGAGGATCAGACAAGTGTTGCACTTGCAAGGATTTTCACACAGGAATTTCTCACTTCCCTTAGCACTTCATTTCATCCCCTCCCTGCTGCCTTAACTTCACCTATTATCACTGACTAGAAAAGGGGAAGCAAAAGTCTTGGTAGCCCCTAAGGAAGTGAATTCACAGCTGGTAAGGCCCTGCAATGCAAACCAGCCAGCTCTGATCTTATACAAGTCCACCCAGTTTAAGGGACTGGCAAAGTGGGCATGAAGCTAAAAAGCAGTTTTCAGCTGTATTTAGCTATGGAAACAAGTCTTCTAAATTCAACCCTTCAATCCTTTTGCCTGGATTCAAAACTTTCTGATTTCCAATATTCCTCCAAATGTTTGGGTTTTTTTGTAAACATAGCCCCCCATAGTTCCAGTGTAAGCAGGCTCAAAATACATTGGCCAGTTTACAGAACAAAAAATAAGTTTCTTGCAGTTCAAAACCTTACAAAAGTAAATAATTGTAAAGCTGCAGTAAGACCCACCCAGACAGACAGCAGCTCCTGATTTCCCTGTTTTGTGAAGGGAATATTTTTCCTCTACTTCTGCGTTGCTCCATCTCCTCCCACACAAGCCATAGCACCCCAGAGTAATTCAATAATGTTGCACAGCAGAACATTGAGGACAAGCCTGCTCTGTTCTCCTTCCTTGGGGGTACAATCTCCAATTTGTCTTGGAAAGCAGGTTTTAGAGAAGGCTTGGGGCTGCCCTCCTACAGTCCTCTCTGCTCTCAAACTCCTGAGGGCAGAAGACGAGGAGCTGGAGGAAGCCCTGTGGAAGATTTGCAACTTTCACCACCATTTTGGGGATGGTGACATTCTGCACGAGGAGAGGTGGCAAAATCAGAACCAGCATGAAATGCTTCAGGGCTCTAACAAAGCCATTTCATCCAAGTCTCCACCGGAGCCCATTTGTATCCCACACCAGTGCCTCCAGCAAGAGCAGCTCACTGCAACCAGGACAGCCAGGGCAGGGTGGTAGAGAAGGCAGGCCACACTCCGACCCTTCAAATGCTGAACTGAATCTGTGTTTCTAGCCCCAAAATTCACAGTTCTGTAACCCAAATTCCTGAAAGACTTAGGCAGTCTTAAAAACATTTTGAAGTATTATACACAACAATGTTCACAGACAGACTGTGTCAGACACATTCTTGCCAAAATGCCATTTATTGCAGTATACCTTTACATGGCATACAGATAACCCAATGTTGCATCTTCTGTCAGAACTCATATTTCATTTGTACCACTTAAATAACACAGAATGTCATGTTTGTTTTACAAACTGTCAGTTAAGACTACCAAAATATACAGTTTTTTTCCTTTCCCCCTAACAAGGTTGTGAGGTACAACTGAATTTTACTACTTTATCTTCCTGTGCTTTACAAGAACCTTTTCATAGATAGACCTATCAAACATTTCTACATTCCTATACAAAGCAAAGAATTACAGCTGAAATTAACACCATCCGGTCATTGCATTAACCTATAAAAATTCATTCAGTAAAAAAAAAAATCAAACCCAAAACAAAATAACAAACAACTGAAAATAGAACAACCCTAACAAAAAAACATAATGGTTGTTGCAGCTTTACTTAAAAAACCAGCCAACTACACATATGCACAAGTTCTCCACGTGCATAAAAAATAGTCTGGAATCAAGACATTTTGGGGTTTTTTTCTTGTGTTTGCAGCAAAGGCACCAATTTTAGCTGCATGGCAGCTCAGGAGTGTTTTATACTTCATTTAAATTACACAGGTTTTTAAGTTTGTCTGTTAACATGCAACGTTTGTACCAACTGTTGCAATATTGTCCAATATACTCGGATCATTCCCTCTGGCTCAACAGTACAAATATTTACATCAGCTGTAAACACTCCTCCACCCACCCCATACTTTCTGCACTGAGTGAAGAGGAGCTGAAGTGGCAAGAAGCTACCCAAAGGCAGAGCAGAAGTAAGGCTTGTACAGAACACCACACTTGTGTTCGCACGGTTTGAGATACTCTGGAGAACTGCAGACCCCCAGCGAGGCCCCAGTGCCTGACATCTGATAGCACACTGACCACACACAGCTCCAAGCATCCAGACTGTGCGCAGGAGGTGCTTTTCTGCCCTTACTAGACTGACATCCCTGGAATGGCTTCTCTCCAAAGTGCAGGAACAGCTTCCAAGGAGCTGCTCTGGAGTAGGGAGAGTCAAGCACACCAACTGCTGTATCTATTTAAGGCCACCTACACTCAGCCTTCCCCAGGCTCATTTCAGATGCTTCTCTACTCCTTAGCTGCAGTCATGACGTGCTGCTTCCCACCTCCCAGCCCTGTGTGCCATGGCACCCTGTGGCACAGAGGGCAGAGTAAGTTCCGAGACAACCGCAGTGACGGGAGATGCTACAACACGGCCCCGGTGACCTGGTACTGCCCGGGGTCAGATCATCTACAGCAGGACAGCCAACCTCGGCTCAGCACCTAGGAAAGGGAATGTCTGAGATGAGACTGCTTGGAAAAATCTACTTCTTACCTAAGCTGAGAGAGAGAGAGAGAAAGAGGGTAGGGGGACAGCCCAACATATTGGTAAAATTACCTCTCTGCTTAGTTTTGGGGTTCTTGGGGTTTGTTTTTTGCTAGTGTATGTACCAGCTGCTTAGGAGCTGGTTCTGAGTATGGGATAATGCTTCTAAAATATAAGTTATTTTAAACCACGTGACAGTCATTTATTTACCCTGCCCCTCACACCTCCTTTTGGCAGAGATCAAGTTCAGCTTGATGTTTCATAGGCATTAAGTGCTCCAAATACAGCTGTCAGAAAGAGTTAGAGGATAGCAGTGTACCAAATGTCTGCCCAGCACAGCCACTTATTACACTCAAAACACATCTATGAGTTAAATAGGAAGGACCCTTGCTATACAGAATTTGAGCACTGATAATTGGTTATTCTTGCTAGCCCTTTTCCTAAATATCAAGAGTTTTATACATACAGTGCTCCCTTATCTTCTCCCCACCGCCTGTCCCAGCAGTCTTTAGATAAACCAAAGTGAGTTTAGGAACTTCCAGTTCCAATTCTGTTAAAAAAAACAAAAACAAACAAACAAACAAAAAAAAAAAAACCAAGTTGTGCAAGAAAGCAGGGAATGTTCAATGAATCCAGATCTACTTTGTAGTTATAAAATTTCCAATGGCAAAGTGGTAGGGGCAAATAACCCAATGATCATATGGCTTAAGTTTAATGCAAAGCACACTAGGAGGTCCACGTGCAGGGAGAGAAGAGTCCAAGAAAGATGGAATAAGAAGTGTCCTGAAGAACAGTGTTTATGCATAGAATTCCTCTTGTTTGTGTGGTTTTTGGTATCCTCCATTAGACTGTTTTGGTTCATCCAGTGAATAGCTGCCTTCATCTTTTTTCTTCATTCTGTACAGCATAAATGCAACTAGAAACACTGCAAACACCAAGCCTACAAGTCCTCCAGCAATTACACCTGAAGGGGAGAAAAAGACACAGGTTACTCTAGATGCCATACAGATAGTGCTACTATGATTTTAAGTTCCAGATTGTTCCTTACCTGTCCCTGGCTTAATGGCTTAAATTAATTTGTCCTTCTGTCCCCTCCCAAACCAAGGACCTGCTCAAATACAGCAGACAATCCTAGGGACGTGGATCTCCCACTGGGCCATGCTGCAAAGCACACACGGCTATGGTGTTCAACCCTGGTAAGTTGACTGAGGCAGCAACAGAGAAATTTTACTGTAACTTTTCAAAGGAGTGAAGGAAGAGGCTTAAACAAAGTTGCAGATAAAGCAGCCACTGCTAGCTGCTATTAGCAGACTAATATTTGCCCCTGTTAGGGTTTTGACAACACAGAATCATCACTCTCATTTCAGACATCTAACATAAAAGGTTGGCATCCTTGCTCAGAGATGTATTTGCACAAATGCAGCTTCTGCTGCCAGGAGACTCCAGGAATCTGCTGTTACCAACTAGAAATCCAAAATATCTGGTACCTCCAAGAACTTCTTTTCTGTCCATAATTCCCGAGGCTCCTGCTGCTTTGGCATTCCTCTCAGAGTCAGCCAGTACTTCTGCGTTCTGGGTGGGGAGCAATTCCTCGTCTTTAGTTAAGATGAAGTCTCCCTGTTGGGACATACAAGGCAGGTTATTCATGTTTCTCATCATGTCTGTTTCTGGAGACTTTCTTCTCATCTAAAACCCTCCACCAACATAACCTATTAAACCAATCACTGTTTTTGACTAATTAACACCTATTCCTACTAAACCAACTTAGTAGATGCTACTAAAGACATCTCCCTGCAAAGGGTATCAGAACTATTAGCCCTCACCGGGTCTCCAGAGCCATCTTCAGAAACCTCCTCATGTGTAGGAAGGACATCCCTTGGAGCTGTGGCCGCGGGGGTGGCAGCAACGTCTCCCTCACCATGGACAGTAGAGTGGGGCTCGGGCACATCCTTGGTGTCTGGCACATCAGAGCTGGGGACTTTAGGTTCAAGGTCATGGACCACAGCAGTGGCTTCTGAAGGAGTCACATGAACCACGGAAGGAAAGTGAGCAGTGGGACTTCTCACTGTTGTTGTGACTACATGGCTTGTTGGTTTCCCGTCAGGTGAGCCCAAGATGGATACTTCATCCTTCACAGCTACAACTGGTTCCTCTGTCACTGGATTACTGGTTGCAGAAGGAGATATTTCCTCCTTTTCAGTTCTGCTCTCAATCCCATGAAATGGCTGTTCACTGAAATCCACTGGTGCTGCCACTATTGAGGAATTAGTTGATTCTCCTGGGATTCTCCAGGTGCGAGACTGGTCAGTCAGGGGACCTGCAAAACAAACAAAGAGAACAAAAAAATATTATCCTTGGCCAGTTTAGAAGCCTAATAATAATATCTTCAGGACACTGGTCTAAGGAGGATAAATAACCTTCATAGTCAATTTTCAGAATAACGGAAGTTCAGTTTGTAATTCCTCATCCTTTTCAGTGGAATAAGGAAGGGACAGACCAATGTGGTGTTCAGCAATACTTTGTTAGTCATCTGCTTCTCCCCAAGGCAAAAGTGCCTGTTTGTGGTGAGGTTGACAAGGGAAATCTGCTTTCAGTACACTGGTTCCTCAGGGTGGATATCTGAGTCTTTTTCCATAAACACTTTTATTTGATTCAGAGCAGTCACACCTTCGGTCTCAACCACATTTGGCACTGATTTCAGGGTCTTAATTTCTGCAGAGTATAATCTAAAATACAAGCTTGTGGCTGGAAGGAAGCAGAAGCATAGCATGCTTCAGATTTCAATAGCTTGCTCTTTTCTCACTAGCATCCCCTCAACTTCAGTACTGAACACCAAGGGTCTCTCATGCAGTTTAAAAATCATTTTTACAGACATTTCCCCCTACCCTAAATCCCCCTTACCACTTATAAAAACCTATGACCCATGGGAGCATGCACATCTGATGACAGATAAAGCTTGCACTTGGTACATGTTGTTAGGCTGGGGTTTACACAGCCTCAAACCTGCCTGCTCATAAAGGGCCTTGTTATGATCTCTGTTCCCCATGAGTGAAGAATCAACTCCAGTTTCATAACATTCTTCACACAATATCTCGCATTAGCAGTCACACGGAGTCTACCTCTGCTTCTGCTCCCTCTCAAGTCTCCTACAGCTCATTTTCTACTAATTGTTAGTATCTCAGGGAATACAAGATTAATAGATTAGGCCCTTTCTCTGTTCCCAGCTCTCATATTCTGGGGGGTGTGTGTGTGGATTCCTCCCTCTACCCCCCTTCACTTGGGTGCTTACTGAGCTCTCAATTGCCACATCCTAGAAGGACCAAGCACTATCAGCACAAGTGCTAACAACTCACCTGCACCTGAACCTGAGAACACATCGTCCTCATCACCAGATGAATCAAGGTCTTCAGGGGGAAGATTCAGATTCGTAGTTTGCTTTAAAGAGGAGAGCAAAAAGATGTGTCAGTGATGTTATTGAAGTGATCAGGTTGCTTGCTTGCTTGATTCTAGGGGTTCCTAGAGGTCACACAAACATTTTTTGTTCAGATTGCATTTTTTCTTCTCCCCTCATTTCAGCTCCCCTACCCAGAAGAGTGGCTCTGGTTTGTATGTTTGGTGTTGGAAAGGTCAGTCTTGCTGTCTGCTTTCTCTGCACTGCTTCCAGGCTGCAGTTGCTTTGGGAAAGAAGAAAGCAAGGAATCCATTCGGTGTGGCATCCTGGTAGCAGGCAATGCCCAGTCCTTACCAGCCTGTTTCAGGCACTGTTTGTGTCTTCCCTATCCACCAACCACTCCATCTGCAAATCACTGCATTAATTCTAAGGAGCAGAAGGGAAGGGGAGGCAAAGGAGCTTGTCTTCTTTCCCTTTATGACTCAAATACTGTTCACATATCTGAAAGTAAAGTACCTGGCTGGAAGGAGAATCAAAGTCCCTTTTTATTAAGTATGGGCACTCAAAATGAGTCCAGAGATAGAAGCCAGCCTTCAGTGTTGGACAATAAGCCCTGAACTTTCTCCATTCACACTCCAAGGAGTGCACTAACCAGCACTGCAATTCAGTTGCTGAAACAAGAGACCAAACCCCTGTTCTATGGCACTTGTTTGTCAGAGCATAACACTCAAAGCTATTCGGGATCTCCAAAGATGACAACACTCTTTCAGTGTTTACTAATTTACTAATTACAGAATGATTACTTCATGCATCTCATTGGCCTCTGCTGCATACATTTACTGCTCCTATCACTACAACATGCCTGACTCTCAGCTCATGACTCGCCTCAGGTTTATTTCTGCAGGGCAACCATTACCTGGTTAGTCATTTTCTCTTCTCAGATTTCAAACCAAAGCCCTGTAAGTCACTTCTTCCAAATTTCATCTTTTTGACATCCAACTACATTCCCTGTTTTCACAAATTTTGACTTCTATCCTTTTGGCACCCCTTTCCAGCACTGCCATCTGCAATTTTAGATGTCGCATTGAATCATCCAAGCTGTGGGATCCCTATGATCCCAAGAAGTGCAAAGTCTCATTTTATTATGTAAAAAAAGGACACACAACCTTGCTAGCTTTGCAGCCAGGCCCACTGTATTTCTTTAGCTCTCATTAACATAGTGTCACTTAAAAATGAATATAACATTCATCCTCATCCCAGGAATAAGTTAGCCAGACCAGTACGTACTGTTGAAATAATCCAGCTCTGCAGTTGTCACTTTATTACCTACAATGGATGTGTTTATTGGTCCTATCTCCTTATTCTTACGTTACCAGGTTTACCCAGTTTTCTCTTCCATCCTTAATAACTTATTCATTCCCCACATTTCCACAGAACTAGTTTCCAAGGTGGTTAACTAGCCCATTAGATTCCACCTCTCTGAAGACAAGTAACCAAGTTGCCACCAGCCTATTCAGCCCCAAGATCTTACACCTTCTAGGCAATTTTTGTAGTTATATGATTTTTTTTTTAAATAACAAAAAATAGGAATAAAACCCCTTATATGGGCATAATTTTTTTGCTTTTTTCTTCCCTACTGAAAATAAACCCCTAAAGCATTATTCCTTAAGCTTCTGCAAGCATATTTCTAGAGTGAATTGCCCTTCGATCTCTTGCTTAACTGCAAGTCATGAGGTAATTTTGACTTTTAGATTTGTCCCTGCTTGTTTGCACTGTGCTTTTGCACCCTTCCACGGAAAGTAGGTCAGATAAGTACTTCCCGTGTGTTTTCCTTCTTGTGTCGAAGGGTGGTGACTCACACAGGCTGATCTCACTTCACTTCAAATATTAAAGAGTACGAACTGTTGGTGCATAAAGAATAAAGAAAGAACTGCCAGGCTGCCCAAACTCAGCTCCCTCGTGTGCACTTCCCAGTACGCACAGAAGATAAGTGAGGCCTTAGAAATTGCACTGGTTTTGTTGATGGGTTGGTGACCATTTTTCTCTCTCCTTCTCACACCAGCAGTGGCAAGCACAGCCCTTTGTTCTTTCACTCAGCCTGGCTGAGTGCAAAAGGGGAACATGTTGCTAAAGGTGGGGGTTGCATTCTCCTTCCAGTGGGAAAACTTCCTTGAAGCAGCTAGAAAGCAACCTCCACAGCTTTTTATTGAAGTAAGGGAGTGCCAATACAGCATAAAATTGTATCACCACAAACATTCAGCTAGGATCGAGGCCACCTTCCCCCCAAACCTGAATATTCAGGGGTAGCTCATATGGATTTTCTACAACACCTGGACAGACTGATCATCTGCAGACTTCAACAATCCTCCTGAAAGGATCACAGACTGCCAAGAAATAAAATGGCAACTCTTGATCTTGACTATTGAGCCCGTAGCCCTTCCCCTTAAGGGGTTAATAGGTGAGGCTTGTTCAGTTGTGTCACATTTCCTTTGTTCTTACTGAGTGTGTCCAGCCACCCTACCCTTAACACCTCCCCTCACACCTGAGCTCTGGGCCTCTCCCCAGGCTGCTGCCAGCTCTGCTTCTTCACAGCCTTTGTCATGCACCCGTTTGATTCCTAGTTTGATTTCTGTATCTGAGCAGGGACAGTGAGGTCCTCCTCAGAGGACAGAAGCCCAGGGCAGCCCAGTCTAAACCAAGGGACACCCAAGGTGTTCCAGGGCAGAGCTGTCCAGCAGCTGCTCAGCACCCAGCCTCCAAACACGGCAGACTCAGACAGTCCAAGTGCCCTGCGGCTGGCTGCTGCACGTAAGAATAATAGAAAACAAGAATCAGGATCAGTAAAGCCTGCTTTCCACAGTTTTATATGAGAACTTAGTGAAGTTACATGTCCCCCAAGGGTCTTGTCCCCTTGTCCCAGCTGCTCCTCTGGGCATTGTGGCATCTCCCTTTGACCAGGCAGCTTGAGGCTTGGGATCTGAGAGGGACTTGCTTTGGCCCAAATACTCAAGGGACAGTATAGGATTATGCATATGTGGATAGCAGTCAGAATACCCACAAAGTGCTGTAATTTCATGACATCATCCAATTTCATGACACACGAGCATTAAGGAACATTTGCCCAATTTATTTAACTGTATGGTTATATAAAGACTACATTTCTTGCTCCATAAATTACAATTTCAATGGACATAAAAGATGGTAACCTCCCCACAAAATACAAGTAACTGCAGAAAGGCCATGTTTCTATAATGATCTGCTGCTGAAGGATTTCAGACACAGCATGGTTAGAAAACACTGACTCAGGACAGCATTGGAAGGGACTGAACTAATTTGGGTTTGCATCAGGAAGACAGACTGTGCTGTTCAAACAACAAACACCTCATGGTCAAGGTTTTCTGATGACCTTTTATTGAAGCTGACTTACACCAATGGGAAAGGTTTTGATTAGCCAAGAGGATTAGGGGCACAGAACACTGGGTTATGCTGTCATACAAAAGAGCTGAAAATAATTCCAGCTTAATACAAGCTTACTCTGCCTTTCAGACAGTGGATCCTTTGAAGGATCTCTGATGGTATCTCATGTACTCTAGTCAAAAACTCTTTACATTCTTATCAAGCACCTACAACATTTTGCTTTTTTACCATTTAACAAGCTTGTATGGTTTTGTTAGCAGTTCAGACAACTGGTTGGAAATACTTGTCCAGTCTTTTTGATTTGCTGTCACTGAATTCAGGTGCATGTGAGGGATAAAAATTTTAACTGTATTTTTGATATGCTTTAACCAGTTCTCATTAACCAGTGGAAGTCCCTCTTCCGCCAGGATCAAAGCAGCCTGTTTAGGAGAAACCTTGGGGTGACTGTTAGCTTCTGCTCTTGCTGAGCACTGTATTGTTGCAGAACAATACTTATTCAGTTCTGCTGGGACAACCAGAAAGCTGCTTAGTGGCATCTTCAATTTAATCAACAATGGGCCAGGCTTTCACAACTCATTAGCAATATTATTGGATCCAGAAGGCTGACATAGTCCAGACTTTTTTTCTTTTTAAAAATATAATTTTTAACTATTCTTCCGTCTTCATCTTGGTCAGAGACTCAAAGCATGAGTCTTTCTGGGCTTATCCCATCAGCTGCTAGAGAGCTCCCTCGTGCTACAGCAGAGATCTGAAGCACTCTCATGATGAGGGGGAGATTTGTAGTTGATTAGTTGATCTAACCCTGCCCCAACTGGGAACCACATTTATTTAATTTGATACATGCAAAAGGAAAGAGCTTTTCTCAAATTGCTCATTGAGGTAAGCAAAACCACTGGCTTTGCCACAAGCTGCTACAAGCCCTTAACTAGATTAAGGATGATTTGTATCCAACTCTTCTTAATCCAGTTAGTGATCTGCAGTGTCAAAAACACTTGAAATCCTCCATTAGCTGAATAAAGCTGTTAAATTTGCACATTTATTTCCCCTAATAAATCCTTCTCAGCTGAAAAAGAATGAACTGTAATGAGCTCTCCCACCGCAAACGGCTCCCTAACCATCCTGTGAGCGTATTGCAACTGCATAGGAAGGAAAACATATAGTTTGCTCTTGTTTAAGAGAGATACAAGAGCAAGACAAGCATTTGCCCTGTAATTTGGCTACATTAAAGCATCTAGAAGAATATTTTCAAAAGGATTTGAACAATTAATTCTTAAAAAAACTCAAACAGAAAGGTGTATTAGTGTGGGGGGAAGACAAAACCACCTGCTGAAGGAAACTTTAGCTTTGTTAAACCTTGATATTCTGCAGTTAATAGCCCATGGACTTCAATCCCAGATGTTCATGGTCGGCAGACAGTTTAAATGGTTAAGGGGAGAAAAAAATTAAAAACACAAAAAAACCCAAAAAAAACAAAAACAAAAAAAAACTATATAAAACCCACCACCAGCATCCTCATCTATCCCCCTTCTTTTACAGACATACAGACCCTGGAATTAAGTTAGCCATGCAGACCTTCTCTGTAACTGTCAGCCATAAATTCTGGAATAGCAGAAAGAGAGCTGATGCTTTTATATGGCAAATCAAGAGTGAAGCTTGCATGCAAGCCTGTTACATCAGAACTTAACAGCAGTGTGGCACCACCTCACCTAAATTCTCTTGCAGTTGTTTCTCCTGTTACTCCACTGCTCAAAATAAACCCTGGTGCTCCTTGGTGATCATGTAGGTTAATGAAGTATTTCTCTTCCTAGAGGAGCCAAAGATGCAGAGTAACACAGGCCAAAGAGTGCAAAGACAGCTACAAACCACCTCACACACAGTCCAAGGGCTGGACAGCCTAGATTTAAGCCATATTTTATCTCTGGCTAGTGTTCCAATCAAGGACTGCTGTGATGACAGGGGTATTGGAGCTTGGTGATCTTTATGGCCCCTCCCAACCTAAACCCTTCTATGATTCTACAAACTAAGTCACCAGCACTTCTTACTTCCTAGTGCCCTCCCTGTTTCAGATGGTGGTGTTCCCCTGCGCCCTCAACAACCTTTTGATGTGTATCAACAAGCTTCAGCATCCCCACCCTTCCATCCATCAATCTCTGTCACCTGGAACAAGGCTGGATAGTGGCTCAGAGGGTGCTCCTTCCAAAGAGAAGCAAGTGGAAAGCTAAGGGTGCTCTTTTGCTCAGCAAGGCAAGCACCATTTTAGCAGAGAGAGGTAAGCAAGCCAGTTAATCTGGCTGCTTATCTATCAGATCATTATTAGAGCAAAGAAATATGGAAAATCTTGGTTAATTGCATTCTTACTAGCTTCCTTTTCTATTTTTGTCTGGTGACTTGAGAGAGGAACTACCTTTTGGGGGAAAAGTCCTGGTTGTGTTTGAACTACCTGATCATCACACAGTATTCAGCTCTCAAAAGCAGTGAAACACCTTCCAATAGCTGCTCAAAACAGGATGAGAGTTCTTAGGATGTATTCCACTATGAGGAGAAAAAAACAGACTCTAGACTGCCCACTGTTCACTAGGCTGTGATCCTCCTTTTCTTCAAGCTGTAGGAGCATACCCTGATCCTCTGCACAAGATGCAGTGGCCAAGGAAGAGCATCCAGCTATTCCACAGGCAGAGCAGCCAGTGTCCCAATGCTTCTAGAGGCTCCACACTATTGCCCAATCAGCTTTACATTTTCTCCTTAGAGTGACAGGGCAACTTAAAATTAAGTAGGGCAGAAACATAGTAATCAACATGCCAAGAGCAAAAATGAACCAGCTTGTCGCCATCAGGTTAAGTTTCACACTGTACAGCAGGGCCCTTTTAACTCCCACCTCCCACAAGAGCATGTCACTTCATGCTTCCTGGACCATCCCCTGCATGTCTGTTTGTGCACTCTCATGGTCAACCAGATCAGGGAACTGGTCTTGTTAAATTAAACAAAAGGAAAAAAAAGCAAAGAAAAAAAAAAAACCCACAACCAAACCCCCACAACAAAAAACCAAAACCAAACAAAAAAAAAACCAATAAACCAATTAACAAAAAAAAAAAAAAGAAGAGGATAAAATATCATGTAAAGAATTTTCCAGCAGGACCAGTTTCCCAATCCTACTCAATGCATGAATGCACAAGTGTTTGTGTTGGCACAGGGCAGAGCGTGGCAGCCAGGGCTGCTTAAGCATTCACAGAGGCTCACAGCCTGCATTCTGGGATGCTGACACTCATTCCCCAGCCCGCCATGCATTATGGAAATGCACATCACCAGACTGCAGGCAACACGCAAATCAGAGGCTGACTCAGAGGGCCACACAGGTTCACACAAAAATGAGCAAGCACAGGGGCTGTAGGGAGAGTTCTCTTCTGCAGTGTTTGCTCATGGATAATGTTTGTTCCAAGGTCTGACAGCAGTGCTTTTGAGTCCTCCCAGTCCTCCTAGGAGTAGGAATACACAGCTAAAGGCTAGACAGATGTCTTGTTCAAACCAGAGCAGTTCTAGTTTCATCCTGGGCTACCTGAAATTTACAGGAGGCCCAGTCCAATTGCCATTTATTCCTGGACAAAGAGTACATTGAACATCCTTCATCAGAGAGGGCTGAGCAAAGCTGGAGTAGCTGGAGTCCCAGAGGGCTACGGATTCCTCAGCAGGGGAAGCTCATGGCCGTGCTCGTGGCAGCAGGGACAGCACAGCAGCCGTGCACGGGAGTCCTCTGTGCCAGGCGTGCACAGAGCACCGTGCCAGTTCTCATGCAGAAGAGCTCAGCCGCCTCTCTAGTCCCTCTCAGCCAGCTCCACTAGAAGCCTGCTCAGTCCTTCAGCAACAGAGAAGTGTTACAGCCTGTGCTCCTGCTTTTTCACCTGGACTATGTATCAAACAAGTTACTACATACTGCTTCCACTCACACCGACCTGCTCCTTCCAGTGAGGCAATGCAGCCCAGGCCAAAGACTGAATCTCACCACAGATCAACACATCCACAGACGTGGCACACAACAGGCACACAGCTTAACTCTGTATCGGTGACAGGCTGTCACAATATGGCCAAAAGTGGGGTCCCTTTTGTCTCCCACGTTCAAGGCAGCCCATGCTTTGAAGATGCAGTCTAACGAGAAAGCTCATTTCCCTGAAGCTAATCTCATGAGAAGCAGCCAGTTCAGTTTTATGTTATAAAACACTTTTCTTTAAAGATCCTTCCCTGCAGCTCTTTAACGTACTTGATAGTTCAGGCATTTGTTTCTTGAGCTAGCACAAGAAAGCCACAACCAATGTATAAGCTCAAAGGCTTGTGCAAAGTAGGTGCAACTCACTGAGGCCTATCCATCCTGGAAATTAATTTCAATCTACTTGAGCTGCCAAAGTCAAGACTAGGCAAACCTAGCTTGTCTTAAAAGCCTCTGACTGAAAGCCACCAGCACTTCTTACTTCCTAGTGTAGCAAAACCAGCAGGGAAGATTCACTCTTACAGCAACAGCCACTTCATCTGCTTGTTTAGACAGGAACAGACCAAGAATTGCTTGGCTTCAGCAGAGGCTAGAGGTGGGCCACCCATCCCCAAAACCTGACAAAGTAAGGCTAAAGAGGGGAGCATGCTGGCAAGCAGAAAATCTTTATGAAATGGAAACCTATCCAGCAGAGGACTCCAGCAGCCCAAATGCACATATTACCCACACATACTGGTAACTACAGCACAAATAAATGCAACCCTCTTGCCAGCAGAAGAAATTAGAAGCAACAGGATCTAAACACCTGCTGCCTCTTCCTCCTGCACACATGCAGCCCCTCTGTGGAGTTCAGGTGAGAAAGAGCAACTCACCTCACACAAGGCATCAGCAGCCATGGCCACTTTCAGTAAGAGACTGGACTTTGCAGTGTTGCCTCCAGCACATAATCACACTGAGCTTATGTCTTCATTTGCCAATTATTTTTTTGCCAATTATTCCTAACCAGCTGACCTGTGGTGGAGGCAAATTCCTTTCCTTGCCCCATCTCTTGACACCCACTCACCCTGTTCAGTGATCAGCACTGAGGACTGTCTTTGCAGTTAAACTTGCTACAGAACCAGAGTTTGTGACAAGTGAAACCGGGCTTCAGATTGCCTGGCTGCTCCTTAGCAGCATGTGTGGGCTGGGGAAGCCAGTCTCCTTTCTCCACACACCTAAGAAACCACCCAGCTCCCAGGGCAGCAGACCAGCCCTGAGGCTGCTGAATGGAGTCCAAGGCTGGGTTTGAGGGAAGACCTGCAGGTGGTGAGTGCCCCCATTTGTTCCATTTAGGACTGGCTTGTCCCAGCAGCCCTGTGAGCTCCAAATGCTCAGCGTGGGGCTGTCAGCCACGAGCCAGGATGCCCAAAGGCTCGGCCCTGCCCGAGAGGCTCGGCCCTGCGCGCTCCTCCTGCGAGGCCGTGGCTGCAGGACAGAGCACAAGCCCGCAGCACACCAGGGTCAGGACATGGCAGAGGCAGCTCAGGGGCTTTGGTCCCACGGGAGCACAACCAGCTCTCGTCATCTTCAGCCCATCAGCTCAGGAGGTCCCAGCTCAGAACTCAGAGGTCTGGCTACAGGAAAGCAAGATGTGGTCTGTGGCATCTCAAGCCCTCAAATTATGGTGGTGGCACCCTGTGCATCGCTGATGCCTCTCAGCAGCACCAGAACACGTGTGCCTCTGGCCTAGGGAAGCCTGTTTCCTGGAGATGAATGCTGTGCAATTTGGTTGGTGGAACTACTACCCATTTCAAATGAGCTCCATGGCAGCTTTTATGTGATCAGCAAACTACCACAAGCAGTGCTACAGCTGCACAAGTGCTCTGACCTGAGCAGATGTGATCCCAGAAGTCAAACACCACCTCATCACTATGATACACAATATTCTGAGGGGGAAAGACACTGCTCTGCTTCACCCAAGGAAGGGAAGCCAACATGCAGCCAGGAACAACTGTCAGACAAGAGAAAATGCAACAGCCTTCAGTGCCCAGACACAAGGATAGGAAAAGACTCAGGTTCTTATCTCAAGAGTTTCCCTTTTCTCCATCCTGAAGTCCAGCAATTACCTAATGTGATATATGCCAAGGAGCTAGGAGACCAAGCTCTAAGATTTCTTGAAGGATCACAGAAACATTTTCAGTCTACTACTGATGCATACATGTTTCTAATTTGAGAAAATTGCTTGCAGTGCTATATTAAATTAGTGAAATCCAAGTTTCAGATAAAAATCCCTAGTGTACCAAACTAAAAGCTTGTGCTTAGGGCAGGACTTGAGGCTCCTGGCAGCTAGGATTTTGTTTAAACCTCACCAGAAAGATGAACTTGCAACCCTGGAGTACCAAAGGTCTCAGCTAAAGCCATTGGTAAACTTAAGTTAGAGTACTTAAACTTACAAATACTTGGCCTAACAACAACAAAAAAGCTGATCAGGTGTTCCAATTAGTTACACAGATTTACAGTGGAACTGCCCAGATAATGTTTTATAAGAGGATGTATTCTGCAGAAACCGGATATGGATGGGACAACAAAAGTTACTTCTATTTGCTTACACCTCAGTGACAGAAACACCTGCCAGCTGCAAGGCCTGTTGCTATCAAACTCTGCTCCATCTTCCCAGCTGATCTGCTCACAGTCTAACTTACAGAACTTATGTCAGCTTCTTCATATCATGACAACATCCCAAGCCTCAACACCACAAGACAAGGCCTCCTTGATTGCTTCTGTGAAAATTCCACATTTTCTTCAGAGGGATGCACAATGAAGTCTCCAAGGCTTATGAAATTACTTTTTGCTAATGTCCCAGGGTGACAGGACCTAAACCAGGACAGCTAACACTCTGTATTTTCCATACAAGCATCCCAGACACATGTTCCCTTGGAATGCTGTATTTCACTATAAATGTAACACTCAACTTCTCAATTGCAGCATCACCATCAGCCCTTTCAACCACAACCCCCACTGAAGAGCTGATGGATCAGGGGAGACTGGAAGCACCCAGAAGGAGCTGCCTGGCTTGAACAGGCACCAATGCAATCTCTCTCCCACATGTGCACACCACATGGCAGGACCAGGGACATCCCAAAACCTGATTGCTTGGCCCTGTTGCTTGTCAGTCTGGTACAGAAGACCTTGACTATTTGCAAGGGAGCTACAGAAATGAAACTTGGGCAGCAAAATGAGCCAAGAGTTGGCATTCCACAGCACCCTTCTGATCTGGTCACAACTAAGCTCCAACCAGTTCTAAGGGGCTCTGTTCTTGCACAGCAGGGCTCACAGCAGCCAGCACCAGTCTGTTAAGAATGAACTCATGAGTCTCAATTGACAGCCAGTGGCTGGACTCACACAGACCATGCAGGCAGCTTTACATTTTGGGTTTGACCCAATGCAAGGCAGTTTCTGCATCTTGGCAGGTCTTACACTAGCACACACTGGACTCAATGATCCTTGTGGAGCTCAAACTCAGTATATTCTACGATTCTTGGTGTTCTTTTTATGTTTGTTTCTATGGCTCACCATTGCCAGCTTAGATCTGATGAAATCAAGCCTGTCCCTACATTATGAGGCACGCTGTCCCATTTGTCTTATCTACAGGATCTCAGTGTTGACTAAGCCAAGGCTGTCTATAATGCAGAAGTCATCCCCATAACAGATGCATTTACACTGCCATGACTAAGTCATTCACTAAGGGACTGAAACATCTCCACCAGAAGCAGGAGGCACATCTCAGATTAGGAATACCCTGTTCTCCTATCCCAAGAGTCTTCTCAAAGAGGCACTTTCACTATTACCCCCTCCTTCCACAACAGTCCTAGCAGCTCCTGAAGAAAAGCATCATGCACGTGTTTTGGGTGCTACTGGTCTCCTTGGAATAAGCAGCAGTAGCTCAGATGGTCTTTGGGCACAGGCTGGACCACACTTCACTGAGTTATTCTAAAGGAGAACACAGTTCAGACTGCATGGATTCCCTTAGAGAAACATGCATGCTCACAACCCCTGGAGCACACAGCCAGGGATCTACCCACATGAAACGGCACAGACCAAGCTCACAGCACTCCCTCCTAGGACACTAATGGTCTCTGTGCTCAGGTTTACAAAAGCACTGCTAATATGGCACATACTACAAAGTTCTGACAGCAGTTGCTTACTGACAGCAGTTGCCCCATTCATAGTTAAAATATGCAACACCTCAGTGAGATTATGAGAGCTGACTGCTGTACTTCCATGCTGAGTCACGAGGGTGTTGAAGTATCATGTCAGTGATGAAGTACCAAATGAAATCCTCCCATCAGAAACAGTCTGATGCTGCAATTGTGCACCAGTCACCTACTGTTCCACTCATTTAATTAATGGACATTAAGCATTTCTTGACCAAACACCTACTGGATTAAACTCTGACCTAGTCACCCAGTTACACTGTTTTGTACCACATCTGTACAGCAGAGCCCTGACTAAAGGACTGTTACAAAGGAGAGATAAATCAGAGCTTCCTTTGGATCTCAGCTGTTATCCAAGCCTCACCTCCTGCTGTCATTTTTGGGTATACAGCTTGTTCACCTGTCTTCCCCATGGCCTTCTTTCAGACCAGCCACCAAATCACGTGGATAGATTAGAGTTTAGTGAGAGATGCTACCATGTTTGTGCATTTTGGATGCTCTCCTGCCTCTTATGGGCAACTGTAAGATTTCAAGTTGTGATTTGGACATCCCTATGTTTTATACATCCATACTGTGAAGAGACAAGAGACACCACTAATGCCACTGCTGACAGATTGACAGGCACCACAACAAGTCAATAAAACAGTTCTAAAATTGCAAGGCAAGGTGAATGCTTTACTACCAAGTTACTCCTAGCACAGCATGTCCCCTAGTTCAGACCAGTTTCTGTCAAGAGGTACCATCAGTATAGCCAAGATGTGACATAACAGATCAAACCTGTAAGACTGTTCAAACATTACTAATTTGAAGATATTTAATATATATGAATAAATTTCTGGGTCTACTCAGTGACTACCAACTCTAGCCAGCACATTATCCCTCTAAATAAAGCAGAGGAGGAAATGCTGAATGCCCACTTTATGGGCTAAGTCTAAAATCACAGGCTGAACCACTGGCACGTACCAGCACCATCACAACAACACTGAATGCTGTCTCAGGTGTAGCATTCAACTTGCAATCCTCAGCTGATGGATTACACAGGACTTCTCACACAACTGTACTTGATCATCTCTCTGAATTATCCAAAACAGCTTCCAAAAGAAGAGTTGTGATCCTCTATTGTGAACTTTCACTTTCTTTTACTGGATACCACAGTTTTCTCAACTTCATAATATTCTGGGCCTGCAGCCAGAGACCCACTGGCCACATCATACTAGTACATTAAATAATATCAGAGAACATCCCCAGGCACTAGAACACTACCAATACCATCATATTATTAGAATGATTTATGGCATAGTTTTGAGCCTTGCCAACCAGTATGCCCCCAAATAAGCACAGGAAGGTTCTCAGCAGGCAGTCTGGTGAAGAGGGTGCATTACAGAACAGGCCAGAAAATTAGATTTCCTACACAATTGTGACTCCAACATTTAAGTTGGTCACAAGACACCTTGTGTCTAACATGCTTTACTGTACTGGGTTTGCATGGTAGGATTTTGGTAGCAGGGGAACTACAGGAGTGGCTTCTCTAGCAGGAGAGAACTTCCCTCATCCCTGTCAGAGCCAGTGCCAGTCAGACAGGACAGACCCACTGCTGGCCAAGGTTGAGACCAGCAGTGACAGCAGCAGTGCCTCTGGGATAACACAGTCAAGAAGGGGAAAAAAGTTGGTGCACACGAGTAATTGCAGCCAGAGAAGAGAGGAGTGAGAATATGTGAGAGCAGCAACCCTGCAGACTCCAAGGTCAGTGAAGAAGGAGGGACAGGAGGAGCTTCAGGCCCCAGAGCAGAGATTCCTCTGCAGCCTCTGGTGCAGCTGTGCCCCTAAAGCCCATGAAGGTCCACAGTGAAGCAGAGATCCACCGGCAGCCCATGGAGGATCCCACAACAGAGCAGGGGGACACCCAAAAGAGGCTGTGACCCCATGGGAAGCCCATGCTGGAAGAAGCTCCTGGCAGGACCTGTAGTCCCCATTGAGAGAGATGCCCACAGAAGACCAAGTTTGCTGGCAGGACCTGTCACCCTGTGGGAGACCCAAGTTGGAGCAGCCTGTTCCTGAAGGAATGCGCCCCATGGAAGGGATCCAGACTGGAGCAGTGATTTAGACCTGCAGCCCATGGGAAGGACTCACACTGGAGAAGTTTGTGGAGACAAACTCTTTACAAGGCACCCCACACTGCAGCAGGGGAAGACTCTGAGGAGTCCTTTCCCTGAGGAGGAAGGAGCAGCAGAGACAACATGCAATGAACCAACCATGGCCCCCATTCCCCATCCCCCTGAACTCCTGAGGGGAAAAGCTGAAGAATGCGGATTAAAGTTAAGCCAAAAAATAAGCCAAAAAAGGAGGGGGGAAATGGAGACAAGGTGTTTTTAAGATTTGGGTTTACTTCTCTCCCTGCCCAGCTGAGAAGGGTAGTGACAGAGCAGCTTCAGTGGGCATCTGGTACCCTGCCAGGGTCAACCCACCACATTTACTTACAAGCACCAGTATAGAATGTTTGGTGAATTTTTTTAACCCCTTTTGGCTGCATGCTGGGTGATGGAGGGGGGAGGGCACACTAAGCATTTAACATTTTTTGAGCTACTAGAGTAATAACTTCTAATTATTCATAATCACATCTTCCAGCTAATGTAGAAAGAAGCTCACCAGTGCTTCACAGCTCAGTGCAACTACAGATGCAGACTGGGAAACATTTTGCAGGTTAAACACACTTCAGAGGCAGCCGTGCTGCTGCAGGATTAAGCCAGCAGCTTTCTTCTGCAGGCCATGAGTCAGTCGATGTGAGAGCACGATAGCACAGCACTCCTTGCCACTGCCCAGACATGCCAGAGTCAGCCTCTTTTGTTTCGTGCTTTGTTCACTGATGGGAAAGTAGTCATGATCTAGATGATTCCTCTGTTAGGACAGAAAGATATTTAGAAGTCAAAGCTGTCTAGCTGCAGGCTGTTGGGCAAGTTTCGATGCAAGCCTCACCATCACTTTCCACTGCATGGAGGTGCCACTTACACACTGCTAGAGCCAGTGTGCTGGACAAATCTCATTTGTCCATCAAATCTGCTGGTGTGAGTCTCTGTCACAGCTTCATAAGCAACAGAGCACAGCAAGTGAGTACAAGAATGGGTAGAAGAATATCACATAGATTAGCATCTGTGTTAGATAAGAATTCAAGCAAGTTTTGTGGTTCCTCTAGTTTGGGCTTTTACCCACCAGCTTCCTGACTGAAGAAAGCCTGGACTCTGTCCCTAAAGAAGATTCCTATTAGCTGGTCAATGGGATAACAGGTTCTCTCCTCTGCAGATGCTTTTATCAGAGACTGAGGTTTCGTGGATCAACAGGCTGCTCTGAGCTCCTGTGCTTGTGCAAAGCATAGGTATCAAGTCTCCCAGATCACCATGCTAGGGCCAGGGCACACAGCCTGCAAACTCTGTTGTCAGTTGGATAACAAGTAGCACATGACAGGCATAGATGTCTCTCTCTATAAATATATACACACCTATATTTGTATTTCTCCACTCTCCCGGTCTCAAAGGATAGGAAAAGACAGCATGGGATCCTGTTCTGGGACAGGAAACAGCCAGGTAGTCTCTTCCTACAGCAATGATGTAGCTGCCAGCTCTGATCCCCAGAGAATATACAAAGGCTTCCTACCAGCACAGCCACAGCAGCACCACTGCTACGACAAACGGAGCTTCACAAGAGCTCTCATCTGGTACTCGTTAAGTTAATCACCTCTTGCTCTCCAGAAAGCAGACTGGCTCCACTCACCCCTGCCCACCTCTGGCTTCAATCTACAGTCTGGTCCTCCAGTAATCCCTGTATATGCAAGGGGCTGGACCGGAGCTGCTGCCTGCCTCTGACCAGGATGTGTACAGCCACCAGCATTAGAAACTAATTAGCAAGAGTTTTCCTGTGTACAGCACAGGACAATCATGGTCCGCAGTGCCGCCCAGAAGCATGCTCCCCTTCCAAGCGGAACAGAGTTCAAGTTTCCTTACATTTAAAAGAGGCAATAAGCTCCTCATCACATGGCAGAGGCAGACAAAGAGCAACCCCCAGTCTCCAGCTATGGTTTGTGTGTGCTCAGGTGATGGAGGCAGTGCACTCTGAGGAGTCCTTCAGTGAACTGGCTGTACTTTGCAGAAGGCTGCCTGACAGGAGTGTGTGCCTGAGACTGCCCACAGCCAAAAATCAAGACTGTCAACCTTTGCTTCTATGACTGGCAATCAAATCATTGACATTACTACATAGGCAGTGTAGAAAAGCAACACAGTGGAGTATGACAACATAGAGCCCTCATGCAAGGCAGGATACCCATGAGTATTTTAAGCTGGTTGGCAGGTAGTTTCCTATGTTATATCAGCACACTTGATTTAGTCAGGAGTCGTTCTGCAAGAGCAATCCAGAAGACCTTTCAGTTACTAGAAAAGCCTGAACACCAAGACACAAAATGTGTGGACATTAAAGAGAACCATGTTGCAAAAACACGGGCTATGGAGAACATAGTTCTGCCAGGGAGCAGAGCAGCAAGACACAGAGGTGAAGCAGCAAGAGTTCTTCAACTGAAAATACCCCAAGGAATTTCTAACTAGAAGCCTAGCAGGGAAAGCCATGACTTACAACACCTCCATGACTCAGTTGTTACTGCAGCTCCAGTGACTCAACGGGAAGTTCTATTGCCAACTCCATCCAAATCCCACTAACACACAGGTTCCCATCCAGCAAGGCAAGCCTCACTGGTGAGACTGGTCTCAGCAGCAAGATACAAACATTACAGTTGAGCATGGCAAGGAGCCTAAGCTAACAGACTCCACTGGACCCGTGCCGGTTCCACAAGACCCAGAACGACGACTGCAGCCAAGCGCTGCTTGAGAAACAGAGAGCTTGGGAAACCACCACATTAGCAGATATTGCCCCACAAGAGTTGCTTGTAGGAGGTCCAAATGTTATCTCACCTTGAGGTGAGGCTTCACAGAGCAGTAACTTTTCCATTAGCATCCCCACAGTAGAAAGTGCCCTGTCCCAAGTTTCTAGCCAGGCCAGATCAGGCTCATCACTGCGGTACACCAGTAGCCAGCAGAGCAGCAGCTCAGGTGAAGTACAGCCCTAACTTAGCGACCAGTTAACAAAGCTGCCACTCAGCACTCCAAAGGAGGCACCACATGCCTTCTGCATTCAAGAGTATCTTCTCAACTCAGAAGTGAACCTATAAGAAAAATCAGAAGTCCTTGCACTCATTGCCAAAACAACTTCCCCACTGTAAGTTCACTGCCTATATCAAAGTCTACGGAGTAACAAAAGCTTCTCACATCTAATCCATAAATAAACAGTGTCTTTAAATATTATAGTGCTCTGATGCTTTCTCAGCCATCCCCCCAAATACAACCACTTATGTTTCTGCTCACTTCAGAATGCTGAGACAGGACCCAGCTGTAATCCCTAATTTCTTCCACATTCTTTAGCAGAGCAAGACTACAGTTACACTAGAACAGAAGAGAGCTGCTGTTCTAGCCAGCAGCTGATGTTCCCCACTGCTTTGCTAGTTCTCTTGGCAGGAACAACTGTCCAGTCTGTTTCTTTATGGAGAGAGTTACCAAAAATTTTCACAGATAAAAAGTCCATCACTTTGAGCTAAATCACTCTCAGATAAAGGCACCAGAGTAAAGGTGTTGTGCTCCTCTTATAGGAAACTTGAGATCTAGCCAATAAGGCCTTGACAAAGCAACTCACCTTGGAGAAGACGTGCAGGGGCTGGTCAGATAATCACTCTCTTTGGCTCCACTGATTACATCGCCTTGACTCTAATGAGGCCTTAAGCACCCAGCACACACAGACACCTACATTTAGGTGCTTCAGCATCAGCTGAACGCTGTCCTGAGGGACTTGTGCCATTTGAACATAGCAAGCCCATCAATCTTCAGCTGTCATGGAGTGCTGTATTAGACGTCTTCTACTCTTTATTATCTCAAAGCTATTAGATGAAAACACTAACGCTGCAATGCTAAAGCACTGCAATTTTATAATTGGCAGCACGTACTCAGGAAAAGGCCCTATCTTCTCTCTCTCAACAAGCTCCCTCCTCCCTGTAAGGAGGGCCTAAAATCCCAGCTCCTCAGATGCCAGAAACAAGTGTGGAATGTCCCTCTCAGGAATATTAGTATAGTTCTTGGACACAGAAATCGCTTCAAACAAGGTTAAGACAGAGTGCTGGTATACAGGCCACCTGGAGACATCTGAGTACAGGCAATGCAAAACACATACTTAAAATGGACCAATTTTGCTGCTAAAACAGCAGCCTACATTTCAGGTTTGTGCACTAACTTAATTTTAGAAGGCTTACAGATTTCTTGCACTTGCTGTAACTTGTCTCAGGTTGTTAGAGAGGATTGTTTGTTTCCAGAAATTTCAGAGTGCTGCCATTAAAATGTTAGCTTTTCTCACCACTTGAAACTGAGAGAAACCTGGAACAAAGACTACAAAACTGCACCCGAGCCCCCTTACACCATACAAACTCCAGCTCATCTGCCACTGCTCTACTCAGAGCCGAGCAGATACAGCAGTCACAATTTCACCGGGAGGTGGCCACCAGCAAGTTGGTGTTCAGATGGAGAAGCTCTGTTTACAGTGCTAGATAAATATTGTGACTGCTCCGTGCATACTATAGAATAAAATGCTTCCTCCTTATCCACTACCTGCACATTTATCAACCAAGCTGGAGTACCCAATTTCTTCTAATTAGTTTATGTTCAGATAGGAATGACATCACCCTTGGGAAAAGGTTTAGCCTGCTCTGGTAAGCTTCTGTCAACCACCAGCATGCACCTACACCAGACAAAACAATCAGAACCCTACTCCTCTCACCATAGGGGCTGGATTGCCCACTGCCCTCCTGCAGCAGGATGAACATCTTGGCTCAGTTGGCTTCCTGGTGGTGTTATACTGTGTTTCTATTTTAGAGAGTAACAAGGTTAAACTGTTAAAAAGCTAAGATGTATCAGCCTTCTCATTTCAAGGAAGTCCATGCCTCCATCATAACGACAGAGGGCAATTACTCTCATAAAGAGTATTTTAAGCAATAAAGTGTCACCTTGAAGGAGACCAGGAACCTCCCCAGTCATTCCTGCAGGTAAGAGTACTCAGGAAGAAAACAACTATTGTTTGGCCAGTTTCTTGCTCCTGTTTATTATTCCAATGACAATATGCATAGATGAGCCAAGGTACACAGCAAGAGCCAAGGGCCAAGCCATGTGCCAGCAGCAGTGGCATCCATCCCAACAACCATACCACCGAGAACCCAACACAACCATGGCAATGCCCACAGCACTGAAGTCTGGCAGATTCAAAGTACTGTGCAAGGTCACTCTGCTTTCAACATGAGAGGTTTTCAGCCACTCAATGCAAAATCATAATTATTCCAGATGGGTGGGAAAGGCAGATTAGTCCCTGTCACTGACATTTTGACATGGGGAAAAAAAAGCCATGTGATCACCAGAAGGGAAAGAGCCTCAGTGCTGAGTCACCCCAGAGAGCTCCAGGACTTCTGCTCCTCCGTGTGCTCAGCCTTGAAACCCCTCGATCCGCAGTGCCAGCCAGGCCTGAGTGTCTCGTAGGCACAGGAGAACTCCAGACAAGCATTTACTTCATGTCCTTCTAATTTCTAGTAAGGAATATTTATCACAGGGGAATTTTATCCAAATAGAGTACAGAGGCTGCAAATTAACTGCAGTTTCCCCACCTCATTAAGCAGAAGCTTACTCAGAAGTTGAGAGAAGAGCCTTCCTCCCATGGAACAGTGCTGCCTACACTCACATGTTTGTAATTTTTAGCCATCTCATAACGACTCACTGCCATGTGGGCCAGGAGGGTCCACGTCCAGAACTATAGACAAAGTTCACAGACAGAATGGTACAGCAAAACCAGAGATATTTCAAGCAGCTCAGATCCCACTGTGCACTTTGTTCTGCCCCTCCTTATCCAACTGGTGCTGCAGTTTACCCCTAAGCAAGTTTTAAATCAATCATTTCACAAAGAAAAAAAAAAAAAAAACACCAGTTTTACTTTGATGGCCCTGACTACTCAAACTATCTCATGCTCCATTTTTCCTCCTAACTCATCCATAGGGGAAGACTCCACAACCGGTGCACACTCAGGTCTGGTAGGGGACCACATAGGAAGCAAAGAAGCGTGTCCCTCATCTCAGAAGAAAGCGATGGAACTGGGGCTTTGTGCCCCTCGAGGCGCGGCCACAAAATTGCCTGCCCCGCACCCTCCGACCGCACACGGGGCTCGACGCCGCCCAGGCTGCCAGCAGACCTGAAGCAGCGAGCACAGCGCTTCACGGGGCTGCGGAGCCAGGTTTCCGCGGAAAGGCTCTCGCAGGCGGGGCGGGAGCAGGAGCAGAGCCATCCCCTGTCCGCGGATGACACCTGGCGGCTGCTGCTGCTGCTGCGGGACCAGCACGGCTCCGGGCAGCCCCGAGACACGGCAGCCGGGGCAGGCCTCGCTGCCGCGGGGTCACCATGCTCCGGGGAGCGCCGGC
Source organism: Anomalospiza imberbis (assembly GCF_031753505.1). NCBI lineage: Eukaryota > Metazoa > Chordata > Aves > Passeriformes > Viduidae > Anomalospiza > Anomalospiza imberbis. Next base: position 10,286,930 of record NC_089683.1, on the reverse strand, counting down.
ACCGGCGCGGCCGTGCGCCCAGCCGGGCAGCACCGGGACCTTTGTTTCAGTGGCAGAAAGCAGAGTCCGGGCGTACCCTGCTCTGGGGCTCTCGGGCACAAAGGCGGCGGGGAGCTACCGACCCGCGCTCCCTGGGGCTGTGCCGGGGCACGGCAGGAGCGCCCCAGCTTCAGGAGTCACCCGTGACTTCGGCCACAGCCGAACCACAAAGGGCCACATGCCAGGGCTCCCCCGGACCCGCCGCTCACCGCCTCCGGGGAACGACACGCCGGAGGGGCGGCGGGAGCATCCTGACCCCCCCCGGCCCTCCCGGGCGCACCGAGGGGTCCCGCGGCCGGGGGGCTGCGGGGAGCATCGCTCGCCCGCTCCGCGGCGCCCCGGGGCGGAGCCGCCGGCAGGTCGGGAGCCGCCGCGGCGGGTCTGGTTTGAATTAAGGCTGCCGGGGCCCGCTGCCAGCACAAAGGCCACCGCAGCCCTCCACCCCGGCACGGCTGGGCACCGCTGCGCTCCCCTGCGTGAATCCGTCGAAGAGGGGAGCCGGGCGGTCCCCCCAGCCCAGCCCGGCCCGGCCCCCCCTGCCCCGCCGGCCCCGGCCCCCTCCGCACCCCGGCCCCGCCGCCCCACGTGCTCCGCGCCCGCCCCGCTCCGCTCGGCTCACCGGGACAGCAGCCTGGAAGCAAAGGGCCACCAGCCACACGGCCACCACGTTTATCATCCTTCCTCCTCGCCGGGCCTCGGGAGCGCGCAGCCTGCCCCTGCTTCCCGCCGTCTCCAACGCGCCGCTCTTGCTCCGCTCCTCTTAGAATTGTTTTAAGTAGCTGCGGGTTTGCTCCCTTTTCTGGTTTCTTTTTGTTTTGTTTTGTTTTATTTCCCTCCTTTTCCCCCTTCGCACGCAACCGAACCAGCCTCCCAGCAGCGCTCTGCGATGGCGAGGAGTTGAACTCTGTCTTTTAATGAACCCACTGCAACAACCTTCACCTTACGGCCACCCCCCGGCCGGCCCCGCCTCCGCTCCGCTCCCCTCCCCTCGGCTCGGCCCGGCTCAGCCCGGCTCCCCAGCCCGAGCCCGGCCCGGCCGGCACGCCCTGCCCCGCCGCCCGCCCCCGCTTCCTGCCGCCGCGGTACCTGCGCCGGTGCCCCCTCCCCGGCCGCTCTCCCCCGCTCCCCGGCCGGTCCCCCGGCAGCCGCCGCTTCCCTTTCACTGCATTCCCAGATTTCCTCTCTGGCAGAGGCATTGCTCCCGCCGAGCTTCCTTCCCTCTCGCTAAAAATAATAATTCAAAATAATAATAATAATAATACTGTTAAAAGCCCTCCTTTCCCGTTTCTCTGTGGGAATAGCCCGGGGGCGCTCGGCTGTCTCCCCCCGGCGCCGCTCTGGAGAGAGGGGCGGGAGCGCTCCCCGGTGGCCCCGCACCCGGGGCAACCCTCCGAGCTCCCGGTCACCTCCAGCGGGGACTTCTCCCTCAGAAAATACGTGTTTGGGGAAGTGAGGTGTCTTCCCTCCTGCCCGCAGGTCCCGGGGCCGGCCCCGTAGCCTCTGCCCGTGCCTTCGTGCACACGTTTTTCTGCCGCTCGGAACAGGAGTTCTGGCAGTGTAAAATGCTGCGAGAGGTTTGCGGCAAAAATGCCGCTTTGAAAGAAGCGCCCTCCTGCAACTCGCCCTTTTTTTTTTCTGGAGTTAAAAGCGACTTCAGTGCTGCTGTGGCTTGGTCTTCGCACGTCCCACCGAGGATGGCAAAAATGAGGCAACAACCATCCAGCAAAAACACACCGCGGGACGAATTGTATCACCCTTCCACGGGGTCAGGGCTGGAGTTCCTGTTCCAGTCCATTCATTTGTCTTGTTTTATTTTCTCTGCTTGTGCCAGCACATGTTGAAATGTTTGCTATAAACAATGCAGCTGAATGTGTGTGCAAATGTTATTAAAAAAAAAAAAAAAAAGCAGCTTTTAGGAATTATACAGCTGCTGGAAGCTGTAGCAGCACAGCAGCACACACTGGCCACATGGCCACATGGCACAGCATGGCCATGGCACAGCTGGATGGATGAGGGTTGTGGTTAAGGCTGCAGCCACTGGGCCCTGCAGCCCTGGAGCTGCTGGGGAGAGGGGTAACCAAAAAAGAGCCTTAACTGGTGTTTCTTTGTTGCTCTGGAGGCTCTTGGTGGGTGTTGGTCAATCTGTGCCAGACCCAGGATCCCTTCCCACAGCTGTGGCCCAAAGGCTTTATAGACCTAACTGGATATTCAACGTGGCTAAAACTGTTGAGATTTTATCACGTCTTTAATTACCTTACTTTCTTTCTCTCTCTATTAAATTACTCATGCAGCCCCTACCACCCTGCCTTTCCCTCAGCCATGGCCACCACGTTCTTCTTCCTGCTATGTCTTGAACCTGGTGCAACCAGAACATTGGATATGAGACTTTTGGGGCAGGGCTTGGGTCAGAGGTGCTTGGTGCCAGGACCTGCAGAGCACAAGGCTGAAAACATCACCCAGACTTGGTGGGCGGGTGGTGACATCCATCTTCACAGTCATTACTGGGAATCAGGAAATGCATGCTGGGCACAGCCAGCCTTCTCAGCAGATTTTGGTGGACCAGGGGTCAGTTTGGCCAAGGCTGCATCTGGTGGACCCTGGCAGCACAGCGGAGGGAGGGAACACTTCCACAGCACTCCTGGGAGCAGTGGCAAGGCCCTGCAGGGGTTGAGTGGCACATGGGTTTCATGCCAGCATGGGCTTGTGTGTGTCTTTGATCAAATAGGTCTGTGGTGCTTCTTGCTGAATTGGCCAGAAAAGATTTAGAGCTTGATTGGGATGTTCTAGTTGGGATCTGTGAATGGGGTGAGAGAAGAACAATGCAGCGTTTGGAAGCCAAGTGTTTTCAGTGACATTCCCGTGCCCTCTGCTTGATCATTGAAGCATGTTAAGTATTGTGGTTTCAGTCAAAAGAACTCCATGCTGAAAAGCCAGATGAGACTTGTATGGAGAGGAGTTTCTTGGCAGCCTGGAGCTCAGGGGATCATAGGAGTTGGTTGCTTCTGCCCAGTACAGTGGAGCTGTGGGGATTTCCCAGAATTGGATCAAGGGCTTCCAGCAGTGTAGCCCAATTGAAATCAGTCTCCTCAGGGAAAAGGAGCTGGTTTGAACTGTATGCTGCCATGGGAAGAGAGGAAACACAGCCACAGGAGGAATCCAGCTCACTGCTTCTGCTACCACCAGAGGCGAGCTGGGAGCAGGGATGGCAACTGCTGCTTTTGGGCAAACATCGCCCTTCTGCACTGGGTTCTAGAGCAGAAGCCATCGTCCTCTACTGTCGCACCATGACATGAGATAACTCACGCACTTACACGAAGATTAAAAGAGCAAAAGGAAGGAACTTTTATTTCTGACCTCGCAATATATAGAATTCTAAAAGTGACAGTGAATTGGAGGATGAAATTGCCACCTCCCCAACCACACTGGTCAAACCAAGAGTCTATCAATTCTCTCCTCCCACAAAGAAGAACGCAAAACAATCATTATTTACATGGACATGCGTGAGAACTCCACTAGAACGATGTAAACATCAGAAGGCATAGAAAACTTTTAAAAGAACTTTAAAACCTTTAAAAGAACAGGGCGACACCCTACCCCCAATGAATGTGATTATCACACAGCAGCAGGAGCTGCCTCCCTGGCTTTCCAGACCCACCCACAGTAGTGTGTGAGGATGTGCCAATGTCACTCTGTGTCCTCACCTCGAAGCTGCCCGTCAGCAGCAGTGCAGCCTGCAGAGCAGATGACTGATGGATGACTCCTGCAGCCTGCTGCCGTGTGTCCTTACATGGTTTATTAATGGTCTGTGACCAGGTGGGGTAGGGTTAGAAAAAGGGTTAGATTCTGCTTTGAGCTTCTTAACAAGGGCTGGACTGTACCTGTGGCATCAAGCTGGACAGACTCACACATCACATCTCAATGATTTCATCAGCTGACAATCTTGTTTAAGTATACTACAGCCTGACATCTTGGGATGGAGAAGAGAAATACATTCCCTAACGCACAGTGGGAGGTTAGAGTATGTGCAAATATTGAGATTGCTGTAAGTGTCCAGGCTGCCCACCTACTGGGATTGACAGCTCATTGCTCACATGTGCTATTTCTGGTTGGCCTCAGGTAGTTGGCTTCTGAGGCGATGGCTGCCATTTTCTCTGTTGCTGCTTTTGTGACAGAGAAAAAAGTCTGGTCTCCCCCCTGTGTGGTAGCTCAGTCAGCTAAAGGGGATTTGTAAGAACACAAAACCCACAGCTCTCATGTTTCACTTCTCAAGTACAACGTGTAGGCAAGGCTTTAGGTGAAACTCTGAGTTTCCGTGGTGATTGCTGAACAGGGCAGAGAGCAAAGAGGGTGCCTCTGGACACATGGGGCAGTAACAGGATGCTAAATATATTTAGATAAATGTATTCAGATTTAGTCTGCCCTAGAAACTTATTGGAGTGAGGTGGGAGATGCACCCAAAAAAAAGGGATGGTGTCTGGGAAGAGCAAAGTACTGTCACTGACAGTCCCTTCGACATCAGGGTTTTTCCCATGCATGGTGCCTCAGAATGGTGAGCTAGCAACAAGAAGCTTTGATCAGTGAGCTAATACCTGCAGATGGAAGAGGAAGGATTGTCCTGACAGGAGTAGGTTAGGACAGTGTGGCTGGTGACCTATTTGGAGACTGTATAGACTAGGAAGATTTGCAAAGTTTCATTTGCTGCTAGCCTGGAGCTTCTCTTCTTCTTCCCCTTTCAAGTTCCTCTGGCCAGTGCCTCTATTATCCATGGCCCACACCACATCTTCTCCTTCTAAGTCCATGCAGTAACAAAGAAGCAATCTGCCCAGTCATTAAACCAATACAAGCATTAAGAATGAGTCTGAAGAGGCAGCAAGCTGGATCTTCAACCTCAGATTACCAAGAGCTTGTCTGCCAGCATGCAACATTTGCCATCCAGCCATTGTGCTACTCATCTTCTGGGTCCCTAGACACAGGGGCCACTGTTCACCAGGTCCCCTATTCACCAGGCCATTTCTCTTTGTTCAGGCTGGTGGCACCAAATACAATTAGCTCTTCTAACTCCTTGTATGCCTTGGCAAATCCTGTGCATTTTGGTTCGAATGTCCTTTCTCACTGATGTAGAAATAATTGATTCTGACCCTTTCACATGCAGCTGTGACTTGCAGCAGGATCACCTGAACGCACCCAGTTTGCTTGCACAGTGATATCTGATTTTGCTTGTTCTGTCCGGCCGACTTTGCAGTGAGTCAGACATCTCTGAGCAACTCCATCTGCCTCCTGGCTTTCACTCCCAGGAAGTGAGAGACCAAAGAAGACTCCCTGTGGCCCACCCTAAGGTGTGGAGTGTGAAGTTAGCCTGAGGCAATGTCTGCTCTGATCTCCTTTCTTCTCCTCAGTGTATCGCTCTGATGGAAAGGATGACCTTGCTTACTTGGACAAGAATAAACCTTGTAAAAAATCAGAGGTTGGGGGTTTTTCCTCCACTTAAACAATGCAAAGTGCAATGGTCCAAGTGTTAGGATAGCTGTAGTGTTGGCTTTATAGTTGCTAATTGAATCAACTTGGCTGCCTCTCCCAAGAGTTTGCTGACCTTTTTCTTTCTCCTCTATCCCCTTTCCCTTTGTTCTGCTAGTGAGAACTTCTGTGTGGACACTGAAAACTATATATAAATATGTCTGTGCCACTAACCAAATAATTCTTGACCTAATTAAGCAGAGCTTCCTTTGGCAAAAGCTCAGCTGGCAGTGGCATGCCACTTTTGTGATAGTTTTCATAAACAGCTGTAATAAAAGCAGCTGCATTGCTTTGATGCTCTGTGTGAGGGCCTGGTAGCATCCTGCATGCTCATTACAGAGAGCCTCAGAGCTGGATTTCGGGGACTGGTGTATGAAAACCTACAGAGGGGTTTCCCATTAGCCTGAAGTTACACGGGTGTTGCCCACAAGAAAAGACTGACTCGCCCTCTCTTAATGAGTTCTTTTCCTGTAGTACTGGATGCTGCTTTCACTGTTCAACAATTTTCGCCCACCACTTTCAGAGCTTGTGGACGAGGCAGGTATTTCTGAAAGCACTCACCTGAATAACCACTTTTTTTGTTGTTCTTTCCCTTGCCCACGGAGATGCTCTGCTGCCTTTCTGTGATGCTCTTACCCCTGTGGTCAGCTCAGGGCAGCTCACTCACGGTGACTCATGCTGGCTTGCAGTGCATGATCCCTCAACCTCCATGACCCTAAATAATTTGAGCACAGAATGGGATTTGCCCTGGCATGAAAATGAGCATGGAGAGAAGGGCATCACGACTTCCAGGAACATACAGGCAGGCGGTGCTGGAAGCTTTGGAGAAAAGGCAAGCAGTGCAGGGACAACAGAGCTACCACGTTTCCACAGCACCCCTTGCTTGGTACCTGCTGCCTTCCCCTCCGGCAGCCGCCCCGCTCCTCCGGGGGAGGCTTCCATTGATCCTGTGGTCCCCCTGGGGACAGGAGCTTTCTTCAGTGCGTTCAGTGGGGAAGTGCTGAGAAGAAGTTTTGCAGATTGCCTGAGCTGCAAACCCTCTGACCATGAGAGAAGTTGGACCCTGTACAGCTGCCCGCCACCCTGCAAAATAGGAACTGTGATACTTGGTGCTTTTGTAGTACCTCAATAAGTGATGTGACAATAAAATACGTGTATTTTTAATCCTACAGCTGGCTCTGGCAGTGTCACAGAGATCCATTATTTGCCTGGGGGAGATGGGGACTCCAGATCGAATGAGGTATAATCTCTTGTCAATGGCTCCCTGTATTTTCTCTGTATTCCTTTATTGTCCTGATTTGTGATATGGCTTATGCTCTATCTTATGATAGCCTATACTTGAATAACTTGCACAAAACTTCAAAAAAAAGTTCTCCTTGTGGAATGTGGTCCCTGTTCCTCTCTGACCATACCCAATATACAACATACCCCTGAAGTTAGCTATCAGTTTTTGCACAAACTAGAGCAGCAGTGCTGGTTAAAAAGTTCCAAACAAAGGAGAGAATGAAAGTGTTTTAACCAAAATACAGAAGTATTCGGTCCACATGAAACATGTTGACTGTAAGACTGTCACGTTTAAACATCCAAGTGTCTTGAGTTAGGTGTTTCTGCTGCATGGAGAATTTGAGTAAGCACGTCTAACTGTAGGAATTCTGCCAAAGCAGGTTTAATACTCCTACGTATGCAAAAAAGCTGCTCTTGGGAGAAGCAGATGCTGCAGCAGAGCAGTTGTGTGAGCAGGGCTAGGCTGCATCAGTTGATTAGAACAGATATTCGGAACATTGTAAAAAATACTGTTCTCTTTTTATGTATTCATCAAGCTGAGGTGATCTGGACCCCAGAGTGGCTGAGGGTCTTTGAGAAACGATGGCTCTGGGGCCGGCCGCAGATTTTACCATTTCCTCTTGCTACCAGTCATGACTAGGTGGTGAAATTGATACGATGTAACATACAGGTTTTCTTCCTGATTAACCAAACGGATGCATCTTGCTGCAATGATCACCCTTCATTTAGCATTTCAAGGCCACTTAGCGCCTTCCGCAGACATCGGCTGGCTGAGGGCTGAGTGCACTCACTCCCGGCCGAACCCTCCAGCAGGGCAAGAGCCTCCGGCCCTGGCTGTCAGAGCCTGGATTCACCGCCGATCCCACCCATCCTGTCTCCGCCCTCGCCCTGGCCCTTCCCGTGCATTCACGAGGAGAAGCCTTCCCCAGCTCCTGGGGTGGGATGCCCTACCCCGGGTGCTTCGGTGCCCGTGTGCTGCAGGGGTGGCGCTGGGGCAGAGACCGAGCTGAGCTCCAGTGTCTGCCTGCCAGCACCTTCCTGGCGGTGACCCACCTCCATGGGAGCATCTGCCCCGAGGGAGGAGGGCCCGGGACCACAGGGAGGAGGGCAGGGGTACAGCAGGGCACTTACATGGATGGGGAGCTGGAGGGAAGGACGGGAGCAAGGACTGTAACCCTGGCTGGGCACTGGGGGGTCCTGCACGCTGACCTACATGTCTGTAGGGAAGAGAAAGCTGTGGGTTTACCGTGGGTTTCAGCTTAGTGTGGATGGTGTACCTGATGCCTGCTCAACTATGACAGCACTGACTTTGGCAGGGTGAACACAGATATTTTATTTGCTTCATATTTTATTCTCTTTTGTTTCCTTTTTTTTTTTTTTTTTAGTTTGGTTTCTTTTTAGCTGACTGTGAAATTAGCTATACTTCACAGGGAGGCCTGGAATGAAGGTTTTGCAACACATAAAGTGTCTTTTTATTATTATTACTATGTTATGTACTTTTTAAAAACACCATTTGGTTTTCAAGGTGCTCCTTCTGCCTTCCCCTCCCCTTCTCCCATTATTTGTAATCCAAAAGGTCCTTATGGTTGTTTATTGCACTGTGGTTGCAGTAGTTTTGTGCATGTGTGTAGATGTAGATGCTTTATTTCACCACCTCTCATCCCATTCCATTCTTCAGTATAAAGTTGTTCTCACTCCCACTCCCAACAAACCCTTTGGGCCTAGTCCTTCCTTCACTTCCCTCCCTCCCTTCTCTTCCTCCCCCTTTTAACCACTGACTTATAAAATGTTGCTTACTGATTTCTGGTACATGCTAGGTGAAGAGACCAACTGTGTATATTAAGGTGTCCAGTGCCATCTCAGATGTTCTTCTGGAATAGAAGGTTTGGCTGAGGCAAGCTCCTAGGACATGTTTCCCTGCCCTGCTCAGGTGTCTTGTATGCTCAAGGGTCTCTCCAATGGCAGCAGATCCCAAAGTATGCAACAGGATCTGTTCCCAGTGTATGAGTCTGCCTGGGGGCATCCACATTTCAACAGATTTGGTTTTAAACTGGGGAGGTATTTCCCCCATAGCCTCGCTGGTGGGGTGTAGCTGCACGGCCCTTGTGGGGGTATCCCTTCTCCAAGTAGCCAGTAGGGGCCATGCAGCACTCCACAGAAATGTGGGCTGGGTCACCTTGAACACCCTGCTCAGACCTCTGGACTTTTGGTACTGTGCATGTGGAGCGGGTGGCACATGGGGTAGGGCTGCATGATAGACCCTTTCCCCGCAGGATGTGAACTTGTATGACTCCCAAACTGGGATGAATAATCAAACCCTTAGTTCTCATGAGACACATGATGTTTCAAGGAAACAGGAGACATCATGTGAATTTTGGAGTACTTAAGATGGTGAGCTATCATACAAAAAGGCTTTTTAAGAGCCGAAAGGCCCACTTGAAAGAGATCAGTGTATAGCTTGGATCTCTGATAGGGTTGAACTCTGCTCCATTCATCCCACCCCTCCATGAAAGGGGCTGGAATGGACTCTGTGATTTGCACTGAGGTTGCCCATCCTCAGCTCCTCAGCCCAGCTTCAGCCCTCTGATTCTTGCTTATTGAGCGATTGCTCTGGTTGTTGTACCAGCCTCGGGATCCAGTTCACACACAGGTGTGGAGCAAGGAACAGCATCTAGGCAGACCCACCAAAACTGAGCCCAGGCAAGGAGGCTGAATCCTTCTCCAAGATCCAGCCTGTATGAACAGATGGCTTCCCAAAACCTTTCCTCCTGAATTGATCCTGTGCAGGGAGGAATAGAAATACTTTCTGATGCTGTATTTTAGTTGTCTTAGAGAAAGGGAGATAAGGATTATGCAGGGGAGGAATGAGAGGTCTTCATTCCCACCAGGGAACTTCTAATTTTTGATCCTCAGTTTAGACAAGGAATAGGGTGCCTGTATTTGGGAGAAGAAAGTATAGCTGTGAAATGTGCTGTCATCATCTCCCTTGCTAGCCAGGCTGGCTAGTGCTTTCTGCCACCACCTGCGTGTGTTCCCTTGCCATAACTCTTCCCTTCTTAGTTTCCATTAGCCCTCAGTAAGCAGTTGTATGTCTTTGGGGATCTTTACTTGGGGACCTGACACCTGCAACTGTTCTGCTTCCCCAACACTGAGGAAAGCCCTTTGACAGGAGCAGACAGTGGCCTTGCAGCCTGAGGAGGAACAGCCAACATCATCTGTAAGGAGAGGGACTTCAGCAGGCTTGGCCAATGTCCCCCCAGTGCCCACGAGTGACACTCCTGTGCGGCAGTCAGGTTCTGGGGCAGCTCTGCGCTGCTGTGGCTACGATCTGCAGCCAGTACTCGGAGCGAGTGTTTGTGAAGCTGAAGCGTGTGAACCTGTCCTGTGATCAGCAGACAAGCAGGCAGCCTTCCCCAGAGCCTCCACCACCTGAGCACGGCTGTGCTGGGGAAGGGCTGCCTCGCTCCCCGAGGCTGGGCTGGGAAAAGATCCAGCAGCCAGGCTGAGGAAGGGCTGCGGTGCTGTGCGGCTGCCAGGAAATCTGAACCCTCCAGGCAGGTCTGAAGCTCAAACGAAGCTCATTAGGGCTCAGCTATGTAAGGGGTTTCTCCCTGCCCGATGTTCTTGTACAGCAGCTGTGTCACTTGCAATGTGCCCTGGCTCTTGTTTGCAGATCTGAGGAGTTTAGGGTTGGGTAGGCTCTGTGCAAGCAGAAGAGACAGAAAGCCTTCTGTGTCCAGAGCACTGATGCTGGTGAGAAGGTGAACGTTTTACTCCAATGTTTGTTCTTACTAATGAAAGGAAGAGGGTCTTTAGAATAGGTCTTCCTGCATTTCAGCTGCTTTTTATAAAGCCTTTGGAAAGTTTCCAGTCTGATAATGATGGGGGAATGCTGCTCCCAAGATATATTTTGCATTAAGTGAGTCTGAGAGAATCGAGGTGGAGACAAGGATCTCAGGTGCAGAATTTCCAACTCCCACCTGGGTGCTTCAGGAGTCATGCTCCATCTTGTGCTCTTTGTGATGCAATGAATGGTTCAAGCTGTGCTAAAAAGCCCAGCCCAAATTCAGGAGTAGAAAGTAAACCTGCCCAGCTTCTTGTGGTTAGGAAAATGCTTGTGAAGTGAGGGAGGTGGGTTCAAAACCCTGAGGCTGGTAATGGAAACTAATTCATGCATCTCGTTTGCTGGGCAAGTTCCCTAACCACAGAGCGAGTCTGCAGAGGGAGCAGGCTCCATCCAACAGAGGAAACACTCGTGCACCACCTCACTGAGGAGCACCAGCAGCTCAGTTAGATCCCTAAGCTTGGTCTCCCCCACCTCTCCCTGTCTCGATGCAGGGTGGTCGCTCCCCCACCCCACAGCCTCTGTGTTCTGACACCTGATGTGTGATGTTGGGATCTGGTTCATTCTCCTGGCTAAAGCAGTTACTGCCTTTCCTGCACAAGCTCAGCAAGGCCCATGTCCTGTACTGGCTCTGGAGTACTATCAAAACTGGATGGACGAACATCCTTCCATCCTTTGCATGTGTGACTCTTTCTGTGATGACAGTGCTGGTTTTTAACCCCTCCTGATAATGGAGTTGGGGTGGCCTGGGGTGCTCTGCTGCACCGGAGACCAAACACCCAAGGCTCACTCTGCAGCGTCTCTCAGATTGTCTCTTCCTGGGTGGCAGGACCTACACTTGCCAAGTTCTCCCACACTTCCCTAGCCCAACATCAGGAACCAAGCAGAGACCCAAGATGGATATATCCCTGACAGGAACCAAGCTTCCTCATTCCCAAGCCAAGAGGTGCTTGAATCAGCATCCTTTGGGCACAGATAGTGCCTGTGTATCTGAAACTGTTTGGGCTGAGTGAAGCACTGCCTGTAGCTCATCACATCAGTGCTGCCCACAGACTAATGACACTTCAGGTAGTGCTGGCAGCTTGCAATGATGTGAACCGCTGTGTTAACAAACCAACAGCCACCCCTGCTCTGCCGTGGGCTGCAACAGCTTAGATCACAGAGCTCATGGTGTTCCCCTTCATCAAGTAGCATCAGAGAACTGTGTCACCACGGGGCAGGATCTGCCACCCTCTGGACATGTGATGCTCAGGCACCGCTCCATGCAGAATTCCACACCCGAGCACTGTGGCCGTCCTGGCTGCAGGGGCAAAGTGCTGCTCTGTTGTTTGTCCTGAGTTTTCCCTCCAGGTGCATGACTTACATGCAATCTGCAGTTTCAACGTCCAGTCACTAGATATTAAAATGCTTTTGCACTCTCTCAGCTTCCCCGACTGACACAGTGGGAATTGTTGTCACCCCACTGTTAACCCACTTTCCCAGTTACTGGAGTGCTGAGCATCAAACCGTCTCATGGAGCCCAACCTCACTGCTGTGCTACTATGCTGTGGTGAGCCATAAGCATCTCTTCAAATGCACATTCTTAGAGAACAGTGACTAAATTGGTTTCTGAATTTTCATCAGCACTTTAAAACGTCTAAGCATTACAACCCCAAAACCTCAATTATCTCCATGCTCTGATGGAAAAGTCAGGGATGGAGGAATGGGCATTATGACTGTTCTGTCCACAGGGGCCCCTTAGGTGAGTTATTTCCCACCAGGCTCATTTCCTGTGCTGTCAGGTTCACTTCACTCCACACCTTCAGCTAAAAACGGTCTTTTGGAAAATCTCCTGGGCAGTAACAGAAATGAGTGTGGATCCAGGGATGCCACAGAGAGCTAACAATTTCTTCTCTCATTTGAAAGCTAAACCTCTCAAATGCTCCTGAACTCATCCTGAATCCAGGGATGTACTAAGAAACTGTCACCAGGCTGTAGCCTTAACTAGTCATCAGTAAAGATGACTAGTAAAGATATAGGAAAGGTTTAGCTGCTCAAAACTGCCCTTTGAAAATTTAATGATCTAATCCAGGGTTCTTCAATAATTGCCCAATACCCATCAGAACAAGTGAGCAAGCACCTTCCCAAAGCTGAGTTCCACAGACACATATAAGTCACATAACTGAGAATATGGCTGGTTTCCTACAGGAAAAACACAAGACCAGATATATTTCACACAGTGTTATTCACACATTTTCATTTTGATTTTTACAGTATATACACGTGAACATTACATTATTCAATACGAGCCACCTGTAGTCAAACCTAATCAAACTGGTCCGTAAACAATCTATATCAAAAAGCAATACTTGAGCAAAAAGTCTAGTGGTTCTACCCAAACCCTAAAACAGTTGAAAGGAAATCCAGTGATTTTCATGTTCCTGGATAAAATTTGTGCACAAATGATCTCAGGAGAGCAAGTGGAAGATTATACTCAAGATATTGAAAGCACCAAGGATGACAGTTACAGGACTGTTTAAATTCAACCATGGCATGAGTGCTGCAGGGACAAAGTACAGGGACATTAACAGTTTCTGTCTGGACATCCCCAAAAGCCGGACGTACTGCCTTACGTGTGGAAGGAATGCCGGCTCTGTGGATTGCAACACATGGCACAGGTACACAGGGTAAAGATAGTCACTGAGAATTGATGTGTCCAAGGAACTGGCTCTGAAGTCATCCTTTGGGTGACTACAAGAAAGCTCTGGCTCCAATGACTGGGCTGGTACCTCTGGGGAGGAATTTTGTGAACTGCCATGCAAAAACTACTTGGCAATTAGAATTGTGCTTACTCAAAATAACGAAGCCTACTACACTTCACTTCATGCAGGCACTGGAAGTAGGCCAGAAGAAACTTTGCCATTTGCCTATTAAGGAGTTATCACTACCATTAGAAACGCAGCGCCTCAGATGTCTGCTCTAGTAACAGGTAACCCTGGTATCAACAGTAACATGACAGAATTCCTCATACAAGTTTATACCACTATTATTTTCTTTCTCATGATCACACCCCTACCACAACAGCCTTTTATTTGATCAATGCTCAAGACGTTGTTTCCAAACTACCACGTTAATCAAACCTTTCGGTTAAGCCATCCAAATGAACATTTTACACAAAATACTTACTTCAACAACATACAAAGCACTTTCTTTATCTTTCAGAAACTGAATATACAAAGTAAGCTTTTTCCAAAATATTTCCATAGGCAAAGGATTAAAAAGGATTTTAATTATACACATATGGTCACAATTCTGCCTTAAAAAGATCATTGGGAAATGTACATAAGGCCGCTTGTATATGTACATCATCTTTATGTTACTGTTACAATGTCATATGTCCAGAGGAAAAAAAATCGACAGTATCATACATATTTGCTTTACGCTGCGAGAAGGCTATTCAAAAATACAGTACTCTTCTGTACAAAAAATTCATGCCACATTTATTAAGATGGAAGAAGCATTGGTTTCTGTAATAACCAAATATTTCAGTCCACTTCTTACTATGCTTATTTATCCTGATTTAAAATTTGAACAGACTGATTTTCCAAAGTGTCCATATGAACAGATTCAACAGCTATGTTATAAACAAAACAATGTTTCTCACAATAGATAAAAAGAAAGCCGGTTCGTATTTTTGAAACCATATAAAGATAGAATTTTAAAAAAAATCACTCCTGATTTGCTGAAATAAATTTACATTATACAACACTATATGCCAGGGGGAAAGAAGGGAATGAGGATATGAATATACACTAAAATGCAAATTTTTGTCCCAAAAAGGAGTAAAACAAATTACATTTACAGCATGAAGGTTTACAAATGTACATCTGTACAACCAAGGTAAGCATCACTACTAAATTAGCAAGGCTTTGTAATAAACATTGAAACGAGAGATTTGTTGTCAAACTGTAAACTTACACCTATTAACTACACGTATACAATGCATATATTTATAGGAAGCAAAAAGCTATATGAATATTTAATCAATCATGCTTAAATGTTGAGCTATCAAGTTTACTTTTCAGTGGCCCCATCTCTTTATCATTACCTATTTTTTGCATCTACAGTGAGAAAGCAAAATAAATGCTCAACACTTTCAAATCCTTACAATTCTATATGCAAAATAAAAAAATACATATCTCTACTCTTCCTGCGTTGTAAAACTGACTGTATTGTTAATACAGGGTTCACTCCTTTTCCAAAAGAGTACTTTGCTGAATGGAAGTACCACCATCATTTAAATCCCTCTACCTTGTACAACAATTAAATATATAAGTATATACAGCACTTTATTTTTAATACATTGCTAGAGAAAACCTTAGGGCATGATTTAAAAAAAACCTGTATCCACAGCAAGTGCCAAAACCTACTCTCTTAAAAGTTTCCATCGTTTTGTTCTTCCCTACTTTAATTTGCTGTGCCCTGTTTATTTGGATAGGATGTTGTGAACCACCAAAACACAACTTAACTTTTCAACATGTTAAATAATGTTTATGCAGCTGATCAATTTTAATCTGGTATAAAAGACTTCACACAAAAGGGAAAAATAAGGGTTAATTCTATATACAACTCTATAAACCTGTTGTGCTATGATGCTGGGTAGACCTACCAGATTGCAAGCCAGTGTATTAAAAGAATACTGTACTTTTTCCCTTTAAAAACTATTTCAGTGACTTTACAAGGTAAAAATTTACAAAATATGTGACAGCTATTTTGATACAATTACATCATATACAGGCATTCTGTGCTTTGCCAGCCATCCAATCTGATAGGTCTCCGGATCAGGGCTGGAGATATTTTTTTTTTTAACAATTCACTCCCCAAAAATATACACAAGAATAAAAATTTTACAAATGGATGAACAAAGTCAATAAATAGATTTAAAAAAATCAGAACATTTAGAGTTAAGTTGTAGGTTTTGATAATTCACAATTTAATTTTTCTTCCGTTTCTCTTTGTCTTTTACAGCATCCCATTTGGTGGTCCACCGATTGGCCCCAAATCAGCACTGTTCTTCAGGTAATACTTTTCCAGCTTGGCCAGAATGTGTTTGCCATAGGTGTATTTACGCAGAGTCGTGATGTGGGGTCGAATCTGTAATAAGAAACACGTTTTGATTTTTTCAACATCCACACTTTCAAGCAGAGGTGACTAAACATTGAAAAAATTATGCAATAAGATGCCTGTATTTCACAGAGCTGGAAATTTCTGGAAAATGTAAAACTGATGATTTTGACTCATCAAATAACTGATGTTTCTGTTGCAGGAAAAGGGAGGCAGTACTTTGTGGGAGAGCCCTGTTGGTGACTAGGGAAAGCAGAGCTCCTGCAGGAATATCCTGGGCCCTGTGTTAAATAGCCTCCAACCATTATGGCAACAGAACACTTCTCCATGTCTGGATATTCTTAAGTAGAAATGTGCCTGTATGCTAGGAAGTGTGGGAATCTCTTCTGGGGGAATTGCAGAGTGGATTTATACCCACAACCAGGAAATAAAAAGATAAACCAGTATTTCTCCTGTTATATTAATAGTGATGAGAGATACTACATTTTCCTGCTAGAAGTATTTTCACATAAAAGCTGGCACAAAGACAGGAGATGAAATCCAACTATTGAAACTTTCCTTTTTTATCTCAGTGCTCAGAGAGCTGAGTGTTTTCTGCTTTACCAAGCTCCACTGAATGTCATGGTTATACATCAAGTTCTAGATTACAGAAGCGTTGAGTTTTACACCTGCAGGGAAAGGCGCTCTGGCAGAAAAGCTCACAGACATATTTCTGAGTCACTGCACGCACGCACACACATACCTTGTGCATTATGATCTTCCTCTGGGCGGGCTCGGCCATGTCGATCATCTTCTGCACAACGTAGTTGGCGTACTGGTCCTTCATCATGGTGTATAAGGCACTGTGAGGGCCGTCGTTCTGGCAGCACACCTCGTCGATCAGCAGGGCTCGCTCCGCACGCGACGCGTGAGTCACGCATTTTTCTACCACATTGCTGAAAAACAAGGCAAGTCCATGATGGGACTGGAGGTGTAACATGCTTTCAGGTAACTATTATCAATTTCTCTGAAGTTTATCAGTTCTTCACGGTTCTTAACGCCAGTAAAAAGCGTATTGCAAATGCATCAATTCCTCATTTCTGAATTTCCAGTCTAACGACTGAGAAGTTAGTCACCACATCACTATTACTTCACCCATGTGACAGGGTTATTTCCTGATTATTTAGTAGGAGAGACTTTTCCATTGAATCTACATAGGTATACTGGACTTCAGGCTGCAGATGTGTTCTAGCACATCTATTCTGGTTGTGGGCCCTTTGAACACACAACAGAGAGCGCTAGATATGAAGATTCTTGCTTTTTGAATAAATACACTTTCTAAGAGCATGCCTACATCAGAGATTGCATCAAATATTATTTTGTAGAGCAAGTCTCTGAACTTCTCCAAACCTAGTATAAAAGTATCACTACCATTCATCTCTATAAAAATATGAAATTTCAGGAGGTAAGGTAAAAAATAATATAAAAAAAATCATCATATCCCTTTTGTAACACAATAAATAAATCCAGTGTTACAACTTTACAAGGTTAATGAATCTTTAATATATGAAAGTTGTGCAATACCTGGCAAATTTGTGCTGACTCAGAGCTAGAACTTTTCCTCTTATTTCTGAAACGATTTTGCTTTTGTCTTCAGGACGACCATGCTCCAGTACATGTTGAATAACATAATTTCCATATTGATCCTGAAAATAAGATGACTTAAATTTTCTTTTGTGTTCATACCAAGTAATAAATACTGACAGCGTTTGTACATGAGCATAAAGTATGAAAGTACTGTTTGCACGGATATAAGGAAAATACAATAATGTCAACATTACAGAAGCAAAGTGATGTAAGAAATATTTCATCAAAAATTACTTAATGGACCATAAATTTTACATGAAAAATGTAAATAATCCATAAAAGTAGTGTTTTGCTAGAGTATCTTTTATCATCTTAAAAAACAGAAGTCCTCAAATTTAAGATCATAATTTTAACAGCTGTAATATTCCCATGAACACCAAGCTACAGTCAAAAGTGTAAGAAAAATGCTTTTTATATCTTCTTTGCCTCCCAACTTCCAAATTCATTTTCATTAAAACTATGGAAGGAGAGAAAAAACAAAAAATCAATGTCTACAAAACTAAAAAGAGGTAAATGCATTTAAACTAGGATACAGGAGTAAATTACGGCAACAAAAAACTCTGAAGTGCATTAAAAATGAGCCTACATGCACTGACCTGCACTAGCTGTTCTGTGTGCTGATGCAGTTCTTCTAAGATTGGCAAAGTCTGCTCAGCAGTGCAGTGCTCCAGAATACGCTGAATTACTCTACAACCATACGGATGAGTTGAAAGTACAAATACCTTGAAAACAGGATTGCAAAGTGAAGTTAAACCGACCGAAACTCACATCTTTTGTAATACTGCTGCATTCAAAATGGAACTGAATGTAACAACTACTATTAAAAAAAGTTTTGTCTGCCAAGACCAGAATTCCATTTCCAGGAAAAGTCAGGAAAAGATGAAAAAGCAGGTTTTTGTGTGTCAAGGACTTCAGAAAACATACAACTAAGAACCCAAGTGTTCATTACAATGTTTCTAGCCTACACAGCTGCAAAGGAAAGCCTGTAAGTATGACCCTTAGGTAATTGCTGTTCAACTTTCAAGCTTTCCTTTTTACTTTCTATTCAAATTTTAAGACTTTGACATTTATAAAAAGGAATTAAATAATGGTGGGTGATTTTCACCAATTTCATATTCCAGTATACATAATAGGCTCCCAGTTACAGAAATAAAGTTTGTAAATAACTACTTAAAACATACAGCCAAATCTTGCTTATTCCTTCTGTTTACCTCTCCTTCTGCTTGCAAGCTACATTTGTGCTTTGGGGATTAATTCCAAAAATTTCAGTGTTGATCAGGACTGAATACAGAACCTTGCATAATTAGGGATCAACTCAAATGATGCAGGCAGAAGAAAATGATAAGTAATATCACATAAGTGTGCCATTTTCTTTATATAATTACTTGGTGCTTAGGATGGATGTTCATTACATTAACTCACACTTTAGTCAAGGGGCTGTATTTACAGTTTAAAAAATGCATCTCATGTACTTCATACACACTTTTTGGTTCAAAAAGACCAAATCCTAGAAACCTTGATATGCAATTTAGCACTATGTACAACAGTAATTCGGGTATTGCTGCTGTATAAAATGAGAAAGATATTGTAGATTTTATTAGGAAATATATTTGGCCATCCATTAAAGTAAAATTTAGTTATATAGCCAAGTTAGTAAGATTTTTACAATTCTTCTCAAGACTACAAAAGCACACGCTTGTCTCAGAGGATTAAAATGTTATTTAGCTGCAGCACATTTACTACCCTGAAGCACAACATCAATCTTACAGTAATAACGTTTTTTTTGGAAATAAAACAAAAACCCCAATCTGAAGTAAACAAATACTACACCCCCTTCACACTAGTCCATATGAAGGGAACAGATTAGTGAATTTCATCACTGCAGTTCCTTAAGGACTGATATTCATTGGGAAACACTGAAAGACACATGTGCAACACAAGCAACAGGAGAGGAAAATGCAATTTTTAATGAAAAATGTATACTAGAGAGCACGTACATTATTATTATATAAAAAATGGCCCTGCCAAGAGTTGTGAAGGAAATGTGAAATGGTGTTATCACAAAACACAAACACAAGGCCTGGGCGTGCAAATTCCCTTGTATGTATTTATATTACATAAATATTTATTATTATTTATAATACATACAAACATGTCTTTCTAGAGCCTTCTCTCCAACAAATTCATCTTTTTACAGCATATTAACTGTCTCTCCAACAGCTTTCCAATGCCATCATTCCCTTTTCATTCTACTTAAAATAAGCTGAGTGCAAAGTGGCAAATGCTATCTTGTACAAGCAAATGATGGACAAAGACCTGCAGATCTTTTTCTGCGAAATCTAAGCAGCCTGCAAAGAGGAAATGAACCACTGACACTACCTGTCCTTTGAATGCATCAATGATGAACTGGAGCGACTGGGGCTGAACACACTCAATGCATTTTTGTACAACGTGGTTTCCATTTTGATCCTTCACACATTTCAGAACATGGCCATCCAGCTCTTTCACCATTTCATTCTGGAAAAACAAAGATTATCCTTGTCTTTATGATGGTATTTCCCCTGCCCTCCTTAAATGGGGAAAAATTTAATTTCATCCTGACTCCAACCTTCACATTCATTGGTGTTAACTGTGTACCTCAGTACTTTCATTTAAACAACTATTTTAGCCCCCAGGATATTTCATGATGAAGGGAATAATCATCAATTTAATGAAGTAAAAAGAGGGATACAATAAGAATAAATAAATAAAATTAAAAAAGCATTGCTCTAACTTACAATTACCTGCTGGTCAGGTGAGATTGACTCGAGTGCCTTCTGGATAACACGACAGCCATACATCTGGAGGGCCAATGGCAGAACATGACCACGGATGCGTGTTGCTAGGGCTAACTTTTGATCCAGGCTTCCAAACTAAAAGAAAATAAATATGCTGTTAACAAATGAAGACATTGCAGTGTGCTGGAATTTACATGTCAGAGTAAATATTGTCAAGATGTACATGACTGTAATATTTGAATAATTTTTCACTTTGTGTTTTGGTGGGGATATTTACCAGAAGCTTTTCTTTTCTAAATGCAACATTTTGTAATATTCCACATCCAGTTCACATACCTGCTATCAAATGCATGACCTTGAAAGACAACAGAAGAAATAATATAGTTTATGTCTGCCTGTCTGTAGGAATATTTAAGTGCAATGAACCACTTTTTCAAATTGTACTGGCAAATTGATCACAGGTCACTGTTATGTATGAATCCAAATTGGACCTTCCATCTTGTACAGCATATCTCACATCTTGTAAGAGAGGTCACAGAAGTGACCAGCTGGACAACCAGCTGGTGGCATGGCAATATTCCTGCAGCATTGCTGAGAATTGTCAAACTCTACACCTGTAGTCAGCTCTGAAGAAAGTCTGACCAAGAACTTCACCTGCCTACCTATACAGTAAACTGAGGTCCCCTATTACATGCAAGGCCACATGCACTTTTTTCTTGAGAAGTGTTCTGCAGAATTAAGATGAAAACACTCAGCTAACAATGATTAACTGTGTATTCATCCAACTTGACTCCAATTTAACATTATGGAAAAAATAGCAAATGATGACCCTTAAGCAAAATCAAGATCTTTTATATCATACGTCAGTGACAGTTTTGAGAAGATGTTTTGATTGGTTATTAAAAAAGAAGTAAAAAAAGTGTGCACATTAAAAATTACACTCTTGTTTATAGCAAGTATCTTATTTCTTACTGGGCATTTTCCAGCATCACCTTCCCTACACCACTCTTTGATATGGCCCTTGATTTAAAGTACACTCTACTAGATACCCTTCCTATACATAACTTTTCCCAGGACACGTGTGTTACTTTTTTCTTCTCTCTGCAAGCCAAATCTTGTAATTCTTTGATAAAGCTTTTTTTTTTTTAACCACATAGTTTTTAAGAGATGACAAATCTGTCTTAATCTCTGATTGTAGTAATATTGGATGTATCTTATGGTGGATACCCCTTACTCAAAACTCTTCTGCCTCTATGCATTTTATGGGAATTTCCTCATACACAGCACCCGATGAAGTTCACGCAGCTGTCTGAGCACAAGTGCATTTTCCAGATCCATTCTGTACCACGATGCAGTAACCAATGAAAAGCATTTTTCAAATATTTATGTTCCCTTTCATCTGCTGAAAGTTTCTCCAAGTTCTGCTCAGAGGTTTGTGAAGCCTGTGCATGCACTAGTGTTCACCAACACAAGCACCATCAGTATAAGGAGAAACCGTGCCCATTATGTCAAAAAACACTGGATGCAGAACAGAAAACACCCATGCAGAGTTACACACTTGGGTCCTGTGGAAGTCATGTAGAATTCTGCTATGGTGTTAAGGAAAGCCCAGTTAAATTTAATTAGATTTACAGCACTTCATTTGCTTGTCCATCCATACACTTAGTGCTATGCTTACCTCAAAGAACTTCTGTATTACATAGTTTCCAAACACATCAGTCATCAATTGATAGGCTGCTTGCAGGATCTCATTAAATACCATCTGGCGCTCAGCTGGAGTAGCTCGCTCCAGCTTTTGCTGTATAAATCTAAGTGCAAAAAAAGGTACATTATGCTTTGCATCAGCAACAGGAAA
Source organism: Anomalospiza imberbis (assembly GCF_031753505.1). NCBI lineage: Eukaryota > Metazoa > Chordata > Aves > Passeriformes > Viduidae > Anomalospiza > Anomalospiza imberbis. The sequence goes on along the minus strand of NC_089683.1, from coordinate 10,264,888 downwards.
ACCTCTCAAACACTGTTTCAATGAGACACCTCAACACTAAAGAAGGCAGTCAACATTTATAAAAATTATTAAAATGAAAGTAGCACCTCTGCATATAAAAGGATTTATTTTAGTAAAATTAAGACTAGAAAACTTTCATTTGAAAAGCATTAAAGATGAAAAGAATAACAATAACTAAGTACCTGATGATGTACTGACAAAAAATAGTTTTACATTCCAGATGCCACATATTTTGTTTTCTTAATCAACGCCTTTTTGATTCCTTATTACTAGAGTTTACAAGTCTAGTTATGCAGCTATTTTTACACTGAGAACTTCTACAGGCAGCTAAATTAATACTGCTTTTACAATGAAATTTCTTAGAGAAGGTCAGCCTAAGAGTGTGTGCTCTAAATTAAGATGCTTTGAATTAAGATGACAAGCACCTCATTCAAAAGTTTCATATTAATAAAACAATATCAAAGCAGTAAAATATTATTAATTATTCTTGTAATAATTACCTAGAACCATGCTGGTCTTGGGAAAATTCAACAATATGTCCTACAAGGTCCCTTAGCTGAAGATTAGGGAAACGATTGTTTCTGAAATCTTCCAGCAATCGGCTGCGTCCAGAAGGCATAATGTCAGACCTACTGTAGCGGAGGCGTGAAGGAGGGAAGAGCTGGCTGCTGGAGCTGAAGAGGCTGGAGGTGCTCGCTGCACTGCGATACTTGGCTTCGGCTCCAGGGGCTGCAGAAATATAGCGACCACTACCATTTGTCAGTCCTCCTACAAGGAAGCAGCTCTGTCAGTAACAGCCGTGAGGAAAATAGCAACAGCAAAACAGCAAGTGAACTAAAACTACAGATACACCCTGGAGCCAAAGAAAACAACAGTGTTGTCTCATTATATTTACCTCATTATGGTTGGAGGAGTTAGATAGCTTTATCTTGCAATAAATAAAACCATTTTCCTCCTCATTTTTATGTGAAGGGCACCAGGAAAAGAAATGTCATTAGAAGAATATATCAAGGTAGGTAAAGTGAGCACCCACTCAGCCTTACAGAAACCTTAGAACTGGGTGGGCCTTAAGCTTAGTGGGCAGATTTCCACTTCACGAGTCATACTGGCTTATACCCTTGTTAGCAGTCTTGCAGTTAGCCAATTGTGTCAAAACAGACCATGAAATCTGAACTACCCTTCAGTCCCTACTGAGATACCCTTCCAGCTTACAGTGTGTTAAGGGCATTTTTGGGGAGGTACATGTGGTGCCTCTTGCCAAGCTGTACCTGTCCTGCAGGTTATTTGATGACTTCAGCATCCCAAGCTTTCAATCTGGTACCTCTTCTCAGCACTAAATACGTCAAATTTCAAACCAGGTAACTAAGAATGCTCTACTTAATTATCAAACAACCACAGATACATCAAATCGAAGCTCCTCTTAGAAACTTGGAGTCCTTTCCTTGCTGCACAAACACTCACCGCTCTCACTTCATCATTCCTTACTTTCTAAGAACTGAATTGCCTCCCTGTGTCTAGGTCCTACTCCTCTTTTGCTAGTGATTCCACCTAGAGCTCTTGGCACTCTACAGTCCTGTGCATTTCTCCTCACACCCTGCTCTCTGACCAGTGTGTGTCACTCGGAATTCCTCCAGCATGCCTCTTCCCTCCACTTTACAACAGGCAGCAATTATCATAAAAAACATCCAAAGCTTTTTCCCCAACTGCTGTATGACTTTTCAGAAGGATGCTCTTACTATACTACAAGCGGAAATACTCAAAGACAATTCCCACATAGAAACCTCAATTCTACTACTAAAACCAAACTAAGGAAAGAAAAAAAACAAACACTCCCTACAAGTAATGACTATGGATTGGAAAAGGAAAGCATTTTGTCTCCCTGTCTAGGAAGTGACATTGTAATTAAAGCCCTTTCAAAGTCAACAGAAGAAATATCTACATTTGAATTTAAAACAAATTGCAGTATGTGCTGTTTGAATGGTGCTCTATTACAAACTTAATTTTTAAATAAGGGGAAAAAAAAAAAAAACACCCCCCAAAAAAAAAAAAACAACCCAGCTGATTGTGCCCTAGCCAATCCTTCTTTTCCTTTGGTTCCAAATATTTATAAGTCCAGGCAACAACAGTGTTACAGTGGACTGGCAATGTATTAATGGTAAAGTTATCTTTCTCAAAAGGTCAAATTCTAGTACTAGAATCTGAGATGTTAGTGCTCTGAAAGACACATCAAGCATCACATTTATTGCACTGAATAGTATTATGCCCTAAAACAGAAATAATTAGTACTTTTTTTTATAATTAGTCTTCAAAATTCTGTGATAAACATCAATAAATACTTTATGCCCCACAGTACAATTTAAAAACCATTAGGTTTTCTCTTAAATTAAAGCCTCTTAATTCTCTACAGCCAGAAAAATCTAATTTTTGTAACTATCATGTTTAGTTTCCATTGACAAACTCTATGGTACTAACAAACAAAAGGAAAAAAACCCCAACATTCTGCAGGTGAAGCAGTGTGCAGAGTGATGCTCTGCCATAATTTTTCCTCTAGGAATGGACTTTAAAGAACAAAAAAAGTTATGCAGCTGAAATGAAGGTATTTCTCATCTGGACTACGTAAACATTGCACACCACTGCAATCCTGGCTTCCCTGTACATGCTGTGCAGTAACACTATTTAATATCACGAGAGGGCACCAGAGCCCATTGAAAGGAAATTATAGGCTACTTTCCTGGTGCAGGATCACTACTACTCCACTGATCACATGCTCAGTTCTGTGCCAGAAACTAATAGGGCAGTTTTGATCACATGCTCAGTCAACACACAGTCACAGAATTGACCACGTGAATCAGGAAATGTTTCAGCTTGGGCTTTTTTTAACTGAGCCTTCATCTCTATAAATTAAATGTGATAATTTATCCATCAACTAAAATAAAAATTAAGAAATTTGGTAGCTTTTAACAAATATGCTATATATGTGTAATATGCATTTCCTGCTGAGAATTATTAAGCCTTTTTTCAGTCTAATTTGGGAACCATCACTTTTTAAGATTTTTAAGACAACTATGCTGCAACTGGGAGGCTCCTGTCTAGCCTCTGAGACTATTTCAGACAATCACATTAAGCAGGACAGTAATACAGGAAAACTGTATTAAGAAAGCACATCCATTGTGCCCAGAAGAACCTGTGGTACTGAGAACACAGAACCTTGTAAAACACTGGATACTATTATAAAAAAGAGTAATTTAATTAGTAATTAGCTTTTATTTTCATATAACCTTTAATTACACTAATGTTATGGCTCAGTGGCAACTCTGCAGATTTGAAAAACAGTAAACTCCCAAAATAAAGGCATATTGTCTTAGGTACTTATTACATGCAGACATAATTGTGAGTACAATGGCCTATTTTCTTCACCAAACTAGGAAAGTAACAGCCTAGATCTTATAAGTTATTTGGGGAACATACCCTACTGAATAAAGCACTGAAAAATTAAAATACTTATTAAACATTAGTATAGCCACAAAATTCCAAACTCTTGGGGAATTAAGTGTGCAGTTAATTCTTCAGCTAATCAATTAGCTATCACTTCTGATCTCATAAAACAAAGATCTCCAAAGCACTGAGTAATACTAAGTTGTTTAACAGTTTAATTGAACCTAAACCCTTGTGGCTAATCCATATGGAGGAAAAGGCAGAGAGATATAAAAGGGATAAAGATAATCTAAATCAGAGCCTAAGTTTCAAGGACACAAAGCATGTTAAATAATTGGCTCCTTAACGTTATTTAGTGTTAAGGAGAACATGAAAAAAATATTAAAAACTAGATCCAGGCACATTTATTTTGACAGCATTAGTCTGTTAGTATTTATCGAAGTATTTTTTCAATTATTTCTAATAAAGACAGAAAACATGTCAACTGCAGAGCAACTTATTTACATGTGCCAGCAGTATTTTCTAGTAAAACACATACACGCATATAAATGCTTTAATTTCTATTAAGTATTTGTTCATCTGTAAAAAAGTAGCTTAATCTCATCCTACGCCTAAAGTTTCATCTTCATATGGAAAATAGAATTATGCATATCTATGTATGTTTTGGGAATCAATGCACGTGTTTACAATGACTGGTTTACTGCAGCCCTACAGAGGAGGGACACAGCTGAGGCAATGCAAAGCTGCCCACACTGCCTTGCCAAGGGGCCTTTACTCTTACCCAGCTTGACCATCTCTGAAGATGAAACATCAATCCCAACTGCTAACAAACCTGGCTCGCAACACACAGGAAATAATTACCTCCAAAAGCCCAGATTTTAGAAACCCGACTCTACACCAAAACTCTACTCTTAAAATGCTGCAATATACCATCAAACGGAGTAAGGATTACCAATCTAAAAGGATTTTTTATGACAATGGAAAACTACTTCCTCTTGCAGCTCCTTGTACTTGGGAGTGAAAGGGTAGTTCAAATTCATGACCTTACTGCTCCAGCTGATTACAGTAAAGAAGCAGTTACAGACAACTGACAAATCCCTTCAAATACAGGAAAACTGACACTAGCACAAAGTCATTAGCACATTCCTATTTTAGGATGTTGGATAAAAGTTGGTGAGAAGAGATAAAAGCAGTAAAATGTCACAAATTTCTTGTAAAAGGGAAATTGTTCTTTTAAGCTACAAATTGCAGCAGTGTCTGACAAAGGGGTTATAAAACCATGCACCCTTTCCCAGCGTTGTGCTCTAGATTCTGGTGGCTGAAACAGGAGCAACCGAGTTTGATGCCCATTTTAAAACACAAGTTAAACTTAGCTGAACCTGTTGATACAAGCAGGCAGGACAAGTTTGGAAGGTGGAGGGAGAGCTGCATTTGACAGGCATTATCAGAATACCAATGGAAACTGCATGCAGACATGAACTTAAAATGTTGTTCTACTCTGAAAAGTGACTACATGATAACCATACCCTTCTTAAAATACTCTCCCTGTTTGATTTCAGGTGTAACTTCTCACTTGGTGAGAAACCTTTTTTATTTTTTTGTATGTGAGAAGAAAACATGCTTCCAAGATTGGTCGATGAACACACTGAAATAAATATAACAAGACAGACAATTAACTGCAGAAATAGTCTTAAACTCTTAGATGGTGCACTTTGAATGCAACTGTGCAAAAATACGGCACAGGGCAGAAAGGCTAAAAAAAAACCCACGGCATTTTTCTGCATTTTTGTGAAAGCAAATATCCAAAAGTCCTCCATTTCCAAATTTCAGGCTGATTTTGTAATATAGCAAAAAGTTTATCAGTAATCATGGTCCACTTCTCTTGGAAGATGAAGAGGACACATGGAAGCCAACAAGGTTGTGTCAATTTTCAGAGTACAACTGTATATTCTGGCAGTTACACAGTGATCTAGTACATGATTTTAACAAGCTATTAGGCTTAGTTGACACTGCCAAACAGTTCAAAATGGGTCAAAGTCAGTATTTAACAATTTCTGCTGATATAGGCAATCCTCTATACTGATCACAGCCTATTTTCTCAGAACTGGGAAAAAATCTTTTAACATTTATAAAATGTCAAACAAACAAAATTTTGAATGTTTTAAATTTTAGATAATGCCTTCCAAAATTTGGTTTAAGTATAGTTTTCAGCAATATGAAAACTATGGTGAGAGTACTTTGAAAAGAAAGAAAGAAAAAGATTTCCATGATAACCCCATTGTCAGATGTTCAGAACTTTCTCAAAAGCCTCCATTTGGGCTGAAACTTTCCATGCTTGGTCTCAGCCCAAAGGTGCACTTTGTAGACCTGAAAAAGGAAAAAAGGTAAGTAAAAAAAAATAAAACGTGCTGAAACATCCCCTTGCCCAGTTTTATTTCGGGTATTCAGCACTTAACCTTGAAGGGGATACTGTACTGCAAATGTAATATATTTTAATTATTTAACCTTATTATACAAATCACTCACACATTTCTCACTTTAGGTGTATTCCAGTAGGCATCTAAACATTTTTTTTTTCCTCTTTTATTCGCACTAAGAAGTATAGGGGATTGTGCTGCCTATTGCAAGCATGGAACTGTGCACTGAACAGTTACTGGAGCAACTGGCAACTCAATCTTGAAATCCAGTTTCACTGTATGATTTTAGCATCCAAATTAAATGACTGCAAATATTTGCAGCAGAAAAGAAACTGTACTAGGTAACCTCAGGTTAGAGGCATTATCTTTTAAATATACTGTATACTGTGGTGGGGTTCCTTTTGATCTTTTATTTTTAAATTTTTTTTTCTTTTTAAGAAAGGTGGGGCTCCCATGTCATCTTACTAGCAAAAAAAAAAAAAAAAAAAAAAAAAAAAAAAAAAAAACAAAAAAAAAACCACAAACTGAGAAATTATTTTCAGCATTCCTTAAAAAATACATCTGATAACAGAGAGCCACCACTAACAAGGCCTTTGCTACTTCTTTGACAAATGCTTTTTTTTGTCTCCTTCCATCAGTCTGGTGACAAACTACTGTCTTCCTGGCAAAGTAACTGGGCCATGAGGTTGACTGATTCAAAAATCACCTTGTAATACATTTTACATTGAGAGAGAGCACTGCTCACTTTTCTACTTTATCATGGCAAGGGGCATTAATGCAAGTCACTTCACTGTTAAAACACATCATCTAGAATGTCCTTAAAGTGGCAACACAGTGGAGGAGAAAGAAAAATAATGCACCTTTGCTTGTCATACTGTGCAAACATAATAGAAAAAGGACCAATAACTCTTACTGGGCTCTCTACTGGGCTTCTGCAAGGGAAGAAAAATCAATTGTTGGCCTGATACTGCCAAAAGCTGAGTGCCCTCCACTGTCAAATCAATGAGCATCTGAACATGCTCTTCACCTTTCAGAAATGGCCCCTCTTCATTACGAAACTGTTTAACAGCAAAGGTAATGTGACATCTCTTATGCAACATATATTTTACACATAGAAATACATACACACATACAAACAAAAAGTGTTTTTTTGGTTTTTTGTTTTTGTTTTTTTTACCTAAATGCAAACTGGATGAGGATCCATGTGATGAAAGTGATGGCGGTGGCGTAAGTGAATGTCCTGGCGTTTGGCTTGGCAGAGGCATGCCTATTGGACTTGGAGAGGAGGAAAATCCCAGACTATTGTAAAATGGCTGCCCTATGGGTGCTAGGCTGCTACTAGATCTTTTGTACAAGTCAGAGCTAGTAGATAGAGAATCTCTCCTTGTGGCACTACTACTTGCAGAACTGCCAACTGAAGAAGAAATAAAAAGACCCTAATTACACAGTGTCAACTGAATAAAACCTATCCCCAACTACAGCTGGGCAACAACAGATGCGATCACAATAATTACAGCAATCGTTATGACAAAGACAATTACTGTGATAACCACACATGCTTTTAAGTAAATCTAAGTGGGTATAAACATACCACTGGCAAATAATTTTACCAACGTCCATGTCTTTCAACATTTCACACTAGACTTCTCATAGTAGTATTACAGTACTCTGTTTTAAAACGCCTGACTTCAGGCTTTGGGACAAATATTGAATTTTTAACATTAGATTACACTGTCACTTCACAGGATAAATCATTCTAAAAATATTGCCACTAAATTATTTGATTTTTTTTTTTCCACCACAAATTATTAGTCAGACAGTGACACTCATTTCAGGAAAAAGTCTAGAGGAAATTAGTTGTTGTTTAAGGGTTCACAAAATAAGTTACATTGCTGTTCAGCTGTTTCTGAACTTTCTCATTTGTGAACCCCTCACCTGTAGGAAAAAATGACTACTTTAAATTCCCTGTGAGAATTATGGCTCTCAAATAAGTATTTTGAAAAGGTATTATAAAGAGGGAGTAGGCCAAGAAAGAAGATGAGAAGCACAGCAGAGAGAGGAAAATTAAGTGAGAATCTAAAAACGTGATTTTACTACTATCAGTGTTTCTGAAAGTCAAATTAGACTAGAGGCTTTGGATAACAGTGTATTAGTGAAGGACTGGTTATCCTGCACAGCAGCGTTCAGCAGGGCGATGAGCAGTCTAGGACAAATTAGGAGAACAACAAAAAGTTTTTAGAAATGTTAAATTCTAGTGTCTGCTGCATACTAGTGAAGTATTAAACTAGAGTGCCTGTTTTAAACACTGAACATTATTAGAATCATGAACCAAACCAAGATTATGGATATTTTGATAACAATTACCTTTCTTAAGCTGAATTTGGAAAATTGATTATTATTATTGACTACTTCAACTTAAAAAGGAAAGGTCAGAATTTTTCCTTCCATTACCTTTATCCTTTTCAAGTACCTTCCTACTAAAGCTGGTGGCATGGAACAACATAAAGGTCGCCTGAAACTTTCCATTTTTAAGACACTAATTTGTTTTCTCATAACATTAACATCTTGGCTAATATTTTTCATGGCAGGAACTTGCTTGGACAAAACTTTTACTAGAGCTTTTGTCTAAACACTGCCATTTCAGAAATATTGGCAAAGAAAGGTGCTTTATCCTTACCAAAATAATCTAGCTCCATCTTTGAGTAGCTGATTGCTTTCATGCACTCAGACCAAATATGCCAGCAACAGGAGACCTTTATTTTCACACTCTTAGACTGGACTAAACATCTTTGCAAAATCACAGTTCATCCAAGTTCAGCACAGATCTGCTACAGACTCATAGCTGAAAACTTAAACTCCTGACCATACACAGCACGTCTGAGATGTTTGATTAAGTTTGTGCCTGTAATTGAACTTCAATGTGCCATGTCACAAACAGACTTTGAAACTGCTGTCCAAGATTCCACCTTGTGTTGGAAAGGCCCATGAGGCAATGAGGAAAGGAAGTTTTCCATTTCATGTGCCGGGGAGACAAAAGCCAAACACAAGAAGTAGACTAGGGAGAGGGGAAAGAGAAAAAAGGAAACCAGAAGGAGGAAGAGAGAAAGGTAAGACAAAGGAGCCAACAAAGACTGCGAGAAAAACTGGCAAGCACTTTCAGTGGGACTGAGGATGAGAAGAAAGCAGATCTGAAGAAAAGTTAGGCTATAGAAGGTGTATGTGACTGTGGGGCAAAAAGACTGGAATAGTAAGCTGATGATGGGAACATCACACAGTACAAGTAGAAACAGAAACATACTTAGGAGGGAAGCAGGAGATAAATGTTGCCTGGAAACTGGGAAGGAAGACATACTAGAGGAGAAACCAGAAGGAAAAGATACTGGACTAACTAGGTAAAGAGATTGAGAATAAGAACCAGAAGAGCAAATTAAGGCAACAGTTGAAAGAAATCTCAAGCTTTGAGACCAGCTCTACAGGTTCTGGCTCAGTGAACCATATAAATGTTAATACAATGCTACATGATGGACTGCTATTTTTCCATCTTTCAGCGTTTCTTACTTGGCTACATTACTGCAGCTTAACAAGTTACCACAAAGCAGCTGAGCTGCATTTTCACACAAAAACAAGCAAAGCTCACAAAACCCAGAAGGTAAGTTGCATTAACTTACTCCTCTTCCCCCTTCACTAAGCCAATCCAATTCCTTTACAGTTGTTACAAGCCAGAAGGCAGAATGTGGAAAGCTGCCATAGTTGATCTAATTCTTGGCTACCTGTTAAGCTGTAGTAACTTATCATCATGTACCTAAATCTTTAAAATGGAGCATGAATAACTTTATTATAAAAGAACAGAGACTGTGAGTACATACAGTCGTTTATATGGTACGTTTGCTGCTTTCAGTTGTTACTTTGTTCAGTCATTCAAGCTAGAACATGCTCACCTTCACATTTTTTGCAGCTATTTTTGCCCCTTGCAAAAACTGAAAACATAAGGGCAAAATGTGTTCTGCCATCTATCAGTCTTCATGGCTATATTTTAACTGAAATTCAACATTTTCAACACACTGATGGGAGTTACAAAGAAGCTGAAACCATGTCACATACAAAATTAAACTTTCAATTCGCCTCCATATGTATGAATACCACTTGTTTAAGTGCTCATCTGTGTAATTCAATTCATATATACACAGGCCAGAACTCTAAAAAAAAAAATAAATAAATAACCAGGAAGCATTTTTAAAGTGGCTATTAGTGCAAGTACAATTTATACTTGGCAGAAGGGCACTTTCAATATACTTTTATTCTAATAATACTACTAAAAATATTTCAGGTTTAGATAGCACCTTTCATCAGCACTTCTCAAACTGCAGAAGCATGGGGTTCCTGCTTCCCTGTGCAAACTACCATGCTAATTAAATCACCCTGGATACTGCTGCAGGATTTCAGCATGTGCTCTCTGTGCTGAGGGCTTTGGACAAAGCTCTGTAACTGACCTTTGCTACAAGAAAAAGGCTTTATCTCCTGTGCCAGAAAAACCTATGTTGATTTTCTTAAGTAGATACACAACTAAAATTTGTGTTCTATGGAGGTTCTTCAGATAATGCAGGATAAAAACTTTTATGACTTAAATCTAGTCTATCTAGAGAACTTAAACAGTTGCACTGTATTAAATATATATATTTATTATGACTATCTACCACTGTAATGAAACTGTATCTAGAGAGAAACAGCTGCTAAGGATTCACTGAAACCTTACAAATAGCTCAGGACAAGTTATATTACATAATACTGGATAGAATAATTTTGTAAATAAAATGTACTTGCTGTAAATTAAGGAAAAATTAAGAAAACCTACACTACTGAGTAGCCTTATTTTTTTTTTAATTGAACACAGGATGTTTTGGGTCTCCTCTTTAAAATCAAATGCTGGACAGGATCAGTGTAAAAACCTGATTTTGGACTTCCTAGCATCAGCTTTGTTAAAGTAAATAATTTTTCTGATTATTCTATGAAAAAATAACACTGAGAAAAAAACTCTGTGTTGGTATGCAATATATTTGATGTCACTAGTTTACAGTCACCAAATAACAACTACCATGACTTAACATGGAAGGGTGTGCTTTTCCTTCTGTTTTTTTCTCTCCCATCTATTAGGACATTTTGTAGTTTTTAAAAAATTACTCTCTTTAGTGCTAATTTTCCTCAATTTTGCAAAGAATACTGTTAGAGTGCATAAAATTTCCCCAGATTCTACCCATCTGCAAGATATGCAAGGTCAAACATGCTCCCCTGATTTCATTAAAATAATATTAGTAATAAGAAGCAATTCAGTGCTGTAAACTTAGAGATTATTAGCAAAAGAAAATATTCTTAAAAAATGTTTATCTTGCCTTACTAAAACTGAATCTGAAATATAAGAAAAACCTACCTTGCATGTTTAAAAACTATGTGAATATGAAATTTCTGCTTTACAGCAGAAATGTGACAGAATGATTTTTTTTAACACAAACAGGTTGGTAATATTTAGTAGTATCTGTTAAAATAATTAAAGGCCCCAGACATGCACAGAACTACTTAGCCTTAACTATATCTAAGATTAAACCTGCTAGAGCTAACAAGGACTATTCCTGGTTATTAGGTATTTTTGTTTTATGAATCCTTTAAAAATGTTATGGAAACAAGCCCTTTGATACTAGATCAAATTTAGAAAGTCATTTGCTGTTTGATTTGTTAAAAAGAAAATAAGGATTTTTTCTTGTATGATTATTAAAACAAAAGAATGTTTATCTTCACTATCATCAGTTGTTACTTTAACCACAGAATGAAGGCTTCCTTGAAAACAAAAGCAGCTTACTGAAAAACAGTAACAAACTTCTGGGGCAGAGTACACAGATCAGTACGGAAAAGTATTTTGGAGATACCTGTGACTACAGGATATTGTTCAAAAATGCATCTTCTATACAGAACACAAGTGAATTTAAAAAACTTTTTTTATTCCCCTATAATTTGTTTTAAACTTAAATAACCTATTTTTGCATTCTTTTTAGAAATGTATGTATATATATGATGCCTGATACAGATACATTTTTTTGCTTGGCACAAAAGTCTCACAGAATGTCCTCACTATATTAACAACCTACCTGATGAGCCAAATCCACCAAGTGCAGAGCCGATAGCTGCTCCTAAAGAGCTGCTACTTCCAAAGCCAAGAGATGTGCTTCCTGGTTGGCCAGGACCATGTGAAAAAAGGGAACTGCTCTGGGAGTTATTGGTCAAAGAGTTACTGCCATAAAATGAATTGGATTGTAGGCTACTATTTGTTTGCTGTTGCTGTTGTTGTGGCTGGGCACCAAGTGGCCGAAATAGACCGTTCGTGGCTCCCGCGAGATTGTTTGCTGTTCCTCCAGCTGAAGCAGCTGCAGCTGTAAAACACACGTTTTCAATCATAATTACTCTCTCGAACATTTCTGACTGAAAATGGATTATTCAGAACTAAATTGTATTTTCTTGAAGCCCTCTTAAAACAAGCAGAAATTCACATATTAAAGGACTAAGAGACTTAATAGTATTACACAATCTTAATTACTCAAGGAAAAAGGTGAAGACAGCACATGTTTTAGGCTAATCAAGATTGCAGAACTGTCAATGTAAATGAGGGAATTTTCAGTGTAAACATGTAAGACATTACTCTTTACTGAACTTTTTATATCCAAAGTTGCAGTGGCAGAATTGCAGCTAAGAGTCATTCAAAGACATCTTCAGCTACTGTCAGAAGCGAGTTCTGCATAGAGGAATAAGCTGATAGATTAACTTAAAATCTAATTTTCTAAACAGATCAAGTAATTAATGCAGGGTTAATATTCTAGATTTTAATTCAATAAATGCAATAAATGGTTCAGTGAAGTAATACTAGATCTTACAACTGGTAAAAAAGAAGGAAACTAGAGAGTTTTAATGTAACTAATTCTCCTCTTTTGCTTTCCATTCTACACATAGCTTTCTCCTTGCCACATTTTTCAGGAGAAAATAAGTTTCATGAGAAAAGCATAGCAAGGTTCCAGAGCAGTCCATCTTCTGCCAGGCCGAAGCAATGAAATGATGCTTTCTAGAGGACACCATTTAGGGGATTGATGAGAAGTGCATGTTATAATGCATGGGGAGAGGAAGGAGAAAATGTTCCTATCTGACAAGTAACATTTGCAGAAACATGCCTGCGTATGTATGGAAAGAGGACTGTAAATTCCAATTAAAAATGGAAAACCCCATCTGTGAGAAAGAACAGGAGAAGACAGAAAAAAAAAAAAGCAAGCATGCACAGTATATCCTTCACAACTAGCAAACTTCACTGATGCATATAAAACAATGATGTCAAATACTAATCAACATTACTGTTAAGATTCAGTAGAAAAGTGAAAGAAACCTCTGTGCAGGATTAAATATTTACCTGCTTGTGCTGCTGCAGAACTGATTAGAACAGGAGTTGAGGCCACCAATCTGACCGGTGCGCCAAGGCCAGTTCTCGCTCCAGGGCCGACTACTAAGGCACCAGTCTGATCGTAATAGGCAGTGGGAGCCAGCACTTGGTAACCTACACAACACAGGAGACAAGAACAGTGGTACTCATAGTCTCATACAGTCAGCATTTCCTCTCTCCTTGAAATATTCTAACCACAAACTCCATTTTCTGCCACACTGTCCTTGAACATCAACTGGACATCAAAGAAAAACCAGTAAAGGCCATAAAACACTGGGACAAAATCAGATTTAGAAATGCTTCAAGTAATTTTTTACAACTAAAATAACTGCTAAAATTAGTTGTCTAAAGTTGAACTTACTGTCAGGGTTAAAGTTTCTAACGTCATATTGAGAGGTTCAACACAACTGGCAGTGTTTGGATCATTATCAAATCAATTTCTTTCAGCAGTTTAAAATACACTACATTTCTCTTGTACTCCTTTGTACATGGAGAAGCTCTTGAGACGTGCACAATTAAAGGGCTGAGCTAAATGCAAGTCTGGCAATTCCATACATTACCTACCAACATTAAAAGTCCAGTTGCAAAAAACACATTAGGAAAGAAATGCTGTGTGTGCAGGAGTACCTTGGACCAGCCAGTTTCACAGGAATAAAAGAGACTGTAATCCAAGCATAACACTTCATTCCGTTGACAGTTAAGCATTGGGACTGATGAAGAAAAGGAGGGGGAGTTGAAAAAGGAGAAAAGCAAGCAGTAGGAAGGAATACAGGATACAATATATGAATAAAGAAAAGCAAAAGAGACAAAGCCAAGCAAAAAAACCCCTTTATTTAGAACAAGATCAAGAGAATGAATTTTAAAACTCTTGACACTTTACAGTGGAATAGATGAAATGGAATAAGAATCCCCCAAAAATGGAAGACAAGCTAGGATAATCTAAGAAAGGGTGCTGATATTTAAAATATAACCATTTCTAATTGATAGGCAGACCATTCTTATGAAGCAATAAAACAAAACTCAATGGAATTTCAATATTCCTCCCATGTTCAAATATATACTAAAACTATTAAGAAAAAAGACAAGATTGCAAAAGTCACACATCTATTTTTGTACATGTAAGAACAAAGATTTTGCATTCTATTTTAAGTCAGCTGTTCCCATCAGTTGCCTTGTATGTTCAGAACTAGGTCTAGCAGATTTCTCTCTGAGATACATATGGACCTGAATGCAACTGGACCTTTGATTTAAGGTAAGTACCACAAATGCCAGCCTTCCAAGTCATATTTTATCCTCCTCAATTTCTAAAACATCTCTGTAACCTCCTCTGCCTAGACACACTCCAAAAAAAAAAGCTGGAAACATCATCTCCCTTCTGACCTGGTGGTTACAGTGCTCTGCAGGGAAGCTGAATACACAGGTCCGAATTCTCACACACTAAGAAAATATGAAGGAGACTCAGGTAGCACTGAAGAGGAGAAGAGCAATGAAAATCCAGATCTTTAGGTTCAATTCACAGTTCTGGAGGTGAATGCATTATAGTGGTTATGAAGAATCATCATTGCTGTATTTCAAAACCTGTCCTCACTGCTCACTACTTGTTTTGCATTCCAGGCACATCTACCTTCTCTTTCCCACCAACAGCACAAGAAGACAGTTGTCCTCCACATTATTTGTCTGAAAATATGGCTAGTTAGAACCAACCAAAACAGGCTCTTACACTTGAACTAGTTAGAAATACCTAGAGGTGCCACTGCCTCTTCCACCTACAAAAATGTGCTCTGCTCTACCCCCTCACCACTAAGAAAGGTTGCTACATTCCCAAGGTAGGGAAAGGTGACAAACTGTTGTCTGTTTTACTGTAGTTCTGCAGATAACACAAAATATTAGATTAGTGACACAGTACAAAAGCTCATTAAATAACACCTGTTCCTGCAGACATTGGCAATGTTTAATTACTAGTACCCACATAATTTCTGCTTATACTTGTAGCAGGTTCAACCGATAACAACATGTTTTGTTTCTTCCTGCTGTTATCATATAAAACCACTTTTTCAGAACTCAGAATTGGCTAATGCTTACCAGTATTTACTCTGCCCACCTACCCTCTTCAAATTCATAAACCCATGGATAATGCTGTAACTGTTCAAGTATAACTGCAAAAACCACCCACTGATTTTATGTTTACACCCTTCTGCTCATCTGAAACTAATATACAGCTTTTTATATGACTTCAGGCCCACAGTGTAAACAAGCCTATTTTCCAATGCAAAATACCTGGAGGGGGGCAGGGGAGATAACTTACACTTTGCATAAATTAAATTTGTTGAAATTAATACTAATGCAGTTTAATACATTAATATTAGATTTTCTAAAGTAATTTACTCATATGACTGCTAAATTTAAAAAATGGAAGCAATTTGCACTTGCTCTTTACATTACAAGATGCCCAAGCCCTTCTGATACTTCTCTGACATTATATGAACCTGTGATCCACCCACAGACAGTACATTTAAAATAAGTAATGATAAGATAGGTCAATAGCATCTAGATATTGTCACAGAAGGTTCAAGCTATGAATGAAAACTGATGGGCTCCTCTGTTTCCAATTTCTGAAATACATTCTGAACCAAAATAGGTCTCAACTTTCTACTTAAATCTATCACAACAAAGCAACATAGGACTGACTACTTGTGAAATTGCTAAAACCTTGCTAAGTGCATCTGCAGCCTCAAAGGTATAAAATTTTTTGCTTTGATATAAAAAATACAATTTCAGAGAGACCATCTAACATCAGATTAAATAACTGAAGAAGAGTTCTCACAGCAAAACTCAGATCTCCTTTCCACTAGTCCACAAATTGTGCCTCATCCCAGAAGCCTGAGCACAAATCTAGAAACTTCCCCTGCCTTCTCTCTTATCAAGAGATAAGGTGGTGACTTGGCAGATCTCCTCTCTAATTCCCTCTCTTCCTGTTTCAGTTTTTATTACATTCCATCACATCATCATCAGTTCTCCCTGTGGCTCCGCTATTTCCTCTCAAAATTAACAATCTCACTTCAGTGCCTTCACATTCAAGTTCACTGTGGTGTTCCCATGCAGTCAGAAAACTAAAACATACTGTTTCCTAATCAGTTCCTAATCACACCTTTTATTTTAGAGTTTAATTGCTCTATCTACACTTACTGTCTCTGGATCAGCAGAGAATAAAAAGTAAACAATCTAGTTTGCAACTATGGTGTTTTGCTGAAATGATTTCTAAATGTGTCCAGAAACCACAGACTCTGAAAACTTCCTGATTCTTATCACACAAACCTTGAATATACCTAAAGAATGAGAGGATATGAAATCTGTTCTCTTGGCTCATGCAGCTTATCCTTAGTACTGCCCTTATCCATCCAGTAGTGCAACTTCCCTCAGAGATGGCATCCAAATATATGCCAGTTTGCCACTTCTCTCTACACAATTTAACAGATGTGACACTGCTTACTGCCAACTCAATTATCTGCTCCTTTATAAAAATGCCATCCTCTCCCCAACTCTGTCCAAAACCTGAACCCCTATAACCTTCTGCTTGTACTGCTGAAGACATGCTCGGCCTTATCTCTGCACATCCTCTCACAAATCAAATCCAGAACTTCCTATCCAGCCAGTAACCCATTTATACTTTCTATAACCACTGTAACTTTGCCTATACTGTGTATCTGCCACAATGAAATTTGAATTCTATTTCATACTACCCACTGCAACGTCACACTTCCAAATCATCTAGGTAATAAAACCAAAAAAATGCTATGCCAATGGATAGAAATTGTTGATTTTAATGCTTTATACATGGGCATTTTTTCCCAGACTACTCACTTTACATGTCCACCTGCAAGCCAGATGCACCATGACGGCTTTACTGTGTGAGCTCCATAAAAAACAAAGTTCCATCTGACCTAGTCAGCACAGTCAGTGGAGCCTCTGGTGGGATCTGGCTGACCTGCTGTTACAGACATCTATTTTAGGGTAAGCTGATCAGCCCTGCAGTCTCTACAGCAACTGCACAAGTGAGATCTGCACTGGACTCCTTAAGACAGCTGAAGTCTCAAGTAGACTCCTAACTTTGGATGATTAAGCCAAGTCCGGAAGTTGTCTGTGATGAGGACTGGTTTTATTCCTAAGCAGAATGCATATTAATTGCCCTAAGAATTTGGGAATACCCTCTGACACTTTCTTGCACATATATTAAGGCAGAAACACTCTGGTTTTTAAGAATCTTTGTTACTGAATGACTTGCTCAATTAGGATAGGAAGAATTTAAAATGGTATTGTGTAACTTCAATGCAAAATGCATTTCACATTAAGTGGTTTTTAAAAAAACCCTTAAGTTTTACCTTTTATCAGTCTTCCAGTACCCAGAGGGGCCAACAGGAAGGCTGGAGACTTTTTACAAGGGCATGAAGTGATAGAACAAGAGGGAACGGCTTCCAACTGAAAGAGTGCAGCTTTCCATTGGATATCAGGAACAAACTTTACTGTGAGGGTGGTGAGGCACTGGAACAGGTTGAACAGAGAGGCTGTTGCCACCTCACCCCTGGAGCTGTTCCAGACCAGGGTGGATGGGGGGCTCTGAGAAATCTGATCTAGTGGAAGGTTCCATGTCCATGGCAAGCGGTTAAAACAAGATGATCTGTAAGGCCCCTTCCAACCCAAACCATTCTATCATTTTTGATTTTCTGAAAAGAGACTTAACAGTGACATTATGTAAAAAGTAACCTGGATTTCAAGCACTTTCTCTCTGCATGTAGAATGAGATGGGTATCTTAAGTGACACAGGAATACACCTTCCTAAACAGTAAACAAAGAAACACCTAAAATAACAAATTTCACAATAAAGCCATCAAATAGTTGGGATAACTTTTTTATCAATTTCATCCGACAAAAAGGCTGTGACAAGGAGAAAGCAGCTCAAACAATATCACGACAGCAGCATGGGCAAGCTGAACAATATACTCTGACTTGCTAGTTCACAGTGAAGCCAAATTGCAAATATTCTCTCTAAAGAGTGTTTAAAAGCTTGAAACTCAAGTTAGACTTTCACTTTCTTGTAAAACATCTTAGTCCACTGGAACACGAATTCCACACTAAATCTTGTTTATTACATTACACGTCTTGCTCAGTGGTTGCTGTCTGGGATTCACTGAATCACTTTTAGGTATCTAGATATTATTTAGTCATCTTGATTCAATTTTATAGTAAGGCAATAGAAAAAGGCATCTCTGGAACCAAACTCACTTTATCCTAAATCAGGAAACTAAAACAGGCAGACAAATCAAGAGTACAAGTTCCTATTTCTCTTTGCTTATAAATGGAGCCCAAGCATCTCTCAAATACAGACACCAAACCCAGCAACAAGATTCCCACATATAAAGGCATGTATTCACTTCCTCATTCTATATTCTTCTTACCCTAAAAAGAGAAATCACCAGCACTCCTAGGAGTCTCTACAAACCTATCTGATGATGCCTGAAAAAACGTCTTTTTATTTTGAGCTCTATTCTCTGTAATACTGTGGTTGGTAAAGCTTAAGTCAGTTGCACACAATTCCTATTATACAACAATATGAAATATATTGACTAAAGTTCCTCTCTGGCCATCCAGGCTTGCAGCATCAGATGGGACGAAGCAGGAACCTACAAAAGAAACTGAATAAAAAGGCTCCTGCCCTCATGGAAAACCTTTTGGGGCTTGTGGAAGAGGAAAAAAAGTCTTCAAGTACCTTCTTCAAAGGACAGGGTACACCACACCCCCTCTCAAAAAAAAAAAAAAAAAAAAAAAGTTATAGCTAAGCCTTTGAGGCTTGTGCAAAGATGGTTATAACATCTCTCACATGCCTCATTGCTTGTAGGCCTTATCCACTGCTTCGGTGAGGTGCAGAAGTACCACTTGGCAGGTGCCAGGACTGCACTTTGCTGATTCCTCATTTTTAGGAGAAAGATGCTAAAAGCTGAAGATAACTACTACATGAGAAGAAATAGAAATTGCAGTTATAAAAGAAAACAGACAGGACAAACACAATAGGAGTCTGCTCTGCAGCTAGAATCTAAAATGTGCTCAGGGGAGGCCAAATGCAAAATGCAGCCCCAGAGCATGCAGCAAACAACTCTGGCTCCAGGCTGCAGGGCATCTCACAGTGGTTTTGTACAGGTCAAAGGAATGGATCAACATTATCTAACTTAACTATGTAAAAACTTTAACTTTCATACTGAAGAACGGCCAGGTACACTGAAATTGCTCTTGTTCAGGTAACTGTATCAAACACTTAGAAGCTGAACTTCAAGCTAACCACTCCATAGCACACAAATCATTCCTCAGGAAGTCAGAAGCCATGCTCACCAAAAGAATCTGAGGCTCCAACCTTTGGAGTGCTTCCAAGGATTTTGTGGTCTTCAGATATGATCAAGCAGTAATTTTTTTCTAAAATATCTTACTTTTGGATTCTGAACTTTAGATATTATTATGTCCCAAATAGAAGTTATTCTAGCAAAACTTAATACTTCCTATTGCAGAGGAACCAGAGAACAAATGACTTTTTAAGACAGCATATAGTTGCTTCACTATATATGAAATTACCTTGCAAAAATCAATTATATTTCTTGTGCATACATTTGTAACAGCAAATACCGAGAAAATGTTCCAAATAACAAATGCTGGAGGAGTTTCTTGCGCTCTAAAAATACTGTGCCAGTATTTTAAACCAACTGAATAACACAAAACTATAAAACTCAATTCTAAGCAGTTTATCATAAATGGAACAGGACTTTGTTAATCTGTTACCTAATAACACCAATATTCTTACTTTCTGTGAGTCTTTTAATCCACTGGTAAGATACATACCTGGCATGCCTGTAGCAAGACCCTGACCAAAAGCCAAAGCTGGATTTGCTGCTGCAGCTGCTGCAAGTGACTCTGCCTGCTGCCCTTGCTGCCCCTGGTTGGGAGTGAGTGGGCGTTGAGTTGCTCCAGCTCGCAGGACCTGGAAAAGGCCGACACAACACTCCTTCCTTAAAAGGTAAGGAAGCCAATCTATTATGTGCCAACAAAGGCCTAGAACAGTTGCTTTGAGTATCTGATGCCTCTCAGCCCTGATTTTCACTTCGGGAATCCTGCATCTCACTGGTTTCCAGAATATATACAAACAAAGAACGAAAGGTATATACCATTTTGTTGACAAACGTGACCATAAAATATCTGCCCTGCTTTGGATGTCAGGACTCAGGTATGTTCCATCAATGGTAATGAGTATAAAGGAAGGAAGAAAACCTGTAAGAGTGATGCATTTTACAGCCTACATTATTTATTACTGAGCACCTGACCTTCCTTGATAAACACATTTGTTTACATTATTTCCAGGCAACTGCATGATGTAAATCTGAGTATTTCAGCACTTGTAGTAACTTGTCTACATAATTAACACTCCACTGCCAACAGTGTTGTAAATAATGCACCCACTAAGTTCTAAACATTCACATAACACTCCATCACCATGCAATGCAGGCATATTTTATTATGTTCTGACAGTGAATCTCTGGGAATCTGATTGAAAAGCAATCTAAATTCTTGCAACTACTCTATTTCTCTTGGAAAAAATCAACTTCTTCAGGTCTGAAATAAGGGAGAAATACAACTCACAATATATTCCCACAATGAACTGTATATGTTGTTTGCATAAATCGGTATTAATTTTTACAGAGAAAACAGAAAGGAACTGCAGAGACAATATACATTCAGTTACCAATGCAGGCCACTGATAAAAACAATCAGTATAAAGAAATATCCACCTGAACATAAAAACAGTGATGAAATCCCTGGAATTACATGGTATTTCAGACTTCTTATATTACATTTCTAAGAAGAGAATTGAAATTAACCATATTGCTGATAAAAAATTTGAAATGCTTACATTCTTTCAAGTGTAAAGTCATTGTAAAATGTGGGGTTTTACTTCATCAAAATTGCCATTCATTTATACTGAAAACTCATACAATAGTTAAAAAATGCATCTAGAGTAACAATAGAAAATTAGCATTTTAAAATAAATACTTAAAAGAAATTGAATTTTCAACAAGTTCTTGTAAAAATTGTTCACTCTTGCTTCATCAAGGCAAAAACACCATATGGCACATGGTGATGTTGCAATACAATTAATGTCACAGAAAAATAAGCTGGGCAATCCTTCCTTCCTGTGAAGCAACAAAACTACTGGTAACACATTTATTTCCCTACTTTTGGAAGGGACAGAAATATGTGTAACATTCAATCTTCCAGCTAATTTATGAAAACACAGATTAGTTTTTTCCCAAGCTTAAAAAGAAACAATATCCTCCTAAAATTGCCAGAATGTATTTTTTCATCCCCTTATGTCAGTTTTCTAGATTAAACTTTGCATTAAATTTACTACACAGGAAGCATCACCTACACACATAATAGCACAGCAAATGGAAGAAAGGAACCATTTTTAGTGCTCATTGTCTTAAGAAACGAGACTGTAAAATAATTTTAACATGGTGTGAGATTGTGACAATGAGTAAGGAAATTGAGAGTTTTCAACATTCATTTATTATACAATAAAATGCAACATCTGAATTCTGTAAAGTTTTCCAGCAGCTGACCCTTACACACTGGAATGTTAAGGTGAGGCACCTCTGCTTTTCATGCTGAACGTACCGGTTGCTGTCCCTGCTGTGCCTGGGAAGCCGCTTGCTGATTTGCTGTGGTATTTGCTGCTGCAGCTTGCTGCTGGAATAAATTGGCTGGATACACCCCCCATGGAACACCATAATACTGAGGTGGAACCACAGCAGGACCTAAAACCAGAAAGCATGATTATTCCATCTAGTGCAGTTGTTTGAAATACTGTTGGTAGCATCCCCCATTGATCCATCTTCTCATTTTCAGAAGAGAAATCAGTATTAAAAAGAAGGAATTCCCACATTAGCTAAAATGACACATGAATACAAATGGGCTAATTTTAAAAATTCACACCAAGTCGTATCTATGAAAAAATGAATACCTTTGTGAGACTCAGATGACAAAGAAAAACCTTAAAGCATTCAGAGTCTGGGTACTAAAGAACTTTCAAAATCAGTTTTCATGGTTGGAAGAAAAAATCATTTCAGAACATCACAGTATGAACAAAATTTATCCTCCTGATAGTTATGTACTGAGACTTTCATCACCTGTGATTCCTCCTTTCTGTGTGATGCCCTTGCTTATAAACACTATTGCCTGTGCCTACCCTGCATATACATGATGGTCTTCAAAGTGGGAACACTTAACTCTTCCAGTCTATTGATGAAGAACCTGCAGAAGAATAATCTCTCTGTATCATGGGGTTGAACATATAAACCAATAAAACATTATGTATACATGTCTTAGTTTTTTCTACTGCCTTCCCTGTGAAACACCATACGGAAACAAAGGAGGTTGTTTTTGTTAATGTTATGCTCAAGTCTGAGCACTACCTGGGACTTGAATACTCAGTTATGTGGTTTCACAGTGATATCTAGTAACTTTTTAAGAGATTTTCCTGTGTTTCTCTGTTGTCTGGGCCTTTTAGCATGCTGGAGACCATCTTTACTCTCATGCCCACTGGGAATGAGAAAATCTGGAATTAGAAAATTAATGCACTGAGTAAAAATAAAAAAGGCTAGCTGTCACATCTTTTGAAAATAATACATACTGTCAGATTCACCTTACTAAGGATAAACACTTTTAAAACAGAAAAAAGCCCTAAATTTTGTATATTAAAGTCCAGTGGCAAGAGAAACTTGGAATTCATACATAACAAACTGAAATCCTTTCTACTGTAGTAAGAATTTTCAAAATGGCAGTATTCATTTTTTTACAAGTCTCTCCTTCCTAGAACTACATTTGCAGAGACAAGCAGGACAGATTTCACTTTTTTTCTCTTTTTGTTTGGTTGAATTATCAAGACAGGCACTTCCCAGTGTTCAGTTACCTGCTAGGGTAGCTGCTGCAGCTAATCCAGCTGCAGTGTACGGGTCAGTCCCTGGAGGAGCAGCGCTGATAATATATGGGTTTGGCACAAAAGCAGCTGGGGCCAAGCCTGCAGAGAATACGCCTGCTGCAGTAACAAACAGAGTTTCATTACAGCCAACATTCTTAGCAAGCATCATCATATTCACACCACCCAAATCACACAGCCTATCTGTTAAAATCAGAACTGCTTGTACCTTGAAAGCTCTGAAGACCAGGTATATAATTACAGAAATCAACACTTTTATGTCTTCTCATCAGTCCTTTCTTACAAATCCCAAGGCCTAACAGCTTTGTTTTGTTGGATCTAAAGATCCAACAGAGAGATTTATTTCACGTGTGTCTATCCATCCTTACACAGAAGGGATTATTCAAAGTGGAATTTATCTTGCCCAACTTTAACTATCTGAAAGTTAAATTAGTCTTGAAAGGAAATCTGTAGCAGACAAGTAAGTCATCTAGCGTGCGAATCAGCCAGATGAAATAAACCACCTGCTAGAGACAAAAATCTCTCTTCACTGACAATTAGGAAAAAATTTAACCAGATAATTTAAGTCAGATACCTAGCTTTAAAACAGCCACATATGAGACGCTAATCTTACTTCCCAAGAATCCTAATTTGAGATAGGAATTGTAATGGAAGGAGACAACTGCAGAAACTCCAGCAAACAAAGCATCGCCACCCAGAGTTTCCCCAGTCAGTTGGGTTCATGTACTTTATCCAACACTGACTCAGCAACTGTTGCAGCAAGCAAGGCACATCAAACTATGGCCCTCCTTCCAAATATTTCTTGACAGATTTCTATTAATATGCACATGAGAAGAGGCTGCATTTTAAAAAGAAAAATTTCAGCTGACTACTCAGTCAGCACTTCATACAAAGCAGAGGCTTCTCCAAAGTTTAGAAGTCAAAGACAGGACCTGTGGACTCACACAAGCATCTCAATCTGCCATGCTTCCAGTTCTCAGCCTGTATTTGTGAAGAGCTGCCACTTTTCAATCCCAGCTATAGGCTTGCAGACCTCACAACCTACCTAAACAACAAGCTGGTAGGAAAGCTTATTTGCAGGAGAGCATGGACACAAGTCACTGGAGGTGCTTCCTACTTCTGCCTACCTTTCTAATCCTGAGAACCCTTTTTTACTTACAAAGGAAAGACATTTGTGCACACACCTCAACAGTCCAGTGGAACTAGGGAGGGTAGAAATCTTTAAATCCCAACTATCGCCCTTCCTTAAACAAGGAATTGTTTCCTTGTGTATTCCAACCTCCCTCCCCTAAACACCAACAGCTTCCCCACAATGGAACATAAAATTGTTGTCACTGAAATGAAGGCTCCTTGTTGAGTTGCAGCACATGAAGAACTTGATGTATTTAACTAACTCACTGAACTAAAGGCACTGAAAAAATGCCTGCTAAAGAATTAGCTCATTAGGGTACCTGCAAGAAGAAAGAGTTGTTTAAATGGTGCCATCAGCATGGAAAAATTAAAACTTTATCAACACAACAGTATGATTTCAAAATTCTGCTCTACAATGGCTTTTAACTGGATTACTAAAATACTAAACTGCAATAGAATCTTAGAATTGCATACTGTTTTTTAGTATATAAAGCTAGTGTTTCTATTACTGCTTATAGCAGTAAGCATTTTTAACATTTACTCCCATCAACATTCAACTACTATACTACATAAGCAAATATAAGTTTTATTTCTTTGTATACAACTGTCCAAAGGGGAAAATTTACAACAGAAAACCTCCACTAAGGACAGTACAGTCATAGGCAGTCATTTTGAGCAGTTTTCATGAGAACACTGCAACAGGCCAAGTGATCAGTATCTATTTGAATGAGAAGACTGGGTAAATTGAAAGGAGTCTATCAAAGCAAAACACCCACTTTTGCCAGGGACACTTGCTGCATTGTACAGAAACCTCACCTATGTGCGGCTGCTGAGCTGCAGCCAGTGCATATTGCTGCTGCTGGGCTGCTGTCAACTGCTGAACAGTCAGAGCATTAGTCCTCTGGAAAAGCTATTGGGAAAAGAAAAAAAAAAAAAGTAACTTACTAAAGTTACTAAATTAGAAAATTATACAACAATATTCTTCTAGACTAATTATTATAGTTATTCACCCTTGACTAAGTCACAGACAAAATAATATTCAATGCATTGCATGTTGAAATGACTGATTGTCAAGAGGATCATCAACAACTTAAAGGATCAATTTTCCACAGTCCATTACTAACCTGCTGCTGAGAATTGTAGTCAAAAAGTCCTACAGTAGCTCCTGAAGAGTCCATCTGTACCTGATTGCCAGGATAGTCAAACTGTAGAGAATCAAGACCAACTTGTTCCATGGCATCTAGATTCTGATTTTCTGGATTTGAAAATTCTTCTACCAGAGGCTTGTGGGCTGTAGGATTAGGAAGTGGACCTAATCCTTCTGTGGTGCTGGGATTGGGGCCCAGGCGTTCAGCTACTTCTGTTGGGGAGGCCTGTCGACTTCCAGGGGTACGACTGTTCAGAAGAAATTTAAGACAGACTCTTCAGTCTCAAATAAAGCTGTCCATTGACAGAGTACAGTATTTCTACTTTCACATCAGCTCTGAACTCAAGAGACTTTACAAAGGGAAGTAACAGACTCATTTTAACGTTTTCAACCAGCATGCATTGATGACTCAAGATAAAGGATGCATTTAACTCTAAAGCATAATTTTATTTGTTTTTTCTAAGTTTAAGACTGACTACAGAGCTCTTAAAATCACTTGTGAGAAAAACAGACTGATCTGTGAGGCTGTTTTGTGGTCACCTGCGAATTTTGGGATGTTTATTGTATTTTGGTAGTGATGAGAAATGTAGTGTAGAGAAATTTAAATAAAGAAATGGGTAAGGGCATCTCATGCCAAAGAACCAAAAGACACAGCAAAATTTCAATTGGAAAAGACAGACATACAATATAGCAACCATTTTTCACATCTGAAGAGCAAGCAATATATTTTTACCTTGAGTAAAATGAACAAATAACTACTTCATTTAGCATGTGACAAAAACATTTCATTTCCTACACAACTCATTTAATACACTATACTACACTGATAATTGGTGGGGGAAAAGTGTTCCTGATATAACCCTGAACAGAATATACAATATCAAAGATACAGTATTATATATAAAAGCTGAATTGCTCTCTCATCTGACTGGCAGTCTACAAGGGACTTTTTGTACATCTATAAACACCTACAGGCAAACCGATGAGGTGAGATGTCAACAGAGTAACATTCTAAAGAGATTCCCAACACTATTTGGTTAGATTTAGGATACCTTAATTTGGAGTGGTATCCCACCTTCTGTGGGAAGCCATATTGTTTAGACTATCAATTTTTACTGGCAAAAATCTAAGTTAACTACTAGGAAAGAGTTGTGTGAGAAAATCTATGACCCACTAACATTGTGGCAGAACAAGTTGGCAGAACTTTATGATTATATATTATTTCTCAGGAAATGCAGAACTCCTAGTTTATTTGCCTTTACTTGTGAAAACTAGGCTCAAATACCAAATGCCACCTTGCAGGAAGAACCTATGTTTATTCCAGCAGTACAGTGCCAGACCAGTCTGCTGTACTGCTAATTCTATGTCAGAGACACAGCCTCAGTACTACCTGTTCTTCCTCTTCAGGGCTCCAGCCAAAGTATCTGTTCCTTACTGAAGCCCATGACTAACACAAAGAAATCTACTAGCACTTATGTAATGGCTGATAACAACACTTAAGTTTGTACAGCTAGAAATCAGCCTTTTAGGGGGTTTATTGCAGCAACACTGTATGATTTATTACTCTAGACAAAATATGTCAAAGAAAGAAGCAGGTTTTTGACAAGAGGTTTTTTTAATGTAAAAAGCAACCTCAGGAGGATTGTATATAACATGCTGGCTTACCATCTAAGTATCCTAGCAAGCAACCATGTCTTGCTGAAAACTTGAGTTTAAAGCCCTTTAATAGTCCCTATTTTTTCCAAGTGAAATACAGCATCAACAAAGTGAAGAACAAAAGGAAAAAAGGCAGTTATTTCAGTACATACTTAGTTTAAAAATGCTACAAGTACAATAAAAATACAATAAGGAGGACAGGATGAAGTTTCTTTGTTAATACTTATGGTTAGATAATACAGGTTGCTCCTTACATTGGTGCTGTTCTGTTGCTATAGTTAAAGTTGTGTCAATACTTCAATTATAAACCTCTGTTTTGGAGGGCTCTATACCACCACTTTATATGGCCCATTTCATTTAGATGGCCTTATTCTTTTCTTTTTTGAGAGGTTTACTGGTTTTGGATGCTTTTTTGCATTTGTGCATTTTTCAGTAACTTCTCTCTTTAAATAAAATACAGAAGGTACTTCACAAACACCTATCTCAAAATTGAAACTGATACCAGTAAAGAAAAGCAGGACAGAAGTTATTCTGTATTTGCTATGGGTAACAACGAAGGTAACTTTGTTTATTGTGCATATTGCAGCACACAACTGAAAGGAGCCAATGTGAGCTCTCTGGTATGCTTGGTATTGGATTATTTTCAGTGATGTCTTGAAAAATAGACCTCAAGAATCCCTCTTTAGCCTCAGGTAAATACATTTTTAAAACGGTAGGAAATACTTACGTATGGGATTCAAACATGCATTTTAATATACTTTTTCAGTAATGAACTAATGAAACCACAACTATCTGATCATGTTCATCACATTAATACAAATTTATGAGCAGCACTCTAGTTCTCTGTCATTTTAATTCTTCTGTATGACACTTACAAATGCATCACAGTCATTCAAGAAAGAAGGATCAGCCCTTAAAAAATACCCAATTTAAAATGCAGCTTAGTGTTAGAAAGAAAACCAGACTGGCTGTGCTGTCATATAAGAGTTCACTGTTCAAAAGCTTGAGCTTGGGCCAATCTATTTTTCCCTACAAAAACAACCAAACCACAATGCCATTCCATGGGTGACATTTAATTATATGAATAGGAAAATACATTGCTCCACCTTAGTCAAAGATATGGCTTCTATAAAGACTTATAGGGAAATGATTAGCTGTATTAGGCTGTGGGATCCACTAGCAAAATCAGAAGGGAAGTTAAAATTCTGTAGGACTTACTCCCTACAACACTCAGATGCAAAAGAGCATTAAAAAGAAGTAGAGAGAGAAAGAAACTTAGTTTGACATTAAAAGGGTTAAAGTTTTCATCCCTCTTTAATGCACCACATTCAGAAGGTACCCATTTACTTTTAATAGTTACTATGTTAAGATGAATTTGTCTCATGAGAAGTGACACACACATTAATGACATCCTAAGCAACGTGGCACAGTGGGAAAGGGAGGACTTGCAAGGGGAAGAATCAGTCTGCAGCCGGGTAATGTTTAAAGCTGACACACAAACCAGAACTGTAATAATGCCCTTAAGAGACATGCTTGTCTTCTTGAGAAACAGTTAAAAGCTTACTTAAAATCTTTGCAATCGGCATCCATTCCATTTGGCAAACCTCTGCCATTTATTTTAGTAACATCCTCATCATCTCCTTGTTTAAGATCTCTGTTTTTGTCCTCCTCAAATGGAGAAGCCTTGCCTTTCTGATCTCCTTTCTCAGGTCCATCTGTTTCAGCATCTCTAGTGCCCTGAGGAAAAAGAATCTGTTTGATTCTGAATATTGAACAGAACACAATAGGAGCACCACAAGGTGACCTAATTCTACACTACAGTGCACGTAAACAATACAAACAGTTTGTTGTCAATGAAATTGCATTTGGTGGGTCACTTGATCATCAAGTTTCAACCACATGCAATTAATAACTGCCAAAATGTGAAAAGGAATGCCAAGATTTATAATGGAAGAGCTAACTCAACCTTAACTATAGCGGTACTTTTAAAGCAGTAACACTTTGAATTAGAGAAAAGTTTATATTATACAATTAAAACATCCATTTACAAAATAAACCCACATGAAAACACAGAACATCTAGAATAAAGCTCATCACACATTTTAAATTAAGCTACTTGCAGTCTTTTTCCTACCTTTAAATAAAGTTTTTAGGAAAGCACTTCAAGACAGCTATTTAGTTAAGATGCCCAAACCACTTCCCTCTTCTGCCCCCTCCAACCAAAGAAGACAGACTGCAACTACTTCTTTCTAAAGAGTTAAAAATTAAAAAGAGACAAAGAGAATAGAAAATATAACCACATAACAAAGACCACAGCGGGTAACCAGGCAAGCTTAACACACTGCATTACTTACAAAAGCTCCTTTCCTAAACCGGGAATCCAATTTATCAGCTGGAGAGGAACTTAACACATATTCTACCATGCTCACTCCAAGGCCACCACTTTCTGATCGTGGAGACAATACAGCATTTACTTCACTGTTTCCATGAAAACCCTGTCCAGGCTTTCTCTGTACCATAATAGGCTGGGACATAGAATGGTCTGTTAAAAACAAATAAATAAATAAAACTATAGTATTTTTTTAAAATACAACTTGTAATGTTTGTGCTTTTCATTGCAACAGCAATATTAAGACAAAAAAGTAAATAAAAAATTCCAAATCGTGGTTTCAAAAATTGTTATTGAAACACAATCACCAAGCAGTATACATTGTCACAATTAAAATGAAAGTAAAATATAATATTCAGTTACAAAATCTGCTTTGAATAACATTCAGTAATCATGATTGATTTTTCAGTACATATACAACAATCACTTACGAGGAGCTCCCCATGCAGTCTCTCTCCACTCATCACCAAGGAATATCCCTTTTTGTCCATCTTTTGCTGAATCATCAGGTTCCCAAAACTTTTTGGCAGGTAAAAGCTGTTAAAAAAGAAGATGGTTTTATTTAAATATGGTTATAGATGGACAAAAATAACAGGAGGATATTAAGAGGATATGCAAGTAATCAGTTTTACATCATGGAATTACAGAATGGTTTGGGTTGGAAGGGATCATAAGGATCATCTAATTCTAACTTCCCTGCCATGGGCAGGATTGCCACTTACTAGAACAGGTTACACAAGGCCTTATCTGACCTGGTCTTTAACACTTCCATGGATAGGGCAGTCACATCTTCTCTGTACAGCCTGCTCCAGTGCCTCATCATCCACGTAGTAAAGAATTTCTTCCTTACATCTAATAAAAAATCTCTCCTCTTTTAATCTAAAACCATGTTCCGTCATTCCACCTTTCCTCATTCTGCCCTTGTAAATTTTGCTCTGCTTCCTTTTTTGCAAAAAAGGAATTGCTAAAATAACCCCAACAGTATTGAGATTCTGAAGTTATGAGAAAGAAATACAGAATATAGAAGCAGCTGTGAAAAAAACAAATCAAATTAATCCCTGTGTTAAGTCAAGACAATCTTCTCAGAAGCTTTAACTAACAGTGTCTTCCTGCCAAAGACTCTGAAGTTTGGCTGTTAACTAATACTGTGATAACCAGAAAGGGCAGCAGTTCATTGAGAACTTCACTTGGAAATGCATCATGTTCCAAATTTTAGAAAGTGACTAATGCATATGGTAGCAAGTCCTTATGGTCCTTTAGACCATAGGGCTGTTAAAAATCTGTGACATTCATATGTAAAGTTCCACATACCAACACTGTTCTTTAGATGTATGTTTTTTTTCATTCCTACTTGTAAAACAGAAGGTGTCATGTTAGATCAGTACTTCTTGTACTGTCTTCAACAACAGAAAGACTTAGTGTGACATGACAGAAGCACCACACAAACAAGAATTCCTCAAATACTAGCATCCTTTTAGCTTTGATTTTACTAGTTTATTCCTGTACCTTTTCCCATCAGTAACAGTACAACAGCCAAACTCTACATGTCATATTTTCCCTATATGTAACTAATGTATTCTTAGACAGAATAGGTACTTTACAAGGTACATCAACAGAAAGTAAAGTGAAAACAACTTGCAAAATGTAGGGAAGAAGAAAGCTGCACAACCCATCAGATTCTGTATAATGTAATGCTGCATTCAGAATTTTAAATGTTGTGAAATTAGAAAAAAATAAATGTAATCTGAAGAAGCTGTCTGCAATAAATGAGTACATTCTGTAAATTTGCTTCTTCTGTAACTTAACTGACTAAAAAACCCTTCTGAACTTCACAGGTGGTTAGTATGAGCCTTGATGAAACTACTAACAGGAGTCAGTATATAATACAGATATTTCTTAGTGTGACACTGAAAGTGCTTGTGAAAACAGCCTCAAGAGGAGGTGGATAA
The DNA here is from genome assembly GCF_031753505.1 of Anomalospiza imberbis. Taxonomy (NCBI): domain Eukaryota; kingdom Metazoa; phylum Chordata; class Aves; order Passeriformes; family Viduidae; genus Anomalospiza; species Anomalospiza imberbis. Next base: position 10,233,260 of record NC_089683.1, on the reverse strand, counting down.
GACTGACACTTGCAGGCCCCAGTATTATTAGTGCAACAAGAGGTGACAAGAGCTTCTCTAGACAAATTAAAGATTGCTCTTTTTCTGGGCTGCCCAGAGTTCTTACCAGAAATGAAGGTGTTTGACTGGTTAACCTAAAATCCCTAGACTCCTTACAGAAATTCATTAACAGAGAAGGATTCAGGTGGGAGGACGATAAACAGCCAAAGCTCAAGAAAACTACAGGAGAATGTTATGCTTGCAAGAAATGATGTACTGTTGTGATCTGCCCTGACAGAGATGCCCACTCTCAAATGCATTGTAGAATCACCACCAGGTGTCAACCAAACATAATTTGCAAACAGCAGGAAATTAAGTTTACCTCAAATTTAAGGGCTGAAGTTAGCCATCCAAAGGCAGAGAAATAGAATAATGGAAACTTACAACTGCATTTCAACTAAAAGCAGAAGATTACAAAATCCAGATCTGCCTATGGAATCTACACATCATTTTTAGCTTTCTATTTGTAAAAGGTTTGCAGTACTACCTAATTTTCATTTTCTAGGAGAGTGGTAGAACAGAATACAAGCATTTAATGTTATCTAAAAAACCTTGCTTTTGGGAATCATATTTTATTTTAAATGCTGTCTAAGCCAATTTCAAATATGTGTCCAGCTGAGAGCTTTGAAACACCTAAGTGAAGGTGTCACCACCTAACACAACCCTGTCAGAATAAAACAGATCTAGTAATATCTCAAGTGCCATAAAATGAGAATTACCTGAAGCATGCTTACCCTGGAATTAGAAAATTCTACTATCAGACAGGTATGTTCAGACAACTCAGTGTTAAGAACAATAACCAAATTTAGAGCAGAAGACACTGCAATACTGGTTTTGATATCAAAACTCATTCATATGATTTGCATGAGAGGAAAAACTGTCCCCTGGTAGAAAGAAGCAATAATCCTCACTGCAAAAGTACAAGTTATTTCAGGGGGAATTTTGCTGCTGCTGTTGTTTGTGTGGGTTTTTTAAGGTTTGTTTTGGTTTTTTGAGGTTTGCCCCTTTTTTTTTTTTAACTACTTACCCTCAAATTTCGAACAGATAAATTCAACTTTCAGTCTTCATGCACTTTATTACACAAAGAACGCAAAGTATCTTTTAACACAAAACATAACGCATGATCCATACTGAGAGGCTAAATTTAAACTACTGAAGATTAAACAGATTTACTGAAATGATTTTCATAAAATTTCTACACAACAAAGTCCCTCGAAAATAAATGCAATTTTACAAAGTTTACAATATTGCAACTCCCTGAGAGACAATGATTTAGATTTAATATTTATTTTGATAGATGGGTATAACATACACTATGCTCTTTTTAAATGAATGTAGTAGCTCTTGGATTGTCAAATAAACAGCCCTATCAGTTGTCAATTCTTCTAACTGTAGAATTAAAATAAAATAAGTACTTTTCAGAAAAATGAAACAGATGGGAAAAACAATGTGTTTGATTAGTTCTACCAAAAAAGACTTCATCCAGAAGTCATCTCAAATCAATACAGATGGTTAAAATCATTGTGCTTTACTCTCTGATAGCATGTGTTTTCCTCAGCATTTTCTGCATTTAGTGCAATAAAACACAAACTTTACAAAGATGCATCCAATTATAAGTAAAAATAATGGAGAAGGTTGTCGTATTTCTTACTAAACTCTCCCAAAAGTACACTAAATGTGTCCTTTTCAGTACCAGCACCGATCCCTGTTAGGAGTCTGCCAGACGAACAAAGCCCTTTACCACACACAATAATAACAAGCAGCTAGACTAACTCTGCCTCTTAACCAGCTCTCTCATATGAAACTGCACAGTCTCCACTGCTGACTCTTGAATTAAGGATTTTTAAATTATTTTTTTAAATTTATTTTTAAGATCAGAAGTTATTCCTGCAGAGCTCAATGAACACCTCAGCTGAATTTCTCTGAATGAAGTTTTGACACTAGAAATGAATATTTTGTTCCTAAAATGAACTGTTGTTGCTTTGACCCTTTAAGTTAAACCAACAGACATTATCAAAAGAAGATTAAGTTTACTGTTCTGTTTGGCACTAAGTTTTGTGCGGCTGTAGTGGGTCACACTGAAGTCCTGCAGCCCACTCTGGCTTGCCCTTTGATATAGCAAACAGATGCCCACAGAGAAACAGCACCATGTGTTCTTATTTCTTTAGAATACTAACGTGACCTTGCCGGTCACCACAGATTTTGGGAGCTGGAACTAGAAGCATCATCTGTGTATAACCGATGTAACAATTTAACCAAGCAAAAATTGTGAAACACATTTAGAGAAAGATATCTGCAACACAGACGTAACAGCCTCCTAATGCCAAGTATTGATACCCAGTTGTGAAGAAAAGTATTAGTAAAGATTAGAATTATGAAAAAGAAATTTATTTCAGTTCAGAGAAAAATCCTGGCAGACACAGAAAATAAGGAACATGATTTCCCAATAGCTAGAAACAGTTCACTTGATATGACCTCTCTTTCACACCTTTCAAAGCATATGGAGGATAGCATGTAGGAGCCTCTACCAATTCTAGCTTACTTTATAAGGATGTTTCCTTTAATATTCTAGAAGGCTATAATCAAGAAGAAGATTAAAAGAGCCATGGAATGTGTCCCAGAACTACTTTACTGTTGTGCGATACATCAAGAAAATTACTGAGTAAGTCAATCTAGCTATGTGAACCTGTATTACCTCAAGATACCTGGAAGACACCATTGAAACAAAAGACAAAATAACCTGGTGAGTGCAGGGTCACAATATAGTATCAATTTCTGATGCTGCAGTAGTGTATCAAAACTCTGACTCTTTGTGTGTGGTGTTTTTAAACATCTTTATAGATCCACTGAATGCCATGAAAATAAACCAACAGATTCCTAATCATGCAGAAATATATCCCTCCATCTGAGATAACCGAAAATGAAGATTGGTATGAACAGTCATCTATACTGTAATTTAATTCCCAGGCATTTGTGCCATCCTTCACTTTCACTGCTTTCAATCTTTTTAGAGTATTTTGTGGTACTATCACAGATACTTCACTAACACTTTTACTTTTCAAAAGGAGTTTTAAGAACTGGGAGGGGAGCAGTGTGACTACTCAGGCTTCTAAAGAACAGGTCTTCATCTATTTTTTTCAAATGGGAGATGGTTCAAAGACAACCCTGGATGAAGCAAAAATTGCTGAAAAGCCAAGTGATTCCTGAATGCTTCTTTAAAATTAAAAAAAAAAACAAGTAGCAATGGTCATGTGTCTGCTCAGAAACAGTCAGCAACAAGAACACAGCACGTATTTTTCATCAGTAGTTATAGTTTCCATAAAGACTCCTACTATCATTTTGAGAAAGTTAGGCTGCAATATTGTCACTGGTTCAACTATCAACTGAATTAGGTAAATGCCCAGCAAGACAAAAGGATCCACATTTGAATCTTAGTTCAACATGAATTTCGCCACCAGGTTCGATCAGGGCAAATAACCCTAATACTTGTCAATTACCTTCTAAACAGTTGAGGAAACTGCTCTTGAAGGAGTCAAGCCATCCTTCATGTTCTTAAATTCTTTCCCCCAACATTACAGTACACTGACTTAAACAACCCCAAACAAATGAATCAGTCAAAAGAAATAGTCCTTCTTCCCTCCAGTTAAATTACATAACAGCATTCTTCAACCTAGGTAAAATCTTTTAAGGAGTAATAACCAGTGAAAAAATAGTAAATTACCACACATTCCTGCTGGGTATGCCAGTTCACTTTTTCTGGAGCCAAACCTTTTTTTCAAATCCCAGTCTCCTTGGCTTCTCAGGAGTAGCAAGCAATTGTTCCACTAGCTTAGATACAGTGAGAGTGAAAACATGCCTCCTTTCACAGAATTGTACACTCTTACAAAAACTTACCCTTTCACTCCCCACAACTATCACTCATCTAACAAGAAAGACAGACCCAGCAGAACCAGTCAAAAAAAACCCAAGGTTCTTTTAATGTAATTAAAAGAACCCAAGACAGAAACAATCAACTTGTTCTTTAGAGAAGCTTTTTGCTTCATGTTGTATTATTTAGACTTAAACTGTATCAACATTTCCAAACCACCAACTGGATTTTCAGCCCTCAGTAATTACCTCTCCCATTCCCCGAGATTCTAGGGCCAGAGCTTGAAACTCATGATTCATCTCATCCACAGATCGAACCTGTAGAGGGAAAACAGAAAGAAAAATCCATTAGTGAAATACCTTTTCAAAAGTTAGAGTTTTCAATACTCCAGAAGATTTCTGAATATTGAAAGCACACAAAAAAATGTGCTTCCCAATTTAGTCTGAACAGGAGTCTGGATTTCATTAACAGATATAGCTAGTGACCAATTTAATGTGCCCTGCTAATATAACAACATGCAAGAAATTCCAAGAGACTTAAACAGTTTAATCTCCACATATCTGTACAGATATTGCTCAATATAGAAACGGTAGCCAATAGTACATTTGCAGTGAATGTGAAAAAAAAGAGGTGAAATTAAATATTTGGGCATATAAAATACTTTAGAAAGGAGAGGAACTGTTGCCCACTGTTACTGAGTACACCTGGCAGCAAACAAAGAAAAGCTCACATGGCAGGTCACAAAACCTACTAGCAATGCGTTGCTTTTAAAATCTAGTAACTGAGTGCATTATCACAATTCCTCATGTTTTCTTCCAGGAAATCACATTTTTCCTTCTCCACAGGTTGGGGTTTTTTTTTTTTTTTTTTTTTTTTTTTTTTTTTTTTTTTTTTTTTTTTTGATGGTTGCAAATATGAAAGGTATTTTACTAAAGTAAGAGTTGCTGCTGCAACAAACCACCTCCTTTTTACATGGCACAGACACAATGCACTGGGCTCATTCTTTTCTGAGAAAATGGTTTCCAGAAGGACTTTTCAAAGCCAGGATAAGCTGAGAAAAACAAATAATATAAGGAAATTCAGAGTTGTTTCTTTTCCTTCTCTTCTCTCCAAATAGTGACATCCAGCAGGCAAAGTTATTCAAGTTCAAATTAAAATTAACTTCCCTCTCAACACTGCTCTCTTGAGAAGTTACTTTCACCAGTAAATCCATCTGTTTACACCAGCCAATAAACCAAACTGAAGTTACTCCACACAGCTGATAACACATAACTAACACTTTTCAATAGATGCACAAATACTAGGCAAAGAAACAATCTGGTGCTTTCAACATTCTGGCACAAACAACTCTTTCTTAGCATTGGAAAAGTGGCCAACAGATGTTCCATCCTCAAAATTTTACTCCCAAACTATTGTTATTGCCTCAGTCATTCTAAGACATTAACTTCTGGGGTTGAGTGTCTCTCTGCTTTTGACAAATTTTGCAGCGCCAAGAAATATTCTGTCTTGAAGAACAATATTTTAGTTAAGGTGGAGTCTAAAATCACTTCCCAACAATTTCATTGAGATAATGAAGAGCAAATTTAGTTTCAGACTGAATGATGGGGTAGGCACATCAGCACACTGGCCTTATTCCAGTAATGCTGACACTTAATTAGTTTGATTTTAGTTTTTTTAAAAACTGAAAGCAGATTTTAATATATCCCTAAAAAAGCTGAAGTTATTTTTCTACAAATGAGTATTTTAAAAAACAGATTCATATTTTATGCAAAACTTTTATTAGCTCCAAGTGATAATAAAATATTTGTGCACGCACACAGAAAATATAACAGTAGAAGAGCAATTACTTGAAAAATCAGAAACTCAAACCTTGAAGACTTCTGAATTTGAATATTACAATTTCTGAAAACATAATTTCTTCTACAGATTGTTAAGAGAACTGATTATCTTACCTAGCTAGGTCATTGTTTGTGCTGAGGTCATGCACTTTGGTTTCAATTACAAACCAGTATTAATTTAGGTACTTCTGTCTCAATATGTAGTTTTGATCTAAAGATCTCTAATCAGATATGCAGGTAAAGCTTCCCAAACTATATTTACCATAAACACTACCCAAATCACTGTTAGATAGTAAACAACCAAGCTTGAAAGAGGCATCATTTTTTTGGTTGCAGTGGTCTTTGGGTGGATTGTTTGGGGTTTGTTGTTTGGCTTTTTTTGTTGGTTTTAACTTTCAGTGGTGGTGGCTTTATTTGTTTACTGTTCTTCTGGTGTTGCAAGGCCTAATAATAAATGCTTATTTTTCACAATTCAGTGAAGTCCAAAAACCATGGCCACCCTTCCTTCCATGTCTCTGAGAAAAGACAATCTAAGAATCAGGGTAAGAGCACAGCTAACTCCATTCTTCCTCTAAGCAGTTCCAATATCATTATAAGAAACTAAAGTTTTATGAAACTGTAAATATATTTTAGCACAATGAACATTAATTTTGCACACCAGCCTCTTTCTTGAAAAATTAAAATTTAAGTTAGCATTATCTATTGCTAATCAGTAGCAAGAGAAAAAATAGTCATTTTTTCCACCAAAAACAACAGTCCACAAGATCCTGCTCCATATCATAAATTTGTGTTTCACAGATCGTTTACAAACTGGAGAAAACACAGGCAGCACCAGTATCTCCATGTCCTTTTTCAACACTAACCCAACCCTGTCATTCCAACAACAGAAGAAAACATCCAGAATGACACACAGCTAGATCTCCTATATATAAAAACATGCCCTTTCCCCAAAGGAAAAACTTTGGTTGGGATTATCTGTATTACCAAGGAGTTTTATTTTCTCTAATTCAATACCGGCATTAACTTAATTCATAGGTTCCAGAAATAAACATTTTAATACTTTCTAAAACACAAATTCAGAACATAAAAAAAAAAAAAAAAAACAAACCCTTTTTCTATTTTTATTCATACCCTGTTATACAGAATAATTCATAAATCAAAAAGAGGCCTGTGGAACTGCTCAACATTTACAAGGTTTTTTTCCCTGGTTTTGTTTGATTACATCACTGCCTCATCCCTGGAACTGCTCATGGCCAGGCTGGAGGGGCTCTGAGCAACCTGATCTAACAGAAGGTGTCCCTGCCCATGGCAAGGTACTGGACAACTGTTTCAAACTTCCAATACACAGCAGATAATCCCACAGGGCCCCCAAATTATGCACAGATATTACATACCGAGCCGTCTTTAGGTAAAACAGTTCCTCACATACTGCTGTTACATAGGTAGAATGGCTTAAGCATTCATGATTTCCTCCCCCTTAACACATCAACAGAAAATCCTCATCTTCTTCTACAGGCTCTAGGTACAACATACCAGCACATTTTAGTCCATTTTTCATTGCAGCATTAGCAATGAGATTTTAACACAAAATTTCTGTTTAAAACCAAAATTATGTTTTAGTAGACTCTTTCTTTCTAAAGTTTACACCTCCTCTCTCTCCTTGAAATTTAAAATAATTTTTAATAAATCTAGAGGCCTACACAAAACCCATTCCTTTACTCTGTTGAGACTCTGTAGAGGACAGCCTTGCCACACTTCACCCGACAGTTTCCAGCACTCCCCTTAAATGAACTTGGTAACCCATTGAGGTAACTGTTTGATTCAGAAGGTTTTTTCACTCCTTTTCCATGCATGAGAATTCCACCAGATCACCCAGAGGCCACTACATTGAGGAGAGCAACAAGGAGAACCTGGTGTGGAGTGAGGTGGGTCAGGAGCATCCACTCAGTGCTACCTACATGGTAACTGTACCAGAAACATGAAACGCTGCTCTCGGTAACTCAGGACAGAATTCGGGAGGCGCTCTTGACTGGAAATCATCTAGAATTACCACAAGAAACACTGCTTACAGTAATATCCATTTCTGAAATCCAGGCAACCAGATCTTGGGACAACTACTCTCTCAAATAACCCTGAATCTTGCCAGAAATAAGCTTGTAACCATTTTCTTGCAAAAGCAAACAGCTCCTTCTTTGAAAAAAGGCCTGTGGAAAATAGTAACATAAAATACAGTATCAAAGAGAAAAATATGACTTTATTTTATACATCAAAAGTGGTTAAACCAGATGACCAGAAAGGAGGAAACCGCTTTTTCTGCATTAAGAAATGCCAAATCCCATCCCTCCCCTCTTAGATGAATACCCTAACCACTGTGACAAAGAAGACATATTTTGCAGTTGAAGTTGTGTCCTAGGCCAGAAATTCAACACAGAACACCTGGTAATTACAGCACTGGGACTGGAAAGAAAGCAAAGCTGCTGTTTACACTGCAAATGCTTCGGCATTTTTCTTAATTTTACTGATTGACTTCAATGCAAAATACACTTCCAGCATCTTTCTACAGGAGTGGCTCTTCTGTAGCATTTATTTTATGCAATATATGTGCTTATGGCAGAGATTAAACATTATGATCAACTTAATCTATTTTGAAAACCCAATACATAGCAATTCTGCCAGTCCTCTATTAAGCTGAACACTGTACTGTAAAGCCATGTCAGACACTTGACAAGACATTTAAAAAGTGCCCAAAAAGACAGCTCAACAAAAACCTTTCAGATAGGTGAACAACTTGAAATTACTAAATAAAACCAGTATTATTAATACAAATATTAGAAATCTAGAACAGATTCATAACAAAGGACAAGAAAGAATAACTACATAACCAGCCTAAACTGCACATCTCCAAACCTGTTATACCATAGTAAAGTAAATGGCTGTCTATAGAGATTTCTACTTTATAATGTTTTTGCCAAAATTACATAAAACATCCTTACTTTGATTAAGAGACCAACCCACAGTGCACCCAGACAACAAAAGCTGTTGAGTAGCTGAACAGGAAACTACAAGAAGCACAACTGAACTGTTTTGTACCCTAAGCACTAACTATTTTCTGTAACATTAAAAGAAAACAAGACATTTGTTTGATTAAAGCTGCTTTTGAGTAGATAGATCTTCTCATACCTCTTGGAAGCATCAGAGAACCAGAGGTTCACTTACTACTGAACTGGTTAGTGAAAGTTACTGCTCCTAAGTAATTGAAAGTCAACAGGTGCTGTGTTTTGATAAGAGGCAAGGTTTTCTGAGGGCCACATGGAACCGTAACACAACTGAAAATTTCACAAAATACTCCAAAACGTCCAGGCTCCTTAAGCAGTCCAAACAAAGAAGGTGTAAGACACTTCTGACAAAAGACTTAGGCAACCAATTTTAAGTTCTAACAAATATTTATATTATTACAATCTCGAAACTACATCTTTCTCCAGTAAGCACTTAACAATTTTCACTGTGTTAAAGTAGTGTTCTAAAGCCAAACAAAACTTTTGCAGGGAAGTGAATAATTCTTCAATTGCAGTATTTTTGGCTTCTTAACTCATTCTCAGACTGAGCAGTACTATACTTCTGCACTCTATGACCCCTAGTACATCCAAATATTCTAGCAAGATCAAATTTTTCCATTTAGTTGGCTTGGCTCAGCAATCACTCGGGATCTTAAGGTTCTTGTGCTTTATTTCCTTGTGAGCTCTGTATTGTAGTTTGAGAAGCAATCCTAGCAGCACTGAGAACACTGTCAATGACAGAAAAGAGCAGATTTTGAGGTGGGGCTTCTGCAGCACATTAAAGGGGCAGGGGAATACCCTGAGCCAAAGCAGATACCAGCCTGCTGAAAAAGCCAACTCACATTCTTTGCTTGCTTGTTTTCAACAGGAATAGCAATAACCTCAAAGCCTGCACAGAGGAGAAATGAATTCTCCAGGTTTTTATCAACAGCATGTATAAAAATGCATATATGTTATATATATATCAAAGTATGCTGGATAGTATCTCACAAGTTGCCATCAAGTTTGGAAAATACTGATTTACTTGCATAGTCTTCTGCCAACAGATGACACAGAGAAATCATTATTATATCATCACTATCCACAGAGAAAAGCAGAGGAAAATGATGGACATCTTGCCTCCTGTTTCAGAACTACATGATGGCTCATTCAAAGCCAGCTAAGGATTCTAAGAAATTGCACTTGCTTCCCCTAAAAATGAACTCTTCCATCACATAAGAAACTTGCCTCTTCTTTGCACAGGCCTTCATGATTCTCCTTCCCACCCAACCAGTTCAAGCTGTGCCCTAAGACAGGCAGAACTGTTTGTACAAGTTTTCCTAAACTACTGTCAAATGTCCTCAAGCTCAGGATTTTAATCTGTACAGCCAAATACTGGCAGAGCTACCAGGCTCACATAAATTACTGTGTTTGTACTGAAACCAGACTTCATAACCATTTATAACAGTTACACTGTTTGCACCATTTGAAAAGTTGAAGTGATATACTCCTACATAAATAGGGCATATAGTTTTGACTAAATAACTAGCAGATTTCTCAGTTTTTTAATTGCGTAAGAGTTTCATTCAAAAGAGTTTTTAAGAAATGTACAGCACAGCAGGGAGGGTAATAGAAGTTTGCAAAATAAAAATCTAGAAATGTGATAAGAAGTATATAATTTTACAAAATAGAATAAAAACTTGTCCAGTGAGAGTTTTTGTAAACAGGAAATTATTTTAAAAAATTTAATTAGAACAGTTGAATACAATAATATTTCCCACACACCTTTTAGCTTATTATTTAAATGAGCTACAAGAAAACATAATTCTTAAAAGAAGTGGCTGACTGGTCCTTTACTGCTCAGAAATCAAACTGAAGAACTATTTTTAATGCAAGAAAATTCTTTCATACAGGTTTAATCACCAATATGAAATAGTTTAGGTACAAGTATCATGTAGTTTGGTGAGACTCTTCATCTTCCTTTGCTGCACACATTATTCTGCAACTCTCACTCCAATGATCCTTCATAAATATACCAGAAACAAAAAAGGAAGACACTAAATATATTCAGAAATTTGAAAACAAAGCTGTGAAATGAAATATGAGTTGCAGTTTCTGTCTAAACATGCTTATTTTAATTGGTGCTGATTACTTATATGCATATTACTGAACTATTTTTTTTCTGATTTTAAATATCTACACTTCTTGTTAAGTTCGTTAGTCAGCATCCCCTTTCTAGTAGCAGTAGCAAGTGCTACGAGTGGTGTAACCGAAGTTTAGAGGAATTTAAGAGCCAAATTTGTAACCATTATTATCCTGTTCTACACAGAACGGCTCTGTCAGTGAGTAATAACAATCCAGCTACTTCTATACAGAAGTGTGACATTAATTTGATATGCTGCTGTTTTGAGACATCAGCTTTCATTACATCATCATTTGCGCTCATTCAAAAACTTTATTTAGTAAATTAAAAACCTTAAAAAAAACTTTGAGTGCTTTCCAGGCAATATACTATAAAAAAAAGGCTTAAAACTTTGCCTTTTCTGAAGATGAAAACTTTGTATAAACTCTAAAGATATTTACACACAAGCAGGAACTAGGGACAATTTATCTCAATGTATTTTGTAATGATTAATGACACATAGCTTTCATTCTAATAGAGTCAACAAGCTTGTCTTAAATGTGTTAACAAGAATTGGAACATTGGAAACCACAGGCCTTGAATCAAGTATAATTTCCATAAATTAATTTTCTACATTTTAATCAAGAATACTTTTTTCTGATGTGTCTTCTTTAGAAACCTCAACTATCTTCACTTCTCTGTTTATTACCAAGGAATCTAAAACAGAACATCTCCCCTACACAAATGTTTGGAAAATAAAAAAAAAAAACCACCCAGAGTTTAAATTTCTGTTTGACAAATTATGGGGTTTTAACACCATTTTAATGTGATCATAAGGAATCCCATGGAACATAACTAATTTTACACAGAATCATTTATATGAAGAAAATTATTTCATATGCATCTACATACACAAGGACACCACACCTATGAAAAGTGGGGCTGAGGAAATACCAGACGTCACTCTAACAGCATTTCCAGGAAACAGTTTTACTTTGTGTTATTGTAGAGCTGATATCACAAACATTCCTCCCACCCCCAACAGCTGATACGTAACTGTGGTGTTATATTTCAGTTAAATGGTATGCTCTGTCTCACCCCTGGAAAATGTCTGGTTTATTCCAAGCCTGTGATCCTCCCCTGCAGTATCCTGTGTCTGTAATGCCATTGGCCCGATCTGTTCCGCGCCCACTTTGAATCTCCCTGTTCAGTGTGCCGGGGGACGGTTCTCTCTCTCTTCGCGGCTCTCCTGGCCGGTGCTCTCTCAGCCCCTCTCTCCCCCTTCCCTTTCCCCCCTCACTCCCTTTTCCCCCCCTCTCCCTCAGAAACCATGCTGCCTCCCGGGGGTAGGACCCCCAATAAACCCTCATCTAACGAGCACCCTCAGAAGCCGTGTGGAGTCTCCTTGCCTGCCTGCTGCCTCCAGTGAACTCACAGCCTTGGGGGGCCCCCACCCCGGAGGGTCCCCCCAAACGCGCTACAAGTAACAATCCCTTTCTTCAGAGCACTTACTTTCACTTTGTTTCCTCCAGAATATGGAAGATTCATTTGCCACACAAAATATTAATTTGTCAAGGATTTAGTTTTCAGTAACACTACATGGAAAAACTGAAGTTCTCCCAGTAATTCTCCTGCTCAGAAGTTTCCAGCATCATGAAACTCATGATCCAGTATCATTTCAACAAGCTATTGGCCTTTCGGTTTTGGTTTTTTTTTTCCCCCTCCTGAGCAGGCAAGAAGAAACTAGGTGATACCAGCAGTCTGATCTTCTCAAAGTGAGTGCTACAACCAGAGATGAAACTACCTAGCTCTTATGCAATGAAGTGAACAGCTGATAGTACAAAAAATACCTACAAACAAACAAACAGATTGGAATTTTTAGACTCCTCATGACTCCTTATTCCACTACAAACAACTGCCTTTTGCAAAGAAAGGTGCTGACACAACACACAACTTCTCTGTATCCCCAGCATAAAATAACAGTGAAAAACCCCACGGTTTCCTATGTGTCAGTCTGCTTCAAAATCCACCTTGAATTTTTTTGTGCTTTTATACTCTGCATAACCTCAAGGAGAGCCAGGGAATGGTAAAACTAACTTCTTTCAGTGTATTTTTTTAGTTCCTCCCTTGCTACAGGGAAGCATATCTGTTTTCTACTTATCTGCCTACAGCAGGAGAACGGACATTTAAAGAAATTGCTGTTATCAATGATTTCAGCTGTTTTCTAAGGATGTTCGCTTTGGACAACAAGCATTTAAACTACCTGTAGATTTCTACAATTGCCTAAAAGCTGGAAAAAACAGCCAACTCTAAAAAAATACAACTTGAGACTACTTTTGACTCAGTAAGCATCACTTCTAATTCACTAAGAGTTGCAGCCCAGCTTTGGACATTAATATCTCATTAAGTGCTGGCTAGCATAGTCCTCCAAAGGAAGTAAAAATCTAAAGTAACACCAAAGACTTTATACCAATGACAGTAAACAAAAGTAAAAAAATAAAATTAAGCAGGCTATTTAGAATTGAAATTGAAGCGACAAAAGCTTTTTAACAAGAATTAGTTAAAAGATTGCTATTGATACATCTGTGCTTCAAAGGATTTAAAGCCAAATACTTCAACTTTTTCATTTAAGAAGTCGAAAATTTAAGGGCAGTTACACATAAAAGCCTCTATCAGTACATGGACAGGCACAGTACGTAGGGCAGGCAAAAGCAGTAATTGTGAATAGAAACAACCCACATTTGAATTATCATCTAAAAAAATATCAGATGGTGATTTTATGGGCAAAATCTCTGGTTAGATGTCTAAATTGCAGGTTATTCATCTTCACACAAAATAAAGTTTTCCCTGAAATAATTTACCCAACTACATGCTTCCCTTCACTATTTATCCACTTTGCGTTTTCTTCATCTTTACACTGAAGAGAAAAAAGCTTTCACATAACTCTTCATAAAGACACACAAGGGCCTTCTTCACCCTGACTTTAATGAAACTGGTACTGAGTCAAGGTAGTTCAGAAAGCTAAATGCAGCTCCTCTGTGCAATACAGCAGTGTCTTATTTTCAAAACCACCAATTTTAAATCACATTAAAAAAGGCAAACAGCATTCTAAACCCACCAGTAAGAACTTAGATTAAGCAAAAGAACTAACACTAACCCATATTTTTATTTTCTTGACACCATGAATAATGTAAGGAAATGAATAAGAACACATCAAGAAATTTGCTGCAAATGCAAAACACTTGAATGCCTATACATAGTCTTTTTTAGCCAAGTTTTCTGGCTCCCACCACCTGGATGCCATGCAAAACTCTCCTAAAAGCCTAAAACAAGTTTTAACTTTAGGACAAAATTCCACAGCCACACAATAACCATGTTTAGAACAAGGCCTCACAAGCTCACCTAAAACATGGAGCACATAGGAATGAATGCAAAAAAACTCCAGCTGGCTCCACACACCACCAGCTCAGGTCTCTGGTTCCTACTCCAGTCCTCCAAGGCTGCTCCCAGTCCACACTCCCTCTGGAAGCAGCACTACTGTTCAGTTTATGTTGCTGTCAGTAACTCCTCACAGACCTGAACAGATTCTGTGCAGAGCCACTGCTGCACAAGCACACACCATAGTTTATCTATATGTAGGTCCAAGATAATGCACAGCTGACCACATGCCATTTGTTTGCTATAATATCAAACCAGGCTCACCCTATGCTAATTACTGAATAAGCACTAAAGTATGAAGGACTCTGCTTCAAAGAACTCTTAAGTGTAAGACCTATTACAAAGACTCATACAACAAGAAACCAAATTGGTAAAGTGAGATAAAGAAGTCATTCACAAAGAAGACATTTGACAAGGCCTGCCAGGTATTTGGAGATATCAAGGCAGGTGGAAATATAAAGGAGTATGTTGGACAGCAGCAGGACACGGGTGAAGATATTTAATAAAAACACAATTAACACAAAGTCCACATGCAGGAGGCAGCAGTTCACCACTTGACACCACATGAGACAATATGCAGTGGGGGGAAACTGGTCAAGTTCCCTCACCAGCCGAAACCATCACCTGCAGTTTGAAATGCTGCTGAAAAGGCCAGAAACGGCACAAATACACAGAAACAGCAAATGTGACTGGAAGGAGTGATTAAGAAAAGGTCTCTAAAGAACAGAAGTCACACAGAACAAACTTACTTGCACAGTCAGGTGACTGCAAAAACTCTCCGTTTCCCTGCCCTGATGACAGTTCACTTTAAGTTGCCTATTCCATGCTGGAAAATACTAAAAATACAACCCAAGTATCTACAAAATTCAATGGTGTAATTTTCTTCTATCTGGGGAGGTGCTTTAAAGCATATCACCAAAAATTTCTCAATACTTTTCTTTCAGTCCAATTACATGAAACCATGTTGTAATACATCACAAAACACTCCTTTTTCAACTACTTCAAATCAAAGAGAGGGGAAAGACAGACATATTTCCTCTTTCCAGCTATACTATCAAAACTGAGAATCACAAGCAGGCAGGCAATAAGGTGGCATCTCACTAACCAAGCTGCAAGACATTTAATTTTTCTAACAGAAGAAAAGGCCCAACCTTACAATTCAATCGAAAAACTTACAGTATTTGCCCCATCTCATACAGCATTACTATGACAGAAAAATCTCACCAGGAACTTACTGAACAAGATTTTCTAACAAGGAACAGATTTTCCAAAACAGGAATCAAATTCCCTCCTCCTCAGCTCTCCTCTAGTCACAACAGAAAATCCTGCCAGTCTAAGATTTCTTTTCCTAGTTTGTGAGACTTGAAAAGTTTTAGTTATTTGCAAGTTTGAGAAGCTGCTTAAATCATACATTCAACAACTATAATCTGGGTTTCTAGTTTGGTGGAGCTAAATGCTACTGGAACTCATTGATGATGATGGCAAACCCAAAATTAAACCAGAGCAAATCCAAGCACAGAAAGATAACACAAAAAAGTTGTCAGAGAACTTGTTGCTTGCAGAAACAGAAATAAATGATCTTCAGAACAGCTTCAGAGGGATGTTAACTTTACACAGAGAACAATCCCATCAATCAGCTAAGATAAAACTTGAGCTATTACAATGAAAAAGTAACAATTATTTATGTATTGTAGAGGTGATCAACACTTGAAAAAGTCTTAAAAATCTGTTGAAGGAAATTAGTTTGAAATCACTTTAAAATACTTATATTTCACAACTACACTTTTAAACTGAAATAAAAGTTGTAAACAAAGATAGGAAATTAAAAAAATGGGCTGCAAACATATTTAGATGTCTAGAGACAGTTTTAAGTAAAATCTATAAAAGGAAGAATTAATGATTGAGGAAATGCAATTCCCACTGTAAGGTCAGGAAATAGATTATGTTGTTCTCAGTTTGAATGAAGAGATTATGTTCATTGTTTCAAGGCATGGCTACATGACTGTGAGGTCTCATATGGGTAAATTATTTCCCAATTTCTATTACACAGACATATTAGTCTATCTTATTGAACAACAAACAAAATAATCTTATTAAAACCGATGCAGATTTTTTGCTAGGAATTGTCTATTCCATCCTGTTAAGTATTTGCACATTTTGCTAGTTTAATAGCATCTATACATTTTCTCATGGCTATGTTAGTTCTAAGAGACCCTCACGGAAGTCAGGATGGATACTTGCAAATACTGAAACACACAGCTTCTCTTCCAGACAACAAGAGTACCAAAAAGATCTTGAACTCAGTAAGACTCTTTGTTCTCTCCTCTTCCCCTCTAAGGAAGGGTTTTTCTTTGTTGCAGCAGCTACTCACAAAACTTTGAGATGTTTGTCAATTGCAAAACAAATGAGTTGCAGCAACTGCAACTCAACCGAAACTTTGGGTAAAGACACAATTTATATTCTTTTGTTTATAGCACCCACTACCCTTTGGATTTTTGGAAAAGGCTGCAACAGCCAAAGCTTTTCTCTGTCAGTCTTGCTCATCAACTCTGGCTTCTTCAAAAGCAAGAGGCAAAGACACACAGGTCATGTTAAAATTAACAACCTAAAATATTTAGATTAAACTAATGAAGTGTTTAACTACCTTTGCCACGAAGGAAGGAAGTAGATGGAGTTGAAGTAGGAAAAGACAGGACAAGTCGCCTGGGCAGTATCACACGGCTGTAGCTGTTTGCTTCAGCATGTGGGAAGAACATCTGCAAGTAGCCCGACATCCTAGAAAATATATCCTGACTTTACAAAAAACTTCTCTGTAACTGCAAATATTACATACTGATTGATGATCACGAAGCTTATCTGCAGCCTCATGGGGATGTGAACAAAAGGATGATGCCACAGCACACTGCAGTCTTCCTCAAATGCTCTGCTACCAGAGACTGAAAAGCTTTTTTGATGTTGAGAGAAAGAAAAAAATGTCAAAACCTCAAGTGAAATAAGTTTTCATACTTAGTTCATTATCCTTTATAACGCTTTTCAGTATTAAATATTTTAAAGAAAGATTAATGGGAGACAGGGATGATTATCTCTAGGTTAAGAAGTTTATACTTAACCTTAGTCAGTGACTGGATGGTTACTACTGTTTTAATATGGAAGGTGACAATGGTGGTGTCCTGACTCAAATTAATAGTGCTGGCTTTGACATCTTGTACTGAGGAGCTGTGCACGCACTACTATTCAGCTGAATGTCCAAAGATTTTTGGCTATCACCTCTCATGCAAAGCATGCTCCTCTAGCCTCTGCCCTCCTCTATGCTGCAAATTCTTGTTTAGAGACTCCTCCTCTGCCTGCAAAGTAGTTCAAGTCTCTGAAGTGCTGGCCATTAGTAACTGCTGTCCACCACTTCAATTTTTATTGCTGCAGCTGAAGCAGATATAGAAGAACACAAGAGACTGAGAATATTAACAACTCACGTGTTTCTGCGCCTCTTATGCTGAAATGCTCTGTAAGACGATGTTAGTTCTGAGCCAGTGGCTGGTTAATTTGGACACCAATGTGTCAAGTGTACACTTAGCAATAGGAATTTTCCATTTCAACCAAGTGTTGTATCCACTTGTGGTGTGTTTGAATTTCCTGCTCTTCTCTTAAATGTTTGTGCCATCTGGAATTCTTCCATTAGTCTTGGTAATTTCCAAATTAGGGTAAAGTAAGCCTCAATACTACCATGGATCTCCAGGATAACCCACTTGATCTTTCTCTGGGCTATCAAAGGCCTTCAATGTTACTATGAATTAACTTAGAATATTTCAGCTGGAAGGAATAATTTAATCCAACTTGAGGGCTGACCAAAAGTTAAAGCATCTTATTAACGGCATGAACTGCCTTCCAACTATTGACACTTCAGTGATAATTCCCACAGTTCACCCCTCAAAAAACCCTTATCAGGAACACTGACAAGCAATTTCTCAGACTTTAACCACAGTAAAAATGAAATATCCTAGTAGACAAGTATACAAGCTTTACTAAAGACATTGTCTGCCTTATGTTCAGTTCTTTTGAAGATATTTCAAATGGCTTTCAGAAAACCAAAATAATGTTTCACTAGTCTTCCCAGGAGTTCATGTCTTGCAGTTAATGAAGTATATTTATCAACTTATTCTCCTACTGAGATTCTTTAGCACTTTAACTAATTTGAAAATTCTTCACAATCCATTAGTGACTCCAGCCAAGTTGATCTATTTGTCTTATCGCTGGCAACATGAACTCTTTCAACAAACTTCTATGTATCACCCAGTGTCAGTCAAAAAGTATCAGGTATCTTCTGGTATGAAACTGGATATAAGGTCTTTCCATATTCTCTATTAACTTGAAATCACCAGTTAAGGCCTCAGGCTCATGGGACTTACTTGACAGAAGACTATCCCTGGGGAATCCTCTGAATCCTTCCCCCTCAGGGAAACCCCCACAGCACTGCCTTGGAGAGACTTAGGATAGAGTTTTCCCCACCTGGGTGGACAGAAAGGACTCCCTCATGGACTCTGGCTTAACACTGATCCATCCCAATTCCTTTCCCCATGTGTCCCAACTTCCCCTGGTTTCTCCTTTCCCTGTTTCCTCACTGGTTGTGGACCTCTGGTGGCCAGCCCAGTCTTCCCTGTAAGCCAATGCCCTTTGCCCTGCCCTTTGTACCACCCCTGTGCCCTCCCCTACTTAACCTTGCACACAGCACCTGGTCTTGTCTTTGTCCCTGCTCTCTTTGGCGTGGTGGATGCAATAAACCTTCGCTGGAACACATCATACAAAGATCCTTCCTGTCTTTCCTCTGCCGAGCTATCTGTGGCATGTGTGTGTGCATGGACTTGAAATGGCTGTTCTCGTGGCCTTACTCTGAGCGGCTGCTGAAGGAGACGCTTCGAGAAAGTATGTAGCATTTCTACCACCCTGCCAAGCTGCAACATATCCCTGGAAAACTGGATTGAGCACAATGCTGGGGAGAAGTTCTTGGGGTTTTGGTGGAGAGCTGGGGTTCTTCAGCCTAGGGAAGAGAAGGCTCTGAGGACACCTTAGTGCACCTTCCAGTACCCAGAGGGGTTCCAGGAAAGCTGGACCAAGGCATGGAGAGTAAATGGCTTTAAACTGGCAGAGGGCAGGTTTATACCAGGTATTTGAAAGAAATTCTTTACCATGAGGATGGTGAGGCACTGCTGGCATCAGTTGCCCACAGAAGCTGTGGCTGTCCTATCCTTGGAAGTGTGCAAGGCCAGGCTGGATGGGGCTTTGAGTAACCTAATCTAGGGGAATGTGTCCCTGCCCATGGTGACATAGGGGGGTTGGAACTGGATAATCTTTAAGGTCCCTGCCAACCCAAACCATTCAGTGATTCTTTGAACATCAGACATTACAAGATGTTTATCTACTACATTTGCTTCTATTAGTTTTCTTTCCATTTTTTCTTTGAATGCACAATAAAATTCTATTTTTAATATATTAACCTACACAGTCTATGTAGTAGACACAGAACATAATCCCAGTTAAACTCCTTCCATTGTTTGCATAAATACAGACTTAAGAAAACCCATTTCTTTGGTACATCTAACTCTATAGTTTTCAAAAACAAATCCCCCAAAAACAACAAACAAACAAACTCCCCCAAAAAAACCAAAAACACCTCCAACAAAACAGTAACCTCCATCTTAACTAAATCCCTAAGAACACTGGTACACAGAACTCAAATCAAAGAATTGAAATGGAGAAGTCCCCTGGTCTGCCCTTGATTTCTGCTGGTTTATATTGCTACTGAAGAATGAGAGCAAATGAGGCAAAAAACGGCACAAAAGTAAGATGATGATTACAGTAAGCTGAAAACTACTATTCCCACATGGATAATGCACAGCAAAGAGTAGCTTCCCTTTCACCTAATCTTCATAATGCACAGAACCACTGAAGCACTTCAAAAAATTAAGAGTAGTTCCTCCGCATCCCCCATTCAAGTTACCAGAAAACACATGTAAGGTCCGTGACATTCACCTGCAAGAGGAATCCAGAAGTATTTGGATGGACCTGACTGAACTAAACAAAGCTGCTGATAAAGGCATGGCTCTGATCACTAGGGATGGAAAGCAGGTGGCAGAAGGGAGATGTAACTGTTATTCAGCACTTACTTATCTGTGAATAATGTTACCTATACAACATGTCAGCATGGAGAAATGCTAGTGAAAATCAGCACCATTAACTGTGCAACTTCCACTAGCAAGGAAAAACTCATAATTTTCATTCTCAGGCAGTGTATCCAAATGGACAAATAAAGTATTGTTGAATTTTAAATTTACAAAACTGCTTTATACCTTCTGCAGAAGTAATAAAGAATGTGATACAGCATGAAGCATGACATCAGGTAAAAGGTTTTCTATTTTGCTATGTAGGTCAATATAAGAGGAAGAAAACAGTAAAAGGGAAAGCCAGAAACAAAATGCCAAAAGAAATTAAAGAATGAGAAACAACAGATGAATAAGAAGATGAAGATACAACAGGCATTCCTGCTTGTAAGGTCAGCAAATTTTGTTTATTTACATTTGCTCCTATACTTACTACAATTTTGAGTACAGTCCCTATGTCCTTGGGCTTGGGAAGGTGCAAAAAGTTCCCTGTAGACCTAAACTGTGGCATGCTACCAGAATCCTGGGGGAGAAGTAGTTCCTACCTTCAAATCCAAACAAAAGTTTTTAAAAGAAACTTGGGAAGCTGTAGCAAACATTTGAGGGCAAAAAGCTTAAAACTGGATTTTGTTTTTCTTCTAGGTTACCATTTGCAGAAGGAGAGTTACATTTTAATCTACACTCAATTCTACTTCTATTTCACCTGAATAAAACATTCTTATCTCTAAGTGTAACAACTAAGACTCAGTACTAAATGCATATTACGTCACATAAAGCCTACTAGGAGAGAGTGCCTTTTCAAACTGAACCAATTGCTTTGCATAAATTCAAAACTAATTATTTTGTAATATTCTGATAAAAAATAGGCACTCAGAAAAATATTATATGCTTATGCAAGTTTAAAAAATGGTTCAAAATTAATATTTCAAAATTATTTTATGCAGTTTCATGTATAACTGCTTTAACAAAATGAATGGCAAATTTTAGGTTTTATTATTACAGCACTGAAAAATCAGTTTAATTCACACATACTGTTCTTAAAGATGTGGATTTGACACAAAACACAGCAACTGTTTCAATGAAAAACAAATCTGTGACCTACTGTATGACCTACATGAACGCCATCTCCTGTGGGCCAGCAGTGTTTGCCAGACACACAGCTGCCCTCCAGCCCGCTGCTGGAAGAAATTCCAACTGTGGCACAGAGAACATCCACTGAGGGGTACCTGGATACTGGAAGCACCTGACACCACAGTTACAGGGATAGTGTGAGGAGTGTTTCCACCTGAACCGGGCCCTGATGTTACTGCAGCTATTGCTACAGGTGGGGCAACCCCTACTCCAACCCCACTGGCTTCCACACCAGCATTCAAATGCATCATTCCTCTGATCTCCAGCCAGGACAACTCATCCATGCCTAGGAGGACACAAGAAATGCTCACTCCACAAAGAAAGCTAAAAAGAAAAACTTTTGATAACAAAAAAGGCTCTCCTACATATCTTTAAATATATACCTCTTGTAATTAGGACTGGGAAAAAAAAAAAGAAGTCCAAACAATACAAGAACAATATTTATTGGGGAATATGTTTACTGATTTAAACTTTAAATCTTAAATGCCACTGTCAAACTAGGACTCTACAAGAAAAAAAAGCACCACAGCAGTTTTCACAAAACAATACATTAAAACTGTAGAGCTCCATACATTATAAATGCTTGCCCACGTATTTCCTTGCTAAAAAAATCAAAATACAATTTTCAATCACAAAGGCAGCAGTTTCTTTTACATTATTACTCAGCATGATGTGTAAAATCACTAATTCAGTTATACTGCTATGTCTGATACTATAATTAGTAGACTATGTATCACAGTAGCACAGAAAACTAACTTTTCTATGGGAACTACAGATCACTCTTACACACCAGCCTCAATTGTTCTTTCAAATGTGTTAAGCCACACAACATTCTAACACAGTAATTGACATTAAAAGTCTCGAACCCACAAAACAGTACATGTGGGGGTCTTCAAAAACGAAGATTTCAGACTCAGATTAAAATTAAATTCATCAGCTCACTTTGAAACATTTAAGACTTGGCTTAAAGCAATTATAAATGGCAACAGCAAAACACTCTGGTATCGACAAAGTCCTCTCAGGAAAAAACACATGTCCCTGCCTGAACACTCACACTTAATGACCTCCACACATTCCTAATCTACCATAACTGATGCATTATCAGCCTTTAAGTATCTGAATGGATATAAATAAAACACAAAATACCACCTACAATCTAAAATAAGTACTTCTTAAGGGAAAAAAAAAACATCATGTCCAAGAAATGTCTTATTTTTCATGCTAAAGGAAAGTGGCAAGTCCAATTAAAATCTAACATATGTGGATAGATATTTAATCAGACTACAACACTTAGATCTCAAATACAGACAAAATAAACCAGTCCTTTAATCCCTCTACACAGTTCTACCTTATTCACTGAGTCTTAGAGACTACCAAATGTCACATCTTTAAGGAAAAATATAATATATAGACAATTATATGGTAGAAGCATTTTTTAAAAATCTTGAACAGTCTTGGTTTTGTGAATAATGCAAGATCTAAAGCTACTTTGCCTTATCAGTACTGTTACAGTAGATATTTGCTTATTGTCAAAATACTGTAGTAACATGAGTTCTGCAACTTCTTCAGACTATGTCATTACTGTACCATGCCAGAACTAAAATTTAAGCAATATATATCACAGAGGAGACAAAGAGAAGATACTTGAAATATATGAGTCAAGCTAGACTCTTTATTTTTAGATCTACTACACAAAGTCATTTCCAGTAAGTCTAGCTTTGTATTTAATCAATACACACGTGAAGAGTTACAGAACTTAATGCAGCTTTTAAAAACTCACTTCCTTTGTGAAGAGATTTATGATCTAATTCTACACGAAACTTTGTATCAACCATGCAAAATGACTATATAACTAGTTCAATCCATCACCCAAAATTCTTCCTAAGAAAAATGGATGAAATCTAAGAGCAAAGTTATCAACACATAGATCTGACATGACTCCACTTACTTCCACTAGGATTTACATACTGAAAGCATTATATGGAAAGACAGACAACCAGACCTATTACCTGTAACTGAGACTTTTGCCAACACCTCAATAAAGCAAGAGGTAATCTATCCTGGAGTTGTATGAAAAATTAAATTTAAAATAATCACAACTACAAAACGCAGACCAGATTACTTAGTCCAAGGTACACAAATATGTGGTGTCAAAAAATAAGCCTGCCTAGAAAGGTTGCAGATGTGTTTTTATTACAGCCTGCAGAAGATAGCAGATCATATCACCACTCAAGTTTAGTGCAAATAAATGCATATACAGAGAACTGGCAAAAAAGTCAAATGTGGCTTATTACTGAGATGGTTTTGCTATGGAGTTAGACATTTCCTTCTTAACTCCTAAGATGGTTGTCATAACCTCCTCAGATCCATTTCCTCTACACACCTACAACTACTCTTAAAAAGTAGAAAAAGTAACTGTTAAGCAATAATGAAATATAATCTTTAGAGATAAGTGGTCTTTATTTGTAAGCTAAACATTTCACATATCAGCTCTTGCCTACTATTCTAAAAGTCACAGCAGGTACTCTGAGTGAGATCCAAACTAAATCTCGCTGTAAAGTTTCAGCATGCAAGCCATTGTATAAATTTTATATAACTTGTTTGAAATGACACTGAAGCATCTAGAACCGAATCCTTTACATGTTTTGATGTAATTTAAAATGCTTTTCCACTATATGACTGTGAAGTGCCTCCAACTTCACTACTAGCAACACTACACAATTGGTATTATTTGTTACAGGAACTTTTAAAGGAAAGATTTCTCTCCTCATTGCCAAGACAAAGGCCTGGGCACTGGCTTATGTGGAATAAGCAAGGCAACAGTTATGTTATGGGTAGGGAAATTGCAATTAAATGAGGCAAACATTTTCACCTAAATTACTTGAAGAGAAAGAAGATTGATAACTCTTACATAACTACACTTTTGATACACACAATGAGAAGCATTTATACATCATGTCTACTGTCTTATGTTGTTTCCTCTGTAGAGTTTCTATCAAACTTGGCAAAAAGAAAATACAATGTATTAATGCTCATTTTACAGGAGATTCTCAACACAGAATTTAACATTCCAGAGAATTTAGGTTTCTTTTTAGTGCAATAGACAGTTAATTTTCATATAATTCCACATTCAAAAAGAAAGCAGGAAGACATACAAGTAGGAATTCAAACCCTCTACTGGCTTACTTGCCACTGTGTATAAAAACGTAGTCTAACGACTCTGGGATTTTGGAAACCACTGTAAAAAGAAAAATATTAAATTATCAAGGAGAATGCTTCTACACATGCTGATTATTTAGTACACACTCAAGTATCACTATATGAAGGAATGGAGCAATATCTAAAAGTGAACTAAAAAGTGCTGTTTAAAAATCAAATCTAGTTCACAGTTTCAGCAAGCTGACGTTCTGTTAACACACCTGCCCTAAACATCTGCAACATCTGGCCCACTGAGAACATTGCAGAGAAACACCCAAGGAAACAACAACTATATGAAGCCTTCAATGTACTCCACAATCCACTGTAAGATTTAATATAAAATGTCATAACAAGAGGCATCTTCTCATAAAAAGACAGGCAAGCCCAGTTCTTTCAGCCAACTGCTTGCACTATTAGCTCAATCACGATACCATATACAATTACAATTGCCTCAGCGCTGTGCCAACATCCCTAACGCAGAAGAAGATTTATTACTACAGAGTGGTACTACAGGAAAAAAAAACAAACCATTGTTATTAATGCAGAAAAAAGAGTATTCAAATAACACTGACTTTCCTTTGTACAACATAATATACTGCAGAATGTGCATTATCAAGCAGTTTCTCACATGCATTTGCTTACTAACCGTTCTGCTGGGCCAAATTCCAAATTTTCAGCTCTGAACACTTCAGAAAACTGTCAGGTGATTTGGTGTCATTTCCACCCATATAACCCAAACGACACCACCACTAAATTAGCATTTCCCTTTGAATGCGAGTTTCCTTCTCCCACTGCTCCACCGCTAGCATATTTATACTCGCTAGCATATTTATATTCGAGTTGACACAGAGTTGTTGAGCAAAGCAGGCAACATTTCCCTCACCTTCTCAACAAAATTGCGACTGTTGTTAACATCTGGTTTTAAACCTAGACGTGACTAAATATAACACAAAACTATGCTTTATGTGTAAAAATGGTAACATAACACAGTAATTATATTTCGAATGCATTCATATTCCACATACCTGAAGAGCTACACCATCAGCTCACTGAAACTACGAAGGCCTGATCTCTCAGTGGAGATGCAACAAAGAGAAAGTAAAACAAACCTCAAAGTATTTTGCTAACATGTAGCATATATAGGGAGTACTAGGCGAATTAAGAGTTTTACTGATTCACATTGCTCATATACATCTAATTGCTCAGAAAAAAAGCATCCCGAAATCAGGTGATAAGAGGCTCTTTATCACACCTCAAACACACTGCACATTAAGCCGTCTTGCTACAAACTGTAAACCAGAAGAATATAAACCGTCCCAAAAATATTTTCTCTCAAAGAAATAACGATCTTTAGGAATACACGAAAGAAAACAATGCCAAAACAAAACCCGAAAATCTTTGCACAATAACTGCCACGGAGATTAACCCTAAACTGTTCGCTGTACGCACGATCCACTCAGGACAGGAGGCATTTTCCTCAACTTTTTGTTTTTGTGGTCTGCACAGGAAGATCTGAAGCAGAATCAAACCCTACCGCTTCATTGTGTGCCACCGACTACCAAAGGCATTTGGCCTTTTCGCTGCACTCTCAGGAAGCGGTTATTATCTTTACGAGCACTAAAAAAATATCACAAGTTTTTCGTACGTTCGAACAAAGCCCGTGTGATCCCAGCCACGCAATGGCCCGTGGGGTCCGAGCGCCGCCCCTGTCTCCGCTCCCCCCGAGCCGGAGTCCATTGTAGCCCCGGTGCTGCGTCCGCCCCGGGCCCCCGACGCTCCCCCGGGCACCAACCCGGCCTCGCACACCCCGCCGGGCCGGGGTCGGCTCCCCCCGAGTGCACAAGGCCGCCCCTCCCTCCCTCGCTCCCCCGGCGCCGCCGCCCCTCACGGCGCTCGCTCTGTCCCCACCTCGGCGCCGCTCCCGGGCGGACACAAAGGCGGCGAGGCCGCCGCGCAGGCCCCGCGCCGCCCGGTGACCTGCCACAACATGGCCCCCTCCCTCCTCCTCCTCCTCCTCCTCCTCCTCCTCCTCCTCCTCCTCCCCCTCCTCCTCCCCTCCCTCGGCGCGTAGCCGAACCCGCAGACAAAAGGGGGCTGGAGGAAGGGGGGCCCGCCCGCCCGCCTGCGGCCTTCCCAGCGCGGCGCCGGGCCCCCGGGGCTACTCACGGGCTGGCTGGCGGCGATGGAGCCGGAGCGGCCGCTGGGACACGCCTGCCCACCCACCGGCCCCTTCCTCCTCCTCCTCCTCCTCCTCCTCCTCCTCCTCCTGCCGCTCCCGCTGGGCGCCGCTCCTTCCTGCCTCCCCTCCCGCCCGCCCGGGGCTCACAACAACATTGCGCGGAGGGACAGGGACAGCGAGAGCGCGGCTGAACCTCCCCGGCCGCTCCCCCCGGCCGCCGCCGCCGCCGCTCGGCCCCGCCGCCCCTGCCCGCCCCGGCCCCGCCGCGCCTGCGCGCCCCGGCCCGGCCCGCGGGGAGGCGGAGGGAGGAGGCGGCGGCCCCCGGCCCCTTCCGCCGCGCATGCGCCGCCCGCCAGCGCGGGCACCGCGGCAGGGGCTTGGCCCCGTCGCTGTCCTTCCCGCCGCCAGGCAGCGTTAGTGCTCGGCTGCGTGAGCTTGTGCTCACTTCCCTTTACTGGGTCCAGGTCTGGGCTCCTCAGTGCAAGAAAGACAAGGAACTTCTGGGGACGGATGTGGGGTCGGGAGCATCTCCCGTATGAGAAGACGCTGTGGGAGCTGGGCCTGTTTAGTCAAGAGAAAACCGAGAGGGGATCTCATTAATGCATATAAGTATGTCAAAGGCGGGTGCCAAGAGGATCACATAATCATAGAATTTGCTGAGTTTGAAGGCACCCATCAGGATCAAGAAGCTGACCTCCTGGCCCTGCACGGGACATCCCAAGAGTCACACCATGTGCCTTAAAATGTTGTCCAAGTGCTTCTTGAACTCTCTTAGGCTTGGTGCTGTGATTACTGTCCTGGGGAGCCTGTTACAGTGTCCAGCCAACCTTTGGGTGAAAAACCTTTTCCTGATATGTAACCTAAACATCCCCTGACTCAGCTTCAAGCCACTCCCTGGGTTCCTGTCACTGGTCTCCAGAGAGGAGAGATTGCTGCTTGCCCCTCCACTTCCCCTCATGAGGATGTTGAAGACTGAAATGAGGACTCACTTTCCTCCAGCCTGAAGTGCCTGGCTGGTGCCAGACTTTTAAGGGGTGCCCAGTGACAGGAGCAGTGGCAATGAACTAAAATACAAGAAGTCCCACCTCAACATGAGGAAGAACTTTACACTGAGGTGGCAGAACACTGGAAAAGGCTCCCCAGGGAGGCTGTGGAGTCTTCATCTCCAGAGACATTCAAAACCCACCTGGACACATTCCTGTGATTTTAGACTTTTCAGGAAGTGTGGCGGTGGGAGGTGGTGCCCACCTTGGGGCCTGGGACACAAAGGGAAGGCGAGGCCTGTTCGAGGGGTCCCCAGTGGCCCCTGGTAACACCCTGCACCATCCATGGGATGTGCGTTTGCATGTGTGTGTTACACCAAACAAAAATGCATCTCAGCAGTTACTAGTTTATTAGTTTAAATTGCTGTACTAATAGTTTTTGTGTGGTGATCTTGGGCAAAGAGCCAATTATGCCCTTCCTATGAGAGAGTTAAAGATGGGATCACTGGTACAGTAGGGAGGTGCTGGTTAGGTTGGTAAATACAGTTCTGGTGCTGGTAGGCATTGCCAGCACTGAGTGTTGATAACCTCAATCAATATGAGCATAAATTCTGCATATTCAGCAGCCCCTAGAAATTAGGGGGATCTCTGCATGTCAGTGACATTTTAAAACACAAGAAAATCCCCTATTTTGCCTTTTTAGCCATTCTTTAAGAGCCTGGTTAGAGAGTGCTCCATTGCAGGAAACAGAGACAGGTACCATCCACAGATCAAACCTTCAGACAAGCCTCGGTCCTGTGGGCACTGCACAGTCGCTGCTGCTGACCCCTGATGTGCCGGCAGGGAGGAGTCAGGCCCTGCCTGTGGCAGTGACTCCAGGCGAGCTGGGCTGCAGGAATAGCACCTGTGCTGGTGCTACTGCTGGCACAGCAGTTGTGTGGATGAGATGTCTGTGACTACCAACTGTGTTCTTAAAAATAGAGATGTCTCAAAGGAGAAAATCCTCACTTTTCAGTATTTATAGACATGGTTAAGAACATAAAAGTTCCCAGCTCCTGATAAAGATAGAAACATTTCTGCAAGAAATGAAAATGACTTCTTGAGACTAATACTAGTCAGCTAAATACTCAGATGTCTGCAGCCTGCTGCCACTCACGTGGCTAATCTCTGTGTCCCCAGTGTCCCATCCCACTGCCGCCTGGGGCTGTCTCCAGGGAGGCTGCGGGGCTGAAAAGCCAATTCCTGTGCTTACTGAGGAGCGAAGGCCTCTAAGTCACAGCCTCCAAGCCAGCCCTTCCTTTCATGCAGACCAGCTGGGACTGAAGGAAACCCTGTTATGCTCTTGGCATCCTGAACACTTACAGCAGCTGGTCTACATTACACCAGCTCTCCAGCTCTTACCCTTCTGGGGACCCTGTTTGTCCTCAATAATTATAATCAGTGTTTATATAAAGCATCAAATCTTCACAAAGAACTCAACATGCATTTGATAAGCATAAGCTTGAATGATTTCGACATCAATGTGCTTTTCAGTGTGCTTTTTCTCAGAAAAGCCCAACCTGAACATGAAACAGAAAAATGTTTAAGTGCAATCAGTTTGGGATTTGATCTGATAAATACAATTATTTCATTATTTTCTAAAGTTTTTTTTTTTTTAAGAATAAAACAATTCCACCACCACACATCTCACAATTTAATAATGGCACTAAAGCTTTTGACTCATGCTAAAATAGTCCAAGAAATTACTTTCTCTCTTACCTTTGTTCTGAGTGGAAACTTTAAACATACTTAATGCTTTAGGTAGTTTTACTTGATATCAGTACATTACAAAATGTTTTTCCTAGGTATTCCTCTTGTTAATGATGTGTTAAAACTGTCTGTGCTTTGCTTACACTCCAGATATTTCAGATAAACTCCTCTAACACAGTAATGCTTTGTTTTTCTGTGAATAAGTATCCTCAATGAAAAATACTAAACAGATACACAGTCTACAGTTTAAGTCAGTAGCCAAGGATATGGAAAGCCTGGATGCCTTTGCCTTTCTCCACAGTCTTCCTCTGACATCTTGGGTAAGGCACTTAACTGAGGAGCACTCAGAAAAACTGAAAGCTGCAGCCCTAACCACCCCTGCTCAGCCAGTGCCTAATCATGAAGAAGTCTACATTCGCTAAAGCCACAAACTTCAGGACCTAAAACTCTGGGCATAAACAGAATTTATCCTGCTGTGCCATGACATTCATGTC
The DNA here is from genome assembly GCF_031753505.1 of Anomalospiza imberbis. Taxonomy (NCBI): domain Eukaryota; kingdom Metazoa; phylum Chordata; class Aves; order Passeriformes; family Viduidae; genus Anomalospiza; species Anomalospiza imberbis. The sequence goes on along the minus strand of NC_089683.1, from coordinate 10,203,034 downwards.
CCCCAGCAGTTTTGACAAACAGTGCTGTTGGATCTATCAGGGTAGCAAATATTTAACTTGTAATAATTAAAACAAAGTTGTTCTGCCATGAAAATGAAACAACTAGATGTGGTAGACACTCTCAAACCATCTCCACAAAAAAAAGAAGGTCTCTGCTAAATCTTGCACTCTTCTAAAACAAGGTGTGTGACATCCTTTACTCCCAGTACAGGGGAGCACCCAAATTTGATTCCTTTGCTCAAAGATTTACAGGCATGACTTCCTTGGAAGGAGTCCCCAGATCAGCAGCCTACTTTGGCTGCCCTCTGCTGCAGCTGGTCTGTTCTGCAGGGAAGAAGTAAATATCTTTGTCTCAGTTCTTCTGCTTAATGGCCTTGCTGGCCTTGCACTCAGAGAAGCATAGAGTTGTTTGAGTTGGAAAGGATTTAATGACCCTCTAGTTCAAACCTCAAGTCTAACTATCCCGTCTAATCCCCAGTCTGGCTGTCATCCTACATCTTAAGAGGAGCAGTCAGGGATGTGTGAACCTCCGAGTTCTCTGAAACAACAGTTGCAGTTAACTACCTACACCTTCAGGGACAGCCCTGCAGCTCGGAAGCCACTGGAGCTGTCTGTCCAAGTTCCAGAGCAGGGCCTTGGAATGGTGCTTTATATTCTTAGCATGTCTCTTGTGAGCTACATCTTGGTAAAATATGATGATCTGGATGTATGTTTCATGCATTTGCAGGAGCAGATCCCATCCTGAAGTTAACTTTCTCACATCACCACTGCATACCAAATCTAGGCATCCAATGCATTGGGTTCTGCATTCTATTTTGTCAAGAGACTTAAAATTAATTAATAAAATCAATGAGTCTGAAATGCTTCAGTAACTAGACATGCTGCTAGATGTATTGCTGTAGGAATTCGTTTGTATGTAATGTTTTACCATAACACATAGGAGGGTTTACTGCAGTAAGAACTCTGTCCCAGTCAGCCAAGCTTCCCTCTTGGGCTGATCTGTTCCCAGAGCCTCAGAGAAACAGGCTTAGGAGCTGCAGACTCTTTTTACATTGGGACTTTCCCATTCATGCATAGTTTTGCCTCACCATTGCTTCACAAGCACAGCCTTTCCCTGCCACAGCCATTCATGTGCTAAGTCAGGGCTGATCTTCTGTTCTATTGCTTTTGACCACTAACCTGTTCAGTCTCTGCAGCTTCTCCTTGTACTGTTACTGTTGTCTGAATTCCCTCAATCTTCGCAGCCTGTCTCAACCCTCTCTTCTGATATGGAAACATCTGACCCACATTATGCAACTGCATCCATTGTCTAGTTTTAATGTTTAAAACTACATGTTTTAAGCTTTTAATCCCATGTGTGGGAAGAACTCTTCTGAGTTACTTATCCTTCAATTTTCCCATTTAACACAAAAACTGGTACAAAAAGGCCTTCCCCTGCTATTATTCCCATAAACCCACTTGACAACAGCCAGCCTCTAAGTATGCTGAAAAGGCCAATCTGCTCTATTCCTCAAAATTGTGGTATTATTTCCATTTGTTTCCCCTGACCTGTATGTTCATGTGTAAATTTCTTCAAGGAAGGACACATAATCTGGATTTTTTATGGACTAGATAGCAACTGGCATAGCATACTGAGCTAGTGCACGTTAGTTTAGCACCTACAGAAAATTCACAATTGTATTATAGTAAATTTTTATTGTAGTAAATTTTTATTATAGTAAATTTCATCACTAATGCCATTTTTGAATGACTCATTACTATACTACTGTTCCAAGATGCTGGCTTGCCACTCAGTTGCACACATGGTGCAACTGCTCCTGTAGACATTATTAGCAAGATAATAATTCTACAAGAACAAGATGCTTAAAAGAAATGCATGAGAGGAGATGTCAGTGAGTGGTGGGCACAGCCCACAGCACAGATCATCATGAACTTGTCCCAAGAAAGAAACGTCTCTCCTGGAAATGCTTTGCTAAGTAAATCTATGCTATAATGGTGGAAGAGATTTGTTTCTCTTGCAGGATGGCTTTGGTTCCCAAGTCATTCATCCCCTCATAATTGGCTAAGTTCTGAACAAACTTCATAAACATACCTCAGAGTCTCAGCCACCAGAGACTGCCACTGTAACACAACAAGAGTCACTAATAACATCACCTCACGTACATAAATGAATGTGAATAGCTGTGGAGAGCAAAGCCAGAAATAATGCCAGCTGGCTTTTATATTCACATTCACTTCATTCACAACAGAGTGGCATCAATGCTTATCTTTAAAAAAAGAGCCTGTGTGTCTCAATAGAAGTGTATTTTTGTTTCCAGTGGAGAATTAAGTTCCAGGAACTCTTCATGATAGAGGCAGGCTGTGGCTCTTAGAACTGAGGATTGAATATGATAGTCAGTACAAAGAAGGAAACCTCAGAGTTGGGCGTCAAATTAATTGTCACTCATTTAATATATTAAGCAGTAATGAGTAAACATTCTAATTTCTAAAAGGGGGAGAAAAGTTCAAAGAAATATCTGAGGCAGTGGAAGCAAGCACAAGAACTCTGAATAATAGGGAGCGGGTTTTTTTTTGCACACTTAGTATGACATAATTCAGCCATATCAGAACAAGGAAGAGTGGGAAGCATGCTTTTTTTTTTTTTTTTCCTCCTAGGGAAATACATTATAAGAACCCTAAGAGCATATTGAGAAGTTTTGATTTTTTTGCATAAAGTTTCACCAACTTAACTTGCAAGAACTAGAACTTCTCTGTATCTTCAAAAATGAGAAACTGTAGTGCAAAGGATAAACTAGAAGAAAGATCTGCAACAGTACTTTGACTTACATAATTTCATGTCTTAGGTTCATTAACACCCTTCTACCACTTGCCATATCAAATACTCATCCTCCCAATTGCCAAAGGTTCTTCTGATAGGGCTCTGAACTAGCAGACTTGACACCAAGTGGACTTTGCTTAGGGTAACGTTTGGACATCTGCAGTCATCTCTGCTGTTCTGGTGTAATCACTAGGCTATAATTTTTTCTTCTATCTTAACTGCACCTGAAGCTCACAAGAATTTCCTGTTCTTATACAGTGTCAAGGGGGGCCAACCACAAGCAACAAGATGACTGGACATGTCATTTAAATACCAAAATGGAGCACAGATGATTAGCTCAGAGCTAGTTCAGACCTCTGTTCTGACTCATCATTATAGCATGAAGACATACCCACTGGCCCCTATTTCCACACAGAGAACCCAAACCTCCTTCTGTGCCAAACATGCCTTCAGAGCAGCAAGGCACAGCACAGTGAGTATAGAATGCCAGACACAGACTGAGGAAGGGAAATTCCATCTTGCTTCCTGAGCATAAACAAGGTGGTTGAGCACTGTAATACTGAAAATCAGGTGCCAATGTTATGCACATATTACAAAAATAATAACAGTGTTTTCATACCTCTGTGGGCTTACCTTTAATTATATCTGCAGGTTTTACAGACTTCTAAAGTACTTCTCATTTCTGATGCATCCTTCTTCCTAGGCAGTTAGTCAAATACAGAACAAAACAAGAAATTCATTGAGCTGAAACAATGCGTTTTTAAACATTAAAGTTCTTTTTGTGAGTCAGCTCTCCCTCTCTTGTAGTACAGGACCCTTGTCTTCAGCTAATCTATTATCAGGGCCCAACAGCTGTTTTTGCATCTGCAACCCCAGTGCTGGGGTGGGGACCCAAGGGTGAGCCGGCATCTGGAGCAAAAAATGGAAAAGGCAGGGCGAGAGGGAAGAGAATTGCTTTGTTTTCCTGTGGGAGTTGCTGGGGGAGAACCCCACCACCCAGCCAGCTATACCTTTGTTGTCTCTGTAACACCGGGAATGAAAAGCTTTGCAAGTGGGAAGCAGAGATTAGCTCTTCAAATGGGAATAATCAATTCCCATTTCCCTGGCACAGGAAAAGTAGGCACGAGACCACACCCTGCAGCTTGCTTTGCCTACTGGCTTGAGCTGGCTCCAGAGGAAATCCAGTTTGTCTGGAAAACTTCTACCCATGTAATACATCCTGTTAGTGGATTGCAAATCAGGAAGTTTTTATGTGTAAATAAGAGGTGCCTTTCCACTCATTTTGGCTAAGGTCTAAGAATTAGAGGACATCATCTGTAGATGCATCCAATTTTCATTCAAGAGAGCAACATCATCTGTAGATGCATCCAATTTTCATTCAAGAGAACAAAACTACTTGAGAGTGATTCCTGTACATCCATGTTACATCATGCTGACTGCATCATTGACAAGGGTGATTAAGGAGCTATGATCTCTAGACCAGGAAGAGTCCTCCAAACCTTTTAGCACAGTTCTTTTCTTCATAGGATCTCAAGTGAAAATTTACCAAGTGGAATGGAAACCTGGTTCCCATCTCCCACACATACATACTTCCCCTGGAAGGCCAAGAAAAGATGCTTAATCAATTTCATCCTTCCTTTTATTTCTATCTATTTTTAGCTTTAACCAAAGTGTACAGATGGGAGGAATTAGTCTCAACACATCACTGTCTTCCCAAGATCATTAGTTTTTCTGTTGGTAAAAATGCACAAGATGAAGCATTAGTTGGAAAATACATGTTTGTTGCAACTTCATAAAGCAGCAGCCAGAGATGTTAAAGACTGTCATAACTTACTTTACTTTTCAAGGCAAACATTAGTTTTTCCTTTATATTTGACAGAGTCTAAGTGATGTTGTAGTTAAACAGCATTAAAATTACCCCCTTGTCCTAGCTCTTTGAAAAGCTAGACAGTTACTGGTATGGACACTGGCTGAGCCCCTTTGATCCTGGCTGAGCTTATCCCAGGAGATCAGCTTCACAGGGCTGGAAGCATGGATGGCCCAGAGCCCATCGCACAGTTTATAGCCACTCCACAAAGAAAGTGTTTTGGGCATGTAGGGACAAACCCTGCCCTCATGCTGGCCCTGACTGCGAGCTGAAGCACATCGCACCCCTGCGTGGGGGGAGAGCATGGGAAGGGTGATCTGCCTCACACTCGCACGTGTTGACAGCAGCAGTGGCAGGCAGGGATAAGCCACCCAGCCCCACCCTGCACTCCCGACTGTGGCCCAGGGAAAGCAAACAGGTGGAGGCAACTCAAAAGACTTTCACCAATTGCTGCAAGCAACCGTACCCTATTTTCCTTCCTGGCTGTTGTTCTCCATGTTCTTTTCCTAGTCCCCTAGTAATAGGGCAGGTCCTCCGCTGTGCCACGCTACCAAAGCTGGTGCTTTCCTCACTTTTGTGGTCAAGAAGAAGAAAAGAGGCAGGTGGGCAAACAGCCCTTCAGTCCTCAGGGTTATTGGGAAGACGTGGCAGCAGTGGGACAGGCTGGGGAAGGGAGCTGCCTTCTGTGTGCCCTAAATGTCACTTCTGGTCCAGGGTTCCATTCAAAAATAGGGATCAGTTTTTGTGAAGTTTTTCAGGAATTCAGTTTAGTTCCTGCAGTTACTATGTTCCCTTTTCACCTGGGGAAAACTGGAATTATCTGGGTCGATGTTATTATGATGTTTCTGACAGGAACTGTACAGAGAAAACTATTTTATTATAGAATGCTACCTAACAGAATGAATATAGACTTACAGGTTAAGCTGTAAGCATGTATTGTAAAAGTTTATCTTAAAAATAATAAAACTATCTTGTGTTAGTGAAGGTATTATTGTGCATCTACTCAGAAATGTAGGAATGCATTTCAGTGATTAAATACAATTTTGGCATGTTTAAGTTCTATTTTTAATCTTGTTTGCTAGACAGTTTTCATGAAAATGTTTATTTGTATTCTGGTAATGATGGCACTCATTTGATAAAGACTTTGTATAGACAAGATAATCTAATCTTGATTTAAACTTCATAAATAAATAAAACTTAATTCCCACATTTAAAAGGAGTTCTTAAGAGTACAAACTAATGCAAACAAATTATTAAGGCTAAATTGCTAGGAAAAGAAAACAGGACAGATTGTGTGTGTGTGTGTGTGTGTTTGTGTGTATGTATATATATATATATATGCATATATATATATACACACACACACACACACACACACACACACACACATATTTTATACATATAAAGCTATAAACCCAGGAAATACAGAATGAAGGAAGAAATTGGTATAATTTCCCTCAGTTGCTGAAAGAAAACGTACCAGTAGCACTTGCTAGATTAAGTCAACCTGTGCAAGCAGTGGTGGGATCAGTACTTTTCCTAAGTTGTAATTATTTCTTTTCAGCTGTGGTTCTCATTTCATCAGTGTTTCATCTTGCTCCACCAGTATCTTCTAGAGCAGTTAGTATCATAAAATCATAGAATCATTAAGGTTGGACCTCCAAGACCATCAAGTCCAACCTTTGACCAAATACCACCATGGCAACTAAACCCTAGCACTAAGTGCCACAACCAGTTGTTTCTTAGTCACCACCAGGAATGGTGACTCCACCACTTCCCTCTGCAGCCCATTCCAATGCTTAACCACCTTTTCAAAAAAGGGTGAAAAAATTCTTCATGATGTCCAACATGGACTTTCTTTGGTGCAGCTTGTGGCCATTTAAGATTCACTCTTAACCCCCCAACTTCAGATCCGCTATTGTAACATGAGAGGGAAAGGCAGTTACTCTAAATATAAACAAGCTCTGCTTTAGTGATGGTTCCTGTTGTGAACCCTAGGGCTGTCCTGCATCCTCAGAAATGTTATTTCTACCCCACCATCCTACTCCCAGTAGCCCAAGCTGTGTTTTTGTTTTGCTAGCTGCAGCTCACATTGGCATTTTTAAAATCCCAGCCAGAGCTCTGCTGCACAAGGAGCCCTGGTTTTTATGCCAGGGGAACTGTTGCTTTGGGGGTAACCACACACTGCTGCCCCTGGGCACATCATGAAAGAAGCTGGTGGGTCCAGGCCATCTCCAGTGGGGTGGAGGGCCAAAGCTGCACTCTTTCAAGGCTCAGATGTGAGAAGAGCCAGGATACACTGGGGATGTACAGCATTAGAGTCAAACACATGGGGTACCCATTCCTCTGGCAGATACCTCTCAATGAGTCCTCTTTCCTTTGTCTGTTTTCACACAGGACATCTGGGATGTGTTGTCTCTCTGCCCCAATTTTTCTTCTGGGCTCAAGATGTATTTCAGAGCTCAACTTTCCTGGCCTTTATTTCCTCTCTGTTTTCAGTCAGGCATCTCTACTTATATGGCAAGCACAGGCATCAAGATCTGCCTGCAACTGCAGTTCAAATTTTGCATTTTGTAGGTGAGAGTATTCAAGCTGAATTTGTGGGTTTCCATATTCTTAAATAGAGAAGGCCATCAAACCCACATCCTGGATGAATTCTCTAACCTTTAGTACCTCTCATCCAACATGATGTTTGTTGTTTGGTGAAGTTTTTAATTAAAAAAAATCTTGATCTCTGCACAAATTTATAAGTATAATATTGGTGTCTACCTCCAGAGAAAGTTATGGGCAGTGGTTTTGGCCGCTCCACCCTCAGATTACAGGTTATTTTTAATCCCATCTAGAGATTTGTAACTCTTTTCCAAGCGTGGGACAGGGAAACCAAGCCCATAACTGTGTTCCAAATATCACTCCTGGGACCTAAAATTAAATATTGCAAAATATTTGCCCACATGTTTTGTCTAGTTTTTACCACTGACATTGACCTTTACTTCAAATTGGTTTTCTCTAGTCCTCCTGAGAGGAAAAAAAAACCATAAAGACATTAAGGAAACTGTTAATTCACAGCTCGAATATAGCCTATTTGTGCTATCTTATTGTTGAAGGAGTAATACTTACAGTAGGCTTTATTTTCAGCCAGGAATGCAAAATATCAAACAAAAAAGTGGATTGAGCCATGTCGCATTATTGCTCGGGACCAGTAGATGGCAACCACCCATTGCAGTGTCAAAGGTAAGTGAGAATTGTTCAGGTAGGGGATGTATTAGGAGACAGGTTGAGCAGCAAAGCTCTGCTACTCTACACGAGAAGGCAGAACTTGTATTTTTTACTCCTACTTATACCTCTCCCTTTGGGAAGGGAGCAGTGAGTTGCCCTTTTCCATACTCAGTTTTGACAAATTATAACTGTGACAATTCATTTGACTAAACTATCTCCTGCTGCTCCTATCTGAGGCTGCTCCTTACTGCTAATATCAGTCAAAAAAAGAACAAGACAGTGGAAAAAAAAATTCCAAAGCAGTCGGACTACCTTAACTTCCACAGGAATAGCCTCAAGTTCTTATAATTATTAATTAGATTCCTTATTACTTTAGGTGGAAGCAGTTAAAACTGAGTAACAATGAATCTGGGATCGGAAATAGACTCCCCTCTAGGAATTGACTGGTGCTATTGACATACCAGTTAATTAATTCTCATTATATGAGGGGCCTTACAGAATTTTTTTTTTTTGACATAATAAAGTTTGAAGACATTCTAATTTTTTTTCTACAACATTAGATTAAAAGTTATTCATTTCTAGGAGCAAGAACACTAAGGGTTTGAAAAAATCCCCTCCAAGAACTTTGCATTTACACTTCAGAAGTTCCTTCATTAAAACAGGAGAAGAGTTAGAGAAATATATATATAGCTTTACTAGAAGGATACTTAACTACCTGTAGTCATATGAAATTTTCCTTTAGCGTTGATTTAATCATATTTTGTGCCTTTGTTTTCAATAATTATTGGTATACATAATACATGTATTGATGCACACAGGAGTGTCAGTAAGTGCAGGAAAAAACCCAGACCTTTGGACCCCTGAAGGATTCCAGCATCACCTTACAGTGTCATTTGCAATTTAAAGAAGAATTCACTACAAATAGCTAAACCAGGCAAGAAGAGCACTGTCACTTAGTAAAAGCAAACCAAAATAGTCTGCATTCCTGGGATTCCTCCCTCCAAGTTCTCAACCACTTTGCAAACTATTAACTTGAAATGTGTTCATTTGCATCCTTGCAGTACAAGGTTTAATCTCAGAACTCACACCTTTGCTGGGAAAGCTTAAAAAACCTACTTGACAGATAAAGTATAAGCTTTTGCTTTTGTTACAATTACCCTTTGATCAGCTGTGAATTTCTATAAGGGACTTTGAAATTAGGAGAAAACCAGCTGGCATCCATTTCCTAGTGAATACTAGAGAGATGATATTAGGAATAGCTTCTGAAATCCTTTATGAAACCCATCAAAATTTTTCATTATTTCCTTAATCTAATAATAACATTTATATTCTAAACCCCTCTACTTTTTAATGAGATTTGAGAGCTTCTTTCTTCTTTAGAGAACTTAAAGTCCTTCAACCTGATGATAAAATTTGAGCACCTTTATTTGCCTTAGCATGAGAAACTATATGACTTGTATGTTGTGTTTTTCTTGTGGACCCACGAGATGTTAAGGGTCCAAGAGTTACCTTCTTGCAGAGAACCGCAAAGCTAGTTAGATTTTTTTTTTTTTTACAAAAAGGCAAAGAAAGAGAAGTCTAAATGATTTAGAAGGAATTTTTAGAGAAACAATAGCTCTGCTTATAGTCATGCTTTTTTTACCTCAAATATTTGAGAAGGACAGATAGTTTTAAAGATTCAAGGTCTATGGTTGCCATGAAGGGCAGAGAAAGATCTCCCTGTAACAGTCATATTTATACCAGAATCTGCCTCAAGGTCTGGAATTTTATGTGTTAGATATCTAAATAAGGGTCAGGGGTAACTTCAAAAGCTTGTACTATGTTTCTGTCATGTGTGCATTGAAATGTGTGTACGATGAGGTGTGACAAAGTGCTCTGAAGATTGTGGTCTGGTAGGAGTGTGCACACCTTATGTACAATGGTAAAAAGGCCCTGGAAAAATGTAATTGCAGCCTTTTCACGCTTCTCCACCTCCACTTCCTAAAATTGGAAAAAGCCCATATTGCCCCCTACTACTGTGCAGAAAAAGAGTCTCTGGACTGTTTTCAGCAAAACCCTTCTGTTTCTTTGATCAAGACACTGGAAATGTTCCTTGTTGAGCAAAGCCTTAGCATGTTGGCCAGCAGACTTGTTTGTTTGATCATGTTATGGTGAAGAATGAAAATATAATTGAGCACTGAAGTGAGTGCTTGAACCTTGACTTTTCAGCAAGGAATAAAGTACAGATTTGCACGAGGACTTTGCTTACCTGATCCTCATTTCAGATGCTGTTTGAGGAATGATATAAAGGAGAGATAACCAGGATCACAGTCCAGTAATATGCTGAGTGATTTTGAGGTAGTGTTGGATACTATTCATTACCATTGCTTGCAATGAGATTCAGGGATAATCAAACTTGGCATAATAAATTACCAAGATAAGATGGGTAATGAAAGAATGTGAAATATAGAAGATAGGTTTGTGCTTCTCAACAACATTCAGTGTGACTTTTGTAATTATTAACTAAACCTTAAAGCCTGAGGTAGTCCTTATGCAAATACCTTAATCCTTTTTCAGATTCTCTCCTTACAACAACTTCTGTCTCTTCACATTTCCATAATGAGGGAGAGGAAGGCAACAGATCCACTCCATTCATCCACAGATCTGAGTGAAGGGAAGGAGAAGTTAAGACTGAAACAAGAGGTCGGCCTGATTAGTAGCGTGTCATTAATTGCAGGTACCATGATAGGCTCGGGAATCTTTATGTCCCCTGAGTGGGTACTACATCACATGGGGAACCCTGCCAGCAGCCTGCTGATTTGGGCAGCTTGTGGTCTCCTGGCCATGTTTGGAGCCTTGTCGTACGCTGAGCTTGGAACAATAATTAAAGAGTCTGGAGGAGAATATATTTACATTCTGAGGATTTTTGGTTCCTTTCCTGCTTTCATTTTCGCCTACACTTCTGTCATCCTGGTGAGACCAGCTGGTTTGGCAGCTGTCTGTCTGAGCTTTGCTGAGTACGCCATTGCGCCGTTCTACCCAGGATGCTCATCTCCGCAGGTTGCCATCAAATGTACAGCTGCTGCCTGCATCCTGATTTTAACTATCATCAACAGTCTCAACGTGAGGCTGGCAACATCTGTTATGAACATTTTCACAGCTGCCAAACTCTTGGCTTTGTTGGTGATCGTGGTGGGTGGGTTGGTGCTGCTTGCCAAGGGACAAACTCAGAGTTTTCAGAATGGTTTTCAAGGCACGACTGCAGGTATTGGGGCAGTTGGAGTGGCGTTTTACCAGGGACTCTGGTCCTATGATGGATGGAACAACCTAAATTATGTAACTGAGGAACTGAAGAAGCCTGAGGTGAGTGAGTGAGCAAGCAAGCTGGGTTTTACTTACTTAATCCTGCTGTTAATATGTTTGATTCTATCTGTGATTGTGTTAAGAGTGGTAATCAAGGGATTTACAGCAAGGGTGGTAAGACACTGACACGAGATATTGTGGATGCCCCATCCCCAGAAGTGTTCAAAGCCAGCTTTTGTGGGGCTTTGAGCAACCTGGTGTAGTGGAAGGAACCCCTGCTCATTGCATGGAGGTTAGAACTAGATAATCTTTAAGGTCCTTTCCAATACAAACCATCTCGTGGTCCTATAAAAGTCCTAAATTAACCCATTGACTGGAAAGAAATTATTAGGCAGCACTTGGATGCTTTGGGGATGAAGTTTTTTCTTAGTGTTTAGAGGATCTCACTGTAGACACCTAGATTTATTCAGAAAAACACTCACTGCTATAATCCATAAAGGATTCTTAACAACATGTATTTTCTGAAATACTTGATCCATAATCTATGCTTTAGAAAACTATTTTATCTCTCCCTGTTGCATTGAGGGGCAAATTCAAAGCAAGCCAAGCCTCACTGGAAAGGGAATCTAACTCTGTGAATGATCCCCGTCTTTAAACATCCATATTTTAGCATTGTGTAGTCCATGCTATAGGCACTGAAGTAGCTCACCTGCATCTCACATCACCTTCTGTGTGCCATGTTACCTACTTTCACAGATCAAACACTGCAGCAGTGAACAACTCTTATTTTGCAAGAGTTGTGTGAGTGCAGAGTTAGTTTATAGAGTGTGCTTTGTACCAGTGCTGCACACAAGATCCTACAGATTAAATGCAAATACACAGTTAAATATTAAGCTAAATGGCAGCAAAGATCCCAGGGCCACTCTCTCCCACAGGATTGTGAGCACTGATATTCAGGCCCTTCCAGAGTGGGGAAGGGATACAGCATTAGGAATTGCTGTATCTTGTCCTGTGTTGAGAATGGGGAATGCAAAAATTGATATTTCAGGTTCTTAGATGCATAGTTGCCATTTCCCAGTATTTTCAGTTGCATAAGACACTGTTGATTTTATTGAGTCTTAAAATGATCCTGTGGTGTTCGAAGACACAATCCTGCCACTAAGAAAAAAGAAATATTTCCTTCCTAGAGTAAATCCCCTTTAAGATTTTGAGATCAAACCCCTGTTTTGATTTAAACTGTAGAGTAGTTAAATGTGATGCAATACACTGGAACTTTGTCCATGGCAGTGTTTATGGGTGTTTATGGGAAGATGCAGCACACCAGGAGACACAACATACTAATAACAAATAAATCAATATTTAAATAATCAAGAAGTATGCAAAAGGCATCTTGAGCAGCTACAAACCAAAACCTTTTAAATAAGATTTGGTGGGTTCTTTTTGTTTGATTTATTTTGTTTGGTTGGTTGTGGGGTTTTTAAGACTAACTTTGGAACTGTACAAGACTGATGTGAAAGCTGCCATGTGAATCTGGATCTACGTCTTGTTCTGAGGAAAAGTTTAGGGAGTGGAGGAATTTGAATGAGAGACGTGGGTGGTGGCAAAACCAAACCAAGCAAAAAAAGCACAGTGCTGCACCTAACACTGCTGTCATCCCTTTTCTAGGTGACCCTTCCCAGAGCTCTGATGATTGCCATTCCTTTGGTCACATGCCTGTATTTGCTGGTAAATGTGAGCTACTTGGCTGCCATGACTCCCTCTGAGCTGCTGTCTTCAGGAGCTGTGGCCGTCACCTGGGGGTGAGCGCTCTGCGTGGGGCAACATGGGCAGCACAGCCCTGAGAAACACTGGTTCTCTCCTGAGTTTCAGATTTAAATGTTATTCCCAGAGGGAATGGCAGCACTGCACTGGTCAGGCCAGGAGGACCTGTCAGGACCTGTTACAGAGAAGAAGAGGGTGACAAAGATGTTCAGAGGGCTGAAGCACATTGCTGTCTGAGAGAGCTGGGACTGTTCAGCCTGGAGGAGAGAAAGCTCCAGGGAGACCTTACAGCACTTTCCAGTGTCTAAAGGGGCTATAAGAGAGCTTGAAGTTTTTACAAGGGCATGTAGAAGTAGAATAAGCAGGAATGGCTTCAAATTGAAAGAGAGTAGGTTTAGCCTAGACATAAAGAAGAAATTATTTACTATGAGGGTGGTGAGGCACAGGCACAGGTTGCCTAGAGAAGCTGTGGATGCCCCATCCCTGGAAACATTCAAGATGAGGTTGGAGGGGGCTTTGAGCAGCCTGGTCTAGTGGAAGGTGTCCCTGCCCACGTCAGGGGCTTGGAAGAGGATGATCTTCAAGGTCCATTCCAAACTGTTCTATGATTCTATAATTCTGTGGTTCTATGAGGCAAAGGCTGAACAGCTCCATCTGGCCATGGTCTCCAAGGTGCATCTAGACTGCCAAGATGGCACATTCCTTACTCCTCATTCCCTTTCTTTACACTGGGAACCTGTAACCCCCAACTCATGTTTTACCTCATGGAAAGTGTCCATAAAGGAGAGGTCAAGGTCACACGAGCAGCATCTCCCCACAGGCACTGAGAATGCAGTGAGGGTACATATCCAGACTTGGGGACTGATAAATGACACACATTTTTGATATTTCCAGGGAAATGAGGAGGGCAATGTGCTGCCCTGCTTATGCAGAGGCAGTGTGTTGGGAGTGAGACAGGAGTCAACTGGCTGAATCCTGTCTACTTGGCACCTGGAATTTAGAGCAGACCAGAGTCTTTTGTCTCAGTTTCTCCATCTGTGGGGAAATGGAAGATGGCATTGATCTCAACAACACCTTTGAGAGCTGTTATACACAGGTTGGATAGCCTTTGGTAGCTGTAACTTCAATTGGCTTGTGTTTTTCCAGAGATGCACAGAAACAATTTCTACCTGCACCCTGAAGTATTTGGTGACATTAAACAGTTTCTGTACAAGATAAGGAATTTAGGAGGAGAAGGAAGTGACCATCATGAGAGGTATAAACACCATCAATGGTCTTCCACCAGAACATCCAGCCTTAGTCTAAATATTTCCAAAGACACAGAATCCCTGATAGCCCTAAATGAGTCATCTGGCAGAAATGATGACGCAGTGTATCCACAGATTATGTACTGCTCTTCCTAAAAAGTCAGCAGCAGCTTCTGTGTGCATTTCACAAGATCTCCCATTTGAAGATCTGACTGAGCTCTTGCTGGATGTGTTCTCTAACAGCCTTTCACATCATTATGAGTAGGAGCTTTTAAAGGTCTAATGCTTTGTTTGAGCATGTCACAAAGCCTCACTAAGCTGCAGTGTCATGAACTTTCCCTGCACTTCCTTTCCCATCATTCCTAATTAACAAGTTATTTGTGAGCTTCCTCCTTTGTAACACATCTCCTTTTCCTGCCTGATTAACTTTTTCACCCAAGAGTGCAATTCAGGAAGAAATATTGAACTAGTGGCAGGAAAGCTGGGCACTCAAAGGCTGGGGAACAGGTAGGGAGCCAGTCTGAGGAGGAGGTGAAGGTTGTGGCTCACAAGCAAGACATGCAGCTATTCAGGCCATTTAGAAAGAATGAGAGGAGTATAAAGAAACCAGAGGACGACTTGTCACATTTAAATTTATTTATTTAATCTATTTATTCCCTATATAAGAGGAAAACTGCCAGAAAGAAACATTGTTCAGTGGTGAGAAGTGCAGCCACAAAAGGAGCTCAGGAAACTCTTCGCAGCATTTCTTTGATGACAGCGATTTAACAGCAACCACAGGCTTCAGTTGCTTGTAAATAAAATGAACTAAAAATCATTTGAGTTTTGGATTTTTGCTAATTAGATAAACAGTGTTTGTGTATGTGATAATTACCCCCAAACACCAGCATTTATTACTCAATTAATACTCTTAATGCTGCTGCATTCCAGAAGACAATCTTCATTTTTAGGTGAGAAAATTATCATTCCTTCCAAATGTTTACCTGGAACTCTGTAACTTCTGTTAAGTAGAAAGTGAAACAGAAATGTCTGAACATGTTGTAGAGCCAAACATCTGGAATTCAAACAATTTTTTTTGGCTTAAGTCAGATTCACAGAAGAGCAGTAATAGGTGCATGTGGGATTAAAGGGTTAAAATCCTATGCATATTCAGGAAGAGGTTGTAATGCACAATATTTCTTCCAGTGTGACGGGAACAGTCCTTCTGTGATTTCTGAGCTAGAAATAATGGAGGGATGTTACCTGTCTGGTTCTACAGTGAGTATTCAATACCTCTACGAACTGCATCTTATGCTGTGAACTCTCTCCCACCTCAGGGACAAAGTCCTGGGCAGCTGGGCATGGCTCATCTCCCTGTCGGTGGCCCTGTCTACGTTTGGTTCATCGAACGGCACGTTCTTCAGTGGAGGCCGCGTGTGCTACATTGCTGCCAGGGAGGGCCACATGGTAAGCACAAAGAAAGGGGTCTAGCTTGCTTTGAGTAACTTCACCTTCTTGTGACACTAAAGCAGAGAGGAAAACACTGTGTATGTTCAGCTGGCAGAGTGATAGCTCTTCAAGAGGTTTGTTCCTTGCTCATTAATCCCCATCTCTTTCAAATGTAAGGTGTATGTTGTCTCTGGGCTTTCTTCTTCAATCAGGTGGTTCCAAAAGCATTTTCATATGAACATATTCCCAACTAGCCCGAATTTTAAGAACAGCTTTGAAATGAACCACTCAAATACTGTGCATTGGAGCACCAGGCACAGGCTGTGCGGTGACCCAGTCAATATACCCGCCAGGAAAGGAGAACCTGGCCATGCTTGTGTGTTGTAAGGCATCTTTGCTTGCACTGGGAAGGTAGCCCAGCACCAGCCAGCTGCCTTTGCAGCTGTTATACTGACTATACAGATTGGTCTGAGGGGTGATCCAGCCTTCACATGGGTAGTCCAGCTTAGATGCAGCATAGTATATCTCTGGTCTTCAAGCTTCATAGCAATTACAAGGTGACACAAAGCCTCACATCTCTCCTAGCAGTGGTTTTGTTAGGTGGGCCAAATCTGGTAACCCAGTGGAGGCCAGGCTGCTGCAGCACCCTTCTCCCTGGTCCAACCAATAAGTCCAATAGCCACACACACAGCCAAACACAGGTATCAAACGTATTTATATACCGCTATACATACATGTATAGCTGTATATAGACATACAGAGCCAGCAGGGAACATAGAGCTCCACCTACAGACATACCTGGGGCTCACACAAACACCAGCACTAACAACACCAAGGGCCTTTCATTCCCTGTCTGTCTGATCGGGGCTCTACTGGTGAGAAATACATATAAAACATATGTACAGTGGGGGTCCTTCCAGCAGCTGGGCTCAGACACTCAGGCCCTGGATCCCAGTCTCCCCAGCTGCTGGTATCTGGGCAAACAAGCTCCCAAGGCTGCTGTCACATCCCAGCTGCTGATACAGGCCCCCTCACTCACAGGTACACCTCCACACACACTTAACCACACTGCTCCACAAAGAGGAGAAAAAAGGCTGAACTGCATTTGTCCTCTGTTTTGAGCAGGCCTCTTGTGTTCCTCCTGAATCTCTCTGCTTTTTTTGATCCTTCCCACCCTCAACATCTGGCATTTCAGTCCTCAGGTGTGAAGGCACTGAAATAGGTTGCACAGAGACGTTGTGGATGCCCAGTCTCTGGAAGTTTGAGGCCAGGCTTGATGGAGCTCTGAGCAGCCTGGTCTAGTGAAAGGCGTCCCCTCCCTTCAGCAGGATGTTGGAATTAGATGATCTTTAAGGTCCCTTCCAACCCAAATTGTTCTATGAATCCATGATTCCACACCAGCTCCACCCCTGGTTCATAACAGGGAATCTTTTATGCATTTGAATGACCAGGTTGGTGGAAATGACTGGACTGGTGGTTGCTGGTTTTGGTGGTTACTGGTTTCGGTGGTTACTGGTTTCGGTGGTTAGTGGTTCCTCAACTTCTCTCTCTGAGGATAGTGCCTGCTCTATCATGGCAAGCTCTGTGCTGAGAAGTGCACAGATGGTCTGAATCTGACCATACCAGACTATGAGCTGAATGCTTATGCCATTTCTCAGACATTCATATCTAGCAAAGGTCCTTGCATGATATTTGGTTGGGAATTAAAAATAAAATACAATAAAATAAGGTAAAATAAAATAAAATAAAATAAAATTTAAAAAGCAGCCTTTCTCATTAAACTTTCCCAATGAAACAAACAATAAAGAGGCTACTAATCCTGAAGGAAATCCTGGTTTAATTTGTATTTACATAAATGTTTCAGGAGTAGTCCTTGTCTCATTTTCCAGTTATCCCAAGAGAAGTCAAGTCCCAGAGAGATGTGACAGAGGGCAGAAGAATGGGCCTGTGGCAAAGGTCCTGATGGTGGTCAGGAAAGCTCTAATTTGACTCATTCTGTCACATCAGTAGTTTGAAAACCTCATTTTGCCTGCTCACACTGAGCATATTTGATATGAAACCAGTGAGACACTGGTACCCTTGAAGGAGTTTCCTGTACTTTCACTCCTCGGAGTTGGGCTGGGTTTTATATGATACTTCTTTGCTGATTATGAGTGGCTCTGGCTGCAGGCAAAGCTCCCACCTGCAGCTGAGGGGGATGAGTAAGGACCTCTGAGTCCATGAAAGGATGATACAGGGCTTTGCTTTGTTTTTCAGCCAGACATTCTGTCCATGGCTCATGTGCGATGCCTCACGCCCTCCCCTGCTCTACTGTTTACGTCTGCGATGTCTTTAATAATGATAATATCAGGAAGCTTCACCAGCATCGTGAACTTTTTCAGGTATGTGTGTGTAGGGTTTCTGTTTGTATCCCCGGTGTTCCTAGGTTTTACATTGTTTATAAGTATTTTCTTGCCTTATCTTTTTGAGCCTGGGCTGTTGCTTTCTAACCAATACTGGGGAGTGGAGGAGGGAAGAAAGAAAAGAAAGAGATTGGGAACCAGCACCTTTGCAATGCATGAATGTTCCTGTCACTAGAGACTTAACTGAATGTGATTCATCCCCATTGAATCAGTAATGTTCAGATAATTCTAAAGTTCTCATTGTTTGAGCTAGAAAGGAAATTATTGGAAGAACTACTAAATTTATATCAATATTCACCTTTTTAATTGGATATATGAACATCTGGGATCTGCAAGGCAGGACTGACATTCCTGGATGATCTCACCCCAAGTTTAATGCTGTCTATTTTTTTTTTCCTTTCTTTGAGTTTTATGGCATGGCTTTTCTATGGAATGACTATTTCTGGGCTCCTGTATTTAAAAATCAAGAAACCAGAACTGCCAAGATCTTACAAGGTAAAGTAATAACATAAAGTCCTGAAATATTTTCCTATATTGTTCAATTTACTAAGAGAACATTTAGAGAAAAGAGTGAACACTGGTGGCTTACAGATTCAATGTGGTTGTCCTTCCTTTTTTAATGTCAAGTTTTGTGTCAGCAAAGCCAACAAGAAGTGAGACAGTGTGAACATTCAGGCATAAGTCAAGGTTGAATTCTCTGTCTTGATAAGCTAATAATGCCCTACCTCCTTACTATGAAAATATGTCTACCATATCCTCTTTTTTTCTAAAAGATTTAAGTGGTAAAGGAAGGATGATTCTGATCAACATTGCAATCACCTGTTTATGCTTGCAGACTTTGGGCACACTCCTTGGAGGGTAGCCCAGGTGTAAGAACCTTGCAGAGGGAAAAATAACTTAGGTGGAGTGCCCAAGTCCTTTGAGATGACATAGGGACAGGTTCCCTACAAAACAGATAAAAGGAGGGAAATCAAGAGTCATGTGTTCTTCCCCTGATGCCATGAGTGAGCTGATCTTCAGTGCTTCCTCAGTGACTGAGGATTATTAATAAATGCACAAGCCACCTTCCTTTTAGGAAGGATGGCTTCAAATTGAAGTTTAAATGCTTTCTGACCAGGCTCACAGAAACTGCCGCTGAGATTGCCTGTCCACCTGTCTGTCAACACATGGATAAAACTTTTTGTGCAAGGGTGCTAAGGTACAGTTGATTTGGATACAATTGCTCTGTGTTTTGTCTACAGCTTGGCTTTTAGATGCAAGAGCAGACCTGGCGCTAAACCCAGTTGTTTGCATCTTCAGGTCTAGAAGGGCCAGAAACACTAGGGGTTAAGGTGTGATGTGGTGGTGTAGCTCTTGCAGGGATGTTCAGCCTTGGAGTGGGGTAGGCTGGGAAACAGGATGTCTGGATTAATTGGTATTTCTAGGTAATACCTCAGGTTGCAGAAAGCTTTCATCTAAAAAGCCTTCTGCAGAAGTTCCAGGGTTGTCCAGACACACAGAAGCCCAGAATTGCATGAGTCTTTATGCTGATGTTTTGCTTTCACAGGTCCCAATTATCATCCCTATAATTGTGCTGATGGCAGCTGTGTACCTGGTGTTAGCTCCCATCATTGATCAACCCCAAATAGAGATCCTCTACATCGTCCTGTTCATTTTCAGTGGCATCATTTTTTATTTCCCATTGGTTCGCTTTAAGTACCACCCTCGCTTCTTACAGAGAGTCACTTTACACCTCCAGTTGTTGCTGGAAGTTGCTCCAACTACCAGGGATGCAAACTGAGATAACATCCTTCCTTCACGTGGCTGCCTGCACCTCATGGTTTTTCCCTTGGTTTTCAAGGCTCAGAAAAAATTCTTCTGTAAAGAGCAATGAGTAGAATGCGAGTGACACTAAGTGTCCAGGTGAGATGGACTACAGCTATGATTCCTCATGTTTCCTTAAAATTATAGGGACATGCTTTTCTCCTTTTCAGCTTTGCCTTGGCATTACATTGAGATTCCAAAGGAATATGTGTTTTTGTATTTTTCATCCCAAAAAGGGCTGTTTCTCAGGATCTTACCTCTTATTTCAAGATAAAATGCAGCAAAAGACAGACAATGAAATATTATTCATATAGCAGGCTGAGTCCCATAGCCATTCCTGGCAATGCCTTGAATTATTTACACCTTGTTCTGCCCACTGTGACTGCAGAGCTTCCCAAATCAATAAAGCAAGGGCTCACCGTGGCCACAAGAAATAAACCCTTTTTCACTCAGGTGTTCACCCTGGGAAGATTATGCTTCTTCCAGTTCCAGGTCACAGTCAAAACAGTCCTTTCTCTGTCTCAGAAAACATCCCACATCTCCCACAGAAAACCCTCTGGCATGAGATGAGAAGTGCTTTAAAGCTCTGTCAGTTTACTCAGTTGAGAATGCACTTGTCATCTGGGATCCATCCATTCATGATGAGGATGCAAGCAACATCACCCAAGTACCAACATTCATCCATGTGCTTCCTGTGATCCCCTGAAGAAAAAAAAAAACTTATTTTGTGACAAAGTGCAGAAAAAAGAAACCAACCAAAAAACCCTAGAGCATATGTGCCAGTGAGATACTCTGACTAGGAATTAAAGAAACCACATACTGGGCTACATTAGGAGAAGTGTGACCAGCAGAGCAAGAAAACAGTCTGTCTCTTTGGACTCAACACCTGAAATCATATGTATCTAATGCTGGGCCCTGCTGTTCAAGGTGGAGTTGTGAAGACCACCTGGGCCCTTCTTTATAATGGCAACTCAGAGCAGTGGTCACAGGCTGTGGCTTGAGATGTTCAGGCTGGACTTAGGGGAAATGTGCCCCATGAGGGCAGTGCAGCGTTGGAGCAGTGTGCAGAAAGGTGGTGAGATCTCAGTTCCCTTACATTTTCTACCACAGCATTTCCACCAATTTCTGTGATTCTAAAGGCACAGCACAAAAGTCACAGGCTGTGCTCTCACCCACACCTAACACACTGAAGTCACTGTTGTTTCCCGTTATCCTGAGGCGCAACTGATTTTTTCCTGCTCTAGGGGAAAGAGAGGCATTATAAGCTGTTTTCTTCACATTTTTCCAGAAGGTTCTAGGACATCTGTCATAGACTAAAAAGGTCTAGGAGTTAGTCCCTAAAATGCCTTGTTAAAATACCAAAAGTTAACTGTCAGCATTCTTCTATAGAACCTGAAACAATCCTGCTACCTTTTACCTAACCTGCTATGATCCTAGAACACAGGTTACTTGATCCTGCAGGCCTCTTCCAGCCCATCTCAGAGTTGTGTATCTGATTACAATCTCATTCTGCAATGTCACCCCTCCTGCTCCTCTGAGTGGTGATACTAGCAGCTACAGGGAAGCACCAACAGTCTGTTTTTCCAAGTGTTAGGTATGATAATGGATAGGCCAGATGCCACTCATCCAAATCCTTAGCTTAAACAGTGTTTAGGAGGATTTCCTTCCACTGATTTTTACTGGAGTTGCCAACAAAGGCCAATGAGGGAACAATTTTTTCTCCTGAATCCCTTGACAATATAAAATTCTTGGGATGCATCTCTTAAAGGAGGGGATGTTCTCAAAAGGACTGACGAGGTTAGGAGCTCTAGGTTACCTTCCTCCCACTGCCCAGGCTCTTGATCTGATGTCAGGGAAACTTCTTAAAGGAGCTGCATCTCAGATACCTACCCAAAAATTAGAATAATACAATTTCTCTGATTATAATTTTTTTGAAACATTTTTTTTTCTTACCTATTTATGAAGCCTATCACACGGGGCTGTGCTCTAATAAAGAACATGAAAAGACTTAGCACTTTGAATAAATAGCCTTTATATATTGCTGGTTTGTGTATGGATATAGGGGAACTGGAAAGCTGCAATTATCATACTCTGCACCAATCTCATTTTCTATAGATATTATTTTAACAAGATGTTCTTTTTTATTTATGTTGCCTAGGATTTGCAGGTGTTTATAATGCCAAAACAAGATGCTGAAAGCTCAGAGAATTGAAAGATAATTACAATAAAATGGGCATTACAATGAAGTGAGTTAATGTGTCTGTTTCTGTTTTCCATCCAAGAAAAACAATTCCATAGAAATTTTACTGCATGATCATAAACAATCAGCATCAGGCTTATCTCTCCTTGGTCAGAAGGTTTAACAACATGCGTGGGTGTTTATATATGCATACACTGATTTTTCAAAATGATTGCTTATCTATTCAGCCCCAGGATATGTAAATTGGAATCTCTTTTTCCTTCGTGAGACATTTACAACAGAAGTGCCAGGAAGAGGCAACACATCCTTACCATCCTGCAGCACAGTGACAATGTGACAGTGGACAGAGCTCTGTACCTGCAGCTTGTACAGGTTATCCTACAAGATCTTACTGGTCCTGTCTGTTTCCAAAGCCCCAGATCCCTGTGACCTGTGCTTAGATCCTTTCTTCATGGGCTCAGAGGAAAAATGGACTATTAGCATTGACCTCAAGATAATAATATCTCTACTTAATCTCTAGACCCTGGGCATCATTGAGTCCCATCCTTCAGCTGGCAACCTGCAACAACCTGTTGGGAGCTTTACCTTGGTGCAAAAAGCTGAATGTATTCTGGGCTTTTTCCTGACTACCTCAGAGGCATCAGAGGTGGACTACACCTAGGGACAGTAAAGGACAGTCCAGTGTGAGAGAGGGCAGACAATCCTCCTTTGGTGATTTTCTAGTCAAGCATGCTCATAAGCCCAAGTTCAAGTGATTGCCATAATTTGTGGTTGAGGACAAATTTCTGTTTGGGTGGGACAGAGCAGAATTCAAGATGACTTTAAATTTTTCTCTGTTCAAGAAACACGGTTCACCCACTTAGACTGAGTGGGTTTATCTGAACAGTTCTCAGCCAGTGCAGAGGTTTTGGTGTTTAGTCTCTCCTGCTCTTTGCTGGAACATAGGAAATGAAAAAGACCTCACTGGACTCTCTCAGGAGTGTTAACTTGCTCTCCAGGTCATTACACTTAAGGGATGAAATAAATACAGTCAGCTCTGGGAATCACAGACTATTCCAGTGTGTGTTGGAACTGACCTCTGGAGGTCTCTCATCCAACTTCCTTCTTGAAGCAGAACTATTATAATGTAAGGTTGTTTACCTGTGCCTCTGTCTCTTCATGTTTTGGAAAACACTGAAGATGGGAGAGCCCACCATCTCTCTGCACTGTTCTCTGGATAAAAAAATTTTGCTGAAGTTCAATCTGAACATCTCAAGCTGCAGCTTGTGGCTGTTGCCCTTCCCTGTATCACCTTCTACTGCCAAAGTGGTTGGTTCTATCCTTTTTGTAACTCTCTTTTGTGGAGCTCTAGGTTGCTGCTATGTTGCCTCTTTCTTTTTGCCAAACTCAACAAGCTCAACTCAAGAAGCTTTTTCATGTAGGCAAAGTGCTCTGGACCTCTGTCTTGGGATCTCTTTGCTGAACTCTCTCCAGTTCTTCTGCTTTCCTTTTGAACTGGGAAGGGGTCAGAAAATTGAATGCAACATTCCAAGTGTGCCCTCACAGATGTCAAGTCTACAGAGACACTGATATCCCTTGGTCTGCTTAGGTACCTTTCCTAATGCAGGCCACTGTGTGTAACCCTTCCAGTCACTCACTTCTGAGGGCTTCAGCTGACTTAGTTGAAGGCAATAGAAAGCCCTTACTTTGTAGAGTTGGTGCTCTTATTAGAATCTTTGTCTAGGCTGTGATAAATCCAGCATCAGGATGACTCAGTCTAGCAGTGCAGGGGGATCTACATCTTGCACTTTACCATTTATTGATTAGTTAGTTGGATACTGTCAGGGTCTTTATGTATGTGACTCATTCCTCATGAAGGAGTGCTTTTGCTAAAAAGGATGCACACCCACAGTCATACAATAAATGGGTGGTCTTAGGTTTGTGAACTAGCAGTGAGATTAATGGCTAGTGAAATAGCCCATCTGTCTTTAGAATCAAGCTACCACCTCATGTTTGTCCTCAGAGACAGTGAACTCTATGGCTTGAGTGTCTGGCAGATAAATTATCATCTTTTCCTTCTAAAGCTTCGTCATCTGTTGTTATTGTTTAATTTAATGGACTATGTCCTGGTTTCCATGCAGTGACATGAAAGCAACAGAGGAGCTGAGAACAGGGAAAATTAGAAGTAGCTTGAAAGAGAATTACTGTACATACAAGTCTTGGCTTGTCTGTCTGAATTACCTTTGTAAAATCCAGACATGGACAACACCCAAACAGCAAAGATGTGTGACCACAATTTTTGAAATGACAGAATAATTTTTTTTTTTTGCTTAGCTGCAATTGATTTCCTTTCTGTTTGTACATTCTGGGCCTGTTCTTCAGTTCACAATCTGTTTTTCCCACAGCATAACTGTGTCATTAACAAAGTAGAGCAACAATTCAGCCTTTTTTCATTGCTCAGTCTGTGGCTGCCAAACATCAT
Organism: Anomalospiza imberbis; assembly: GCF_031753505.1. Taxonomy (NCBI): domain Eukaryota; kingdom Metazoa; phylum Chordata; class Aves; order Passeriformes; family Viduidae; genus Anomalospiza; species Anomalospiza imberbis. The sequence continues at coordinate 10,178,549 of NC_089683.1, read as the reverse complement.
CAACAGGTCATGATTCCTTTGAAGAAATGGCACCAGAATGCACACAGATTTCCAGCAGAAGGTACAGACCCTGACACAAGAAGCATCACCAGTTCCTGAATTAGGAATCCAGAGCTGTCCCCAGGATCTCTCCTGGGTACCTCCCCAGGGTATTGAATCTGCTGTCCTTCTCCCTTTGCTGTGGCCTTACTCCAGGGCTCTTAGTGCTCAGTTTTCCACTCACATCCCACCCTGTTTAAAACTGAATTAATGAGACTTCAGCCTGTCTGAGCTGTTGTGAAGCTTAGTTCATTCATATTTGTAAATAAAAGAAAATAATCTCATCTCGCTGAAGAGGAAGCAGGAGGATCAAATGATGCCAGTAATCTTCTTTGTTCCTAGGCCAAGTAGTCCCTTTTACCTATATTTTACAATCTATATTAAGTGTGCAGATGCTGCAGAAAATATGGAGGGTTTCATTCTGGCTGATGGGCCACTCTGTAAGTTGTACCAGCTAAGCCACCCTTTCGTTGTCTCTTGATGGCTCCCAGTCCACTCTGCAGGCAGGAGCCATGCTTCATGCCCAGCAAGAAAATACAGAGGAATGTGGATGTATTTGAGCACACCTAGGTGATGCTGCAAGCTATCCCAAGTATCAGGGTCCCTGGGATCCCCAAAACCTGCAGAGCTGCATCCTTTGGAGCAAGAAAAAAATCTTGGACCAGATTCTGCTGCAAGTTCTTACCAGGATTCTCATGTACCAGGCACAAGCTTGACCATGGGTTAAGAAGTATATGGTGACTTTTCATCCCCTTGGAGCTGCCTGGACTCCAGGCCACTGTGGGAGCAGAAATGGTCCTTAAAAATCCCCTGCAGTCTTCATCAGCTTCCCAAAGGGTCCTCTCACCCCATGTCCCCTTGGATCAAGCTTTCCTGCTCCTCCTGCCCTGACAGCTGTGCTGCCAACTTGCTCAGCACCCCTGCCTGCTTTTCCACTCTCATTTAGTTTCCCCTAAAAGTAGCATTCCTCAGATTTACAATGCAATATACCCCTCAGACAGCACCAAAATACTTTACTTAGGAGTCCTGAATATGGGCAAAGGACAGGGATTGGGGGATTTGGAATAGACATTGGCACAAATGGGAATGATGAGGGAGGCATTGCACAGCTGCAGGCTGAAACCTCAGCTTAACATTGGCTTCCTTGAAATCACAGAATCATTTAGGTAGGAAAAGACCTCTAAGATCATCGAGAGATCATTGTAGAGAGCAGTAAGGTCTCCCCTAAGCTCAGACAAGTTCCCATGTCTGCTGTGCCCAAGGCAGGTGGGAAGGTCCTGGGAGCTGAAGGGCAGGGAGGTGACATCGCAGCGGACTGCGGGACTGGCAGGTGTCAGTGGCAGTCAGGTGAGGAAGAACTCGGCAGCATCAGCCTCTCCCCGCCCTGTGGCTGGGCAGGACAAAGAGCTGGGACTGAGGAATGGGGTTGGTCTGCCCCGGGAGTTGTTTCGCTGTGCTGCAATGGACAGCTGCATGCAGCCCCTGCCCACCCAGAGCCAGCTTCCTCCACTGGCAACAGAAAAGCTCCTTTTGGGGCAGGAGAGTGAGATCAAACAGCTCTGGTCGTACTTAGACAGATGCCAGCTCTGGAGCAAGTGAGAGGGCAGTCCTGGGGCTGGAAGTGAAATGATAAAAGGGAACAAGTCCTGCCTTCTGCAGTAGAGGCCTCCTGGTTCCTGTGTCCATCTGTCCCTGTGTCTGTACCCCAGGCATCCACAGTACAGCACCCACCAGAGCCACCAGCTGAACAGCATTGGGGACACTTTTCTTGGGCTGCAGCAACTGCCCTGTGATGGGATTCTCCACAGGGCCATGGCTTTTTTTTCTTGAAGAAGTAGTGATTAAAAAGGAAGGCAGCTTTCAGGCTGAAATCAGGATTAGTCAGGCAAATACATGAAAATTGAATTATTCATCACTGTATTCAAAACATATCCATCACCTTGCCATTTTGGAAATCCACATGAAATGCTTTTGTGCTGAAGTTGGATACCCCTAGAGGTACTTTTATAGTGCATTTTAAGAACTTGGCTCTTTGTCTTGTCTTGAGATCAAAGCTGGTTGGGAAGCAGGAGCCACCTCCTGGAGCAGGCAGGACCTTGCCCTGCTGAGCTCAGGGCTTGCTGGAAATCCACAGAGTAAAACTCAAGGCTCAAGTTGTGTAACTGAGCACAAAATGAATATGACTTCTTCATTATCCAAGGTGAGTGCAAACAGATAAACACAGGGGATAATGGGGAAGGGTTAATTACATACCTTTTTTCCACAGATGGAGTATGGGTAGAAGAATGTTATCATTTATTTGTGTTGGTTCCTAACAGAAAGAAGCTGTAGCTGTGAGTTAGGACTTGCATTTTTGCTGTACATATGCAGAAGCCCCCTCAAAAATTAAACCATTTGCATCTCAGCATAGCTCTGCTATGCAATGCAATGAACTGTACAGAAGAAACATATTCGTGTTTTCACCCTGGAACCCCAATTACCGGGCAGTTCAATGGGCTTTGTGGGACCCATGCCCAATGGGCAAAGTGCGACCCATGGAAATGCTTTGTGGGATAGTGCTCCCTCCAGGAGTGTTTTCTCAGAAGAGGTGGGACTGGCAAACAAACTCAGTTTTCCTTTTCCAGCATTCCCTCAGGGAGGACAGCAGGGGAGCACATTCCTCCTGGGGCAGAAGGAAAACAGAGCAATCAGTCCACCAGCTGGGCTTGTCCATAAGGATGTATCTCCTTGCTCTGCATCCCCTATAGGGAATACCTGGATTCATGCTCATGATGTGTCAGGAGCCACAGAGATGTTTTCTATGGCTTTAAGCAGAAATGAAGATATCTGGCCCATATAATAAATCTTGCAGAGGAAAGAATACATGTACAGCACTATACCTGCTCTAGCTTGTAAGGGGTTGTAGAAAATAAACTTCAGAAGGGCAAAAACTTTGGCTGATGGCTCTGACAACATCCCAGGCAGATGCAGTCAATGATGAATGGCATCAGCAATAGCTAATTAATTCCTAAAAGCACTTTGAATATTAGCGGGTCACTTCAAGAATTGTCTCTTTGTTGCTACACAGAGAAGCAATTTCTCCAGGGTTATTTTAGGTTCCATTATCTGGCTTTTCTTAAGCCAGTGTCCTGGGACCCATGTTGCCCCTGAGATAATGAACATCCTCTGCAAGGGAGGATCCACACTGTCCACAACACTATCTTAGCATTCTGTGGGGGTGGCTTTGGCTTAGACTGGCTGGAGGATGTGAGGGAGGAACAGGCACAGCCACCAGTAAAGCCAGAAAATCAACCTGATATAAAACCTGCATCATTAAGCACAAAGGCTTATCCCCAGCCCCTGCTGTCGCAGAAGTGCCATACTGGGGGCAGATGTGGCCAAACTGCCCCTCATTTCCTGCTGAGGTTCTCCCAAAGCCTTGTGCAAGACACACAGGTCTCTCTGAACTCCTTCCTCCAAGCGAATTTCACCCCAGTCACATCCCAGACTTCAGTCTATGAAAACGCAGCCAGATCCAGCCCTTGTGTCTCACAGGCTGCGTGGGTCACGGGGAGCTTTCAAACAATCTGATGCATCTCCAGAGACAACGGACAACAAGTGGGATCCAGATGTGTCCTCCAGCACAAGGCCTTGCTTTTGGAAGGAATTTCCCCAGATCTTTCCCCAGATTTTGCCCTTGGGGTTTGTTTCATATAATGTACAGCTGCTTCCCTCCAGCTGCCAGTCATCAGCATTGGCTTCCAGGGGTGAAGGCATTGTCAAAAATTTGCCTGCTCCTTTCCATTGTCACAGTCTGCTGCCTGTCCATCCCCTACACACTGGGAGTGGAGCACCCTGAACACCACTTCAGAAAGCCAGCCACACCCTGGGATGCATCAAAAGCTGAGTGGACAGCAGGCCCAGGGAGGGGATTCTGCCCCTTTGCTCTGCTCTGGTGAGACCTCACCCACACTCCTGCATCCCACTCTGGAGTCTCCAGGACAGGAAGGCAATCAACCTGTTGGAGTGACACCCTAAGAGGCCACAAAAACAATCAGAGGGTTCAAACACCTCTCCGGGCTGAGAGAGTTGGGGTCGTTCAGCCTGGAGAAGAGAAGGTTCCAGGGAGACCTTATAGTAACCTTCAGTACCTAAAGGGTACTGCAAGATGAGGACAGAATTTTTAGTAGGGGCTTGTTGCAATGGGATAGGAGGCAATGGTTTTAAACTGAAAGAGGATCAATTCAGCTATAAAGAAGAAAGCTTTTACAGCGAGGTGTTGAGAAACACTGGCACGAGTTGCCCAGAGAGATGGTGAGTGCCCTGTCCCAGGAAACATTCAAGGTCAAGCTGAACAGCAACAGTTGCTCTGATCAACCTGATCTAGTTGAAGGTGTCCCTGCTCATCGCAGGTGGGTTGGACTGGAAGGAACCTTCCAGTCCAAACTGCTCTGATTCTGATTCTTCCTTGGGAGTCCCCAGCACACAGCCTGCATTTCGTGAAGAAACCAGGGCACTGAGTCCTGCTGTATTGACATGAAACGAAGCTTAAACTCACAGTAAGCAGACAGTGGAGCCAAGAATGGAGCCTGGGCTCCTTAAAGCCTCCCTGCATCGGAAATGATGATGATACATTTATTGATTGCAATGAAGCATTGCTGCACTGAGAGAGCTAAGGCAGGAGTCCATATGGCTCAGTGTTTCAAATCCTTTGCCTCAATATTTTTCCAGCTACAAAAATGTATGTTTTTTTTTTCTCTCAGGCAGATACTTGGCAGCAGAGTTAAGTGAACTCTAAGGGCTGTTATAACTTAGACCCATTTTTGGGAGCCCAGTGATGCATGAGAAAGAGCTCTGTCTTTACAAACTCCTAAAAGCACATATAACAACTGCATACTGCTTTTCCATTGAGACTTACAGACAACTTCCAGCAGGATCATGGGTTAGGTTGTGGGCAGACTAACATCACTGCTGTGTCATCTTGTCTGTTTATTTGGTGAGTTCTGATTTTTATAATTAATGCAGTAGAGAAATTCAACAAAGAATTCACTTGGTGGAAGGAAATATGTCTATGACTCTGAAGTTGAGGGATTTAGAACAAACTCTTTTTCAATAAAAGCAACCCATTAAGAGCATCTTGATTACCTATTTGAATATTTCAATTTAAAGTACTAGTTTAAAAAAGTAAATAAAATATGCTTCAGTTCTGCAAATTAAATTTGTCCTCAGTTAAAGTCCATTGAGATGTACCCCCAGGGTAAATTTTCCCTACATCTCATTTCTGCCCTGGGGTGTTTTCATAGCAGTCTGAGTCATCCAAAGCTCCCAAGCTGAATTAATTTCTGAATCTCATAGTTGATATCCCACAGCCAAACCACGTCTGTGATTCAGAAAAGCGCTGGTTAATATGGAGTGGGAGGAAGTCAGGCACTGCTGTTTGCCCCTGCCCATGTCCCCAGCCTGCTGGACCCAGCCTGGCTCTCTGCAGGTCACACATGATGCTGGCACTGGGGGAATGCAGAGACTGGGAGGACTGGATGGGAAGCCACAGCAGAGGTGTGAGGGTCCTGACCCATCCCTTCCCCATCCCAGCAGCCGGGCAGCAGCTGGACTTCGAGCACATCTCCAGAGGCAGCAGCCAGGACTTCTGCTGCAGCAATGCCCCCGTGAGCCTGGCCAGAGCTCCTTTGCTCATGCTACAGATTGTCGTCTGCTTCATCCTTTCCTGCAGTTCAGCTCCAGCCTCTCCAGCCTCTCCTGGCCCTGCACAGAAGGTTTGCCCACAGATTGTTGCTCCTGTCTGTTGGAGCAGCATTGAGCTGGGTTAGGAGGATGAGGAGGAGAAGACCCTTCCTCATAGGGCAGGTGGGGCACTCACATCAGAGCCTCATGTGGTGACAAATGACAGTCCATAGCCAGAGAGTGAGTCACTGCCACGGGATGTCTTCATCCTCTGCATGTTGATGAGGCGCTGGGGAGCTGCACACACCAGTAGTGATGCCTCAGGCATCTGGAATTTTCAGCATTTTTGATTCCTCTGTTTTTCCCGTGAATATTCAGCTGGTTTTGGGCACCAGGCAGAGGCACTGCCCCCAGACATGTGACAGAAACACTGAGGAGACATGACAGAGTTCTCCATGAACTCTGCACTCCCAGTCCCCAGATCCTCCTATACCTTCAGCTGGGCTTGTTTCAAATGCAGTGCGAGTTGCAAACCCAGCTGTGCCAGGGCTCTGCAGCCACTGAGAGGGCCCTCAGGCAGGGTGGTTCTCCTGCTGCAGTTTGGTAGATGGGCAGATGGTGCCATCAGGATGATTAACAGCACTGAAGCCAGTTTGCCAAGAGCCTATTGATTTTCCAGAAGGGTGACAAATCTTCTCCTTATGTACCAACACTGAGACTGAAGTAATCTGCTTACAGCAGGAGGGAAGTCAGCTTTCAGCATGATTTAGTGAGGGCTGGGTTGCATCCAGACACACACCAATATGATCTTTCCTAAGTGCTGTTACACATTGCCTTAATAATTAATTAGAGATAAATAACATTTATGTTTAACATTAATTTGTAGCTGACATAGGGCAGCAGACTAAGTGCCAAGACCAGATCCTGCTGGGTGGATGGCTTCCCAATGAGTCAAAGTGAGTAAAGATTGTCCCGGGGCTCTCTCTTTCCACAGGGGTCTTAGTGCATGACCACTAAGGTCTTACACTATGGTATGACTACCATAGGGAAGCCCTGTGGTAATGGCAATTTATTAATGTCTTTTCTTGACAGACTGATAATCTGGGGAGATCTCTGGTTAACAGAGTTTATGTAGTGATGTGCCATGGTCTTAAAGCAACTGGGTTGTGGCCAGACAAACAAGGGACATCATGAAACACTGTCACCATCAGGAGCACCTCCCTCTGCTCTGGGTTGGTAAAACCCCTCATGTTTGGCACTGTATGAAAAAAAAAACCAAAAAGGCAGTGCTGAGTTCACAATCTCTTCTCTTGATCCGTATGGCAATCATCACAGAACTGTGTCAAAAAAAGGCTGGTAGGGGTTACCATGAGGCTTTTCCATGTCTGTCTAATTGTAATGGGAATCCAGCTGTCTGAGTTGTAGTGGAAGAAAACAAGCTTGTTTTTGTGATATTGGATCCTGCTCTTTCCTGATCCCTCACCCTTTCCTTTGTGGTCCCTGTGTGAGGCAGAAGTGTTGGTTTAGTGAGGGGGACCATGGTGATGCTCTGACAACCATGGCAGAGGCAGACCAGGTTCCGTGGGTCTTGATCTCCAGTTGCTGGGAAAGAAGCCAGTGTGCTCTTTCCAATGAGACTGGGATGAAGAGAAGAAAAAGTCTGAGCTGCCTCTCTCTTATTTTCAGAGCATCATAATCTGTTGGCAATTTACTAGTGATGCAGCATGTACCAGGTTTACAGCAGGTCACTGGAAAGGTACCCAGGCCCATTCATTGTTTTTAAAAGCAAAGCAATGCTTAAGTGCAACATTAATTTCAATTTACCTTCCTGCAGAACACTGGTGGACAGGGAGCCTTCCAAAAGATGTATTTTTATTATCTCTCTCTCCTACCTTTGGCTGTTGATAAATATTTATTTAGGCTTTAACCTGCCAAAGGCTTTAAGCACAGCTACATTTCACTTCCCTCCAGGGTAAGTGCTGGCAGGCAGCTGTCCATGATGGGCACAGCCTGTGGCACACCCAAAAGTGTCTTCCCATGGTGGCTGGGGAGTGTGACTAAAGCCTGGCCACAGGAACATGTGGATCAGAGGCAGTGGGGGAGCCCCAGAAACCCCCAGTGGGGGACATGAGCACCAGTGCAGCCCCTCTCAGGGCTGTCCTGGGGAGTCTCAGCCTGGGGCACACCTGAGCTAAAGGGAAAGGCTGTATGGACTGAGAGGGGTAAGGGGTACAGGACACAGTATGGGACACAGAGGAAGAGCATCTTGGAATTGCATAAGACTTACCATGGGATCTTTAGAGGAGGAAAAATGCAGGGGGAAAGGGAGGGATCTTGGTGGTTTGGAAAGGAATAAGGGTGGAAAAACACAATTATAAGGGGATAAATGGGGCCAGTGACATGTCAAGGGTTGGCTGGTTGCTTTGTCTGGCTGGCCATGCCCTGCACCTGGTCAGAAGGGCTTGTCTTCTCCTTGAACTCCACTTCAGAGGCTTTTCATGAGTGAGAGACTTTGCTCTGTGTGCACATGTGTGTTGGGAGTCGAGGTAAATCACTGGTGAATGTCAAGCTGGAGTAACAGGTGAGTAGGATAAAAGGCTTTAGGAGACAGATACCAAAGCAACCATAAGCCTGGTCTGGATGCTGGAGGCACCAGAAATCCCTGTATTGGCTACTGGAGGGACATGGGGTCCTGGCCAGCCACTGGGGTTATTGTGGAGCCTGGAAGTCAGCTGAGAGACCTGACTGTGTGTGTCTCTGCAAGAGCCAACTGGAGAGGAGAGGATTCAAGGACCAGCTACTGTGTAGACTTGAGTGTCTTAGGATAGTGGCTGGAGGGATCCACACTGTATAGATGTCCATATAAAATGTATAAATATAAATAACTGTATATATGTGTATATATATATAAAATATATTTTTTAAAATGTATATATATATATATATATATATATTCCATTAATGGGCTTTCATCATGATCTGCCAGAGAGCAGAACAGGATGAGGCCCTTGGAGCTGGTTGCATTTGTGTGTGTGTTGAGTGTTTCTGTGGAACTGATCACGTGTATACCCAGATATGTGCTGAGTGTGCTTGTGCTCATGTGCCTACTGGGAACACACACTGAGCCCCACTGACAGCTGGCCCTGGGGCCAGGGACCTGCAGCAGCCTTGCCTCAACTGGGCCACAGGATTTGTCAGCCTGTGATAGTGACCTGTTCACTTGGGCCTGCAGTCGGGTGGGAGCCAAGGATAGTCTCTGCCAAGACTGTCCTACTGCCTGAGCAAAAGGGTTGAAAGAGAGAAAATGCTCCTTTTAATGTCTTCAAGCTTACAAACTCCCTCTCAGTCAAGGCTGGATGATGACATGCAGCTAAATCCCCCATTCCCAGCACCCAGGCATATACACCTTGCAACACTGCTTGGTTCAGCCACACCTGAGCTGGCAAAGTTGCTTCCAATGGCATCAAATGGCTCAGAAACCAGTCATGGGTGTGATTCATGAACTGAGTGTTTGTCTACAGATCTGTCCCCTCAACAAGCACAGCCTGAGGGATGTGCTGAGACAAGTCCTCTCCAAAAGCTGTGTTGCCCTGGCACAGGAGGTAGCTGTCATAAAGCATGTCTTGGGCAAGTGAGCAGATTGAAATGTGAACACATCAACAGTGCAGAGGCAGTTTCAGTTATGGACAAGTCCACTAGCAGAGATGAAGGTTTCAAGACCTTAGGGACACACAGAATTTAGTTTTGGCAAAAACTTGCAGTCTTTCCTCCTTTTCATATGCTGCTCTGAGTTGCTGTGGAGGAATACCACAGCCCTGTATCTCCATCAAAATATAACAAATTACAGGCTCTTGTATCACTTTGACATTCTCTGAGTGATTGCAGAGGTAGAAGATGATTAATTATTTAAAACAGATGCAGTACATTTCACAAAATGAATTTAAGTGTCAAGACATTATGAAGAAAACTGAGACAAAACCTAAGAGAATCTATTTTCATAAAACAGAACATGCTTCCTGTCTGAAGATAATTTTGAGTAAACAGATGAATTAGTAGGTAGACTGATAGATTGTCCACTAGGAAGACCTATTTACATAAGAAACTAATGCAAAATGGAGAATGGTTTTGCTAAGCAAGACATATTACCCTCTCTCCACTGCATCTGCAAAACAGGCAATGAAAAGGAGAGAACACATGGAGCTTTTTTAGTTCCAAACTGTTCCTCCTTCCAAAACCCTGTACTGGGTGCTGTGCAGGGAGGTTTTTGCTAAAGCACTGCTGATATATCACTTTGTAGATATCCCTGAAGTCTACAGGTTCTTCCTACATCTCTGCACAAAACACATTCTAGACTGTCATGGCTTTTGTGGCTTATCATGGTCTGTAGAGCTCTATGGGGGGAAGTTAGGTCCTTTATCAAATGGGATCTGGAGGAGGTGTTTGAAGACATGAGTGTCCAAGATCTTGTCTGTTCTTTTCCCAACTAAGTCAGCTTGTCTACAAACCATCCCTTGATGACATTCTTAAGCATGCAGGCTACTACAACACTATTTTATGGAATGCATAAAGTATCTTTGCAATGAAAATGGAAAATTGCTCTCACATACTGTTTTCTTATTGTTATGTACTGACTTTATTTATTTATTAGTTCTTATTTCTACTGAATACATCAATAACATTTATTTGCATATTTGCTTCACTGAAATCCCAAATTGTACTGTATAACATCATATTCACCTAATATAATATGAATTCCCCTGCTGTTTCAATTGGACAACTGTGGTGATGGGGAGCAAATAGTGTTTTTCATCTTAGAAATGGCCCTGGTGAATGATATATGAACTTCATTTAATTTCCATCTTCTGTTCCATAGTATTGCTTTCCTTTGTTTTTTATTTTCCTAATAAATATTAATGTTTAATATTTAAATACACTAAAGTTTAAAAAAAAGGTTAATAAAACAGTTTCCTCTCCCTCTCTTTCTTCTCCTTTCCCCTCCAACACTGGCAGCATTATTGAAGTGAGGAGAGCACTTTGGCTCAAGCTTAGCCTGAGTATTGACTGCTGGCAGTTTGCTTCTGTATGGATTCATCACTATTAACTTTTGTTCCAAGCTTAAGATACTGGCATGTATCACTTTCCAAGTATCGGTCTCCTACAGATTTTCTAGCTCTTCAATGGCTAATATCTGAGTTCCTCCACAGCTAATGTCTGAGCTCTTCCCATGAGTGAGTACAATACCCATGCCAGCAGGCCTGTGGGTAGGAGCCCAGCATCACCTGGCAGGTGTTCCTGCACTGGGGTCTGCACAGGATCCTAGGGACACATTCCTGAGTGGGAAAGGTGAACTAGCACCCTGCTGCCATGGGGTACTGCTTCTTTCCAGCTACTTGGCAGTGCAGACACACACATCCTCTTGTGTACAGCCATGCAGACATAGCCTGAGGTGGAACAGAGAAGCAACCCCGGATACAGATGCCTCAGGATAATACACCGACTGCTGGATCACAAAGCAATGCTAAAATACAGAACAGGAAACTATCCAGCCTGTATTTCTCTTGGGAGACAGATGCCCTTAAATATGGACTCCAGCCAAATCAATTTCTTAGCCACATAGTAAACATCTCTTGAAAAAGTGCTCTGAGACAGATACAGAGGGAGATCGTTGATTTTTTTGATAGCAGTGGCAAAAAACTGAATTTATACAGGTTAAGAAAAGATGATGAAAAACCTCCCGAGTTTCTCTTTTCCAGTTGCAGAGGAGTATACAATGGAAACAGATTGCCAACTTTCTATTTCCCATAAAAAACTCAAAAATATTAATGTTAAGAAACAGAAACTAAGGTCAGTGTAACAAGAGTTTAATTCAGAGATATGTTCAGTGAATACTGGGAGTGAAACCACTTATCCTTATCTTGAACAAAACACCCTTCTGGAGGAAAGCACTTGTTTATTTAGACTGAAAACAGACACCAGCCAATATGCTGCCCAGTGTCCTACAAAGCATCAGGTAGTGTGAGCTCTGATTCACCCAAGTGGGCTGAACTTTCCAAGTAGGGGGAGCAGTAAGTGCTTAGAATCCTTGCAAAACTGCCTCCCTCCAGTTCAGTGCTCCACATCAGAGGCACCTGAGACACCTGTGCTCTTTAACTTATCTGCAGACTAATCCTCCCCACCCACACATGCACATACTGGATGGAAATAACAATTGAAACCTATCTACATAAATACAGCTCTTTGAAAGGCTCAATTGATGCTACTACCTGAATCAGGAGAGCACTTACCACAAAACACAAGCCCAAGTTGCATGCAGGGGCGGGGGTAGGAGAGTTTTAAAGTTTGGGTACAACATCAGGTTGCACCGAGGGGATTATTATAGACAGAGGGGAGAAGAAATTGAGGTTAAGAATGGTCTAGGAGACAAAAGGGAAAGGGCATGGAAAACAAGAAAAAGAAAGCTCCAGGAAGTAGATGATTCACAGTTACTTTAGGCAGCAGTTTGAGTTTCTCAGTTTGAAGATGGAAATAACACCTACTTATCACCAAGAGATGGGCTGGTAATTCATGTTGAAAAGCACTCAGAGATTCTTGGAAGAAAGGTACTTTTGGAAATGTCATCCTTGAAGCATTTGTTGTTATGGCACAGTGTGATTGTGGACTTCAAGCTGCTACCAAAAAGTGATGTAGAGAGAAAGCAGCAATCCATCCAATACTGAATACTTGGCCAGCCCCAAAATTTCTACCCATTATCATCAACAGACAAATAATGGTGGGAAGAGTGGGTAAGAAAAAAATCTTAATTGTGTATTTTGCTAGGTCTCTCACCTGGAAAAGCTCATTTGCAAAGTGTACAGCTCCAGGTCCATAATCAGTTTAGAAATTTGTCTTTGTTCTCATTTTGTTTCCTCCCGGGAAACTTTAACCAGGCTGCCAGAGTGATGACAGCAGCATCAAGGAAGGCAGAAAAACCAAGTGACAGACTTCCATGTTCTCCTAGTTCATGACAGTTACACTCAATTAGCGCGGTACCTTTACTTCAGGATCAGAAGGGGTTTGCCTTAGAATATTTCTCTGTCCATTTCTGTGTTTCAGCATGTGTCTTCAAACCCTGCACATTACTTGTCTGCTTCCAGCCTTGTGCCTTTAATCTCGGCTCATAACTCAATTCTTTGGGCTGCCAGGACTCACTGTTTCTCAGAAGGAAGGAATGGGGAGTTGCACCCAAAATCTTTACATTTTGGTCCATCTCTGTGCCTCTCTGAGATGTTCTGCTTAGGTTGACAGTATGTCTCAGTCTCTTTCCAGATTGTTAATGACTTGCAAAGTTGACAGCATGGTTGCTGGCATTCCCTCTTCTTTATGTCCTCTGCCTGCAAGTGCTACAGAAAGACAGAAAAATTTACCATACATTCAGTTGATAAGAACAAAGAGGTGTAGAAACTGAAGTCTAGTCTTTTTCTCTACTTTTAAGGTAGGAATTCAATCACGAACTGGACTATCCTACCCCAAATCCAGGCTGGTTAACCCCAGTTTATTCACCTGTGCCTGAAGAAGAGGTGGAGATAGCACTGCCTCCATTGCACTCTATGCTATACATTGCATTCCTGATGCATATATGGAACCAAGCCTGGGCCAGCTTTACAAATGAATCCTAAAGAAAGTCAGACCTGCTCTGCCAGTCAGAAACCTGCTGCTATTAGCACAGCAGACTATTGGATATTTGTGTGGTGACACACTTCCCTAAGGACACCCTTCAAGGAAGCGTATGGAAGGAAACTTTGTCAGCACAGCTGTTTGTCACTGAGTCTTACTACCAGGAACCTGGGATTAGATTCACTAAAACACATGTTCTTGTGCTTGTCCCAGTAGTGCTGGTTTTTCTGTCCTAGCCTCTGTGTAACTCCCTTGAACAAAAAACCTCCATGGAGAATGGTAGCTTGGTCATTTCCATTTCTCAGGACTGGTTCCACATCTCAAACTTAGAATTGTTCTCTTCAGCCTGTATTGGAGGTGGAGAAAGAAATAAATCCAGTTTTCAAGTGTGATGCTTTGCAGATAAGGGATGTTTTCCTCCTATAACATATAAGCACAAACACAACAGCAACAAAGTTATCTGCTTACCTTTCCACATGATGAAATCCAACCACAAAATAATGTTCCCTTCTCACAAAATTTGGCAGTGCCTGTAGTGTTTTTTTCCTCCTCCTTTCCTCATGTAATGCACTTGGTTAATGATCTCCAGGCCTCTATCATCACCTTCTTGTGTCTTGGCAGAACAGCGCAGGTAAGCATATGCCCCAATGCTGGCAGCCTAAGCTTTTCCTTCTGTAGTGTTAATTGTCTCCTTGCCTGGAGTAGTTTCTTCTTAATACATTAGTTCTATCTTGGCAGCCACTGGAATAATAGGTATTGTGAGGCAGAACACTTTGATTTCCAGAACCCAAAAATCAAGGATGTTTTGCTGTAAGCCAGTCCTGTCCATGAAGAAGCACATAAAAGTAACATCTGTAGATGTCTACATCCTTGTGGAACTCTGGGCAGAGATCTCAGTAACCCACTTTGTCCTTCACTGACACATCCAAGAGAATGAAGAATCCACATCCAAGAATCATCTCTTCCACTTCTATCTCTGTGTCAGTAGTGTCAGCATTGGCTCATGGGACTTGGGAAGGTGTTCATGGCACAGAGCAAAGAAGAAGCATATTTTACCACAGGGGTGATCTCCAGCTACAGCTAACTTTCTCCTAAAAGCAGCCACTCCTTGAAAATAAAGATGAAGTACAAAATGGCATATTCCCAGGATATGTTTGGGGTTTTTTTTAAGCTTTTGTGAAGGGTAGAATGAGGAAAGGAGAGAAATTCCATTAGTTTGGAATTTCCCTTATCTCCTTTTTTCTCCCTATACTCCTGTCTTACCTTTCTTCCCTATATTTTTTTCTGTCTTTTAATTTCTCTGACATCACACTTTTCTGAAATTGTGACTACCCTGTTCTTACCTAATATTAAAAATCAAAAAGTTAAGGTATAAGCCAAATCTGTATGTAGCCAAGACTCCTGCAGTACCCTGTATTTCTGTTTTAGCATCTCAGATATTGTTTATGGTCAGTGTTCAGTCCATAACAGATTTTTTTTTTTTTTAGATTGAATGACAATTTTGTGAGTGAGATGGAATGTAAAACACGGTAGTGAATAAATTTCCAATTTGGTTTTATTGACATTTTTTCTGCTGTGATCTGTTAGTGGAGTTCTACAATGGCAACAGCTCTTCTGTGTGCACCCATGCTGCTTTTGCTCATAGATCAGTGATCACGTGGGAATTAAGAAAGTGCTCTCAGTCCTCATAGAGTCGTGGTTAATTTATATGAAATAGAAGTTTGTTAGACTTACAGGATAGTAATTTCCACCATCAACTGCCTTCCCTCAGACCAGTTTCTTCTAATATTGTTGCTGCCTCAGCTTCCTCAGGTCACAGGTTCCCCTACAGAGAGAGCTGACTACCACACTTCAAAGACCACCATGAAAACCACAGTAATTAAAGGAATAGGTTAATGTATCTTAATATAGCAAATAAATCTACATGTAGAACCATATGACATCATTGCTTTTTAAAGACATCTACTTTACTGCCAATAAAGTGGAAATTACACAAATCATTAACAAATCACAACATGTTTACTTCAGAAGTTTCCTTGTTCCTATGGCAAAAAGCTCATCCTGTGCGAGCACTTCAGAATCCAGTGTGCCAACTCCCTGGTGGAATGTGGGCTGACAGTGCTGGAGTGTGAAACAGGAGTAGACCTGCAAGAGAGACCCTCCAAACATCACTTTTCAGATCTGCTGAGGCATCTCAGATGAATGAATTGCAGAATCAGAGAATGGATGACCCTGCCCTGCTCAGAGCAGGATCAACTACAGCAGGTTGCTCAGGACTGTGTCCAGTTGGCTTTTGAATATGCCCAAGGATGGAGACTCCACAGTTTCTGTGGGCAGCCTTTTCCAGGGTCTGACCATCCTGAAAATAGTGGAATGAAGTACATCCACTGGAGAGTCTAAAGAAAAAGAACTTCCCACTGTTAAGGATATTATCTTGAACTCCAGATAGAGAGACTAAATTCCATGCTATCTTGGCATTGGACAAGCAATTTTTACTCTGTCTCAGTTTTCCTGGTAGACAAAGACTGCAAGGTGTCTGCAGTCAGTAAAAACTGAGAACAAAGGGAACCAGAGGGTGACAAGTTTGGTCTCTCTGCAGAGAGAACTGTTTCCAAAGGCATCACTGGTGAGGTAGATATGTAACATCATGAGTATCCATAAGACTTATATGGTCAGCTGATTTATTTAATTAAGCTACAGAAGGGTTTTTCAACTGAGATGAGGTGGTGTAGGTCTAAAAATTCTTGCCTACAGATGAGGCACTTGTTTTTATTTAATTTGAACTCAGCTGGAGACAAATGGCCACTTTAATTTACTGTTGTGGTATAATTTTACTCTGGCAACCCATATTTCCTGAGTCCTATTAAAGTATGAATTTTATAGTCTTACTCTAAGAACTGGAAAAACTTAAAACAAACAGCTTCTAACTGACCTCTCTTATTCCCTGGAAGAGCAATGCCAGTGGATCCCATACAGCTCTTTAGTCATGAAAGCATTTCTTTTTTGGGATGGTGTGCTTTCATGTGCACTGTACTTAGCACAAACCTCTGTATGAAAACACACAGGTCATTTCACCTTCTCCTGCTGTGCCTTGGCATTCCAGTTTCTAGGTAGATCAGTCTGGATTGTCTGCTGAGGGCATTGATCCCAAGGGGCTCTGAGAGTTAAACTCTGCATTCCTCCAGGAACGCTGGAAAGCAATGGACCTATGGTGACACACAGCAAGGTCTGGTTCCTAAATGTGCCAGAAACTCTTATCTTAGGGGGACAGATACCATTTCTGCCCGTTCTCTCACATCTACTCAGAGCTTTTCCACACTAGCCTGTGAAATGCTCATATTTCACTGCCTCTTGCCTTCCTCACTTCGCTGAGAAGCTTTGCCTGCGTGAGGACTGCAGGATGCTGGATGCTGGCATTACAAGCCAGCACGCAGGACTTTGTGTGCCATTAGAGGACACGTGGCTCCCTCAGCATGTTATGCCACAGCAGGCAATGTACTTACTTGCCTACTTACTGACAAAAAGGAGAAAGATTGCCTTCCCCACTGAGCTTTCATGCTTTTGGTACAGATTTACGCTTGAACACAAATTGTCTGAGTTACAGACATGCCCTTTAGAAAATCGACTTAGAAGAAGAGCAGGGGGGAATATAATCTGGAAACAATGTCCAGTAATTGACAGGTATTGTCTTCTCAACCAAAAAATGCCACTTGGATTAAATAAAAAATACCCAAAACAAAATCTGAGTTTTAATCTCAAAACCATCCGCACAAACAATAAAAGCAAACAAGTGGTGTCTTCTTTGTCCTACTTCATGCTTCTTCCTCAATCATACAGACATATGTGGTGCAGCAGAACTAACGGTCTGCTTAGAGAGTGCACATTTTGGGATAACTAGGAGTGAAGATTCAGCTTGCCTAAAGAACTACAGTAAGTTAAAATTCTGCCCTAAAATAGATGAGCTGGATATATTCGCTAATTACAGATGTGTAATAACCACATTGACTTAGATGTTCCCCATAGAGGCTGTTGCTGGAGTGTAACCCAGAACAGTGAAATGAGTGTGATCTCAGCCTGAGTTGGTCACAGGGCTGAGACTCATGATATAAAGCTTCTGGAAAAAAGACTTGTAACGCATTTGAAACCCTTGGTCAAGGAGTTACATAGCCTTTGCCAAAGTCTGTCTTGCAAGGTGGGAGATGAAACATCAGGCACTTTGCTTTCAGTGCAACTGTGTGGAAGCCTAGAGATGTGAGACTTGAAAAATAAGCGTGAGCCATTAAGTTATGGCTCAGACCATAATTGGGTGCTGCAAATATATGTGTACTGCTCAGTTACAAGAAAAATTCATGCTATGGATTTAACTTGAGCAAGCTGGACGTTTGTGGAGTAATTCCTTTGCACAATTTGGAAGCTGGAACCAGCAGACAATTTGGATGAGGTGACCCTGCTTTGAAGCCTTTAAAGAGTGAAGCAGTATGAATGTGGGACACTCGAGGCACACGGGTAATTGCCAGCAGCACTCTGGGCAACAATAGAGCCGTGTGCTTTGAAATGAATAAACTAGTTATTTACCTGCCTTCCGTGACACAGCACAGATGAGTCGATACACACAACTGCTCATTTGCATTATTCCTTTTTCTATTTAACAAAACATTTTGCTCCTGAAAAGACAAAACCAAACACTCAGGCATGGTTCAAAAGTCAAATACAAGCGGAATCGGAAATATATTTAAGCAGCACCTCTCACGCCGGATGAAGCAGTCGCAGCTTCTCCCGCGGCCGCCGCAGAGGCGGATTTTTCCAGCGGTGTTTTTTTCCAGCTGCGGAGCCGCAGGGAGCAGGCGCCGGGCGGTGCAGGGCGCAGAGCTGCCGCGAGAGGGCGCTGCGGCCCCGCCGTGAGCGCGGCGCGGCCGAGCCGCGGGGGGAGCGGCGGGTCGGTGGGACTGACACCGCACCGGGGAAATCCCCGGCAAATCCCCTCTGGCTGCCCCTCCGAGCGGCCTTTACCGCTGGGCGCTGGGGAGAAAGTGGCTGCAAGCTGCCAGCGCACCACCGCCAGGAGGACATGGCAGCAGGGGGCTGATTCCCACACAGTTTTGTGAAGAATTGAAGCCTGTGAGCGGTGACAACTGATTGAAAGGGACGATGCAAGCCAGAAATTTGTCTCTCTTGCAGGCCATAGGTACTGAAGAACATCCATGTCTATGTCTACACTTTATTGCTGAATTCTTTAAAAAATCAGTTTGAATTTATTATGTTCACATAAGATATGCTGTACAAACCCCTGTAAGATCAAGGTACAAATCGATCCGTCAGCATCCAGGGACGTGCTCTTTTGACTGGGAGAAATGGGTACTACAAAAATCTCACGGAAAATGAATTTTATTTCAATGTCTAGGGTTAAACGAACCTTTTACCTATTGACACACACCCCTCTGTAAGAGTCTGCTGCAAGTAACTTGTCAGGCAATTTGATGTACTCAGTGATGCATTCACTCTCCAAGTGGGTATTTTAAAATACAATTTTTAATAACAACGGTATTGTACAAACCACTCATTTTTGTTCCATTCACTAATGCCAGTGCTGGCTAGGAAAACGGGACACTTCGACTCAAACCCCGAGAGGCAGTAGCCACAGGACATCGTCTGTGTGGGAAAGCTCGCAGGGAAGAAGTTTGGGACACCACCCGGCTAAGCAGCGATAGCTGCAACAGGGACCCAGCGCGTCGCTGCCGGCGGTGTCCGTGTGTCCCCCGGCACTGCGGCCAGCCCAGCCCAGCCCAGCCCAGCCCAGCCCAGCCCAGCCCAGCCAGCTCCTCCTGCGGAGGGACTCGCACCCTGCCCTCCCAGCAAGCCCCCACTACAGGGCTCTGCGCCCCTTTATTTTCCACGTTCATTTTTTTCATTGCTGTGACTTCCGATATCCCTGTAAATTGAGACCCAAAGGCCAGTTCAGTTCAAGCCTGCTGCTTCTCCCGGTTTACAATTCCTCCGCTCCTTTTGGCCAAGAGCTGGCGAGAGTCGAATATGATGAATTTTTTAAGGAAGGGAGTCGAGCGCTTTTCCAGGAGCACCCAGCGGACGCTTTTATTTTATTCAACCACCTGCAATACTCTCCGTTCACTTTGCCCGGGCTTTAAAAGCATCACTGGGACGCAGCGGTGCTCGCCGTTCCTCTCGGGTGCCCGCCCAGCCTCTTCACACCGGCCATCCCGAGCGGCGAGACTGCGGCGGGGACCGGCCCTGCCCTGCCCCGGCGCCGAGCCGGGCTCTCGCGGGGCCGGGAGGGCTCACACCGGGGCCGGGAGGGCTCACACCGGGGCCGGGGGGGCTCACACCGGGGCCGGGGGGGCTCACACCGGGGCCGGGAGGGCTCTCGCGGGGCCGGGAGGGCTCACACCGGGGCCGGGGGGGCTCACACCGGGGCCGGGCGGGCTCACACCGGGGCCGGCAGGGCTCACACCGGGGCCGGGAGGGCTCACACCGGGGCCGGGCGGGCTCACACCGGGGCCGGCAGGGCTCACACCGGGGCCGGGCGGGCTCACACCGGGGCCGGGGCGCTCCGCGGCCGCCCCAGCGCGGCTCCGCCCGCCGCGGCCCCGGGCCCGCGGCCCGGCCCGGCCGCTCCCCCGCCCGCCGCGGCCCCGCCTCCCGCCCGCGGCCGCCCGCCAATCGCAGCGCTCTCCGCCGGGGATGACCTCACTCCTTGCCTTCCCATTGGCCAGCTATATTAAGAAAGTCGCGAGCGCCTTTAAATAGCGGCGCCGGGCCGCAGCTTGCGGCAGTGGCTGCGCGGGGCGGCTACGGCGCGGGTGTTTGCGGTGAGGGCGAGGACCAGGACCGGCGGCATCGCTTCCACCGCAGAGCTCCGGGGCCAGCGGCGCTGCCCTGCGGTCGTAGCGCTCCCGCGAGGCAGGGTACGGCGGCGCGGTGCCGGTGAGCAAAGAGAGCAGGGCGCGCCCGCCTGCCTGCGCGGGCCGGCTCGCCACGGTGCCCTGTGAGAAGCGAGAGGGAGCGGGAGGCGGCGGCCGCGGGGAGGAGGGCGCTGCCATCGTCCTGCTGCACGGCAAGGCCAGCTTGGCGAGCCTGGCCATGGCTGCCATCCGCAAGAAGCTGGTGGTGGTGGGGGACGGTGCCTGTGGCAAGACTTGCCTCCTTATCGTCTTCAGCAAGGACGAGTT
Organism: Anomalospiza imberbis; assembly: GCF_031753505.1. Lineage (NCBI taxonomy): Eukaryota > Metazoa > Chordata > Aves > Passeriformes > Viduidae > Anomalospiza > Anomalospiza imberbis. The sequence goes on along the minus strand of NC_089683.1, from coordinate 10,158,012 downwards.
CCCCGAGGTCTACGTGCCCACCGTCTTTGAGAACTACGTGGCGGACATCGAGGTGGACGGCAAGCAGGTGGAGCTGGCCCTGTGGGACACGGCTGGCCAGGAGGACTATGACCGCCTGCGTCCCCTTTCCTACCCGGACACCGATGTCATTCTCATGTGCTTCTCTGTGGACAGCCCGGACTCGCTGGAGAACATCCCGGAGAAGTGGGTGCCCGAAGTCAAGCACTTCTGTCCCAACGTCCCCATCATCCTGGTGGCCAACAAGAAGGACCTGCGGAACGACGAGCACGTGCGGAACGAGCTGGCCCGCATGAAGCAGGAGCCGGTGCGCACCGAGGACGGCCGGGCCATGGCCATTCGCATCCAGGCCTACGACTACCTGGAGTGCTCGGCCAAGACCAAGGAGGGTGTCCGGGAGGTCTTCGAGACTGCCACCCGGGCAGCCCTGCAGAAGCGCTACGGCACCCAGAACGGCTGCATCAACTGCTGCAAAGTCCTATAGGGCGTGTCTGGAGCGCGGCGCTGGGCACAGCGCCTGGGTCACCTGTTGGCAGGTGGAGACGAGCTGGGTTATACACGCACACGGCATCTGCCTGTCCCCTCCGCTAGGGACTGGCTGTGGATGGGGTGGGGGCTAAGGGAGGGAGCGCGTTCCTTGAGCCTTGGCCAAAAAGGGTTGTGCTTGCTCAGCCGTGGGGACAGAGGGAGGGGGGGATTGCATGCCCTGAGTCTTGGGAATAAAGTGGGGAGAAGCCTTCTCCTACCACTGGCCCCTGCGAGTTAGTCGTGGACTCAACAACAAAAAGCTGCTGAGACTGGACTGAGCAAACCTTGCACCCGGTTCTGCCCCTTTGCCAACACCTGCTGCTCCCTGCTCCCGGGCAGCCTCCTCTCTTTTGCAAGAGGAGGGCGGTGGAGCTGAGATGCTCGAAGGGACTTCTGCCTCCTGCCTGCATGTGCCTCCACCCAGGCGAGCTGGGGAAAGGGGCTGCCTCTCCCGGGCTGCCTGCAGCATCCTTGCTTCTCCCTCACATGTTTCAGCCTGAGCCTGACCTGCTGTGGAAATTAGTGCCCTGAAGACCGAGACTGGGAGGGGAAGGGAGGGTCATTCCAAGCGAAGCCTGTATATATGTTACCTTTTTTGTCTTGTGCAAACTGGGGTAGTGCAGGGGGTGCTTATTTAAAGTGAGGTGGGGAGGGGGTGCCCAGGTGGGACTTGTGTTGTGCAAAGGAACTTGTCCTGAGTGACTGATGCCTGCTGATAACAGGAGCCATGAACTGACTCCAGCTGCAGAAGCCACCAGGCCAGAAAGTAAAGCTGAACTGTCCTGCTTGCTGGATATCCATCTCCTGACACATGAGACAGGATGAGCAAGGGGATGATATTGCCATATTATGATTTTGGTGCCTGCTCCTTACTTTTAATGTTGTCTCCTGCAAGTGTGTTGATTTGGGTTTATTTAAAAGTTTATTTTCAAAAGATGTTACTTTGCACAACTCGGTGGATTTTTTTATGTTTAAATTAAACACTCAATGCACTCATCATCTGCATACAACACTGTAGCATTGGAAACATTCTTACTCAGTAACCTCATCTGGGTCTTGTTTAAAATTGATTTCAACACAAAACCACTGTATATTTTTGCCTTGGAAAAAAAAAATGGGTGAAAGCACTGTTACTTACGCAGTGAGTACATCAGACTTTAGTACTAAAGGGCAGTTTAAAGAATCAAGGTTTATTTAAAACTTATTTTCACAAGGTGGCCAACCTGGGTGAAAATAATTTTCTGTTTCTCTGGTTCAGAGAACAAATGTATCCATTTATGTTTGTTTACTTCCCTCCCTCTTCCCTCAACAGTGGTACTGAGACTGTTTTTAATAAACTGACATGGCAAAAACTGAGATGTATATGATGTTTACATAAAACTATAGTGTATGCAGTTTTTTATGTAAAGTATTAAAAGATTCTATGCTGACACTTGTGAGAGCAGTGTTGTAATTCATGGAGACTGTCCTCTGGTTGCAGCAATATACCTGGATATTGTTGAACTTGACCAGAGTTTGCCCCTTGCCTACACATTATTTTATTTGGCTTTTTTCCACTGGGTGAAATACCTGTCTGGCAGCTTTTAGAGGTTGGTGGTTTTAGTTCCCTTTGGGGGAGCTGCTTCCTTAGTTTTTTTCCTGTGCGTGGCATATGGAAATGTATTCAAAAGTCAAGGTGGTGACTAATCCATCCTTGTTGCCGTTGAGCACGGGCAGCCTCTGTGGCTTGTGCTTGGGCTCCCCGTGAGCTGCTGTTGCAGCAGAACAGGCACAACACTGAAAAGTTGCACCAGCTGCAAGGATTATTTTTCAAGGAAGTATTTAGATAAAAGCAGGTTTTTTTTTTTTAGTGGTCTCCCTATGCTTGAAGTGCATGGCCCCACTTGCTGTAGCAGAGCACGGGGGCAAACACTGCTCTCTGTTGACCCAGCAGTCTCCAAAGCTGCCTGGATGGATTTCCCAATTGCTGGCCTCATTAATTCCCATGGCAACCTATGAAGTCCGGGCCTCTCCGTGTCAGGGATCCCCAGCAGGGCATTGTGCCTGTCCTTTCCCTCTTCTTGCCTGGGCAGGTGCGCAGGGCCCTGTGCTGCTGCCTGTGGCTTTGGCTCCTGGCAGGAAGAAGTGGCCTCATGCAAAATGTGATTGTTGCTAAACAATAAGACCTATGCCCAAAGTGGTGTTGTTTCCTATTTTTTCCCTGGAAAAGCTTTCTCAGATAGCTTAAAGGGAATCTCAGGACAGGCTTCTATTTTCATAAATATCTTTTCCACCACTTTTGCAGAGATGTGAAAAGAAAGTTCAGCTTTTTCAGATTTTGACCTATGAGTATCTGCTAGTGTACATACAGTTCAGAAATGTTAACAAATGCTATCAAATAGCAAGGCAAGCAAAACACATGGAGTGGCTTTTGCTCATTTGCTCACAGAGGGCTGAAAGTGATGGGGCTTTTCAGGCAGACTGACATAGAAATAACAGGTTCCTTGTTCAACACCTGGAAAGTCAATCAGCCATAATGTGAAAATACTACAGTACATGCTCAGTCCATGCTGTGAGTTTATTACACTGTTTCCTATGATCTTTAATGAAAGACAGATGCATTTTCACATAGCCAGTTTGTCAGGATTTCTTGAAAGGTACCTAAGTCCTAGGTTTTGGGTATCTTTCTCAAGTCTCCTGATATTCAAATTTCAATTTAAATTCTCTGGATAGTCAGTGTGTGAGTTTCTTATCTTCAATCTGAGAATGTTAAAATCAAACATCCTTTGAAAGAGATCTCAGTTTTGGATGCTTAAAGGGCCATGGCCAAAGGGGCCCTCATTCTTGCAGGGGGACTGAAACCCCCAGCTCCTTGGAGGATAACATTCTTACACATGATGCCAGCCATTGATGTTAAACCTGCACCACAAACCTTCTCATTAAAATGATTGCAATAGCTGAAAGCCTTATCAATTCAGTTAGACTGCAGCAATAACTAATCTTCTCAAAACCTCAAAGGAGAAAGCATTAATATTTGTATTTTAAACGCTGGGAAATAGGTTAGCATTGCATCCCTGTATAATTAACTATACCAATATTTTCCACTGAGGTGCTTACAAGGTAATTACATTCATTATTTCCAATTGGATCTTTGCCCAAGTCAGGGATACAGCCTCTGGCCCAAGGGGGAAAAGCTGCAAGAAAGCACATTTTGGTTTTAACTGAGCATGACCTTTCTCTGCTACTTGTGAAGCTGAGTAAGCCGTCAGGGTGAGATCACTGTGGGAGTCCGCCCATTGGGGTCATATGGTGGGATCAGAGCTCTAACAGAACTCCTTTACTTTGTGTCACATTGCTGGGCTTGCTTTGGTGGAGGGGAAACATAAGGTGTGGCATATCCCACCCTTCATGACTCAGACACTCAGGGCCAGGCTGATGCCCCACAGTGTGAGAGTGTCACACTGACCAGCTCCATCTGACACCCCGCCAGGGCCAGGCTGACGCCCCACAGCGTGAGAGTGTCACACTGACCAGCTCCATCTGACACCCCGCCAGGGCCAGGCTGACGCCCCACAGTGTGGGGATGTCACACTGACCAGCTCCATCTGACACCCAGCCAGGGCCAGGCTGACGCCCCACAGCGTGAGAGTGTCACACTGACCAGCTCCATCTGACACCCCGCCAGGGCCAGGCTGACGCCCCACAGTGTGGGGATGTCACACTGACCAGCTCCATCTGACACCCCGCCAGGGCCAGGCTGACGCCCCACAGCGTGAGAGTGTCACACTGACCAGCTCCATCTGACACCCCGCCAGGGCCAGGCTGACGCCCCACAGCGTGAGAGTGTCACACTGACCAGCTCCACCTCACAGCTGCATCTGCCCAAGTGTACCCAGACAGTCTTGCACCACTGGGGCCAGGCAGGCACCTGAGCTCAGGGCAGGTGCCTGACAACCTACACTCTGTATTCAGATAGAGGATTGGTTTCATCTGGACCTCCCCTTGCTTATCTTCATCTGGTCCCCTAATTCATATCCATCTGATCCCAGTCTATCTGCTGTAACCTTTTAGCAGGAGAAGCAGTGATTTGAGCAAGTCAGAGCATCAAAGGAAGGTCAGCCATCGACTCACCTCACAGTCCTTGTGCACACTGCTGGGCACAGAGGCCTTTGCCAGTTGAGTCCACACACTACACAGATGTCCTCAGCTGAGGAAGGTTGTAACCTTCCCTTACTCTGTTCGCCATGAGTTCAGCTTCTGCTAAAGTTGTTTTTTCTCATGCAAGCCAGAACCCTGTGATGGTGCTGTCACATCCTTACCAGCAAACTCTGGAAATGTAGAGGCACCTTGCTGAAAGGCCCACTCATCATCTCCATCATTCTCCATTCAAGAGAGGAGGCCACTTGTGCACTCCCACAAGGTTCCTAGGCTGAACCCTCTGGCAGTGTGAGGGTGTCTTGTCAGGGCTGAAGATGAAGCCACCCAGGGAAGGTCAGAACCACCTTTTGCTCTTCTTTTCAGTCTACCCACAGCAGCTGTAAGTAGCCCTTGCATGATCAAATAGAGAATCTCTGTATGGAAAGCACAGTCCATAGGGTATGTCAAACACAGAGGAAGTCATCTTTGGTGGGAGAAAGAAGCAATTAAATCTCCTTGGTACTTTTGACAGAATGTTTGATGAAGCACTTGTTATGCATTGGAATTAGGCTCTTTATCCTTGCTAGTTTTTTTAACCCTCATGTACCTCCACACACTCCAGGGGCATTGCACAAGTGCAGTTGCAGACTTTAAAGCAATGTCCTCTTAGTGGCTTTCTGGATTTGCAACAATAAATTAGTTTAGCTCCATTTGCCTTACATTATGTTGGATGGGCTACAAATCCTTTTTAGCAACTCAGTATGATGCCTTTAGTTTCTTCTTTCATATTTTCCAGATTCTGTACTGTATTAGTACCTAACTCTGAACTTCATATAAAGTGTTAGCAAGTTCCCTTCACAGTTTAGTCAGACAAAACAATCCTTTTCCAGCCCCAGAACCAAGGACACTGTTGCAGCTTCAGGCCCAAAAAGTATCAACAACAGCAAATTGAGGAGAACAATCTGGGAGGATGGGACTTCACAACCTGAAGTTGTAATTGACAATTAACCCCAATATGTAAATGGACCAGAACTTATAAAAGTATGAAAACATGTGACCCATTGTCCATCTTGCATCCATCTTGGGTGTAGCCTTGGCTGGGCTCTTGTACTGCCCAAGGTGCATCCTTGGAAGGGCTTTTAATAAATACGTACTTTATTTCCTTAACACTGTCTAGCCTCTGTTCTAGGTAGCCTCTCAAGGCATCAGGTAAAGAATTTACACAAACTCCTACAGAAAGAGAAATAAAATAATTACTCTAAGGGACTCCACAAGTGTTTTATTTGAATCAGTGTCACTAACAGTAATTCAGTCACAGATTTTATTCCTTAGCTGCAGAACTAGATGATATTCAAGGTCCTTTCCAACACAAGCCACCCTATGTTTCCATGTTTTTAAGTGCTTGATTTGAGTAGCCTGATGTAATGGATGGACATTTTCTTCGATGCTACTAGAGGAAAGGAATGAGTTGCACTTCCCTCTTCCTCCCTTGAATTTGTTCCGTTTTTTGTTGAAAGCAAATTTTCTTCAGGCTTGCTCCCAGTGGCAGTGGTAAGCCAGAGTCTGTGAAAAGTAGCAGACAGGTAAATTCAGTTTTGTGGCCGTGCACACTCTGCACAGGACAGACCTCTCTCCATTTCTGTCATAGGGGCCACGAAGTTAGAGGCTTTGAAAGTCACCTTTGAAAGTGAGAGGTGTGTGTCAGCAGTGTATTACCCATCCATAATTAATAAGTTTATACCATTTGGTGTAATAACAGCTGCGGGCATATCTGCATTCCTTACATGATTATGCCCTGGTGCTAAAAGTTGGGGTTGTTAGAGGGGGTCGAAGCCAGAGGCACTGATGTGATGATACCTTACACTGAACTGTAGCTGCAGAGTAAGAACGTCAGATCGGTGCCTAGAGCACGAACTAACTCAGTGTGTACATTTCCCTCCTCACTTGCCAGTCTGTGTGGGTTTTGTCTGTGTTGCTAAATCTTGCTTTCCAGTAAAGGGGACCAGTGGGTGGGATTTTATGCTAAATGCTTAGTTCCGTTGCTTTTAGGTCATTCATCCGCTTCTGCATTCCAAGCTTGCTCTGGCAGGGCTGTAGATATGGATTTGGAAACAAAGGGGGTTTCCTGGTGGGAAATCACCCTCATTTGCATGCGAATATCCCCTTCCCTCCCGGCTGCAGGGAGAGGAGGGCGGTGGCAGTGGGGAGCCCCCAGGGCTTGGGGAGTCCCCAGGGCATGGGGAAGTGAGCGGAAGGGTCTGCCAAGGGTTTGCCCTGGAAGAGCCTTTTCTCTGCTCCTAAGCTTTTGTGCAGCGGGGTTTTTATACCACGGAGTTTGACCAGTTTGACCCTACAGCCCTTGCTCTGTGGGACTCTTCCCTCTGAGTGCACCAGCACAAGTGGGGACTTCAGGATTCGGTCCCACTTTCCTGGATTCTCTGGGGTCTTGCGTTCAAGGTTCTTACAAGAGTATTTGGACACGTTGTATTTTTGACAAATGATCAGCTTGGAAAATTTTGAGGCAAATCACTGCCCGGTGTGCATGTGTAAGAACATCGGAAAGACAAAGATAGATATATACCTTTGGGGGGGGGTTTAAACCAACCAACCATGCGTGTCTGAAAGAAACTCCAAGTTTCTAAATACTGCTTTCTAAAAATACTCATAATTAATTTCCATTTTCTCTGATAGTCATCTTGGAGGGACAGTAAAATGTTGGCATCTAGAGGCACAAGGAAACTGGATGGGAGAGAGGTCATGTCAAGACAGCATGTACAAACACGCCTTCCCAGAGTGAGGCGATGGGCAGGAAGATAGATGTATGTCTCTCTCATGTTTGCTCCTTATGGAAGTGTTCCCAAACAAGGTATCCTTCAGCTGGGGAGCTCATTCCTTCTTGATGGCGACAGAACACTTCGCATTGGCAGTGATTGCTGCATTTCACTCAAAACACTCCCAATGATTACTGAAATCAGACGCTCGAAGAAGACACACACATACACCAGTAAAGTGGTGACAAGGAAAGCAAATTGTAGTAATTATCTTGTAGCCAGGAATTTAGCGAAGGTATGCCTAATGCCTGAGCTCTTTGCTAACAGCCCTGGCTCCCAGACACCGGTGGCCTCTCCTCTTGGGTGGGCTCAGATTTAACAGCATCGTGTGAAATTCAGAGCAACTGTTCTCAGCCTATATTCATCCGGGAAGATTTCAGACTGGAAGAAGGGCTTTGGTTCCTGAGGGATTCTGTCTTTTCCAGAGGTACCTATGGGTTTAATAAAAAGCCATTCCTCTGCACATTTTTCATCTAAAAATGCTTTTAATTCTTCATCATTCCAGGGAAGCAGCTAAGTAAGGATGGCAGGATGTTGCACTTGCACTCTTAGACTGACATTACTGTAGCAGTTTTAATATGTACTCTAAGACATTGGTTCCAACCACTTTTTACTCTCCTTAGCCTAAGCATGTATTTGAAACATAAGTTTCTGTAATTTTGCATCTCACAAACTAGGCAAAGAAATAAGCCAGACATATTTTTTTTCCATCTGATCACAAGAAACTAATGACCACAGTCATTTAAAGGAGTCTGTGCTGGGCCCCTGAGCTGGATGCAGGTACCTGGCAGGTATAGGGACCCCCATTTCTCTGCACACCCTGCAGAAATGCCCACGGAAGGTTTTTTCCCTAGCTAACTGCTACCAACGCCATGCTGAAGGTGTGAAAATGCTGTGGAGAGCCCAGAGCAGCTGCCCTCAGGTGGCTGAGGGTGGGTGCCTTTGGTGCCAGCCCCCTCCTGCCAGGGGACACACTGTCACTAAGGGCTGGGGGGCTGGTGCACAGTCACCTTGCAGGGAGACAGTCTCCCTAATACCATATAGCAGACAAATTGTAAATAATGTATTGATTCACTCTGCTGGTGATAATCTCCTGAACTCTTTGTTAAATGTTGGGATTATACTGGTTTGTCTCAGAAGGTGGGTTTGTCAGCAGAGTCATTCCATATCAGCATGGTTTTTGTTGCACTGGTAAAACTCATCATGTGACTGGGGCAAGGTTTCCCTTTTGCAGATTACTTTTCTCCAAACAGGACTGTGCTGTGGCAAACTCTGCTGGCAGGATGAGGACATGAGGCTGGAAACACCAGCACACTCCACAGGCAGCAGCCAGTGGCTGGGATTGAACTGGAGATGCAGCTCAAGCTGCCATGGCTGCAAACGTTTCTTGTATCTCCTTTTGCTCCTTTGATCCGTGTAAAGATCAAGTTTCAGGGGAAAATCAGCCAGGACAAGCTGCAGAGGGCTAGAATTACAGCATATGAAGCAGCAGGGCCAGACAAGATCGCTTTCAGGCTGCAGCCGGTCCTTACTCAACTAAAGCCAGAGTCCGGGACTGAGGGAGGGCCACGTCAGCTGCTCCTGTTGTTATAGATACAGATGTTTAAAATTAAAAGCAATTGTTTATTAGTCATTCCCAAATGACTATTTCATAAAGCAGTCACACACTGGTCTCAGAACTTGCAGCTCTTCCACTAACAGACTGTGTTAAGTCTGTGCATGAATGGTTTTTAAAAACCCAAGAAAAATATGCATTCTTACGTGTTAATTTTGCAAGCCAATCCAGTGTCTGTGCTTTAAAAGTTGACAAAGGAAGAAAAGCAACCCAGAAGGTACTCACATGCCAAAATTTGTTGTGTTTTTGGATGAAATGAACAGGGGAGGCCGGCCCAGGGCTCTTCCAGCCCTGGTTGGTGGGCTGGCTGTGAGTCACCTCTTGGCATCACTGCTGGGTGGCACTGAGCATCACTGAGTGCTCTGCGGCTGAGCTGGGGCCATACCCAGCCTTCAGTCACCAGCTTCTCAAACCTACTGCCCTCACACTGAAGCCACTTCAAGTAAAGGTTGAGTGTAGATTGCTTCCCTGTCCAAGAACATTTGTTGGACAGTGTATTCCTTTGAGGCTTTCTGGCTGAAGGAACTGTTGCAAATAGGGTTATCAAGGTGTCTCAGCAACACTGTGGATAGCACAGATGGGGGATATTTTTGTGGACAAAAGGTAGGTCTGCAAAACCATATGCACATAGTTATGTTCATGGGATTTCATCCATAATACTGGCAGGATTTAAATTTTCCAGAATTTGTGGCTTTGATAACTGTTCTGCAGAATTTCCTGATGTCTCTCATGAAGCTCTTCAGCCTTTTTTAACAAAACAACTCAAATTAGACAATTCCTGTTGTGCTTGAAAATAATGCTATAAAAATAACCAATAGCAAGAAGGAAGCAAGGAAAAAACCCAACAAAACAATCAACCAAAAAACCCCAAACTCAAAAACCAGGATTAGAAGTTCTCTCACAATGTGACAGGCATCATGCCAGCACTCAGTCATACTGTCTGGGCTACTGTGGCACTCTGGGACCAATTCCCAGCAAGCTGAGTCCCTTGGCTAAAGATTGTAGATCCTAGAAAGTAGCAGTCCAGCTTTTTCTAATGAGGCTTCATTTGCTGAGAGGTTTGTTAACCCTTTCTTTTCTCTGTGAGCCAAAGCCCTTTCACCCAGAAGTGGGGCTGTGTCTGAGGAGAGCCGAGCACTGAATGGCAAAGCTCTGCCCATGTGGGGAGCCAGGATTGTTGTTTGTCTTTTTCTTTGCTGTGTGTGTTATTTGTCACCAAGCAGAGGTTTGATCAAACAGAAGCTGCCTGTGAATTCAGAAGAAATTACTGCCAGTGATTTACCTGGACTAATGTCAGTGTTACCCCAGCACTAAGCAGGGGATCTCCCGAGGTCCTTCCAACCTAAATTACACTAGTTCTGTATATCAAAGCTTAGCTGACACCTACAAAGTTGGGAAGAGGTCAAACTCACGTTTCACATGTTATTTCCTCAGTAGACCTATGTTTAGTGGTCTCCCTTCTTTGAGGGACAGCTTGGATGTCTCAGTGACTGTCCTACCCACTATGCTGCCGCTTACATGGATAGTCACCAAGCCTGCATGATCAAAACTGACCTCTTTCCATCCTGCTGAACTCTGAGGGCATTATTTAAATTGAGGGATGATGAGTGAGTTTCACAGGTGTGACAAGGACCAGAGTATCCTGTCCTCACCCACATAGGACAGGAGACGAGTGAGCCGAGGTGCTAGTGCAGAGGAGAGGACCTTCTCCAAGCTTGCTCTGTCCAGTGACAGAGCTTTTCCTGTGCTGTGGCTGTGCCCTGCACTGGGAGGGTCCTCACTGACCTTTAGGGTTTGAGGTTCCATGGCTTGTAGTCTTGTTCCTATTTATGTGCGGCTTCATGGAGCTCAAAAACTGAGGTGTGCTCCCAATGCTTTTGTCTCCCTGATGGCAGCCAAACACCCAGGGGAACTTCACGTGATTTCCACTTTGCCATGTAATTCTGTTTTCCTTGTGTGAACGTGCAGTGCTGGCAGCATCCCAATCATCACTGGGTAGACAGAGATCCGTGTGCTCCAGCTGTGGCTCCTGCTCCAGCACTGCCCCCTTTGGCAGGACAGGATCAGATGAGATATCAGCCATGCAGCAGACACAGAAGTCAGGACTCTACCCAGCTCACCCACCAGGCCACTGGGCACATCAGCCTGATAGCTCCTCCCCAGCCACAGTGGACCCTGCTGTCCCTGGCATTGCCCCTTAGCATGGGCATTTGCAGCTGCACTGAGAGCCCTGCTCCTTGCTGCAGACCCCACCTGGACCCAGACAGAGGTGCCTGTGTGCTCTCTCCACCCAGGGCATGCTAATTCCCTGTGATTGTCCCTTATAATCAAAATCTCTCTGAAAGTCTGTCAGAATTTGGTTTTTTTCCTCTCTTGACCTCTACCTGTCTCATCAGAAAGCTTCTCTTAGCACCACCTCCTTGCACTTGAAATCTGATCTCCAGCCTATTTACTGGCTAATAGGTGCTCATTTATTAATATGCCAAGATTAATGGACCTTTTCCCTGGTATAGGAAAACCATATTGCTACATTATTGAATTCGGGTATTTCCTGTCTGTACAAACTGTGAGGAGCTGTTGGATCAAATCAGTTCCTAAATGGGAAGCATTTAAGCCTCTGTGATGAGAAGGTTGTATTTGTTGCTAGGATTCACATCTTGCTTGTGCACTTCCCAGTCATTCCTGTCTGCCCGTGACTGTTGTTCCTCATTCCACTCTTCATAAATGAGTCTGACATTTTTAGAAAAAAGGTAAATGTCCTCTGTCCTGGCAAGCACCAGAGTTTTGGCCCTTTCCTAAATGTTCTTAGAAGAACTGGAGTCTGTTGAATGCTCCCACCTTTACAGATGGAAAATTTTCATCTGACTTGTCTTATGGAGAGGTTTCAGTCCCTGTTTTTCTCTTGAGCATCACTAGGGGAGATTCATGGTTCCTGTGATGCAGCAGCACATGTGCAACATTTCCCCGTGTATGCATGAGCAAGAACTAATAAGTTTGAGTATTACCTCCAGCCTTTCTTTTGGCTTCACGTGGAACCCTCCTGCCTGTGCTTGATGAATCTTTTGTCATGGGGAGCAGTGCAGACACAAATATAGCACACTCCACTCCCCCACCGCCCTCTGTTCAGACGTTGTTTTGGGGGACAGCTGAGGGAGCCGCAGGCTGTCCCCATGGCACACAGGGACACGTGCAGGGCAGGACACAGCCTGGGGAACATAACTCCAGAGCTCCTGTGAGCAGCTCTGTCCATCTCAGGGTGCACCACAGTCCTGAGCCTCCTCCACCGCCTGCTCCTCGTTGAACGCCTCTCGCCAGCAGCAGCACGAACCTGCAGTGGGGAAGGTGACAGGGAGCTGAGTCACTGACGGCTCTCATGCTCACCCGGTTTTGTGGCCAAAACAGCTGACTTTATTTTCCACAGCTGTCAGTCATGGAAAGCAGCTTTGTTTTTTTCTGTTTTCAGTGAGGAAGGAAAAACAGGGGTGAGAGTCTGCAACCAAGTATTACTGATTGGAACTGATGGAGCTGGGCTGCTCCTGCAGAACATTTATTCCTCCTACACCCTCAGTAACTCAGCTTCATGCTTCGAGATCAACAAATTACTCCTACAAAACTGCACTGTCAAGGCCGAGGTGTGTCCTCTCCCTGCTCAGGCTGTAGTCACTGGCCTAACAAAGGGATGCTTCCTAGGTGAGCTCATGGATTAAATGTGTGTAGGGCACTGCTTGCTTTTGAAGCTTGCTCAACAGTTTAATCAGCTTTGGAGGCAGTTTGTACAAGCTTTTTTTTTTTTTTTTTTGGTTTTGGATATATGTGGTTTTTTAGCAGAGGAAAATACTCTGCCCCTCCAAAGGCAGCAATATTTCCCCCAGGCTGGACAGAGTACCAGCTAGAAGTGAGCAGCCAGAGTGGAGGGCATGTGGGGAGTCCCCTCCTTTCATATCAAACACATAGCATGGCTGTCAGACTCCCAGACTGCTTGATAACTGGATAAGAAATGTCACCTTTATCTGACTCTCTGCACAGCTCTTATCTGGCCACAGACATTCCCTGCACTGTGCTTGCCCTTCACCTGTGTCATTTCTGGACAGCAGAGGAAACTCTCAGCTCTCCTTGCCTATGTTTTCACCCTTGTAGATAAGAAGTAAATGAGGCCGAGGAGGTCCCAGGGACACCTGACTCTTCTCCCTCTCCTCATGTTCCTTTATAGCTGACTCACAAATATTTTTTTTATTCTTTCAGTATTTCTTCTCCTTTTGAAAGCCAACTGCCTGCTGTGTACAGGACTCAGAAAACGTAAGGGAAAGGAGATACCACCATGTTCATCAAATGACCAGCCTGAAAGGTCTTGAACTTGTGACTGTCCATCTGACACTTACATGTATTTTTGTCCAAATTGCTTTTCTTCCTTACAGGCTCTTTAAATCCTGTCCTCAGTGTTCCTTACCAACAGAGCCACCTCTCTCCATAGTAACCCCAGCTGGCAGCTAAATATTTAACAGTCTGAGAACATCTTTTTTTAGTCACAGAACTTGTATTTCTTGGAATTACCCAAACCTAGTGTTTCTACACAGTCCATTTAATCCAGCAGCTGATTTCAAAGTCTCTGGAGCTGTCACTGGGTCACAGGCTCTGACACTGCAGCACATGCTGAGATGCTGGTGGGAGAGTTTGATGCTTCTGAAAGGGTTTGCTGGTGAAAACATTTATCTCAGGAGAAATAAGTAGGGTGTGAAATGCCCCCTCAATCTTTTCACATCTCAAGGATGTAGGGCTAATGTTCCTTAAAAAAGTTTCTCATTATTGGCTTGGTTGTGTCTAATAGCCTCAGCCACCCTGAACATCTGCTCTGATCTGCGTCCCTCTTGGCAGGCCTGGCTCATGGATACTGCTGGGATTAGTTTCATGTGAAAAGTGTTTGAAGCAAGAAGGTGATTTAGAAATCCCTGAAATAGCACTACCAGTGTGTCTCAGAGTGTGGAGGTGCCATGCAGCAGTTAGCTGGTCTCTCTCCCCAGTGGGACTAGATACACATATATGCCTGCACCACTGTTTCTGCAGTGTTTATATTGCTTAACTATTTTAATAAGCCCCTTTCAGTCAAGAAAAGTGTGTTCTACTATTGCACGGCTGCACAGTGTTAAGAGGCTTCTGCTGTGCTCCTGGGCTTGCTGCTGATTCCCTGGGCAAGACACATTATCCCTTCAGGCCCCCTCTCCCCTTACACGATTCTGAATGTTTCCATCAGTTCAACTGGTTCTTAAGAAAACTCATGTCTTATTTTTTGAAGGGCCCAATGTAAGGCACAGTTAAAAACACTGAGGTAACACAGTTTTCACAACCAAACCCTCCTCCTGTATGAGCTGATTTATTAAAGTGCATAGAATCATTAAGCTTGGAAAGGACTCTTCAGTTTATGGAGTCCAACTATTAACCTAACAATTCCAGGTCCAACACTAAACCATGCCCCTAGCCAGGACATCCACATGTCTTTTGAACTCTTCCAGGTATGATGACTCTACCACTTTTCTGGGTATTGTTCCAATGTTTGACTACCTTTTCATGGAAGAAAATTTTCCTAATGTCCAATTTAAACCTCTCCTGGTGCAACTTGAGGCCATTTCCTCTTGTCATGTCTCTTGTTCCTTGGGAGAAGAAAGAGACCCCCACTTTGCTACAACCTCTTTCCAGGGAGTTCTAGAGAGTGCTAAGGTTCCCCCTGAGCCTCCTTTTCTCCAGGCTGAACCTTCACCCAGGTCCCTCATTAGACTTGTTCTCCAGACCCTTCCCCAGCTCTCTGTTCCTCCTCTGGACGTGTTCCAACACCTCAATGTCTTTCTTGTCGTGAGGGGCCCGGAACTGAACCCAAGACTCTCAGTGGCCTCACCAGTGCTGATTGAGTTTGAAGATATTTTCCTAACTTTTATCTTGCTGGTGTCTAGACCACCATGGCTACAGCAATACTACTGCTCCTGCCCGTGTCTCCATTCCTTCTCTGCAGTCACAGCAGCACAAGGACATTAATAAAGGCATTGCAGAACCCAGCCAGGCTTGTCACTTCTGGACAAGGAGCTGCACCCTTCTGTGAGAAACATTAGGACTTAGGAAACTTGCATAGAGATATTTATAGCATGGCTCCTTCCTGGGATGGAGAGAAACTTATTTTTAAATACCAGAGAGCAGAAATAGGCCAGCTCTGAAGGTGAAAAGGTATGAACTTCTATTTGGGGAGCACTGCATGACCAGAGTTGCATGCAAAGGAAACTAGCAGTGGGTAGAGTCAGTTCAGGTTCTTCTGCCTTGCCTTGCGGTACCTTTGAGACCCCTTGAGGCCAGATTCTTCTCCTTTACTCAGTGCAGAAACCAGACCTGAATATAAAGAAGGCAGAATCCGGACATTCCTTTTGCATTTCTCCCCATTTTTGCACTCTTAACCAGGTATGTGCCAGGCCCCAAATGTTCCTTGGAAGGGAATCTGAGAGGTAATAGGTGCTGATGTGAAGTGACAGATCTGCAACTTGTGATCAGAATGAATATCCAGGATTGTGGTGGAGTTTATCCCTGCATTTTTGAGAGAGGATGAAATTATATATTGAATACAAACTGCCTTTCCATTTGATATGCTATTATTGACTTGGATCAAATTAGCCCTTTAAGCAAGGACTGCTTGCAATTTTCACAATTCTGGCTTTTAATCATCGCCAGCTTGTAAATTCCTCCTTCATAGGCTAAGCCTGCTGGAAGGATTTCCATGGAGCTGACAGAAGTGCTTTGTAGAAGCAGCCCCTCTTTTGTCCTGGGGAATTGCAATGCTATAAGTCTTCATTTTACTTGACATTCCAATTTGCAGCTTGGATGCCACAATAAATGCCTTGGGTTTTGGCTTAGTGATGAAACTTGTGATATTGCAAGTGTAACAGAAAAATGAAGATCTGTAAAGGCCCGGTTAAGCTTCCCTTTGCTAATGTACATAGCCAGCCTGACAGGAAGAAAAACCTCTCTTCAGCTGAGATATGTAGATATATGCTTACTGTCAAACATGAATGCCATGCAGGTGAGATTCTGGGTTTGTTTTGTCGTGATTGAGATTGCCTCAGCTGGTCAGAGCATGGCGCTGATAACACCAAGCTTGTGGGTTTGATCCCTCTCTGGGCCATTCATTTCAGAGTTGGACTTTTGGTCCTTGTGGGTCCCTTCCAAGTCAAAGTACTCTATGATTCTGTGACAACAGAGGGAAAAAGAAAAGTGTGGAAAGCCTTATCTACCCTCAGAAAGGGTCTGCTGTGCTTCTCTGTTTTATATTCTCTGTGTATGGGGATGAGTGCCAGTTTACCAGCTGGAAGAGCTGGGGTTTTCGGGGGTGCAGTAGGACATGCCAGTCTTACACTCATAGAGTCATAGAATTATTTGGGTTGGAATTATTTAGGTTGGAAAAGGTATCTAAGATCATGGAGTCCAACCATGAACCTAACACTGCCAAGAATATTAGAGCACTTCTTGCTTTCTGTATAGAAGACCTTCCTCACATCCAAGTGAGTGCCAAGAAAGTTGCTGTCACACAACCATGGTTTGGCTTCCTCCCTGGCCTAAGGGATTAATTCTATTTTCATCTTCCCTTCTCTTCAGTCCTCTGACATTTGTAGAGGGAATGACACCTAAACTAAAAAGGGCATAAGTTTAATTGTGTGGGAAAATGAGCTCCTACAGGCAAAATTTTCCCAACAAGCCAAAAAGCTGGACATCTGGAGGCTTTCCTCTCCATCACTCAGAATAAGGATGGTTTGTTGCCTTGAGTTAGAAGAATCAGGATTTAATTTGATCCATAAACCCCTCATGTCTTCTGCAACAGCCCTGGTCAGCCATAAACCAGCTGGGTGGCAGGGACATCCTACTGTGCCTCTATTATGTTGTTCTCAGCCACTGACAAAACAGAGCCCATAGGGATGATTTTCTAGTCAAAGAGGGGGTGCCATGGAGGTGGTTGTGCATTATGGAGATTTGTCACCTTTTACTCATGTAACAAGGGAAAATTGATGCATGGAAATAACATTTTTTCTCTCTCCTGAATAACTTATTTCAAACCTGCAGAAGGCTTTTTGGGGATTCCCTGCTTTCAGAAGTGGGCCTTTGGGATTGTGCACAGAGACAGAACAATTTTCTGTTGGGACTGGCTTTGCACTTTCTTTCAAGGCTGTCCAACATGGGAACAACACCAAAGCAGTTGTCCCTTGTAAAAAACTATTCCTTTCAGCAGAGCTACTTTTCCCTGTAGGCAAAGGGAGCTGTAAGGCTACTCTGGCTGATAAATTCTGGGTGGGATGAGGGAAAGTGTTGTAATGCTGTAGTTCCCCTAACTCTGCCATCCCCACTCACATCTACCAAGGCTTTAAGTGTCAGAGATATCTGCTACTCATCTGTGACCTTCATTTCTGCAGATCACCCTTATTTTCTGCAGTGCAGAAGACACAGCAGGAGTAACCTTAGCAATTAAATGCCAAATAAGCCAAGAGCAGGCTGTCATTAAGACACATGCACTGGGGACCTTGTCCTGAAGGTGAACCTTGCATTTTTCATGCTCTTTCCCTTCAGTCTGAGGCTTTCCCCAAGTATGGCTTGAAGCAATAGATCATTAAAACTGGGATGACACTTTGGTTTTCTTTTCTCTCTGCTTCCACAGACTGAAAGAGAAAGCTGTGTTGCAAGGTGGAGTCCCAGGGCTGAAGCTGGTAGCCAAGAATTAACTCAATGCCTGTACCAGCTGTTGCTTTCTATGCTTCTCTTATCAAAGGCTGGTGCTTTCTTTGCTGTGCACCGAGGAGGAGGCAAGGTGCTTTTTAAAGCTCCTCATACTCTTTAAGGTGGCTGATGATTTATGTGTGTGTGCTCAGGTGCTAAATGACTTTCCTGCAGCGTTTGAAGTTTGGTGAATGAATAACCACCTCTCACCTGGGCAGAGCAGCACAGACTCTGTGCTGTGCTGAGGGCAACAATAAAACCCGGTCAGGCCTCTCCAGCATTAAGTTGACAAGAAGGCAGCCTTTCCCCCTCTGACAGCAATCCTAAAACATGTCATGTCCTTCATGCCTGCTTCTGAAAAGCCACAGAAATGATTTTCAGTTCTTTTGCTCCCTGCTAAGCTGCCAGACCTGGTTCAGTCTCAGTTCTGGCATTTCTAAGCTGGAGGTGAAACCATACAGGTTTCCCAGCTCAATTCTCCATAAGCTTTCAAGGAGGAGCAGTCATTTGGGACAGAGCTGAGTCTCTTAGCTAATAATGAGAGGAAGATGCCCTCTGACAAGACAGTGCTGTCAGCCATGGCAAAGCTCACATCTTCCCTGAGGAGGGGGTAGATTGTTGCTTTATTTTCAAGGCAACATCTAGGTTTATACATTCAGGGTTGAATCCTCACCTTTGAGTGGCCACAAAGCCCTCAAGTCCAATGCTAGCTGTCTGTACCCTTAAGGGATGAGTTTGCCTGCTGCTGTGGTGGGCCTGGCATGCAGATAGGCCTGTCTTTCCAGGGAAGGGCAGCAGCCCCATGGTCACAATTACATCAGATTTTCCCCATCTCTAGGTTCCCTGCAGACTCTGGAGGAGTGCTGGCTGCTCTAGCACGCTGACCCTCCACTGTCTTAAGCAGCCTTTTCCCAGCCAGATCTCTGCTCTGCTCTGGTGTGCAATGTGCCCTTGAGCAGAGCAGCAGACACCTTACCCACCCTGGGAGCCACTGGATTTGTGTTGCTGTTTGTCCTTGTGAGCCCTGTCTGTGAGCACAGGTAACACCTTGGCCTGAGGGTGGAGGCTGCTTGATGCAGCAATGAGGAGGGTTAACAAGTTGCATAATGCATCATTGGGCAAAGAATGCCTGAATTGTGAGTTTGCGCAGAAAAAACCCCAAGTAGGTGGGTTAAAAAAGTGAAATTTCCATAATGAACTTCAATATCTACATCAGGTTATAGTTTGACATGGCAATTTGAACACGTGTGCCTAATTTCAGTGTACTTTTTTCAGTCTCTCCCACTCGGTTATGTATAACATTAATAGTGGGCAGGTCCGTGTTGCACAGAGGTTGTGGAAGTGCCTGTGAGGAAATGCCTGTGTGTCAGAGAGCTGCATGACAGACATCATATGTGCCATGGACTGCTTGGAGCACCTTTGATGTCAGGCTGATGTTGGGAAAGGAGCCCTGGAGTTCAGTCATACTCACAACTCCTACCTGTTCAGTCCTCATCAGGGATCACCTTTGACTTTCTTCCTCCTGATCCACATAACTGTGTCCTTCTCATTCTGGGTGCACCTGACAGGAAATCCAGTCTGAAAAAAAGAAAAGCAAACCACAGGAAGCTTCTTTGCTCAGCCCTTCCACATGCTGCTATTTTTTAGCATATATCTATATACCAACATAACAGTTTGACCTTAAATGCTTTTGAAGTTTATAAGTGGTCAGATAACATTTGCCTTTCAGTTTTGTTTGCTTTCCTGGCTAAGACTGCACGAAAAGCCGCTCTGTTCACACAGAAGAGGTTTCACCTGTGGCATGTCTAGCCAGGAACACACACAGCAGTGCCAGGGGACTCAACAGGAAAACCCAGTTGTGTGAGGCTGCCAGCCTGCATTTGCAAAGAGAAGGTTCAGAGGGTTCAGATGGATCTCCAGATCTCTTATGCTTTTCCAAACCATAATTATAAATATTCTGACAATTATCCATGACTAGACAAATACTCCTGCAGGCACAGTAAGCCAATGAGGTTAGCCTGATCTGTGAATAATCATCAAATTAATGTGTGTTTAGGACATCTAAATTCTCACCTTTGAAGCACTCTAAAACTCATACAGACACATCCCTTTTGTGTCAGGGATGAAAATTGTAATTATTTTCCATTGAAGTTGACCAAATCTCCTACTTTAAACATGAGCTCTCCTTTGAATGTTAGATTGCATTTAGACCTTATTATTAACTCTTTCCAATCTTTAAAAAGTCTCTAAAATGAACTTACTTCTGCTCGTGGAGCTATCTGTCAGCTGCCAGTTCTCTGCCTCCTCTCTCCAGAGAACATTCCCAGCTGGCAGGTGCCACTAGAGACCTCCCCACTATCCTGTCACCATGTCAGGGGTGTAAAGGTGATCAGCAGCACTATCACCACCTTCCCAGGTATTTCTGTCTTGGGCTTCTCTCTGGCTGAGATGGTGCCAGGAAATTAACGCAGAGCACGGCAGTGAGGAGACCTCTAGAACAGAGACAGAGGATGGCACCTCCTGAGCAAGCCCAGCTATGGGAGAAGGAGGGAGGTCTGTGGAAAGTACAGCAGAAGGCACCAGCAGCTCCCACAGCCAGCAGCTGCTGCTTTGCCTGCTGCCCATCCCTGCAGGCTTGCACCTCCTTGTTTGCAGTGGCACCTTAGCTGGGAAGAGGGAATGTGGAATGTGTGAGTTGCTGGGACAAAGGGAGAAAATTCTCTAGACCTTCTCTAAGATCTTTGGGACCCCTAGTCAGTGACAGGGAAAAATCTCTGTGCTGGCTGCAGTCCTCCAGGGGCTGTACCTGCAAACTGTGCAAACTGCTTTAGGAAAGGGCTGGAGCCAGAAGGAGCCCCTCATTTCTGTCTTCCCAAGGCTGTGAAGTGACTCACCCTCCCTGGGAGCTGTTCCTGAGGACGGGAGTGGGAGCGAGGTGTCAGAAACTGAACTAAAAACAAAAGTTAGGTTCAGGCCCAGGAAAATTTCCTGCTGCTGCTGTGGGTGGATAATGACACAGCCTCCACAGACACAAAGCAGAGCCTCTGAGAACTGAGGCAGAAAGGTGAACACAGGCCAGGGCTATTTAAAACTGAAAGTCTGTGCTTTGGGTTTTTATATGTGAAAGACCTAATTATGGGGACTTAAATCCTGTCAGAGCAGCTACTTCAGATGACTGAGTACAGGGTTGCTCACAGTATGGAGGAACATTCCCAGGTTGTTTCAGACAAAATATTTCAGGACTTGATCCTTTATCCCTTTTCACACAGTCAAATCTCTCTCATGCCAGGAGCTCATGCAGATCAAGGCTACTCCACCAGAAATAGCTCCTCTGCAGAAGCTGGTCACTGAGTTGGTTGAAAGGTTTTGGTGTGAGTCTTTTGCTGTTACATGGGATGGGCCACGCAGGACAAAGACAGCTCGCACACAAAGGAGCAGCACAGCTGGATGCACCTCCAGCAAGGAGAGGGAAGTTATATCTGCTGCCTGTTAGGGTGGATTTGAGTCACGCCTTTTAATTCCCTTCAGCAACAGTAGGACTGTAGTAAGCCCTTACCCTGCCAGATTTCAAGCTCTTGGGGGTTATTAGAAAAGAAATTCACTAAATACTGCTCTGTGTCATGCTTTGCCTGTGACTAGACGAGAGGATACTGTTGGAAGTAGATTTGTGCTGCAGAAAAGTACCAGTGTTGCTAAGAACAGTCATGACCTTGTTCCAAATGGTTGCTTCTGTTATAAAACCAAGATTTGCCTACATGCTGCAGCAATCTCCTTGGTTTAAGGAACCTCCCCTTCTTTAAACTCGCCTATCCCACAACAAACTGCTCTCCCTCTCCTAAAGCACAGGCAAGAAACCTTTCTGTGAGTCACCAAGACAGCTCCCACAAGGCATGTGCTCCCTTTTTCCTGCTGTCAGATACAGGATCTAGGTGGGGCCACACGTGAGCTTTGCTTTTAGCAGAGCAGAAGATCACATTCACATCCAGTACCGGTCATGGCAGATTTTCACTCTGGACCCCTCTCAGCTGTCCAGCACTAACTCCATCTGCTGAGGATGCTGTGCTCTGTGTGGGCTCAGATATGGATCTAGACCAGGCATAGTCCCAGCAGGATAACTCCCTGAGAATGGCATTAAGCATATCTAGTCTGATGAAACATATCTAGTCTGTCTGAAATCTCCCATTTATGTCAAGGGCTCTTTTTTTGTACAGGTATGCAATAACCTGCCCACAATTTTCTTGTTGCAAAGCTGATTTTATCTTCCTCATACTTTACTGGGCAATAGCTCAGTATTGAGCATTTTACACAAAGGAAAACTACAAGTTTTAACCCCTCAAACTTCCCCCTTGTTAGAGAAAACAATCCCCTGTTCTTCAGCCTTTGCCTGTAGGTCACAGTTTTGAGTCCTTTCATCATTCTGGCTGCTGTGCTTTAATCTCCCCAGTTTGTCTCTGTTCTCTCTAATTGAGCCACAGTGGTCTTGTTGAGGATTTTCCAGAGTGGGCCAGAACAGAGTAATTATCTCCTGTCTCACAGAGAGTCTCATTTTCTTGGTGCATCTTTGTTTTTTGATCCATTGTAACTCCAGGCCCTTTTTTTCTGCACTGCTGCCAACCTACGTGTTCCTTGTTTATGTCTGTGCCTCTGATTCATTCTTCTCAAGTTTAGTATTTTTCATGTATATGTAATCAATTAAATCTTGCAGAGTTGGGTTCATTTATGATTTTCTTTCAAGCTTTTTAATCTCTGAATTTATCTATTGGGGTATTATTCTAGCTAGCAAATTTTGAAAGTATTCCATCTTGTTCATTGTCCAAACTGTTCATAGAAATGAACAGTAGCACTGTAGCAATACTAGATCTAAAGCAGAGTGCCACAGTACACATTTCAAATGTCTTCTCAGTTTGGTATAGCAGCTGATTATAAGAGACCTTTGAAGACAGTTACATGACATACCCTGCCCCATAAATGAAACCCAAAAAATTTTGTAGATGTATGATTTGTCAATGAGGACTTCCAGGTTTTCAGCATTAGTGGCACTCACAGAAATGATAGCACTGGCTGAGGGAACAAGATTTTTCATGTAGAGGTTTCTTCTTGTGAATTTGAAATACCTCTTACTGTGTCTGTGACACCCTTTGGACAAGCCTGGCTGGCACTTTTTGTCCTCAGCCAAGCCAGTTGTCAAATGCCAAAACTTAGCAGGTTCATGGAAGGACCAGGAAAAAGGATGAGATTTCCCCTCAAAACAGATAGTTATTTTTGTTTTAAATTACTTGAACTGTCCTTTCCATATCCCTGGAAATGTTCAAGACCAGGTTGGATGGAGCTTTGGGCAACCTGGTCTAGTGGAAGGTGCTCCTGCCCATGACAGGGGGGCTGGAACTGCATGATCTTTAAGGTGCCTTCCAATCCAAACCAAACCATTCCATGAACTCACAAGCCAATATGTTACCTTGCAAATGCTCAGAAAGGGTATCTGTGGCCTTTACTTTTAAATGTTTGGAAACCATTCATGAATTAGACTGGTGGATGATGAAAGAAAATTTACTGTATGTTGGCCCTGCTGTTCTGTTGATGGATAGAGGCTGGACAGCTGAGAAGAAAACCGCCTCTAAATTCTGTGCATTGGCTCAGGGGAGACATATTGGTGATAAAGGCAAACTGAGCTTGAACTGTGAGCGACTGAACATGCTCAGGGTGGAGGATTCCCTGTAGAGTGGGGTAGGGTGGGCAGAACAGAGGACTGAGCCTGGAGTGTCATTTATGGTTGTCCAAGGTCACTGTATTCCTCTAGGGACAGGTGGAGTGTGGCTCTTGCTGGAGCTTCTAAGGGGGTTTCTGAGACTGTTTCCCTCTGTGGGTGTCATGGACTGTTTGTCATGGCTTGATGGAGGAGCACTTGTGCAAGAATCACTCTGGCTACCATTTTCTGGTACTGCCATTTTCTGGCACTGCCATTTACTTAAAATTTTTAAATGTACCTTTGTAACTCAAGTGCTTGTTGCTGCTCAGTTGCTCCAAGCAGGACTTGAAGTTCTGCTGATTTGCAAGTCAGTTCTTGGTGAAAAACAAATTTGCAGGAGTGGTTTAGATCCTGCAGTGTCAACATCACCAATCCCCGTGGTCTGGGGAAATGCCTTTCTGTCTCAAAGGTTAGGGCTCATCCCTTTGCCTCCATGTAATAACTTTATATTTTTAAGTGGGTTGTTAACCGTAATCATTACCACTAGTTGAATAAATTGGGTACTAAAATGGACTCTGAAAGAAAAATAATAGGCATGAAAATGAAATCCAGGAGCCCAGGCCATCTTCTACTCTGGTCTCAGAACAAGGAGACCCTCAGGGACAGGACATGGCTGTGCATCCTTCTGGCCAGTACCTCAGTCAAGTTCTTCTTTCATCCCCTATTGCAGCTGAGTCTGGTCCATGGTTCCTTCCCTGGCACATCACCCCAGTGAGATTGCCTGAGGGGAAGCAGAGGAAGACAGGAGAGGTGTAAGCTGGTGTCCTGAAGTGAATGGAGAGCTGCAGAAGGACAGTGGTTTTGCTTTGCTCATGCCTTGTGTAGTGGGGTGAAATGCTGAGCTATAGTCAAGGGTCTTCAACATAATTGCACACAAGATACAATTTTTCATGGATTTATGGAAAAGATCTTGTGCTACAAAATATCAGGGGTTTAACTTTGTTTTTACTTATTTCTATCACATGAAAGCAGGCAGACTGACTGAAAAGTTAGTTCAAAGCTGAGCAAGTTAACTTCTCTGTGAATGTTTACTCAAATAGAGACAAATTGCAATTTCTTATGGTAGAGTTATACTGCTGATTCTGCTGTATGCTGGCTTTTATACCAGGCTCATCTGCTCTGTTTTGAGCATCTTCTAGCAGTGAATTCAGTGTTACAACAAATTCTCACTGACTCTGAACATAGAGATGTTTATGATACTATGTGAAATGGCAGAAATCTCCTGCACAGCATTTCTAAATGAAACGCAAAGTACTCAGTTTGAGTAGGGAAGAGTCTTGTGTATGCTTCCCACAATAAATAGCTTTTGGACTAGTGTACTAAAGGCACACAGATGATAAAAATAAACCAGGAAATTACAGAAAAAGAAATAGTAGTTTCCAGTGAAGAATACAACACATTTGGAGCATCTGATTCAGTAAAGTCTGTTAAAAATTGCAAAAGTGAGAATTCTTACCCAAGGTGATAATTCATCCTTTCTGCTCAGGATCTTCAGGCTCTTTCAAATGCTGATATGATTTGGAAATAGTTCTCTATCTCACTTTGATGGTAACAAGAAATACAGATTTATGGATAACCAGCCTGAAGTCAGTGGTGCCCTGCCTAGAAACTGAAACCTTTCTGCTTTTGAAAGGGATCTAAGACATCATATCTGAGGCTTTAAATCCAGCCAGGTTAGATGGATTCAAATAAGGAAGGGTTTGATGAAATGCACTCTGGAGTACCTAAGGGCCAACAAGATGAATTTCTAAACTATTAAGCTTTATTTTATAGAGCTTCTGAAGTGCGCGCACAACCTTTGCAGTTTGGGAAAGGACAGATGTAGCATCCATCTTCAAAAGCAGTAAAAAAGAGACTCTGTGAATTGACTTCAGATCCTGGCAAGCCCCTTGACAGCCCACCAGCACGGGGCTCTGTTCTTGCTCTATCCCCAGCCCTCACCCACACCAGAACATGTCCAAAAGAGACACTCATCCCCAAGGGCTCCCAAAGAGAAGTGTCTGGGACTGGAAAATCTTGGTTGTCCTTCCTTTCTGTTAGTGGCTGCTTCACAGCCCCTGGGATCACCCTGCTCTAGCTCTTCCATGTATTTCAAAACAACTCAGATCTGGGGCAGAGAGTGGGTTATTCACAGATTCAAAGAACATCTTGAGTTAGAAAGGAACCAACAAAGATCATCAAGTCCAACCCTTAAGTAAATGGCCTGTACAGGGATTGAAACTACAACCTTGGTGTTATTTACATCCTTCTCTGACCAACTGAGCCAATCACAGGGTGAATTGACTGAAATCACAGAAAATCCTTGGTTTTTTGTTCCTGAGCTGCAGCAGAGTGTAGACTTGGATAGTTCAGTCCACCTTTTGTAGACATGGAAGGGAGCATGGACTGAGGTAAGGGCTGCATGCAGGACATCCTGAGCTGATCAGGAATAATTTTCATTCTGGAATCTGGAACATTTTTCTTCTTGGAAATAGTTATGGGATCATAGAATATGTCTCTCAAGGATCATTGAGTCCAACTCCTGGCTCTGCACAGGGCAATCCTAAGAATCACACCATGTTCCTGAGAGTGTTGTCTAAGAGTTTCTTGAACTGTCAGGCTGGTGCTGTGACCACTGCCCTGAGGAGCCTGTTCCAGTGCCCAACAACCCTCTGGGTTAAAAACCCTTTTATAATATCCAATCTCCCCTGACACAGTGTCATGTCACTGGTCACCAGAGAGAAGAGGTCAGTGCCTGCCCCTCTGCTTCCCCTTGTAAGGGAGCTCTAGAGAGCAATGAGGTCTCCTCTCAGTTTCCTCCAGGCTGAACAAGCCAAGTGACCTCAGATATTCCTCATATGGCTTCCCCTCTAGACTCTTTATAATCTTTATGGTCTCCTTTGGACCTCCTTTCTGCTGCCCACAGTAGATCCTGATGCCGGCACTGCTTCAGCATTTTTGAGAATTCAGGGTGTAAATAAAAGGTATTTCTGAATTTCTAATAAAGAATGGAATATCAGTCCATTGCTGGATGTTCTAACCACACAACACCATGTCTCATTCTATACAAATCTAAGAAGCATCAATTCTCTGAGAAAATGCAGGTCAACTTGTCCCTTGTCAGTTACCTGACAGGGTTTAAAACACAAAACAAAACAAAACAAAACAAAACAAAGCAGTAGACTACAGCATTTATTTCAAAAAAGTGCTGCATCTTGAACAATGTACTAAAATATCTCAACACAATGAGCCACATGAAATGACCTATCATAACAAGTCCCAGCAAATGAGGCAGGAAAAATGGCTGGAAAGGAACAGGGAGCAAACTTAATGGACTATTTTTACAAAAAGTTATTAACAACTCTTACAGCCCAAAATAGTGCATCAAATGCTCAACTATATTCCTCTCCAAAGCTGCTGCCCTGGGAAAGAGTTTGGGCTCCATGGGAAAGACAGGGAAAATGTGGGGCTTTATCTTCTCTGTCACTGGCAAATTAACCACTACTGTTTTTTCTGAAAGTCATTTGCAGCTTCAAAGATTTGCAGATGTCATGTATCGCTCCCTACTTTTGTTCTGTGAACCTTGATGTAGCAACAATATTCAGAGAGCAGTCAGGGGCACTGGGCCGGCAGGCACTGCCCAGCTCCACTCAAATGCTGCACAGAGTGAGTGAGGCTCCTGCAGAATAAGGTGCAGCATAAACCTGGAGCATCACAGCTGCACTGGAGTAATTCTGCACAGACACAGGTTTAGAGAGAACCGAAGCCGTGTACAGTAATAGAATGGTTTGGGTTGAAAGGGACCTTTAAAGTGTAAGTTACTCAGAGCTCTGTCCAACCTGACCTTGACTATTCCTAGGGATGGGACATCCACTACCTCTCTGGGCAACCCATGTCAGTGTTTTACCACCCTCATTGAAAAAAATAAATTCTTGTTTGTATGAAATCTGAGGTGCCAGTGGCACTTTCAGAACA
This sequence comes from Anomalospiza imberbis, assembly GCF_031753505.1. NCBI lineage: Eukaryota > Metazoa > Chordata > Aves > Passeriformes > Viduidae > Anomalospiza > Anomalospiza imberbis. The sequence continues at coordinate 10,130,468 of NC_089683.1, read as the reverse complement.
GCTTTGTAACTCCACTGTAGAGCTTATGAAGTTTGCATTATTTTCCTGTCTTGTTTCTTATGATTTGGGGGAAGAAATGTGTTTGTCAATATTTTAAAGGGGGCTCTTCTCCCCTATTCCCATTGCTCTCAGGGAGCTGAAGTAGCAACAGGTGAGTTGAAGGTTCACAAACAGGACTTGACTGCACTGAAATCAATGGAGGCACCAGTGGGGTTTTGTATGATTGCGGGCTGAATGATTTTTAGTTAAGCATGCAAAATAAACATTTTAGAACCATCTTCTTATAACTAGTCTGTAGAGAGCACAGGTCTCCAGGACGGTTTGGATGGATGAGAGATCTCTGAAGTCAGGTCTTAGAAGATGTGGTTTATTAAAAGGGGTGAAAGGCCCTGCTTGGAGTTGCCAGGTGCAACTCGTGGCAGGCCCAGGGAGAGAGGGAGAGAGAGGGAGCGAGGGTTCCAGGTGAGGGTCCCAGGGGAAGGTCCAAGAGAGCGTCCGGTCCCTCGGGCACACCTTATCAGGGGGCTTCAAGGTGGGCTGGAACAGGACTTGGGCCAATGGGGTCACAGATACCTGATACTTCAGGGGAGGGTCACAGGTGTGGGATGAACCATACATTGGGGGTGAGACAGAGCATTCCATTTGACCTTTGGACCTATCTGCAGGTAAAGGGCATTGTTTAATTAGAAAGGGGGATTGCTTTCAGCCTGGCTATACTATTGTTTTCTAGTTATTCAGTAGTCAAGGTTTGTTATTTCAAATCTAGTTCTCATCTCAATGTCTGTATTTTCCAAATCTTTTGCCAGGCAATCATATATATAAGGTTTTCCTATTTCATCTTCCCCAACACTAGTCTAGATCTAGACAGCTGTTTTTAGAAACAAGAGACCTTTCAGTTTGTTAGCCAACTCCTCTGCTATCACAGAAATCTCTTTCATAAGCTTTTGAAAGAATTCACCCTGAAAGTCTGTGTTCAAATAAATGTTATGTTTTGCTTTTGGAAGAGATTCCGATCACTTTAGAGGCAAGAAGCCTTCTAATTTTCAGCCTAAGTATATTTCTTTATAATGTGTACCTATTTGTTCTCCTGCCAACACTGTGCTTTAGGTTAAATGGATCCTTTCCTCTCCTCTGTTTACTTTCCCTTTCCTCCTTGCTGTATTTATAGAAAGCAATTAACACACCTTTTTAGCCTCTGGTTTCCTAGGCTCAGAAAACCAAACTCTGGGCACCACTCAGGAAGCCATCCTTCCATGATAGAATTGTTCAGACATACTTGCTGCCAGACCCAGCTTCCTACATTATATGTGTATCTGTAGCATTTGGGATAGAATTAATTTAGTCCCTGGTTCAAGTGTACCAGGTTCCTTGGCTTCTTTTCCCCTCAGACAATTTCCTTTTCAGCCCTCTGTGGGTATCCCCATTTAGCCACCTTGCCTTGTCCACATAATAAGCCATGACATCCTGGTTAAAACATGATAAAGTATTATTTTTACTTTCAAACTTTTCCTATGTGATCCATAGATGTTGTTCTACATTATTTCTTTCACTTTTTTTCATTTTTGTTTATGTGGTCCCTTTTTTACATTTCTCAAGTACTCCCTGCTCATTCTTACTATCCTTTGAAGTCAGTCCACTTCTCACAATTATCAAAATGCTCCTCTAATAGTTTTGCAAATATTTAAAAGCCTGAGCATCTGAAAGATGCCCTTGTCCATTCAACAGTGAGATTAAAGCACCAGGAAAGTGTTATGCTTTTGTTGCATCCCCACTGTAGTGCCTTTTAGTGAGCCACAAGCATATGAGAATGGTGCCAGATCACGATGGAACCATTCATCTTGTCCATCATCATCATCCTGTCCCCATTTGGCATTGTGTTCCTTGTGTGCCAGCCCAAGGATATTTCTGGCCTGCCTTAGTTCTTCAGTCATGTCTTTCTTCTAGAAGCAAGCTGTGTTTGCTGGTGCAGTGACATTTCTAGGGGGCAGAGGAGGATTTTGTGAGATAAGTCACATCTTTTGTAAGTAATCACAACCATGTTTTCCGAGCTGTAAGAGAACTTCATATTTATTACACCATGGCACGAAACCTCTCAGATCAGCATGAAGGAGCTCTAACACGACTTTTTTTTATCCATGCCACAGGGTGGATGAAAGCTGAAAGTCACCTTGTCCATCCAAGTTGTCATGGACATCCAACTCATGGACTTTGAGTCTTGCAGCAAATGGTTCATCCTCTGTTGCTTTTTCTCTCTCCTTTATCTGGAGATTAAATCATAGAATCATAGAATGGTTTGGGTAGGATTGGACCATAAAGACCATCCAGTTCCAACTCTCCTGCCATGAACAGGGACACCTTCCACAAGACCAGGTTTCTCAAAGCTCCATCCAACCTGTCCTTGAACACTTCCAAGTATGAGACATTCACAGCTTATCTTGGGAACCTGTGACATGGCCTCACCACCCTCACAGGTAAGAAACCTTCTCCTAATATCTAATCTAAACCTACTGGTTTTAATTTTAAATCCATTCCCCCTTGTCCTGTTTGTACATGCTCTTGCAAAAAGCTCCTCTCCATCTTTCTTGTAGGCTCCCTTTGGGTACTGGAAGGCTGTAATTAGGTCATCCCTAAGCCATCTCTTTTCCAGTCTGAATGAACCCAGTTCTTACAGCCTTTCCTTGTAGGAGAGGTGCTCCATGACTCTAATCATCTTGCCGCCCCTCCTCTGTACTAGTCCACGAGATCAATGTTCTTCCAAATGCAGCATTTGTGTCTCTTTAGGTGGATCATTTAATTAAATTACAATAAAGCAGCATCAAGTGAAGAAAAGCTGCTCTTGCCAACCCTCACTCTACTCTTCTGAGAGTTGATGTCCCGGAGGAGGAGCAAGTGGTTGTTTTGTAAGATTTCTGGTGGGGTCCCAGAAGTATTTGCCAGGATGAAGGGAAGATGAACCCATGGCTTCTGGACAGCAGGATCAATCTTCATGGGCAGTCTCTATGATCTTTTCCCTGTGGAAAGGGCTGTCAGGTCTGAAAGAACATCTTCCCTCTCATATCATGGAGAAGGTGCCTGCACTGTGCTGGTGTTGTTCCCTGGGAACAACATTAGCTTGAAGTGCCTGCCAGCTGTCTAAACCGCATTTAATCTTTAGAATAGCTGTGCAAATCTAGTCAGCATGCCTTGCTGCAATCCCGTCCTGTCAACACTGCTCAGAAATGACTGACATTTTCAGTCCCTGTGCAGGAGGAGTGAAGGCTCACAATGGGGCATGCTGAAAACTGCTGACTAGCAAGGAACAAATCCAACATGGTGGTGTTGTTCTTCCTACAGCAGTTCAATCTCTTTATGTGGATTCAGCACCATCAGCATTTGGGCGATGGCAAATCAGACTGAGGGGAGCAGAGCTGTGAAATATTTCATGGATCTTTTCAGGGAAGATCAGCATGGTCTGGGTAATACTGAAACATGCTTGGTTGGACATTAACACTTCTTCTGTTAGTGGTGCAACACAAATCTATCTTTTTATGCTTTCCACAGAAAGTGACAGTTCTATTCACCTCCTAATGATTGGCGCAAGGTATGATGCTGTCCAACTTCTGTATCTAAGATGAACTATAAGAATATGGTATTTCTGGAAGACATATGTTGTCAGGCACAAGCTTGTAGTTCTTGCATAAATGGTTAAGTGTAAAAGTTTTAGATGTTCCAGAGGCAAAAACAAATGTTCAGATAGTCCCTTCCAGCATTAAATTTAGCATATAATCAGAAATTAATCTATTGAATGTTATCTATGAGCTCTGGGTTAATGATATAAGTGTGCAACAGCATGTACCAATGCAAGTCTTATACTTGAAAAGTTCAGATTCATTTTCAGCATCTGATGACAAATTTGATAAAGTTTAAGTTTTTATCGTATCTGAGATCTTATCTCCTTTTTCTTATTCCTTATTTTAATTCTATACAGGAAGGGGTATTGCCTGATTTTTAAAGATTTTCTAAAGCCTTCTGATTTACATTCTTGTAGAAAACTTTTCACACAACTTTCTGTAAACAACTTATTGTTTTGCATTCCTTCATACAGGAGGAGACATTTGATGGACTGGTAGTTTGTCCAGTGTCACTGGAGTGGTGGCACTTTCACTCTCCAATCCACGGGCACCTTTTGAAAATTATAAATGTTGGAGTCAGAGAAAAATAAATTGGTCTCTTCATCGTGACCACAGCTGTGGTGTGTCGTTTTTCCTTGTGTCTTGCTTTCTTCAGCAGAGGAGATCAGTATGCACCTTGTTCTTGCAATGTTACTGGAAATGTTACAAACTTCCAACATTAAATGATGCTGGACTTAAAATTCTAGCTGTGCTACCCCTGACAAAGGACAAAATTACCTGATCATGTTAGGTCCCACTCAGCATCCCAACAGACTGACTGGGGAGCACCCACAGACACAACAGGGAATGAAAGCATGACCAGACCTGTGGCTGGAAGCATCCACTAAGCCACTGGGTGGGATGAATTTGTCCAGTGTGACACACAGCACTGGTGGATGTGCAGGACAGTTCATGGAACAATGCAGCCCTGGGTGTAGGGAGGCCTTTCTCCCCATGCACTCGGGTCTCCTTCTCTGCAGTTCAGCCCATGGAGGGTTTGAAAGTCCTGCCTTGGAGGAGGATCCTCTGGACATGGTAAAAATTGATCTGTTGTGTGGATGTGGAGAAGGAAGAAAGGAAGGAGGTGACAAGAAACACCTACAGCTATCTCTTTGTCAAAATTGTCATGAAAGATAAAGATACAAAGCTATTAGAAAGCATCCAGAGAAGGGCTGGAAGTTGGACTCCATCCTTGTGGGTCCCCTCCAACTCAGGACATTCTATGATTGTGGGATTCTGCTGCATTGGTTGAGTCCCTTAAAGACCCTCATGGCCTACTGTTGGCTCCACAACAGTGTCATACTGTTCCAGGACACGACTCTTTAACACCTTACTCGGATGTCACAGTTTGTCTTACCAGGGTGTATTTGTAAGGTGTGAGGGTTGGAGTGGGGCTTCTTCACATTTTTATTGCCAATTATATTTCTGAGTAATTTGAGGCTGGAAGCCAAGTTACTGAGTCTGGTAAGGTAGCACAGTGTGGGAGAAGAGCAAGGGAAAATGTGGGGGTGTATTTCTGAGATACCAGTGGTGGGTGGATACCTTAATTTTGAGATTTGCATGCAGAGAAATAGAGGGGGTTTTGTCCAAAGTTTCTATACCAGCACACACTGGAAATTTTGGTCTTGAGAAGAGATGGGAGCAGCCCACCAAAGGTAAAATGACTTGTGCTGCAGACTGTAATAACTGAAACCATGGATAAATCTCATCGAGTGACTCAATGACTGAGGGTCAGGCTTGAAGGAGAAACATCTTCTTTGATAAAAAATATTTTTATATTTTTGAAGAAATTTATTTATTTTACCACAGTATATTATTTAAGGTGAAAATTAGAGACACTATTTTTTGGACTATTTTGCTGGGAGGTGTGGGGGAAGGATGGGGTGAGGCGACACGACTGAAAACCCCACCTCTAGTTCTGCCTGGGAGAATTTGGCATGAAATTGTTCCCTGGGCAAGAGTTAACCTGACTTACGCAGTTCTTAGGAAGATTAGACAGCTGGACAAATATTGGGAAAAGATAAAAATAAACACATGTGTGAAATTTTAAAAACATTTGCCCTGACTTACACTCATCTTCATGCTTGTCGCCCACAAACATCTTGGCACAGAGTTTATTATCAGGCGGCCTTGCTGAAAGAGCGATTTCTAGCTCTGTGCTGCACAACAGTCAGGAGCTGTGCTTGCAGTCAGGCTTGATAAAGAAATGGAGGCTGAGGGGAGATTTTCTCACTCTCTACCTGAAAGGAAGTTGGAGTCAGGTGGCAGTCAGTTTCTTCTCCCAAGTAGCAAGTGATAAGACAAGAGGAAACAGCCTGAAATTGCACCAGACGAGGTTTAGATTGGCTATTGGGAACAACTGCTTCACTGAAACAGGGATCAGTCTTTCAAAGAGGCTGTTCAGGAAAGTGGCTGAGTCATCATCCCTGGAGATATTTAAAAGACATGTAGATGTGGCACCTGGGGACATGGTTTAATGCTGGGCTGGGCAGTGCTGGATTAATGATTAGACTTGATGACCTTAAAGAACTGTGCCAAGATTTATGATTCTATGGAGCCAGACACATTGTGTAGTGTGGGGAGAGAGTGAGATGCTGGGCCACAAGTAGAGAGTGTGTGTGGTCTGTCACAGGCAATAACTTAAATAAGAAATGAATTAATGAAGACTATAATCTGATCTTTCTAAACAGAAAAAAAATAGAGCTGCTAATTTCTCCCATCCAAATGAGAATGCAGATACATGGGCACAAATCCCATTTTGCTGAGAAATTTCCGTGTGTTTGTGCATGTAAATGAAAGTCTGTACATCTTAAAAAACCTGGAAATCATCAGGCAGGCTTCACTAAGGAAGAGCTGTAACAGAGAGCCTGTTACCCAGATCTTCCCACCCTGGGCTCAGGGAATTTTCTCCCCATCTCATTCAGCAGCACTGCTGGTCCAAGCCTGGCCTGGGCTGGTTTAAGAGACACATGCAGAGCAAATGTACCCTGTGCACAGAGGAAATTCTGGGACTGGCTGATTCTGTTCCAGTGCCTTGAGATCACATGGCACAAGCACTGTATAAAGCAAAAGCAAACTGCATGAAGAGTTCCATGGCCTCTGAACAAATTTCAGCAAAACACACTGCTCCACTCATCCCCCAAACAGGAATAAATGGTGTCTGCATGCGGTCTCTGGCATCAGGTACGTCTGGCAGCCCTCTGTGGCAGCACTCTGTGCCTGCTTCTTTGAGGAGAGGCAGCTGATTTGCCAGAGAAACTCCTTGATGAAAGCCTCAAACACACTAATTCCTGTAGAGAGGAAGTTGCAGGCCAAACAGACTCAATGCTGGGAATTTTTACTTACTTTAATTGCAAACAGCACAAATTTCTGATGCCTTATAAATATGGACCAAGGAAAAAAAAAGAGCACAAACAAACACCTTCTGTCCTCCTTCCCCTAAATCAGTTGTTATGTCCCATTTCCTAGCCTCAGCTTCCCTGAACTTTCAGCCCATGTCACAGTTTCTGTCCATGTCACAGAACAGTTATCCTGTTCTGATTTCTCTGGTGGCATCATCGTTTCTTCTGAGGCTGTGCTTGGAACTGTATCTTGCTGATGCTTTTCTGCTTGTTCAGTTTTCTCTGCCACCATTTTTTCCCTCTAGGTTTTTCTCTGCTGCTCTTTGATTCTAGCTTGTCTTCAAAGGGTTTTTTTAGTGTCCCCGCTATGGAGAGGGTCACCTCTGACTGCAGTCCCTCAGGGTGTCCCTGCACTGCTGTTTTCCCCATGGCCACAGCTCCTCCAGGGTGTGTGGATGTGGATCACCTATAGCTGCAGTCCCTCAGGGGTGCTCCTACAGCATGGGACCCAATCTGACATGGATGTTCACAGCCTCAGCTCCTTAGGCTTTGGTTACCAAAACCAGAGCTAAGGTTGATCTCAGTGCAGGGAATTTGGTCCTCTTGACTGCTTCAAAGCAGACTTTTATATTTCCCTTTAGAAAATCAATTTTATATTACCAAAATAAAAGAAGAAATGAAAGGATCTTCATGTTACCTAGACTATTAAAAATAAAGTCTCTGAAATATATTTAAAGCCAACTAACATTCAGAAACCACTAGGGTTGGTGCTTGCTAGGACATCTGCCATTGAAATGTGAATCAGCTCCCCTCCTCCCCATGCCCCATTTTCCATTCAGTCCTGTCCCCAGCATCCATCCCCAGCACCCAGCAGCCCCCAGTTTCATTTCTCACTGGGTTGGGTTGTCCTAGAGAGGAGCAAATTGCCTTTTGGCAAATCTGCCTGCCTGTGGGGGTGCTCCTGTGTTGTCCAGACAAGCTCTGGGCTTGTTTTTGTTCTGCCCTAGGGATGCTGTGCTCCATCTGAGAGTGTGCCTTCTGTGTGTCCTTTGTTGTATTCCCTGTATTAAAGTATTTTTTCCTTTTCATATAACTTTCAGCAGTGATACATGAAATTTCAAAATACCACAAATCAGGTACTTGGGAGACCTCACAAGAGACTTTATTCACTTCAACGAATGACATGAAAGATGTATTTGATAGAAATATCTGCATAATGTTTTACCAAAATGCCTTTGTGTGGCACATGACTTTTATAGCTGCAATAAACTGCTTAAGTACCTCTAGAGTATGTTCAGCCAGTACTGGAGCTGGGGGCAGGTGAGGTAACATGCAGATTTTAAATTCAACACCTTATCAGCCCTTAGAGAAGATAGCAAGTGCTGACAGCAGGTGTTCTCTGAGAGCTGTGAGGTCACCCAGACAGTGGAGCATTGGGTGCTGTAATGCTGCTGCCATTCCTGCTGCAGTGGCCCTGAAGTGATACCTGACTTGCAGCCACACATGATACACATCTATAGAGGAGTGTACAGACCCTGCTCACAAATGGCTGGAGAAATGGGATGATCTGAGGAAACAAACGTGATATTTGCAACACTTTTTTTAAGAACTGGCTTTCCATGGAGACTTTACACTGATATTTAGCTCTTGTTATACACCTACCAGAGAGCAGATTGAGATTAACCAGAAGCTGCCAAGGGTTTTGTTGTTATAAGATGTTTATTTGATCTTTGCATTACTGTTAAACTTTTGTATACCCCCTGCCTGCTGTGCAAATGTGATGCTTCCTACAACTTTCATGAAAAGACATAAAAGGAGGCAATGAACTAAGAAAAACTCGATGTACTGTGATATTTCTATTGTGAGGCTGCTCAGACATTGCAACGTGTTACCCATAAAATCTGTGGCTGTCCTATGCCTAGAAGAGTTCAGATTGGATGGGACTTTGAGCATCCTGGTCTAGTGGAAGGTGTCCCTGCCCATGGCAGGAGGCTTGGAACGAGATGATCTTTAAGGTCCCTTCAATTCAGTAATTCTATGATTTGATGATTTTTTTTTTTTTTTTAATTACTGTTGCAAGCACTATTTGGAGTGGGTGTGATGACCTTGGAAATGGATTGAGCTCAGGGTCTGTCCAACTGAACTGCAAGGGAGAGGTTGTGGGTCATGGACGATGGCAAGAAGCCCCAGAGGGGGCACTGCATGAGCTGCTCTGTGGTGGGTGGAGGCTGGGTTGCTCAGAACGAGCTTGCTGCTTTCAGTGGGGGTGTCTGTCCCATCTCTTGGGCAGGAGTGCTTCACTCACAGCCTTGGCCTTTGCCTGGCCCTGAGGAGTTCATTTAACATCTCTCACAGATTCTGTAGTCTTGTTTCAAAGGTACTGAGTGCTCAGAAGCTCCCATAAGAGCAGACTATAAACTTGAATCCTCAAGCCACATTTATTATTAAATCTCCAACTTCCTGAGTAGAAAATGATAATTTTGCATCGAACATCTGCTGTATCTTACTCATTCTGCCCAAAATATGAGATGCTTATTTAAAACAATGAAGTCTGGGCTATGTTGCTAGTCTCAGTAACAGTATTTTTGCTTCAAAATAGTTTTTTTTTTCCTGTTATAATTTTGGTAATATCTCAGCAGTCAGATAAAAAGCATCATCCAAAGTGCTGGTAATGTTTCTAGAGAATATGGTCCATGCATGGCTTAGGAAAGGAATGTCTGAGGTCTGTGAGTATTCTTTGAAATACTCTCTGAAGATCTGGGTATGTTATACCCATCTATGAAACTGGTGGACATGTACCTCAGCTAGAACTACTACTAATAAATCCGGGGTTATTGTTAATAACTATGTCATGTGTATCCTGAACATGAATTCACTTTTAGCTGTCTTATAAATAAACATAAAAAGGATTTAACCTCATTAACCATTAACCTAACACTGCCAGGTCTTAAACCTTGGACCTAAACCACACTCCTAAGCACCACATCCACACACTTCTTGAACACTTCTAGGGACAGAAATTTTACCACTTCCCTGGGCAGAGCATGTTCCATTGCTTGACTACCCTACCCGTGAAGAAATTTTTCCTAATATCCAATGTAAACCTCCCCATGGTTGTTTATCTATAATGCCTTTTTCCTGTCCCTGACAGAGCAGGATTTGCATTGCTGTTGGGACACATCTCACAGTGTTTCTGAGCTCAGGCATCTCTCTCCAGGAACAAGGATCTTTGTCCTCCCAGGCTTGGTATAAATTCCAGTGTGGTTTGTGTTACATGCAATGCCAAAATTTAAACTAGCAGAGAAACAGGAAGTTAAAGAGGAGATGTCTGCTGACTTCTGAACTTGAGGAACATTAGATTGCAGAAAGGCATAAATAAAGAGATAGAACCAACGTGAGAACACCAGTTCCTACTTCAGACACCCCCTAGCATGATGGGCCAGACTCCTCTTTAGTTATGCTTCTCTCTCCATTATGAAAGCACTTGCTCCAAGGATCCCCTAGAATTTCTCCAGGCACCTGTATGAGTGATATTTCCACAGAAAACTTCATCATTGAAGGCATGCTTGGCAATGCTATGCTAAGACCCAAGCAATTGATTTGAAAACTCCCTTGCACTGGATTAAATGTTTAGACCATCCTCTGCTGGCACAGTAGTCTGAGCCCAATTGGAGTCAGGCAGCTGGATATCCACAATTTTCATGAAGTAAGAATTGCAGAGGCTGATCAATCTCATTATTCAAAATTACGCTGGGGGAGTCCTGTCTTCTCTTTGGTTTTTTCCTATCTGCTCTGACCAGCATGAACAACCCTTTCTCTGTTTTGTATGCACGTGGTCAGTTGCTTGGAGATGATATGAGATCGTCATGACTGGGAAGGCTTGTGGTGGACTTCTGAGGAAGCTGCTACAAAATACATGAAAGGAAGCTAAAGGCAGCTTTTAAGATTAAGATCAATGATTTCTCAACATTTCAAAACATACATATTAAAAGAATATGTACTTTGCTTGTCCAGGCTGGTTTCTGGGAATGGGATGTGATGCTTTCTCCCTTATCTGCCTGGATTTTTCTGCAGAGACAGTCAGAGTCTGACTTCAGTCAGAAGAAAGTGGCGGATTATTTAACATGCATCTAAAAAGTGCAACACTCATCTGTGATTCAAACTGGATAGCAGGCCCTAATATTCAGGGTTACAGAGAGGTCAGAACGAGAGCAGTTGTTCAAAAAGGGGAGGTTTAATGTAATTTTTAACCATTATGTTCACTGTAAGATGAGGACTGTGCTAGTCTACAGGACAAACAATTAAAGACCTCCTGAATTGTTCCTCTGTTATAAAGGAGTTGAACTTTACCTGACCTTTCTACCAGGAGCTAAAGTCAGTCAAATTTGCTGACTTCAGGCTCCTTTTTGAAACTCTTATAGAGAAAAAACAGAATTTAGGATGATCTCAGTGTGGGTTGAATGCAGAATTTGATGCTCTTGACTGTTTCAAAGCAAATTTTATATTTCGCCTGAGAAAATCAAACTGATATTACTAAAATAGAAGAAGAAAGAGAAAAATACCTTCACGCTACTTAGTATTAAAAATAAAATCTCTGGCATATGTTTAAAGCAAGCTAACATTCAGAAACCACTAGGGTTGATATTTGCTAGAATATCTGCCATTGAAATGTGAATAAGTTCTTTCAAGTACCTCCAGTTTGGTGCATTGTTATGAATATATATCCTTCTTAATTGTACTCTCTTCACATGCAAAGGAACCCTGCAAGTGCATGACACACACACACGCACACATGCAAATATGTGACATCTTGCAGCAAAATCTGGGGATGCAGCAAAGCTTATGAGGCAGGGTTAACCTGGCTGAAAGCAAGCACCACTGGTATGGATGTTTATATCAGAGCTAATCACCCTGGTCTCCCTTTGCAGTCAGTGGAGGGAGCCAGGCATTGCTGGAGTGTGATTCATCTCCTGCTGCAGCAGATGTCTGAAATGGGTCAGACACCTATTTCTGTCATTATCTTCAAAGGCTGCTGAGCTCAGAGCTCAGGGGGTGAGATGAGCATGAGTCAGCAGTGTACCCCCACAGGGAGGGCAGCTGGCTGCATCCTGGGCTGTGCTAGAAAGTCCAGAGAGGTGGTTCCTGACCCACCTTTGAGCAGGTGGCTGGACTAGATGACCTCCCCAAGTCCTTTCCAGCCTGAATTACCCTGTGAACCGGTTCTCTATTCATCGCTTGTGGGATTGCACTCCGAGTACGATATCCTGTTTTGGGCTCCCTGTTACAGTTAGGTTTTTAGATGCCAATATTGGTTATCCCTCCCATATTCAAACAGCTCTCCAAAGGAGTTGAACTCTGATTATCCCAGTGATTTTGTTACAGTGCAGTCTCCATTTCAGTGGCACAGCCAAGGAGGCTGTGATATATGGGATGGGTGCAAGGGAAACAGGGAAGCAAGACGTGGCATTTTACCACTAATGCCGACATCTCATGGTGTTTAAACCTCTTTTCTGATCTCCTGGTCTGGAATCAGTGACTCATTTACCCTTGATTCTTCTGTCTAAAATGAAGCTACTAAAAGGAAGCAGCTGGATGCAAAGTCCCAGCCAGCTTGACCATATCTGAGGTGGGAAGTTACAAAATCCTGACACTGCTGCATGCACAGGGCCCTCCCCAGCTGCTCCCGTTGGACAAGCAGGTCCCTGTTTCCTGCCTGCTGCCTAAAAGTGCTGACTTGCCATGGCAACCAGTCAGCACTCAAAGTGTGTTAAAGCTGCTGAGGAAATGTCCCCATTTACGTGCTGTCACACATTCAGAAAAGGCAGAATGTAGTAATAAAGTGAACAGCCCCACTGCTTGCCCCAGCTGAACCTGACTGTGAGGTTCAGAGGCTTACAGCCAGGCTGATTTTGAAGATGAGGTCAGTTTAAACATAGTTTTATACTGTTAAGGCAGTATAGAACTATAGGATGTCCTAGAATTCTAGGATAAGGCAGCAATTCAAGTTCCATTTTTATCCCTAATTTCTATTATCAGCCCCATGTGTTTAATGTTTTGCTTAAAATCCAAATTTCTGTAGGCAAGCAATGAGTTGGGAGCCATAGTTCAGTTGTTCTAAGGATAAATCCAAAATGTGCTTTTCCAGATATTGCAAGAGGATAATTTAAGGGTGCTCAAAGAGCTTAATTCTCACCAATTTCCTGTAGTAGAAGACCAGCTCTCTCTTTCTCAGCTTAATATTTTGTTCCTTCTTTTGAAATCTTTATACATCATTTTCATAAATGGCATGAACAGACTCATAAGCCTCAAAAAACAAATGGCAAAATTCAAATAACCAAAAGGTATCTTAAAAAAATAAATTGTCAATGTTTTATTTAGAGTATGATAGTCATAATTTTAATCCTCATTCTTTAGAGTATCCTTTTTCATGATTTTCATGATTTTCAGACTCATTAGTGAGGATACATTTGAGAATAACTGAGTCACGTGTGCTGGTTATTCAAAGTTAATCCAAACTCTGAAGCAGCAGAGCTCTGAGTAAATTGTGTGCCAGTGGCACTTTCATTAGTGAATTTTGCATTACCAGGGTTTTGCAATCTTCATCTCATAAAGAGGACAGGAAAAACAAAACAAGTCCTCAAGCGTCTGAAATAAGATAAAACAAATGACCTTCTGCAGAAGTGTTATTTCCTTGTTCTCCCTGAATGCTGAGTTACCCATACTTAAGAGGACACAGCAATGAGGACATTACAAGCATCTGGGATCTCTTGCTTAGTTTATGACAAGCAAAGAACATGATGGGACCTGCAGCCATCTCTTTTATCCTACAGGCACTCCCTGTTCCACAGACACAGTTTGCTTTAGAAGATGGCAAAGCAGAGAGCTAAAACCTTGCCTGGGGTCTGTGTAAGCAGGAGGAGTGGGGCAGGGTAGAGAAGTAAAACCTGCAGCCAATGTCTGTATTGAGTAACAGAGGGACTGTGAGGTCAGGGCAGGAGAGCCTGGGTTTGGGTGAGCTGCCATCCAAAACCACCCCATTGGGGCTGGGCAGGAGGAAGGTCACTTCTGCTGTTTCTGCTGTCACTAGAACATTTCCTGTCGGGACTTGGTCTGTGTTAGTGACCACCACCACCCTCTCTCCTGCTGCTCAGTCCTATCCAGAGGCTCCTGTGCTGTGCAGAACATGTGCTGTGCTGGGGCACCCTGTGCTTCGGCCTGCAGTCTGCTACATTGAGCTGTGTTACTGTGAGTTAGAGCTTCCTCTTCTCATTGATTCTTCTGGGTGTAGTGGAGAACCTGCACCAAATATCCTCCTCCTGTGAGAAGAGGAGATCTTCAAAGGGTTGTTCAAACAACGGCTTTGTCACTTGCTGCAAGCTGAGCCATTCCTGGAAGTGTTCAAGGCCAGATTGGATGTGGCTTTGCCTCCCACCTGGTTTAGTAGGAGGCATCCCTGCCCACAGCAGGGATTTGGAATTAGATGTTCTTTCAGATTCCTTCCAACCCAAGCCATTCTGTGATTTTATGATTGATTCAAAGGCTGGAACAGCCACTTCTTTGGTGGGTGGCACCTTCATAGCAATAACACTGAAATATAATAATAATACTTGCTTAGAAAATTGTCCTTGTTGTGGAGTAGAAGAAGGTTTTAAAGGAGGCAGATATAACAGAAAAAATTAAACACAGAATTCCTGCTATTTACCCCCTTCGTGCCATAATCTGTTCAAGATTTGTTCAAGAGCCAACCTGGATTGCAGCTGCTGATGCCTGCTGAGTTTGGGAGTTCTCTTGTAATTTTGAGACTGTCACTGAGTGGTACAAACAGATGGATAAAATTTTGCATACAGGTCCTGGTTATGTATATTACAGAGATTTAATCAGTTGTTCAGACTCTGCTTCTAGGGTGGAAGAGAAATAAACAACAGATTTTCTGGAATAGTCAGAATAGTGGGTTGAATTTGGTCTAATATAATTTGATCTAATGTGATGATATTGCCTAGCTGGGATGGGATTTGAGTCTCTCTTTTTAGAGACTCCAAGGTTTAATGAGTCACTGGAAGGGTCCAGTAAGAGGCAAGAGCTGAAGTACTTGAAATATAGGCATAAAAAAGAGTAGGGAATAGTTTTTGGAACAAAAGAATTTGATCTTTTATTATAGCTTCTCCCACTCACCTGCTCTGTGACTGGATGAAAAAGTCTTCAAGGCAAAAATCTTTAGCCACCATATTACTAACTCCAAGGCTCACCCAGATCTCTCAACAAATCTACATCAAATCTTATCTTCAGAACCAGGGCAGATGTCAAGGATATAATCAACAGGGCCTTATCCCCTGCCTATCACAGCCTCTAAACAGAGGCTAAGCTCTCCACTGTGCATGCCCAGGCAAAGAGCTGGCATCGAACCACATGGCTGTTTTCTAGGAGGAAGGGATTTATATATGCCATAACGTGTATGGTGGAATTGGCTGCTCTTGCCAATGGATTCTTGCTCTTGCAAGAATCCACTGTGTGGTTAAAGTACAAGAAGTCTTGCTGTCTTCATGTCCTCATAATAATGCAAAGGTTATTAACTTGATTAACAGACTGCTCAATATATTAAAACAATCCTCTCTCTGAAAAAGTAAAGTAAATGAGGAGTTGTGATGGGTCCTGACACTGAGAAAGAAACACATCAGAGCCTGTAGAAAGCTGCTGCAGCTTTCCTGTTGGACAGATGAAGATAAGAAAACCTTGCAAATGCTTCTGGTAGGGCACTGGTTTGTCAGGCTGCCCCAGTCACTGCTCACATAAAAAGCTGATTTTTTCTCCTATGCTACCAAAGACCAGGAAATTATCAGATGCATTTCAATCCAGGGCTAAAACCTGGTACTTGATTCCAGAGACCTTGATGATAACAACCTGGTTTCTCACTTCTCAGCACAAACTTATAAAATAAAAACCATAGTAGCAGCAGTGGCAGTGAAACTCCACAACTCCGGAGCAGACTGTGTTCATATAAACTGATATGGAATGTGATTTACAGGGATTCTGATGAAAGGAAGGAAGGAGAGTTCTCATCCGTCCATCCATCCATCCATCCATCCATCCATCCATCCATCCATCCATCCATCCATCCTTCAGGATTTGTCCTTCTTTTCTTCTTTCAGCCCCATTTCTCAAGCAGCATTTGATGGAAGACCTAAGTCCCTGCCTAAACTAAGGTCTGTCTGTAGCCTCCAGGCCTGAGTTCATGGGCATAATTCAGTGATTGCTTTAGAAAACTGGATTCCTTTTTCTGACCTGGTTTTAGTCAGACACTAAGCAGCTATTTCTTACTTTGGAGAGATGTTGTACATTGTCCAGCTCTCAGGAAAAAAATTATTTGGTTTTGGTTGCTACATACTAAAAAAAAAAAAAAGAGTTCTTTCCCTCAGCCAACTGTGAACACTTAAATGGAATAGTTCTGGATTTTGCAAGGGGAATGCTTGCTGGAGGAAAAGAACAGCCCTCTGGTTTCACTTAGCAAACTATGAGTTTTGTGCAATACTGAGACCTCTGCTGAAAACCCAGCTGATTAATGACACTGTACTGTGGAATGGTCTGTATGGATTTGCAACTTACCCATGGACGTAGGTACGGTGCTAACCAGTGCTTGGAGAGCACCAGGGGAGGAGCATCACTAACTGAAGAAATACAGCTCCTAGGAAAACAATGGGGCTCCTGAGCATTACAAATTTTACTGCCAACTGCCTGTCCTAGTGCCAAATCCCTAGGTAGGAGCCAGAGCTTTTTAGCCCAATGAGGATCCTGCTCCCAGAGGATTTTAAGGATTAAGAGCAATTGAACAGTAATTGGTAGGTGCACTCCTTCTTCTGGGTCAATGGTTCTTTTACTTCTCCCTTTGTCCCTTCAATAGTCAGCCTGAAGAAGGATTTGCCCTAAAGTTGTGCTCCTCCCATTCCCTGTGAGTACACAGGGGGTAGGGCACAGAATGGGGAGACAGAAAACCCTCCCAAGCTGCTTCTCTTCTTGAGGAACACACACTGGGGTACAGAAATTATTCAGAACTGGAGTAAAATCAATTGCTAGGCAATGATTAGGCAGAATACAGAGTGATGAAGACCTTTTTCTACTGCAGCCACTCTCTGCCAGGTTTGGGCAAAGTGGAGATGGCCTTTAGGTCAGTTCCTAGAGCTTCTGATTGTTTAGTTCCAGGCCATCAAGGATATCTAAGCAATAGGGAACAGCAGTCTCAGATGTTTGGGTGTTTGGGCTGGTCCCCAGCTGAAGTGGGATGCATCCTTTGATCTGTGTGATACGCATTCCTGACACTGACAGTTACACCTTAAGAAACCAACTTTGTAAATATCTTGATATTAATCTTTCCATGACTCTATTTTTCTTAAGAAAATTGCTTTTATGTGAGTATGAACTCTTCAGAATTATGCCCTTCTTTGCATTTATGTGGTTATCAGATACAGCTAGAGCTTGTAAAGCCAAGGATTTAGACTGATGATAGTGTGAAGAGTTGGGTAGAAAAAATATAAAGCAGCTGGTTTAGAAGTGGAAACATTAATGTTTAGAAATCTCGGAAAACACCCAAGATCTCCATAAAGTCAAAGAGTATGGGAAAAAATACAAAAACTTTCTGCTGAAATGAAAGAGAAAAAGACATTTCAGATGGCAGATAATTTGTAGGACGAACATTCACAAAAACATTTCCTTGTTGATTTGCACTAGGAGTCGTGATCTGAAATTTTCATTTTTCAAGACAATTAGGCAGTATGAATACAAGTGAATCAATGAAGCTGAAATCCTACTTTTTCTTGAAACAGAATGAAATTTCTTTGAGATAAGGTGGGTCTAGGATTTCTGTCTGGGACTACAGTTTATGCTGTCAACAACAAACAGACAAACAAACTGTAAGAAAATATGGCCAGTTAGGCAGTTATCTAAGCTTTGCCAAGTTAAAAACGTAACTTATCTCATCCCTTTGTGGTATTACTGGGAATTTTTGCATTGAAAACTAAAAAAATATACCCAGATGGGGCTGTTAGTTCAGAAGAAATGCAGTGAGGATTCTGCTTGGATACAGCTTTGGATTTGCTTTGACTGAATTACAGTCACTTACATTTCCTATATAAGACTATTTGGCAGAATGAGTTAACTGTGGAATTGTTTGCTTTTAATCAATGATTACAAATCATGCACATAAAGTAATTTTTTTAGATCATAATAATGAATCTCACACAGGAAATATGAACCTGAGAACAACTATTACACAGACAGAGATCACAAATATGCCATTTGTTGTGGGCCCCCAATTTGAGATTGTGTTTATTGAATACAAAAAACCCCCTCACCTTTAAAAGAACTACTGGAAAGAGCTATTTGAAAATAAAATATGTGAATTATTATTATAACTACTGCTACTATTACAACTAAACCCAAGTTTTAAAAGTCAGAAGAAGTTTTCTTTTTGCCCTCAAATTCCCAGAAGTACTTTACCAAATCTGTCTCTTTTCACTATTCTGCTTGCATGGAAAGTTGAACTATGATTTTCTGTATTCCAGAGCAAAGTCACACTGCTTGTTAGCTTCTGAAACCCAGTAATCTCTGATCTCTGCATGAGCTGTTGATTTCCGTGATTTAGCATTTGCCTTAAATTGAACACTGATGTTATCAGCAAATTGCTGTGGCAGGGTTTATCTCTCTTTGCAGTGGCCATGCAATTTATCAGGTAGCTGCCAGGCACAAAGGGTATACACAGACCTACAGATAAACACAGCATCACAGAAAATAAAAGAACATATCCATGCCCATGCCCACTCTTCCCTGCAGTGCAGTGCAGCTCTGCAGGTAACTACATCCCTGTTTGATAGAGCACATAATTTTTTATGTATTATGGATTTCAGTGGAAATTTACAGAGCAGTTGCTGAATAAGGAATATTTAAGTGACTTGCATTCCTAGAAAGGGTCAAGGAAGCTGGTGAAGGGTCTGGAGAACAAGTCTGATTAGGAGCAGCTGAGGGAGCTCAGGGCTACATTATTATTCTCTTCATGCCCAGGGAAGCTATTGAGTCACCATCCCTGGAAGTATTTAAATGATGTGTAGATGTGGCACTTGGGGACATGGTTTAGTGGTGAACTTGCCACTGCTGAGTTAACTGTTGGACTCAATGATCTTAGAGGTCTTTTCCAATCAAAATGAGTCTATGATTCTACAATTGATTTGATAGTATTGATTGCTTGCTTGGTTATATTTCAGTGCTAATGGACAGATAAGCAATAGTATTTTTGTTTTAATATTTTCTCTTTCATATGGGATTGTACAATATGCATGGAAAAGCACCTCTTCAACAACTTTAAGTTTCTTAAAATAATTGCACTCCTAAAATAGAAAAGGAAATTCTCAATTTATTTCTAGACCACAAATACAGAATAAAAGTACAGACTTAGAGTGGGTGGTCCCATCTTCCTTAAGTATTTAAAAGTGTGACAGAGAATTTTGACTTGAAAACATTTAAATTAATAGTTATCAATTTCCCAATACCACATACTTATGGTAACTTGCATAGGTTCCTAGAACCCTGATTGTATCTTGGAAGAGAGAAAGAGAGGAGATGAAACTTTGATCAACAGCACATAAACCATTGATAGCTCAGCCTGGATTTGAAGCCATATTTCATTCTGGGGCAGTAAGTGGCCAACCCATCTCACCAGCCCATAGTCCTTGTACTGTGCTGCTGTTCCTTGTACCCTCACCCCCAGCAGTAAGGAAATAGGAGCTGCTGGATGTTTGATGATTCTGGGGGCTATCCCTTGTTTGTACGTGCCTTTTCCATGCAGTGACCATAAGCAGAAGAGCTTGGCAGCAGGATCCCCCTCTCCTGATTGACAGAGGACACAATAGACAAACCTGCCATTTTCAGACACGTTATCTGTGAATGACTTGCCCTTACCTGGGAGGTAATTTCTCAGCAGAAACTCTTGGTAGGCTGCTGACAGTAGCATGGTCCTTTGGGTAACACAGAAGGCTGGGAGAGATTTGCTCCTGCTGAGTGCAGGAGGAGGAGCAAAAGACAAGCAGGTAAGGTGAGAGTGGAAATGACACACTTGTCCACTGCTAAACTCTGTCTGCCTGGGAGAGGCTGGTGAAGATCCCCTTTTCATCCTGCAAAAAGCTATAATTGAGCCATAATAGAAGTTCAGAAATCTGAGTTGTAAGTACAGAAAATACTTTTTTTTCATTCAGTCTGTTAACATCAGTGTTTGTCCTACATAAATGACTGCAGTACAGCTGGAGAGGAGCTTCTGGGAGGGTCTGTGCAGAACACAAGTAATTACTTAGAGACAAGCTATCCCTGTGCATGTTGTAACTCACTGTCGTGCCACAATTTTAGACAATTACAACACAGGACTGTACATTTTTGCACACATATATTTGCTTGACAAAACAAGCCTTTATTTGCACATGATGGGCAATTGCTTGTCCAAGCATCTCATACAACTGCATACATACAACTGCACTCACACTGGGTACAGGCAGAAGAAGCACAGAGGCCCTTGCATAAAAATAAGGGATCCCAGAAACATGCTGAATGAATTTTTACTTGAACATGCTGTCCTATAATTGTACTCCCAGCAGCGTGTGTGTGGGGTTCCTGAAAAAGCTCTTGGGAGGGAGGGTAAGAAGAACAAAACAATATCAAAGAAGAGCCATGTGGTGTTGACGGGCTTGGAAAAGCCATCTTGCTAATTGTTTGCAGGATGCATTCCAGGTTACTGCAAGCCAAGAGGCTGCAGGGTTTGTTGGGCTGAACTGAAAATTACAGTGCTCTCTCTTGTCCTTGTCTTACTTGACTGATGGGAGACTCACATCCCCTTGGGCACTGGCAGGAATTAGGATCTGGTGTGTTCCACTGTAGGGCGTGCTGCTGGTGGGGCTTTGATCAGAGTTCAGCCTTTGTTGTTGAAAGGATATATTTAATCTCAGCAGATTCAAAACGGAGATGGGCTGTTCAATGCCATTGCCACAGGACTTGTCTCCCCACCCTTTCCCCCAACAAAAGATGAACAAAAGCAAATGACCAGCCAAATTATGTTTTGTTTCCACCAAGTAGACTGTTATGAGTTACTTGTATATTCATTATTACCAAGACTGAAAGACATCATGCTGGGCTGATTTCAGAGCTGTTCCCTATTAGCAGAACTTTTTAATGTGAGTATCAAAGTCATCTTTCAATTACCGCCCATGACCTTAGAAAAATACTTAGCACCATACATCTGAAGTTCATGCCACTAAGCCTTGTAATTGAAGCAAGCCCAGTAAATATTCAGGAATTAATAGTAAGAACCTACCTATCCTTCTGTGCAAATCACCCTGGTATATATTCTCTGTGCTAAGTGCTTTCTTCTGTCACCAGTTCTGTCATGCTTGGTCCACGGCCGGCTCCTTGCTAGCAGTATTTCAGAAATTGCAGCATTTCAGACTCTTTCAAGTCAGAGGAACTGGGTTCAAGGACTAGATGACAGTGAAGGAATAAAAGCAATAAAGGCAGTAGCTAGCCATGTTCTGCAGTGCTGGATGGAGATTAGGTGCAATGGCAGGTACCAGTCAGCTGTGACTGACTTATTCCATTTGGTCAGTGCTGTCATAACTGGGGATCCTGCAGCCCTGTAGGCTGTGAGGTGGAATTCTGGTGGAGCAAACCTAAACACCAAAGTGATGGTACAGATCTGGGAGATCCCAAACATTTCAACAATCCTCCAGTTGGAGGACTTTTTCTCTGGAGAGCTATACTGGAAAATCTTTAGATAATCTTGGTCTCAGAAGAGGCTCTTGAGCTAGGCAATATTTATTTTAGTTGAAAAAGTAAATATTCTATTGTAGATTCTTAGATGGAAAAAATGTCTCATAAGAATGAGCAGAAGGATGGTTATGATTTCCACTTTGATGACATATCGATCAAGATAAGAAATAATTACACAACTCCTCTAAAATATTATACAAGTGGAGAAAATTATCCTATCTAAAAAGCCAGAAATATGTGTCTTGGAACAAACCCAGATGCACCAAATGTCTACTTTTAAACTCAGTGACAAATGGAAAGAAAGCTGCAGTGATTAGTTACAGCAGTTTTAAATAAATGTAAACTAGGAATGGCTCTGACTGGATCTGGGCAAACTGACCTCCAGAGCTGAGAAGTGACTCTCAGATTTCAGGAGGATGTGGACGGGTGAGACCTGCTTGGAAGAGCAGAGCCTGAGGAGTGTTCCATGATGTGATTTCCAGAGAACCCTTTGGGAACCTTACCCCCCTTCCAAAAAGTGCAAACACCTCTAGTGTCTTGCTGTGTGAAAATTTCCCATGGGAAAATGTGGTGCAATAATCCATGCAGGGGACAGTCCAGCATAGGATATCAACCTCTGGCAGTATGGAAACAGGCAGTAGTGATGGTGAGGAACAGGCACCCAAACCCCTCATGCAGTGTCCTGACTCCTGTCTTGTGTGCGTGGGTTTGCGTTCAAGAGCCATGAAACGTTCACTGTTTTAATAAAGCATTTCAGGGTGTCTGTGTGGTGTGTGGTCAGCTCACACCTCACTTACAGAGCTCCTCTGCTTCACCCACCTGCCCAGATGTCTGAAATGCCCATTGCCCCACTCCCCTGCTGCCCTCAGACCTGATCCTGTTGATACCTGGGCACATTTGCACCTGTGGGTGCTGCTGCCAAGCACACACCTGAGCTGTGAGACCAATCAAACTAAACCCTCTTTTTTCCGCTCTGGTAAAGGTAACTGTGAATACAAGCCCTGAACAAAATGCAGCAAATTCTCAGGAATTTGAAGTGCAAATGACACATAAGACTCAAGGCTTGGGCCAGGTCTGTTGCTGAATGTTTTGCACAAGCTATGTTTTATCAGCTCAGAATGGCACATGCTAATGAATGCAGTGGCACAAATGGCATTGAAGTTCTGCCTGTGCATTGCACAGTAATTGTCAGACAAAGGATGGCAACAAAGCAGAGACTCACATAAAATTAGATTAAAGACTTTAACTCTTGGTGCATCCTGCACGGTGTTTCCATGGATCTGTAATTGCCCAGGGAAAGAATTTGCAGTGGGAAGCAGAGGCTTTCTCTGAATCCACAACAAGCAGTTCACTGCGGCTCGGGCTCCAACACAAGCTATGGACAGCTGACATCTTCTGAGTGCACATCAACCCCAACTCTGATTTATGGCTGAAGCTTAAGAAGGATTTATCTTCAGAGCCACCTCAAGGAGTATTATGTGAAAGGGGAATGAATAAAGCAAAAAAGCCATCAATTTCTCTTCCAGTACAAAAGCCTGGACACTCAGTAACCATGCAGAGACAATAACTGAGTGGAGCACATCAGTGTGAATGCTGTGATCAATGTTAAAAATCTTCTCTAAATTTCTCATTAGCATTCCTTGCTAATTACTTACTGGGGGGAGCAGGTGTTCATATATCATGAAAGAATAAAATTTTTAAAGTCATCTACTCTTTTAAATCACTTCCTTACTCAGCCCCCAAACAAACGGAGAAGCATGTTAGGATCTTGAGAGAGTCTCCCTTTGATCAGACTCACTGCACAGAATAACTTGACAAATTGTTTTAAATGTCCAGTGTGATTACTGGCAACAGAAAGGTCCTGAAATAAACTCTTTTTTTTTTTTTTAATGCTGAGTAACACAGACAAAATGGCAAAAATGGTTGGGTAAAAAGCTAGGCTACATAATGCTGGTTTAATTATATTTTCTGTTTAGTTCTCATCTCCTAGTGATAAGTTCTTAGTAATTCACTCTTGTCCCAAATTTATTCCTCCTGTGCTTTAGTAGTGTATTAAAAAGGTATTCTGCTGACAGATCTTAGTAAATTTTAGTGGAAAAAGTGAAGAATTGCCACTGATGGTAGGCCTATGGCCACAGATATAAAAAAAAACTTATCCAGTCCCTCTGCAAAGAGTTGTCTACTAGTAGAAAGGAAGCACACAGGAAAGCAACAAGGATGTTGAACCTTTGGAAACTGTAAATGAGTAATCTTTAAAATTTCATTTCTTCCCTGCAGGACAAAGAAGGTAATAAATAAGGAAAACCCAGCTAAGGGGGTAGAACACTCCTGATATCCATGCACGGGTGATGCAGGAAGTACAAACTTCAACAGAAAATGCTAAAAAGTCTGCACATTTCCTGGGTGTGACCCACTGTTAAACTCACACTATACTCAAGTTTAACAGGAGCACAGAGGTTTCTTTTGGCAGATTAACATTTCTTGTAAACATAAACAATAATGAAGGAGAAAAGCAAATTCACCTGGGAGACAACAAGTAGAAAACCAAAGAAAGAGCTTATGCTAGAGCCAGGCCTAAGCCCAAAACCTGTTCTGCCTCCAACCCCAAGAACACTGATACACAGCTGAGCTCTGTAAAACCCTGGTCAGGTACTTTTCAAGCCCTTGTCCTATTGAAGATAACAATTTCCAAACCTTCTGGAAACAAGATGTGAAAGGACAGCAACACCATAAAAGCTGAGTGCAGACTATACCAACATACACACACAAGCTGGATGCAAGTACTTAGTCTCTTCAGCTCTTCTTTATATTTATTTAAAACCAGATTTTTTTATATTAGTACTGATTATCTAGAACTCAGCAATCCATGACCAAGTGTGAATCCAGTGTGATGGACCAAGGCAATGGGAAACAACAGATTAACAACTTCAAGTTAAAAAAAACCATAAAGTCACAAATAGATGCTCTATCTATTGCCCGTGGCCTCATTCTGCAACAACATTAATATGTCCCCAGGGAATAAATAGGACCATATAATGGCAATTATTGTCATGGGCTCATTGCAGACATGACCTCACCCTCAGGACTTGGAATCTGCCCCTGACTGGGCTGGAGCTCCGGAGGAATTTTAATGATGGGGTGTGAGGGTCAGGCTGTGACACCTCTTTTGCATAATAGAAACCCTGGTGGGTAGTCTGGTGGGGCTGACTGAGGCTGATTGCTATCTGAGCTCCCCTCAGGGTCTCCAAGGAACAGGTTGGGTCAACAGGTAGCTGACCACTCACACCCAGTGCTTTAATTTCTATAAGTGCCCTGACAGAAATATTAAACACTTTCTATGGTGCAGCCTCAAATTTGAACACTTGAGAATCCTCTGGTTTGGAGTAACACTTGCTTTCCTCATGGATCTGGAACAGCCTGTGCCTATCGCACCCCAAATAACAGAAAAGGCTGTCTTGTGCTCTCAGCTTTTATCCATCTGTAGTTCTGTGTTACTTGCTAGGGACACTCACTTTACCCAGAATCTTAGAAAGGAATTCAGCAGTACCCAGGAAACTGGAGGAAAGTGTGACCTGGCAGTGACCTGTTAAACTACAGACTGCTCACACCTTCACCTGCTGGGAGCTACCAAGCCTGGTGGGAAGACATGTCTGCTCTAATGCACAACCATTTTCAGCTAACAGACAACTCCCAATTACTCTGCAGAAAGCTAATTCCAGCTCCCACTTGGCACCAAATCCAAGTATCCCCAGGACCCCGTTTAAATGGTGAGGGAAGCCTTCGTTTTGTCAGTCTCTGCCATACCAGTCCATTAACCCCACTGAATTACCTTGTAGTCCCCATCCATCAAAGTGTCTGTCTACCTGATGAAGAGTTATTTCTTGTGTCTGTCACTATGTGCCAGCTCAACAGCTAAAGCATTTATTCAATATGATTAATACATTATATCCTAACTGTGGTATCTGCTCTGTCAACCTGAAGACATGGCCAGAAAAGTTCTCAGGAACATCAAAGACAACATATGCATATATGGCATGCCAGGGGAATCTAGGAAAGGACAAATTCCCTCCACTTCCCACACTGGTGTTGGAACACTGCTTCATTTGAGAAAACTGAACTTTGACAGGAGGTAGAAAGGGCAGGAACAATTCAAGGGGCAGCAAGAAGCATTTCACAAATAGTTCCCAGTGCCTAAGAGAACTGAAAAGACATCTGGTAAGAAAGGTGCTTTCAGGGCAAAGATAAGGGTGCTCAGATCCCATGATGAGCATCAGTACCCATCAGTATCCAGAAGCTGGGAAGGACAGAAGACGAGAAGCAGCAGAGTGAAACATTCTGCTCGGGGAAGGGGAAGTATAAAAAATTACAGAATATGAAGACATAAAAGGTAGGACTCCAAAAGAAAATGTTACCAAGCTGTCCTGGGTATGTGTCAGCCTGACTGCCTGCTGGGACTGGGGCTTACAGGGACTGGAGTCTGCTGTCTTTGTGTTTGCTCCAAATCACAGACTCTTTGAGCTTTAGCTTTCACTACCTGCACAAGGCAGTTATTTGAGGAAAGGGCTTGGCTTCTCTTTGTACTGCTGTGCATGGGAACTCCTTGCTGCAAGACACCCTTGAGATTCATCACTGGTCTAAACCTCTTAGCTTCAAATCTTTTGCAGATTTCTTCCCTTATGACATGTGAAGTATTGAAAATCACTCCATGCACCACCATGTCTGCACTGTTGTGCAAGGGGATGCTTTGATGCTCTGTGGCAATTCTTGTCTGCAGGACAGGACCAGTGAAATAGTACAAGAAGATAGGTGTGCAATGGAACAAGAAAGTACGTACAGCTCCCTTCATCACCTTCACCAGAAAAAAAAATGAGAACATGAGCTCAGTGTGCATCTGTGGTGAATTATGTGCAGCCACACACTGGTAAAGACCACAGGACCCAAAAAGCTCTGCTCCCCTGGGATCATCAGCAGCTCTAAGGGGACACCAGGACAGTGGGATGAGCTTGGGTTGGGCCGTCTTTGACTCAACCAGTGCATTTTCCATTGTCACTGAAAGCATGCCCCAAGGTGCCAGAGGCTGTAGAGATCTTTGATGGAGTGGCCTTTGTGCAGCAGGGCCTTTTGAGGCTGACAGGCTGTGATGGCAGAGCATGGCTGACAGCCTGGCCCTTGGGCTGTGACACTCCACTTGTGCTGGGTTTTGAACAGATTCTGCCTTCCAGCAGCTCTTTGAACCCTGTGGTTAAAAGAGATGAATGGGTGGTCATTGAAAAGACCTAGAAATAAACCACTGATTCAATTATGAATGAAATGGCCTAGCCAGCACTATTAAAATAAATATTTTGCCTTATATTGACTAGGGAAGGGAGTAATTTTACAGCTGTGTCCACAGCCAGGGTGATGCAAGAGAATTCAGTTGAAGTTGAGCAAAAGCTGTTGCTGAATGTGGGAACATGTTCTGGGTGATGAAACACCCTTGGTCAGAAGAAGCCCTTTACTTTTGGGTAATTTAATAAACCACTGGATAACACATTGCAGAGAAATCTGCCATAATTTTTCAGGTCTCAGTCAAATGCTTCCCTCCCTGACACAATTCTTACATGTTATTATTATTATTATTATTATTATTATTATTATTATTGTAATGTTATTACACATTTCCTACAACTTTCTGCCCTACCACTGAGTGTGCCATTTGGCCAATGGTAGTTTCACTCAGCATAGCACATGCTTGGTTTCCTGGGACAGCATTTGAACAGCCTGACTGATCTTCAGGTGAGCACCATAGTGCGAATAAGGTGTTTGTATCTCCTCAAAAGAATGCTCCAGGGTCTTAGCAGAGCTGAGAGTATGCCACTGCATAGATTCTGCTCACTCTGTGTTTGAAAGGAGCTCAGAGAGCTGAAGAGTTTTCAAATATGAAAGCAATGCTGTTGGGTACAGTGAAGATGTTTCCTGTCACTCCCCAAAAGGGAGAAGGTTTCATACTGTGAAGCCCTGGCAGAGAAGTGTCAGTCCTGTACTTGCAGGGAGACCCTGGAGGACATGCTCAGCTCAAAGCTGAGCACTCAGCCATGTAAATCACTGGAGCTCCAGAGGCACTGAATGTACCTCTAGGGACACTGGATAAAGAGATGGTCACAGATGTGACCTGAAAGAGAAGCATGGTCTCACTGCACATCCATGCAGCAGTTCCTGGAGAGTTATGGGACTGCTGCTGGTGAGGAAGGGTGTTCACTGCACTTCACAGACATTAGAGTTCATAAGAGTGGGTAGGAACTGTCATGAAACTACGCCTGAAGATTGTCTGTGTGGGTGACTTTGGTGGCAGGTCTCAAACACATCGCGTTTCTAAGACCATTCACACCATCTCTGTTCTGGTCAGTGATATCCACCTTAGTAAAACTCTGCAGAACAGATGTGTAAAGTTAGACTTGCTGAACAGGAAGGAATCACAGAATCAGAATTTACCACCTTTACATTACAAAACAATCTCAAAATCATGCAAGAACCCAAAATGAGGGCGAAGAGAGCTAAAATCCATACTGAACTCTCAGAGTCATATTTCCTACTTTGCAGTCTCCTCTCTGCCCTATGTCATCAGTGTGCATGGAAATCCAGGGAAGTAGTTTGTTTGTTTGTTTGTTTGTTTGTTTTTGTTTGTTTCTTTGAGCTCCATACTGCTCTGGAGTTGAAGGAGCGCTGCAAGACTCATGAGGTGCTTGGTAATTGAAGGGTGAAGGGTAAAGCTAATAATGTTTTCTATTTGAAGAAAAAGCAAAATGGATTTGGATGGATGACGGATATTATGAAAGCAAGTGCTTGTTTCTGTGTGTGTGCATTTGTGTGTGTGCACAGTCTGTCCTCCATCTAGTGACTGTGCTCAAGCCAAAAATGGGACTAAGAGCAAGGGTTTAAAAAAAATCCCAAAGCATAAACCAAAAAAAAGTCATTCTACTTTTTGTTCATTGTACTCCAGCCACAAGATCTTCTCTGAAAACATTTTAGAAAACTCTGTGTCAAGGCATATATAAAATATTAGAATTCCAACCTAAATAGCAGAATAATTTTACAGCTGCTGTACCTGCTGTACCTCAAGCCACCTATTTTCAGTTCCTTTTCAAAGATGTCCTTTTCACCATGTAAAATGGATCTTTCTTATTCCCTTGCTGCCTGCAGAATGCCTGGGAGAAACAGAGCAGTTAATGGAATTAAGGAGTGAGGCTCACTTCATCCCCTAAAGAAATTAATTTTTCCCCACATGCATTTTGCTCTGCAGTGACTGGTGTGGCACTAAATGATCCTCCTTGCAGGAGCCCTGCTGCCTTTGAGCAGCTCAGATAAAATGGAGGGGAGGCATAAGAGGGGAATTTCTGGGTTTTTTTTGGGTTTTTTTAAAATTTATTTTGATGTTGTCTACCTAAACTTATGCATCTCTAGAAAATGTCTTGGCCAGGACTTTCTGAAAAAGGTGGAAGTCCAAGACCAACCTATGTTTGAAGATTTCAGAACTAAACCCAACTAAAACAGCATACTCAGCAGTTCCCATTAATATGGAGTTGCTTGGGGTTGTCATCATTGGACTTAATTCTGGTTCCTCTATTTCATTTAGTGTCTACTCACACCAGCATGTTAGCCACTGACGGAATCTACTTCTGAAAGCTCAAAAACCAAAGTCAAGCATGCATTCCCAGATAATCAGATGTGAGATGCAGGGGGGGAAGGTCAAAGCTGCAGCTGGCCAGGCCAGAGCTACCCACAACAGAGCACATGTGCTCATGAACAGATCATTTCAGCCCCAGGAGGAACTCTCATCCCCCTGCACACCCAGGATATCTTCCTCTCTAGCCATCGTCTCTTGGTTCTCTGAGATATAATTTGCTCTTGCTTTAAACAGAACATCAGTTTTGACCAACAGTGAGTTTGAAACCAGGCAATAGTGACTTTAAAGAGAAAACATGGTAAATAAGAAACTGGAAATTGTTTCACAATAAGCACCCGGGGCCACAATGGAGTCAAGGGGTGATGTGTGCAGGCTGTGTGTTGTAACTTGCTGTTTTGCTTTCTGTATATTTGTAACTCATCCTAAAGATATTCCTGGAACACTCCACACAAAATGCTGACTGCTTTAGTGAAATACATCAAAAATAATGTACTGTTAAATTTCACTTATTAATTGTCACCTCAAGAGCACTCACTTGCAAGTGTATCCCTGGCCAGCCTGTCACCAGCCCTAGTCTAGAGCACCTCCAGGAAAAGATGAGGAATATTTAAAGCCCTGATTTGTGTACCCCTTTTGAGGTGTCTGGGTTACAGGATATGCAATGTTATGGGCTCCCACAGCAGGGCTGGTCCCAGTAAGAGGGTTGTGTACAAAAAATGTCCTGACATTAAAACAACTTTGACAAAGAAAGTGAAAAAATAAATGTAGAAAATATTTTATTTCACATTTTTTCCAGCGCCTTTCTCGTCTCCCCAGAGTAATAACCTAAGTTAGGGAATTTTCAAGTAGGAGTTCACCATTCATATTTTACCTCTCCTGCACCTTCATTTTGCTTTTTTTTTTAAAATTTTCTTCAGCAAAGAAAAAAAAAGAATAATCAGAGAAGAACAAAGGGGGATAAAAAACAAATGCTGAAATGTAGCATTTTATTCCCCTGTGCTAGGCTCATGCTATGGAATTTTTTAGAGAATTAATTTCTTATAATATGCAGGAGGCTGGGTGAGATTCCCTTCTGGGCTGGCTTCCCATGACACTGGAAATCTATGTAAAACTTAGGAAATCCTTCAAATAAGGGCAGTTTCTGGAGCTGGAGAAAGCCTTCCTTTGGCCCAGTGGGCATAATAGAGGTCAGTGAGCATGACAGAGGTGTGAAAGGAGCAGGCGAGAAAGGAGTAAGGAGGATTTTATTTGTGACCACTGGCAAGGGGTGTAGGTGGTGCTGGGTGTAGGAAAAGAGTCATAGGGTCCCCTCTCTCAGGAGACTACCTTGAACCCAACTTGGGTCACCTTTCATTCCACTCCCGTGAGTTCTGCCACAGCAATGGCATGGTTTGTCTATGAAGGACAGAAACCATCTTTATTTCAGCCCAATTTCTAGCTTGGAGGCTGGATCCTGTCCCTCAGAGGGCTGATGTGGGTGAGGGTGCAGGGTTAAGATGCTGTGCAGAAGGACTTTCCCAGGTTTCTGAGGTCCCGTGGAGCAGGACCTGCTGCTCGCACCTCGGGGACGTGTGACACAGCCAGCACCCGTCCCCTGGGCTGGCTCTTGGTGCATCCCCACTCCCAGAGTGCCCTTTCAGCGCTGCCCTTGGTGGGCAGACAGAGGTAGCTGCTGGCGCGGGCACGGCGGGCAGACCCAGGGCTGCAGCTGTGCCAGGAGCTGCGGGAGCTGAGTCGCTCCTGGGCCTCACCCATCTGACTGGTGCCTGTCGTGCCTGACCTGTTCGGGGGCCTAAAGAAGGTGGTTTTGGCATCACTCTCCCATGGAGATTAATTAGCTTCAAGTCCCTTATCTGGTGAACAGTTAATGATCTGTGCAAAACTGAAAATCTTCAACTGAGAGAGCTGAAAAAGCCAGCAGCCTAATGAGCACTTGGTGCCTCTGAGAGCCCAGCAGCCCTGTCCCTTCTGCAAACCACAGCAAGCACAGCTAATCTGATCCGAAATCCCTTTCATCCTAGGTGAGAGCCCTAACCACAGCCCTGTGGGCTGTCTGCCTGTCTCTCTGCTCTTTCATTTCAATGAAAGCTGTAAAATAACTCTCTTTTTTCTACATATGGAAATGGGAATAATTTCTGAAATCCCAGGAATATTTGCAAGGCAGGAAAAGCATTTCCTGCTCAACCACAGCTACAGGTCACAATCACAGCCTTCTGAGACCACTTACAGGCTCTCCATAATCGTACATTATACTCAAATGTGTTCACTTTTATGAATGTTTTGACGTTTTTTAACTTCTAAAGGGTTAATTCAGTGTGGGAGCAGCCCCAGACCTGATGAATATACCTTTGTGTGCAGTTCTCTAACTTCAGTATTTCTAGGTTAACACTCATGGACTTAAAAGCCAGATGAGATCCTGGAGGAAACTTTAATAAAAGTAGTCTATCTGTCTGGAATAAGAGCCCAGAGTTTGCAATGTAAAATAGTTGCTTATGAAAAATGCATTCTTCATAAGTGAAACAACATAATCCTCCTGGCAAAAAGCCAGAAGTTGGGTTTCTCATCCAAAAGCTGTCAAAAAGCAGACAACAGAAAAAATGCCTGTCACATTTTTAATTTCATATTCTGTGCGACTTTGTGAGCAGATTAACTACAGATGAGGAGAAGAAAACTTCCAGCACAGTTCAAAGCAAGAAGTCAAAGTGGGACAAGAGGGAGAACCACCTCCCAGGCTTTTCCTTGTGCTTCAGCCAGCCAAGGACTCAGTCTGTGTCTGGGGCCTCGTGCGTTCCCAGCTGCAGGCAGTGGCACTGTGCACAGCAGTGGAGGCACCATGCTGTGGGGACATCCATGGAGGGTTGTCACCTGGAACTGGCTTTATTGTCCTTTTCCTTGTCGTAGAACATTGCTGGGAGTGAGCATCAAGAAGCTGGGTCCTGGGGAGCCTGGTGGGAGGACCAGGCTTCACCTGGATGACCACAGGATGCCAAAGCGTCTTTCCCAGCAGGAAATCCTCAGCCTCTCTGCTGTGCTCCTTGGCACGGGGCTGCAGCACATGGTATTCCTGGGCCAGGCCCTTCAATAGCTCCTGTTTCCACTGCAGACCATGGTTTTGGTGGTTGTTTCATCACCACTGCTTTTAGCAGAGGGTTGGCAAGGTATTGCTGGTTGTTTCTAATACACCCCTAGAATTTTACCCAAGAGGCAGCAGGGTTTTAAAGATATATAAAGTTACTCCTTGTACAGCAAGAGCCACTGTGTAGCTTTCATGGGATAGAGGAAGGGAAAATTTCTTTTTCACTCAGAATATATTTTTATTCTGGCCAAAATTTGATGTTCTTTTTCACTTTTGTTGTCTTCCTTGTCAAAACAAAACAAAACAAAACAAAACAAAACAAAACCCCCAAAACAACAATGAAAACAAAAAAAAAAAATCCCAAAAAACCAAAAACAAACAAACAAACACAACAACAACAAAAAAGAAACAAAAAAGAAATCCAGCAAAACCAGAACTGGAAAAGCTTTTCACAGGGGCAAGTTTTGCAGTTTAGATGCTCTGCATCTTCCTTTTTTGCCCCGAAGGAAAAAGTACAGCCCTGAAACCAGTTCTCTGATGTGCAGACACTTCCTCAGGCCAGGGAATGATGTGAGCTCCCATTTCCTGCATCCTGGGGTTGTGTATTATGGGAAAAAGGCACTCAAGTTGGGGTGGGAATGGGGCTCTCCACCCCATGGGGCTGTGAACACCATCCAAGTACAGCGCCCTTGGGTGGGGTAGGTCTTGACACCACCTCAAGGTTTCTTTGTGACTGGCTTACGTGGCTCCTTGCCCACTGGGCTGGTTTGTGGCTCCTGTTTTCAGGAAACTCCATTTAGGGAGCCCAAATGCCTCACTCAGCCCTGTGCTGGAGACAGCGAGTGCCTGGGAACCGACTGCTGCACACCTCAGTGCTGTGGAGCCCACGCCCTTTGTGGGTCCTGTCCCAGGTGCCTCTGTCTCCTTGGAAAAGTGGATTTAGGCTCCAAAAGTGCTTAATGCCACCTGGCTCTTCACCAGAACTACTGGCAATGTCAGTTCCCACCACATGTGACCAGGCACACAAGTTGTAGAAAATAGAGAACTCTACAAAACCCGTTCATCCTCCTGACATCCTCAGCCAAAGGCAAAATTCAGCTCATTTTGCCCTTCCTTGCAGGTACAGTGAAGGGTACATGAAGGATCTATTGCAGCTGCTTAGTTGTGAATAACTCTTGAAAAAAGATGTTAATTTCCAGCATCTTGTGTTTCTTGCATATGTTCTTCATTGCAGTTTAATGTTCCCTCTTAGCCATTGCAATTCTATTGAATCCATTGGGTTATAATAGTGCTATTAATCCTGATTAGTATTTTCCTTTGTTTTATCAGAGTGCCCTGTAAAGTACCTTAGGAAGTGAGAGTGGATAAATTAATAATGATTGTAAATAAATAAGGGCGTTGCGAAGTCAGGATGATGGGTCACCAGTGGCAGAGAAATGCTTGCCAGCTGGACAGTGACCCTTGTGAGGAACAGCACAGCAAACCAGCTTCTCATCCGCCACAAAGTGTGTAGCAAAGATGTGTGACATCTAGGGGCCACCAAGGTTTAGTAAAACCAGGGCCAGAGTGGGAGGAAGGCCTTAGAGATAAGTATGGTGACCTGCAGGCTGTGACTCTGCTGCTCAGGGGATCATTCTTTGGAGACAGGATCACTTGTCTTTCAGGGAACGTCCTTTCCGTTGTGCGTAACAGCAGTTGCATGGGTTTAGGATGGTCTGGTGTTTAGGACATGAGTGTGATCTAGGATGACTGTGGTTTAAAAAAAAGAAAAAAAAGAAAAAAAAAAAAAAAAAGAAAAAAATTCTGTAAAGCAAAACTGCAGCAGTGTGCCAGAATTAAAGTGTGTGTAATTTTGCATCAGACTGACAGGTTAGACCTGAACCATAATGCCTCCAGACACCAATCCTGCATTTCAGAAAGGCTGTTCTATTACAAGTGCCACATCTTCTTATTTGCTCTCTGCTCAGAAGCACTTTGGTCCTTGGCAATGACAACTGCGTCAAAAGGGTCGTAAGAAATCCTTAGATTGACTATATTTAGTTTTTCCTAAAATCAAAGTAATACATTGATGCACTTCCTTTTGTTTTGAGATATAATTACATGTGCTAATTTATGCTCAGGAAAGTGATTAGAAGAAATTTGCCCTCCAGAGAAAAGCATAAGAAAGATTGAAAAGCTTGCTTGCTTGCTTTCTTCTGTAAAACAATGTTCTTTTAAATTAAAAAGGGTGACGTTAAATTGCAGTGCTGGAGACATGAGGCAAAATTAAACAAAAAATCCATTTTAATGGGAAGCTGAAACTGATGATGAGAAAAGTTGGTGTGAAGAAAAATACAGAAGAGGTTAGTGGAATCATAATTCAGCCTGACTTGTTTGAGAGCTTAGAGATCTTTCCCCTGTGTCACCATGGGGCAGAGGGCCTGCAAGGTGAGGGAAAATCTTATGATAATGAACTAAATTTCAAAAGAAGATTTGATATACACAAGCATCTGTTCAGATGTTAATTGCAAAGCATGATTAGTGCTATCAAAGTATTAGCAACCTAGAAAATTCCCATAATAATGCTGTTCAGACAATCCTGAGGTACCTGATTTTTTTTTTTAAGCTGTTGAGCCAATGCAACTGTCATGGTCTTGTTTCTCTTGCAGTAAATGTCACTATAGATTTTAATCATATGTTAAAGTTAAATTTTAATAAAGGAAGAAACAATTATCAAAATGGCAGTGCCTTGCCTAATTTTTATATCCACTGTGGTAAGAATTTAGTTATCAATCCTCTGAATCAAGTGACTGCTCAAATGCGTAATATATAAAATCTGGTGTGCCTCTGAAGAACAAGAATCATCCTGCTCATAGTCAGGATTCAGGATCCAGCCATAAAGATTGAAACTCAAATTTTTCAGAAGGTGAAAGCACTGGTTTCCAGCAAGGCTTTGTTGAAAGCTGGCACAATGCACAAGTGTGAGAGCTGTGTTTCTCTGGAGATCTCAGTTCTCAACAGAGAATACTACACAGATTTCTCATGTGCATTTGGATCTTCTGGTATGAACAGTTCCTTCTGAGCTTCAGATACCACACATTTTACTTGCACATTGTCTGAATCTGTGGAGGCACTCTGGAGAGTTTGAAAACACACTTTTACTTATGGAGTAATAATTCTCTGTGGTAATATTGCTCCAAGTTGTCTGTTTCGGAAAGTCCTCTCATCAGTTTTTGCTCAAAAGGCACTCATTCCTGCCTCAGTGAGGATTCTGGAAATGCTGTGTATGGGAATGTTATTTACATCTCTGTGCAGGGAGTGCTTTGAGTATCAGCACTACAGAAAAAGAAATCCCTGCAGAGTAAATTGATTCATAAGATTTGGCAAGGTGGATGTGTAAAATCAAAGATTAACATTTGAGAAGATATATTCATTCCTACAGTATATGCCTGGAAGTCTAAGGAGTGGTATGAACTTGAAAATCAAGACTGAAAGAGAGGTTAATTTTTCCAGCAGTGAACATTACTGTATAATCATTATGAAACAAATTTACTGCATGCCTATTTTTCAGTTTTCACCGTTTCATTCAACCAGAAGATCACATTTCAGCATCAGTCTTACACAAGAGCACAATATGGGGATGTGAGAAAAAATACACCTGAAAATCAGATTTAACAAGAAACACTAAGCATTTCCACTACCAAATCAAGAGAACTGTAATGATGTATTTTTTCTTCCTTTGGCAATACATATCTTGTAAGAAGATCTACTGTTTCACATTTTATGGTGTGAAGTATAAAGATTACTTCTCATCTTCTAACAAATCTCCAAGAAAATCAGTGGAATGAAGTTAATTATATGCATACGAACAAATTAGTGCCATTCTTGTGTTCAGAAAAAGCTTGTCTCCATGGAAAAATTTCCCAAAGAATATAGTGCTGAATAATCTGTTTATATTCCTTAGCACACTTAGACTAACATTTTTGGACTGAAATCCACTTTTATTTTGGAGCACAGTTTGCTCATAAGGGGATATTCTAGGATACTAATTGTAAAATTGTTTATCTGGCCTGGAGACAGGCCAAAGGTTTCTCTGTAGCATTTTCATAATGTCAAAAACTAAAGAGAGAGTGAATGTTATTTATTTTTGTCAAGGTGTGTTTTATGCAGCCAAAAAGGGCTCCATTTTGAAAGCAAAGTCATGCCTCAACATATTTGATGTAATTATTGGAGTTTTTAAAGAATGCCTCTTTAGGAGAGATTTCGGGAACTCAGCTGATTTATTATATAAAGGAGAAGGTTAAGGAGTGGTTTCATCACAGTTTACTCAGAGAAAGTGTCTAGTAATATATTTCTTTTTTACTAGCTAATGGACAAGGCATTAACAGGAACCAAGTAGCTGAAATTTGAAGCTAGGCATACTCAGACAGTAAGCCCAGCAAACCTTTTTAAGGGTTATTAAAACTATTACCCCCTGGAAGATTTCCCCAAGACTTGATAGATTTATTATCACTTACATTTAAGTATGGTATTAATAACACTGAAATGAGCTGTGGAACTGCTTGCCAAAAGATGTGAAGGATGCTAAAGCTTTCCATGGATCTCAC
This sequence comes from Anomalospiza imberbis, assembly GCF_031753505.1. Lineage (NCBI taxonomy): Eukaryota > Metazoa > Chordata > Aves > Passeriformes > Viduidae > Anomalospiza > Anomalospiza imberbis. The sequence goes on along the minus strand of NC_089683.1, from coordinate 10,093,359 downwards.
ATGCATTTAGACAACTCATGGAATATAAAGTAATTGAGAACAAACTCCCAAAAAGATTCCAGCTCTGACTGAGGAAATCCCCGAACCCCAGGGACTGTTGTCCATGAGAGCAAGAAATACATGGCCTGGTTTTGCATCCATCTGGCTGGACTTCATCCCCTTTCCTTCCCAAAACAGGGAAGCCCTGTCCATAACCACCACCTGGGAATGTTCTCTGGCCTGACTGTCTCCCTGACAGTGCCTCAGCAATATTTGGAAGGGCTGGTCAGGGCCAAAACTCACTGCTAAAAGTCAAGTGGTGTGAGTGATTCTGGGCAGCACTGGAGCTGGGATCCCAATTCTCAGCACCTCACTGGTACTGGTACAGCCAGGGACACCGTGGCTGCTTCGGGTGGGGTTTGTGGAGGACAGCTGGGAAAAGCAAGTGGGAAAAGCCTGGAAACTTAAATTCACCACAGAGTATCTGCAGTTCTTCTGGACAACCAACAACCATTTGCAGGCTGGGTGAGATTCCAACCACAGCCTTGGCTCTGCCAGAGGCTGCCCATGGGAACCCTGGGCAACATTTCCATGGCCTTTGTGCCACTGGCAGCCAGGAAAATAGCCACACCTATCCCTTCTCTTCTTAAAACCCCCTGTCTATAGGGACTTAACATGTTATTGCTGTTGTTGCTGTGATGATTTTGGAGGAGCTGTATTGCCTGGGTACATCAGGGAAAAAAGCTGTTTTCATGAGGACCCCACATAATCCAAAGCCACTCATCACAGAAAGAACTGTGTAGTGGTAATATGATTTTTCATATCTAATGAAAAAATGGCCTAAACATCATGTAGACAATCACACAAGTAAGGACTTTGAAAACCTGGTCATCAGATACCTTGTTTTTTATGAGCCCCATGCTATTATGTACTTTAAAGGGTTTAAGTCCTTTTGTGTTATGTGAGGTATGTGCTTCAGGGATGGATAAAGGGAAAAAATTGAAAAGAAAGCATTGACAGTAAAGAACATCAAAATGCTCTTTAAAAAAGAGCATTATAAAATTTTGCTCTTTGATAAATTTTGGGCTAAGAAATCATAATGAAAGGACAAGGATGCATGATTACCTCACTGTTGGAGAAAGATCTAAAGAAGTTATCAGTCTCCTTTGAAATGACAGCCATAATACTCTCTATTGCAATTTAGGGGTCTCCCCAATCAGCATTTTCCAACAAATAAATGAAGGAAAAAAGGTCCTTAAATGTAATCCCTTAAACAGAGAGTCTTTTGTTTTATGTCTGTGCAAAATGACTTCAAACAAGCCGTTTCAAAGAGAAATCTTTTCTAATGCTTTGAAGAAATCATTGTTCTCAAATAGTCTAGATTATCTGAATACCTCTTTGGATTAAATATTACTTAAGTGATATCCTTTATTGTTTGAATTTATAGGATTTCCATTTTTACACATTGTGTTACACATCATAGAAGTTTCCAGTTGTGAAAGGAATAAAAAAGTTAGTGAATAATTTTTTTATTATATTGCACATCAGCAGTCATGATGGCTAAAACCTCATCTAATTTTGCTTTGAAATTCGCCAACTTTATTTTTAGGTCATGGATATTATACTGCCAATTTTGTTTCTGCTTCACTGATAAGACTGTAAGATCCAATGTCTAATAGTCCTGTGAACACATATCAGCATAGTTTCTCATCTTGGCATTAGTAGGAGAACAAGGAGAAATGGTCTGGAAATAAGAATATCTGTTGGCATTGACACTGGCTGCTAGGAACCAGATTCTTTCAGAGGAATTAATTTAAAATACCATTTCCAGCAGTTCATGGAAAGATATAAGTCTTTTTTCAATGTTTCAATGTTTTCTGATCACAAACTGATAAAATTCAGAATAATTAAAAGTCTCAATTAGAAACCATCTACTTTCAGAAATAAAGACAGCAGTCTGCCCTTTATTCCAAATCTTTACCACTTTCATCACAACACATTACAAGGCTTACTGTAATCTTTTAAGAAGAGCCACCAACTGTTCAAGGTTCTCATGGGAACTACTGAAGACTTATAATGACTAATCTAATTTCTCTGACAGCTGACTTTGATAATTTTGAAATATATTATCAAATATGCCCAACAGTCACATGTTTAGTTAAAAGGATGTTTTGCTGTAGATCTGTCATAGGTGACAGTCAAAAGACTGAGTGCAAGTAATTCTGCTTCATTGGCAATATGCATTCAAACAACGTTTTCTTTCACAAAGAATAAAAAAAGTATTTATAAACTATGCAGCCAGTCATTTGCCCATGGCTTATGTGCATCAGCCTGTGATGCAGGCAGAACATACCAGTGGATCCTGGTGTCAAACTGAAATTTAAGCTGAAATTTAGCCATGATGTTCTGTTCACTTCTACTGGTGTAATCACTTTTTTTGACCAAAGCCTTACCCAGAAAGTCTTAAGTATTTTCTGTACTTGCCTAGAGTTTCCAGAAGTTAAGTGACCAGTTTGGAGTTAAAAGGCAATAGATCTATCTGGGCTGCCATGTGTCCAGGAGCCTACTTGTTGGCCACGGCCTGTGCACAAGTCTGGTGCTTTTGGAAAGCAGTGCACTTTACTGTGCCACCGCAGCCCTGTTGCAGAGGGCCTGAGCCATAGGTCCCACTCCCGCTATGCTGGATGGATTTACTGCACATCTGGCATTGGTTGTACACTGCAGGTACAGTAAACTGGTCATTCTGGGGAGCAGTGGACTTGCATGATGTGCCTGTAGCTGCTTGATGTGTAGAGTCATCATGAAATGTGTTCAGGCCAGCGGGAAGCAGCAGGTTGTCGTTCCCACCATGGTAGCTGCAGACTTCCTGAACATGTGGACATATATCTCATCTTGAGAAATCTCAGATGTGATTGTGTCAACCCAGACTTAAGGGATGGCAGGAGGAATCACAAACTTATTTGTTGCTGTACAACATAAGCCAAGTGATGTGTGAATAGAATAGAAATGTTTCTCTATACTCCATAGAGGACCTGAATAAAAACAGTACAAACACCTCATAGGGCTCTGGGATTCAGTTTTACAATTATAAAAATTCAGAAAATCCTTGGTTGGGATCCTAATTCTGTGGTTCACCAGCCCCCAAAATTAATCACACATCAACAGAAGTCCCTTTCTACCCACCTTCTCTCTTGGCATTCACTGAGAGCCAATTTATGTTACTGCATTTCCTCTTAGCAGCATTTCATGGTCTTTATGTAAGCTTCCTTAGTTATGGCTGCACAAATAAATAAACTGGAGAGACAGGCTGGCAAATGGAGCACAACTTTTCCTCTGAGAACTTTACCTGCAGCCCTAAAATCATGCCAGCACCTGCCTGTTTTGGTGAAGTTCTCTGTAGTAGCCAAAACATGTTGTTCAGGCTTTTCAGGTCCAAGTGGTAAAATCAATGTAGGTAGGTAGTCTGGGAAGACTCAGTGCTGTCTTTCAAGTCCTTATGAATTTACTTTCATAATATGATTTGAAATTAAGTTCTGGATATCTTCTAGACACTGGAAAGAAAAGTAGGCATGAAACAGAACAGATAATATCTAGAAGCCGGCTCATATAGAGCTGTATGAGAATTGCTTTGAGCTGAATCCATGAAAGCAGGAAGGGAGGGTCAGGTTTTTCTGGGGAGAAGTCCTGTGAGTGACCCTGGCTTAGCTAAGGGAGGGAGTTATGTCAGGGAAGACAAGCATTTGTGTTTATTCCTGCAAGAAAATAAATGGTTGTTCTATTCTGAAGGAGGAGATGGGTGTCTCAGCATCGTGTTAAGAATGTGCTTTTGTGTTGTGCTTAGGTAAAATAATTAATTGTGAGGCAATAAGCATGGAACACACCTTCTATTTCCCACCATTTATTAGATGTGACTGTTAAGGTGTAATCTAGAAAGATCCCACCCTTGAGGAGCTGCCCAGAGGGTCCTTGCAGGCTCCCCAAGGAGCTGGTGGGTTACTGTGGGTGCACAGATGGTTTGTTCATCATTCTCCATCTGTTTATCCATCCTTCTCCTGCCCTCTGGGAGAATAGAGTTGTCAAAGGCTTACAAGCCATGTCCAAAAGCCTTGGTTAAGATATGCTACAGAGATGTAAAAAACTCTTACTGTTGAATCATTCCTGAAACAGCTAAGAGTCTAAATTATTTGCTTGTCTGTACCAAAGATGGGAGGATCATTGCTTTTGAATGGGGAGAGTATGCTTGGCACAGGTAGATCCCATGTTCAGCATGTGTTTTTTACTCCTTCCCTCAAATTCCAGTAGTCACTAAAATCTGCCTTGGTGTCGAGTTTTAGGAAAAATTCTTATTTTCACATGCTCAGCAGTGACTTACTTGAACTTTTTAATTTGCACTCCAAGTGGTGTATCTGCACAGATCCAGTGCAGGGAGGTTCAGGACCATCCTGGCAATGGCAGAGCACTGAGACCACAGGGCTTGGCCTCACCTTGTCCCTGAATCCTGCTCAGCCCAGGCAGGAGGGATGTTGCTGCCTGAACTAAATTGAAAGAGAAACAGAGAGAGATGAATGGGGTGGTGAGACATGAGGGATAGAAAGGGTGGAAAATAAGGGAGAACTGGAAATGCATAGCAGAGAGTCTGGAAATGGGGAGCTGAGAATGTCTGAGCAATGAGATTCGTGGGAAGGAGAGAAACAGGGATATGGCTGGCAGGATGGGGATTCTGGGACTTCAGTGAGTGAAGAAATTATGTGACAGGCCTGGAACTGGGACATTTTAAGGGGAAAGGACAGAACAGCTTAAGTGTGGAATGGATTTGAAGGAGAGTATGTAAGAGCTTATTCACCAAACTTGGCTGAAGTGTCTCCTCCTTCAGGCTGCTCTTAGATGGGGGTGGCAGCTTGAACCACTGCCAGTGACTCAGGTGGGGGAAGCACCCTGGCACAGGATTCATCTTCCTTTTAGAAAAATGAATAGGGGAATCTTCCCCTGGAATTTAAATGCATAGATGTCTTTGGTTAAAAGACTGCCTCTGAGGTTGCAGAGTTAGTAATTCAAAAGCCAGGGCTGGCTGTGCATTTTTTGTTCACTTTATTTGGTGATGGACATGTGAGTAAATCAAAAGTGTCTCCATGTTTGGGCAGCCCTAACTCTGACATTTCCTAATCTCAGTATTTTTGTTTTTGCTTTTGCTTTTCCTGAGAAAACTCTCCAGAAAATTTTACAAGTAAAGACTTGGATTTTGTTTCCTGTTTTTTCCCCCAAGATTTCAGATAGGAAAAAAAAAAAAAAAAAGAAAAAAAAAAGAAGATATTTTTAATACAAAGCATGTACTTTCAGAACAAATACAGCAAGAATTGTTAATGTAGCACTGAGGACAATACTATTATTGCTTAACTTTAATTCTTAGAACTGTATCAAAATGAATAGGCAGTCTTAATTCTGCTGTTCCCTATTCAGTGTACTTGACTGCTGCCTTTACAAAATATTTTTAGCATGGTTTTGTGTAGGTGACTGCGTGTGTGTAAGAGAAAGTTGTCATCTCTTTTCATTAGCCCACTCATCCATACGCTGGGATGAAAACCCAGCGTGTTTGTCTGTGTACAAGTATGTCTGTCTGCATAAATTAGAGAGTTTGCATCTGAATCAAGTGATGTGTTCCTGCAGCAGACAGAGCTGCCTTTCTGCTCTAGGGCTGTTGAGCCTGCTCCTTGTTCTGAACTGTGCAGCCAAGAGGCAGCAGTGGTGCTTTTACACATTACACACCATGAAACATATTTGTTAATACCCCTGAACAAAGCTATGGAGCCAAAGCTTCAGCCCTGGATACCTGGAATTTGTCCATTGACCTTAATAGGACTGTGATTAGACCCAGCTATAAACAGTTCAAAAAGAGATAATGTAGATGCTTTTCTTGTTTTCCATTGGACCACTTCATATGTTGCACTTAGCTGTGTTTTCTTAGCATCACATTGACCCTCCAACTGGCAGGTACCTTTATTTAACTTTTGCCGGCCAGCTTTGCAGTCATCCTGTCTTTGTGTTGGCCTATGTTGGAAGGCTGAAACAAGACTTGGTGCACTGGTGCTTGCTTTCCATCTTTCTTTCCCTCTTTCCCAGACATCTGTGGTCTGAGCTGCCTGTGTGAGCTGAGCTTTGCTTTGGAGCTGCAGCTCTTCACAGATATTGCAGGAGCATCGCCTTGTGAAGGAGGTAGAACAAGGCACAGTTAAGGATAAAAAGTACCTATTTCTAGGGCTTGAAATTTGAGAAAAAGCCCTTAAGGTGTCAGGATGGAGGAGTGTGTTTTCAGCATATGGTTTCTGGCAGCTGTGCAGCCTCAGGACACGTGTGTGAGTGAGAGAAAATGTCAGTGTCAGAGCTCAGCTCTCTGGGGATGCCACTTTGGTGGCTTCAAAGACATCAGTCGTCCCTAGCTGTCCCTGAAGGTGTGGGGGCAGCAGGGTCAGGCAGCTACAGCTCTAAGCCCCCAAGCCCAACTCAGGCCTCCAAACTGGTAGAGCTGCAGCTTGGTTTATGCAAGGATGGGTTGAGCCAAGGAAGTTGGAGGCTCCTGTTAAGGGGACTTTTCCTTTTTTTGCTCCCATCTGTAAAAAGGGTCCCAGACAGGCATCAGCAGCCTGTTTACCTGGGGTTTGGCCATGCCTTTTCCAGCAGCCCAGATTTTCAGGTGAGCTCCCATCCTAGCGCTCAGCAGCCTGCCTTAAGGGACAATCCTGGGAGCTGCCTTCAGGGAACTTGAACAGTACACTTCTTCCCAGAAGTAAATGCACCCAAAGCACTTCTGCTTCCCTGTCCTTTTCACTGGAAAGGTGGTGAATTACTTTAGGTTTGGAAAAGTGAAGTTTTAAACTTCCTGGGCTGCAGCTGTTTCTGCAAACTGTGTCAGTCAAACTTCAGAGCATTAGACTTCTTGGCTCAGTAACATCCTTTAAAAAATATATATTTTCTTGATAGGTCAAGCACCAGCAATTCCCTTAGTTCCATAAAGAACATGAAAGAATGGGTTTTTGATGCCCCAGGGAACTTGCAGTGTGCAGCGTTTAAAGGGAAAGGCCCTCACTTCATGCAGTGCTTTGGATTATTGCTCTTGAATATCCTGTTTCACATTATTTATTGCTGCAGATTTTTTTTATTGTCTCTTTCCCAGGCAATAAAACATATTGCTGTAACACAGACACTAATCAAAAGAAGAAGGATCCCTTCACTTTAGGCATGTGTTGGCTCTGCTGATGGACTTCATGGTGGCCTCTGGCTCGGCCAGCATGGGGCAAGCAGGGACCCCAGACAGAGGGGAGCACAGCTCTGGCCCCATTACCACGGCTTGTTCCTGGTTTGGGTTAGCCTGCCATCAACCCCAAGGCAGGGGAAGGTAGACTGTTACTTTCTGAGCAATATTTCAAGGTAGGCACATGTGAATTTCATTGTAAATAAGAGACACGGTGGGGTCTGGCTCTCTGGTGCCATTGCATCGACTTCAGGGGGCACTTGTCCTGATCCTCGCCTGTGCACAAACACATTTTGGTCCCATGTGCAGACTCTTGACTAGCACAATACAAGGAAAAGTGATGCCAGAACATAAATTAAGAGGCATGAATGGGTGAAACACAAAGGAGCTTATTTTGTGCTAATAGTTTAGCAAAGGCATTCAGACACTTCTAAAGTTAGCACATTGTGCTGCCAAAAGAAACAGTGCAGCAGGGGAAAAATACCTCCCTGGATAGCTGTCTACCAGCAGATATGTCCTGTTTTTCATCCCAGACAAATACAGTGTGTCTCTGCCAAGTATACTCTTTGGTTTTCTTTGCCTTATGTGGGATAAATACTTCCCTCCCTCCTTCCAAAGTTAGTATAGTAATTAACGAAAAATCAAAGCTGCACCTGATAAAAATGCAGTACTTTATCTCTATATAGACTTTCAATCACAGAAATTGCTTTGTCTCATCAATTAGCTGGGACCTTGCTCAGCCTGTAATAGGGGCTGGCAAATCCACATGTGGCTTCTGATGGCTCTTCCCAGCACTCCTAATAGCTTTGCTTACCATTATATCAGCAAAGGGGCTGCATAGCAGAACTGGAGGAGGAGCACAACAGGTTTGGCAAATGAGAATTTGATGGCCAAAAATGCTGCTCTCACTCACACTAAGAACTGGGAAATTAGCAAAACCCTTGTTTGAGCTCTTGTACAGCTTGATTTGGGCTTCCTTGTGTTTGTTTTGTAACAGAACTGCAAACATGAGATTCTGTAATTAAAGACCTTATCAAGTACACATGCAAAAGTAGACTAAATAAAGAACAGATTAGCAATCCTATTTCTGGCACATCTCAACTCATGAGTGCCTCATGCTGCAGTTTCAGGGTTCTTGCAAATTTTTTTTGTGTAATGGACAGTATTAAATGACCCCCAAAGCCCCCCTGCCACTGAAGGAGGGAGGGGTCTCAGCTGTGCACTGCATATTGTCTCTAACTACAGTAAGTAACAAATCACGCTGTGTTCCTGTCCCACGGGCCAAAGGTTGGCCGGGTCCCATTGAACATCCACCCTCCATAGCCATGCACAGGGTTCCCTGTCCTCTCTAGTGTGGAGCTCCTTGCTGCAGGAGCTGCTGGTGCAGGACCTTGCACGGCTGGCTGCGAGCCTCTTTGCAAAGGGGAGAGTCTGGTTAGTGGCTGAAGGAGTCACAGCAGGGACAGGTTGGTAGCTGTTCATGATTTCACTGCTAGTGAGAAGCACACTGCCCTGGATCAAGTCTGGGATCCCACAGGGATGTGATCAGGACTGCAGTCACTGCACTGGGTCTAGGGCTGAGCCTCTCAGCTGAGACTTTCCAATGCTGTGGTGGAGGTGCTGGGACCAAGGGGGCCTCCAGGACAGCCCTCCCTGCCTGCATAAGCCACCAGTGGCTGGGAGCAAGGCTGAGCTTGGGTCCAGGCCTGCTGGGTGTGGAGGAGATGCCATCACTCGCTAAACTCCTCTCAGCTCCTGGGCATCCAGCTGAGCAGCTCTTCCTTCTCTGGCTCTGGACGGTACAGCACCACGTCCAAGGTGGTGGTGCAGTACGGAGCTCTTCTACAAAGCAGCCTAGGAGCACACAGGGAGTTAGGCATGTGCAGAGCCTCTGCAGAAACAGGCTCTGTGTTGGCAATGTGACCCTTTTACCTTTGGTCTAGGGTTGCCATTTTAGCGTATAAATCAGAGAAAGTTTTGGCAGTGGATTAACTTGATGTAAACCATATAGCATTCCTCCTCTGCCAACATGTCCAGTCTTTAATTTATATTCTTTTTTTATATAGATTTCTTTTCTGAGAACAATTTGCATCGTCATTCATTTTAAAGATAGATTGTTTTGCAGCATTCGATAGATCAACCCCAGTGCTTGGAAAGCTGGCATCCAGATGTACAGCTTGCAAAAAAATTACAGTCTTGTTAAAGGGAGTGGTGGTGGTGTGAGATCACCTTATATGGCCCTTGCTATCTTCCTCTGCAAGCTGAGAATTGATTTCTTTTGCAATGAAAATTCCTCAGAGCTATCCTTTATCACTTGTAGAAGAAGCACAAAATGGGGTAGTACAAGCCAGTGTGTTCAGAGCAAGGAATTATTAACAGTAATGTAATTTAGTGGCACGACAGCAGGGATAAATCTGGCTTGTGGACTCTGAAGTTAAGGTTTGGGAAACAGCAGTCTTGCTTAAAGATACAAACCAGAAATTAATCAGGATGAATAATATGATAATACATGAACAGCAGTATTTAGAAACTCCTAGGGGTTTCAAGGCTCTGTTGAAGCAAGCACACATTCTAACAGACTACCCTGCCGGAGACAATTTACAATCTTGTAAGTCAAGGCTGATAAACAGTGGGATAAAGGAAGGATTAATATGCTCATTTTGCAAACAGGGAATCAAGCCACAGCTTGATTAGAACCTAAATTTACAAAAAGTGTGTAGGCTTTGCTCTCAGATGCTGTGCTTGCTGGAGGCCAGCACAGAGCCAGCAAACTCATGGCTCCTGAATGGCTGCATGGAAGAAGTGACAAAGGATGGGGTCTGCTGAAAAAAGAGGCCATGGTGCATGGGTAGTGCGATTCATCCTCAGAAAAACAGAGAGAGTAGGGAAAAAGGGAAGGAGGGAAGGATAGAGGGATGGAGGAATGGGGACATGTCTGTGGACACCTCAGTGCTTATAGATGTGTTTCAGTGCTCTTACTCAACATATTTGCTTTCAGTAAGTTATTTTTTCTTCACATTCAAGGTGTCAAATACTTGAGAATGTGAGGAGCTGAATGTGGCCTAGTTGTTATGTTTCATATTTATCGTGCTCCTCACTGAATCTCAGCAAACAGCAAAAATAGTTCAGGCAACAAATGGCCCACAGGTGTCACTGAGAGAGTTGAGAGATGGGCAAGCCACAGTTCCTGCCTGTCCTTCCTGGTACATTTGCATCAGCAGACACAGGAGCACAGGGGTTCAGGATCTCCTGTGCAATGCAAGAGGAAGTGTTTCCCAGGTTTTGTGCCAGCATCTCGTCCTCTCACATGTTCCTTTCCAAAATGTCACCTCTAGTATTACAGGGGACTGCTAGGCACTAGTAATAAATAAATGCAGAGATGGGTTTAGCAGAGGAGGCTGAGGATGCCATGGGCACCCTGCCTCCCATCCCATCGGAAGTGATGGCATCTGCTGTGTAACAGAGCTGCGCCCACTCTGCCACAGTGGAAGCTGCCACAGTGTCAGGTTTGTCACCTCCTCCCCCAGGAAATGGCTGGGGATGTGCTGGTGCTGTTCCTGGCAGCTGATCATCAGATATCAACTATGAAGTTGTAATGGCACATGTAAATGGTAAATGGTAAAGTCCTAGCCTAGAGCCATCTGTGAGCAGGTGAATCCTGCAGGAGGAAACCTACTTCAGCTTTATCCTTGCAAGCTGCCCATGTGGGCTGGGGGCTGCCCAGCCCTGCAGAACCCCTCTTCCCAGGAAACCCCCTCCCCACCCCTTGAGGCCACCACTTGCTTTGAAATTCAATCCTTACTGCATGTAAAACACATGAAAATCTAACAGGGAAAGATGACTAAATGTCACAAGGAAGTGAAAATGCATCTCAGCTGTTTTCAGATGGTGAAGGGGATCTCTGTTTTTCCTGGTGCTACATAGTACTGCAGGGAAAGGCAGTAAAAGGCAGTAAAAACTGAGGTAGCCTGGAAGGCTAAAGTTGCTCAGAGCAGAATCCGTATGCTGGGTCTTCTTTAAGGATGGTGCCTTGATGTCAGTTATTTATTTTTTATGATATAAAAACCAAGAAGATTTCTCTTCCTGGCAAATGAATCCAAATAGCCCAAATTCCTCTTTCCTCTTTGGGTTGAATTGCTTTAGCACATTACACTGCAAAGCACTAAACACTCCCAAAACTCACTTTTAGACATAAAGAATTCTTACTATTGTGATGTGTTGCTGTCAGACCTTCCTCTACATTTCTGCCTAGCTCTTAATTTTCTTAGATGCTGCCTTGCTTTATTTATGTTTATTAGGGTCACAAATAAAACACATCTTCTTGGGAGTTTGCACACTTCTGCCTTCACCTTTTAATGTGCTTTTCTGTTCAGAAAAGATGACATACTTGAAAAATGTAAATTTTTTGTGTAAGCATCTTTTATGCTTACACAAGGAAATGTATTTTCAAAACAGATTTGTGTCTCTTTTATAACCTTTGAGGTGAGTTATTCAGCTGAGATTGAAATACATTATGTCTTACCACCAATAAATATGTCTGCTTAAATGAGAAGCAGGACCATGTTTTCTCAAAGCTGTGCTTCCACATTGCTTTGTTTTATAGTTGGAAGTTACTTCTGAGACTGCTCCAGGTTTAAAATTTGCTTTTTTTTTTAATATAATTGAATAATGTCATTTTGGCTTTTCAGCTTGTAGAGAAACCATTTATATACAGGTTGCATATTTTCACTGATCTGGAAACAGAGGGGCTTTAATTAGGCTCTGTATAGCAGACACTCATGAATGAAAATGTAAGTTAGAAACCCCTTGTTTTACATGTTGAGTTCTGATACCAAGAGGAAGAACAACAAAGCTCCTCTGTGTGCTTCCCCAAAGGTCACTTCTTACAGTCTGCTGTTCCTGTGTCTGTGCACACGCATGTTTGTGTGTGACCAGCTCTTCACTTCTCCCCACCATCCTTTTTTCTAGCTCAGGTGCATCAGTCAGTGCCTGGGGAAGTGCAGGAGACAGGATGGTATCTGACTCTTTTGGTGGATCTGCATCTCTTTTCTCTCTGATTAGAGCAGCTAATCAGGCAAATGGAAGGAATTCTGATGAAGAAAGCATATGAATCCCACTTGCTCCAAGCATGTAAGGATGTTTTTCAAACCTTTGGGAATCTCAGCACTTCTCTGCTCACAGCAAAGGGAATGGGAAGGATTGTGACTGTAGGTGCATCCGAGGATGATGGTCCCTTGCTGATGTCCTCCCTTCAATGCCTGCAGGTTCTGCATTATGGTGCGTGTGCCAGCAGTGTCTGTAATCCACTGGAGGTGGCTGCAAGGTGTTTTGAATGTTCAAGGAGAGCATGGCTTTTCTGCAAGAAAACACGTTACAGCAGTGCAGACCACTGGGCTGTTGCAGATGGCATTGGCAGTGAGTAGAGAGGCTGGATGAAGTGACAGAGAAAAACATTTTCCCTTTTCAGCCTTATATTTCTAAAAGTAAGCCAAAGAGAAACCAAATTCTGGTACCCAGAGGACTTTAGCCTCATCTACACTAGTCAAGCCTGGCCAGAACTTGGCCCCTGCTCTGAGTTAGGCTGGCTTGGCTGCCCTGATCTAAGCTATGGACCTCTCCTCACCTCCAGATCTGTGTGGCTCTAACCAGACTGCTTTTGGGAATGATTCCTGATTTTTGCTATCTCCTGAGCACTCTGTGGGGAGACAGTAGTAGATGCAAACAAAAGAAAATAGAAAGAAAATTCTGCCAACAGAAAATTGAATTCCCATGTCCAGTCTGGTGCCCTGGCATTTTCACTTTACTGGAATTCTGCACCTCATACCTCCAAGTGTTCACACTTGGTCTATCACATCCTTTACAAATAACATGGTTTATTTGAATGTGCATCAAACCAGTGTGTTGAGTAGGACTAGCAACCTTTCCAAAGCACACCCTGAGATTTAGAATTGAGGATGCAGGTTTGGCTCCTAGCACACACATTTCAAGACTTCAGAGAACGTGTGTGCCAAAGTCTCCATGATTACTACATACAGTATATTTATTTGCATATATGGAGTGCCTGAGCTGTGAGCAGTATGTCTGTTACAAGACACAAGCCTTTTCTTTTAGCATGGCCCTAAATTTCCAGTAGAAGTACACCAAAGGTACCGAGCCAGACTGATTGATTTGTCCCAGCCTGAACTCTTAAGGTTTGTCACTGTTGTGGGCACCTTGATAACAGCACAGATACTCCAGTATCCTACAACAATACTCATGCATCCTCTCCCTGTAGCCTGAGTCACTGAGAGGAAGCAGAGGAGCTTTGTGGGCTTTCATGGTGTTGGGAGCTGTAATCTCATGATGTGACTGCCAGCTCTCTATGTAAGCAGTAGTGATACCTTAAAATGAGCTTGCCCCCTCTCTCTCCACCACAGGAAGACTGATGGACTTGGTAGTCAATAGAATGGCTCCTTCTGCTCGTGGTGTGAGGCTGGACCATGAGCTGATGATGGACTCTCACTGGTATGAGAGTCCCACGTTGCTGTCTGTCCCTGATGTGGAGCCTGTGTTCTTGGCATCACGCCAATTGGACTGTTTTAGTAAGAGGCTTTAGACATCTTCCTGGTAATTTCCTTGGTCTCTGGGTGGTTTGGCTGCCTGACTCAGCTAGGGGATCTAGCAAGGGGCATGTTCCACAAAGTGCAGTGACATTACTTAAGAAGGGAAAGAGAAGGACACCTGATGTAGCAGCTCCTCCTAAACAGAGGGGAAAAATAGGAAGACGGACGGGATAGCCGGCAAATTTCTGGTTTTATTTTGTGTGTGGACAGTACTGTTTAAACACAACTGACCTGACTGAAAATTATAGAAGTGATTTTTTTTATATTCCTGAAACTTCATTACTGTGTAGGATGTTCTTTGTGAGAGATTTCTAAGATCAGTTCCTAGTGACAGACAGTGTTTGTGCATTGAGAGGCTGATGGAGAAAATGAATGTTATCTCTGGCTAACAGGAAGGATATTTACTCCCTGCCAGTGACTCGATACTCTCTCCTGGTCAAAGGCTGGGTTAATATTATGGGGTTTCTTTTGAGTTCCCACAGGTGGATGGAAGTGAGATGCAGCAATACAAAGTGTTAGCTCACATGGGATGGCCCAGCCAGGATAGGGTGTGATGAACAGACTGGGAAATCACAGTCTCCTAAATAATTTTGTCAGTTCTGCTTTTTTTTTTTTTTTTTTTAGTAACAAACCAGACCAAACTGTGCTCCTTGCCCCAGAGAAAATGCGGACCTCTAAAGCAAGACTTTATCCTCCCATATGGTATTTAGTTGCCTGTTAGAGCCAGGCAGTAACCTGTACAGTCCTTATTTTTTTTTTCCCAGGAATCTGCCTCATAGTAACCAGTGCTGGGCAAAGGTTCCTTGGCAGCATCTCAGGGACTTCAGGCTTGGGTCAGAGGCCACTCCCATGGGCTTGCCTGGAAGCAGCCACGCAATTTGGGAGGTCAGGAGAGTTTAGTAACATGGTGGAGGCCAGGCCATGCCATTTGTTCTCAGGATGGGGCACAGGTGCACCGGGGCCTCTGAGTGTGAGTGTAGGTACACAGAGGCACAGGACAGGATTTATCAGACAAAATGATTGGGAAAGAAACAGATTAGTCAAAACTGTGCTTGGAGTCCAGATGGTTAGGAGCCTTGCATTTACAATGTTATGCACTTATTTATAGTGAAACCAGAATAGGAAAAATTCCCCTGAGCAATCCTGACCCATGGCCTTGGCTGACATCACTTAATGAGCATCAGCAGAACACGTCCAGATCCAGCCTCTACGGGAGGACTGAAATACCCTGGAGAAATGGAAACCCAGTGACATGAGCCACTAAGTAACTTTGTGAAATGGTGATGCAGGCCCAGTTCTGGGTCTGCTCCAGGAAAATCCACTCTCACCTTTCTAATTAGTTGGGGGGGGGGGGGTCTCATTGGGGAGCATGGAAGATTCATGGCCATTTTACTTTGCATGCTTTCCTGTAATTTACTGTTCTCATTACAGGACATGAGACTATTTTTCACAGCAGGTCTGAAAGGAACTGGAACTGTGGAAGCATTGTCCAGGCTCCTGTGTCAGGGCCTATTTAATGCCTAAGCTGATTAAATGCCTACCTTCTCACAGATCGCATCCCATAAATTAGTGTGCTATGAAAAAGAGAGGGAAAATTTCTTAAAGGTGGTGAATCTAAAGGACAAAAGCTGATGGTTCATTTCTAAAGGTTTGAAATTTATACAAAACAGGATCTGGAAAAGATCTTCATCTCCCCACCCATAAAAAAGCTTCAATTTTTCTTGGTGCTGCAAAACGCTGGGTATCAAAAATGAGGAAATGTGTTTCTGAATGCATTGACATCCAGAACATTTAGGTGTTGAAATGGGAAGGGGACCTCTGGGTGCCTTTTTGAGTTGTCTCTCCTTCATTATCTGATACAAACTCTAAGTGCTTTGAGAAGACTAAGGATGGAAGGTGATGGTTCTCCCTGGTCTCCATCTCTTTCCACGTGCTGCCCCTTACTCCTAGTGAAGACACAGCTGCCAGCCCTCCTCCTTCCCTGGTCCTTTGCAAATGGGAATTGGCTTCACCTTCCCCTGCAGCCACAGCTGATGCCACAGAACACGGTTAGCTTCTGACACAGGCCTCCAGAAATGTCCTTTTGAAATAGAGCCTGCAATCCAGACCATGACCTGGCTGCCCTCCCCACCCCTGGGAACACTGGGGTAAGTGATGTTGCTGTAGACAGTGCTGTAACAAAATAAATTGACAGGGCTTTGTGAATAACTGTGCACCCAGTTTGTTTCCACCTCTCCCAGCAAGCAACAGAAAAACTCCATGCAAGCTGTGTCCTTAGACCATAAGAGAACAAGACACTCATATTCTGAATTTCAAACACAAACACTCATGAAGAATTGACCTTGCAAGACTTGGCAATGCCCTGAAACAAAAGGGTTTATATTGCTTTTAAAATAATTTTCTCAGATCCGTTATTCCCATTATCCATATAAATGTCTAATCCTCCTTTGGATTGTGCTAAGCTCTTGGCACTGGTATGCTCTTGTGAAGTAGATTCCAATGTTGTAATTTTTTGGGGGTTTTTTGGTTTTGTTATGGGGTTTTTTGCCTTTTTTTTTTTTTTTTTTTGACATTGTGTAGTTTCTGGCTTGCAATTTCATTGAATACTCTTCTTATGTTATGAGAGGAAAAATAACAGCCTTTTCCAGCATTTTACCCTTGTATTATTTTGTTTGCTTCAACCACTTGTCTCCTAATCACCTTTTCTCTGAGACAAGGGGTCCTCATCTTTATGCCTTTTTTTCTCTGGCGATTGCTGTGTGCCCCTGAACACATCCTGTGTCTTGCTCCAGTGGGATCTAGGCAGGGCTACAAGCAGTTAATAAAATGATGAGCTTATTTGATGAAGACATTCAAGGAGGGAAGGAATATGAGACTATTACAATCTCCTCATGAAAAATTAGAGAGCAGAAAAATGGCTGAATTAGTGAGTAAATTATTCCTTATGAATTACTCATCCAGTTCTGTCATTAGCACTTCAATAATAAAAAACTTAGAACCAAATTCATCATCATGAGTAGAAAGAAACAGTGTGCTCAGGCTGTTTGAAGGTTCAGCTTGGACATTTACTTTGGTTTATCTATACTGATATGATGTATTTGATCACTGATACTCATAACAAAGGTTTCAATAAAAAATAGTCAGTTTAAAAGCCTTGCTGACTTTACCCCAAATGTTCTTTGCTTGATGTATTTTCTGTTAGGACAAAGAACGGACAATTCCTGAAAGGGGGGGGGGGATTTTTCAGGTTTTTTTCTTAAAGTTTTAAAGAACATTTCAAATCCCAGAATTATTTATGTAATACTTCTCAAAATGAAAATCTTTGAAATGCTTGCAATCACTTACAGCATAGAATGGAAGGGTGGCAGTGACAGGGGCTGCCCTGTTGATCGAATTTGGAATCATAACAGACAGGATTATTGATCCCACGCTTTCCTGAGGGATGTTGTGTCCTGTGCACAGCTCTCTCCCAGCCTCACTCAGACTCTCTTTTGCTTTGACGACCTTTCATGGGCTTTTTCCTTTGCAAAGAACATGCAGCCAGTGACGATGCTGGCAAGTGACCCAGACATCAACTTTTACCTCATGGCCACCTGAAACCTCTTGTGTGCTTGGGAAACTGCAATAACCCCTCTGACATCTTTCCTCCTTGCTTCCTTTCCAGGACTGTCCTGAATGGGTTTATTAAACACACAAGTTTCTGACATCTTAGAAAAATATAAGTATATAAATAATCTTCCATGCACAATAAGACCTGATAGCTTTTTATACCAAAAACATTTCATGGGCCGAAATTTCCTGTGTCTTCACAGAAATTTATTTAAATTAAACTCTGGTAATTAATTTATAACTCCCAAAAAAGTCAGAGAGAGCCTTTGTAAGGCTCACATAACACTGTAACTTGTGTCTGCATAAAGTATCCCATCAACTGAGACTGCTCTGGTTGTAGGTCAGCTGACAAACCTCAGTGGGCTTTGGCAGAGTGGAGAAGTCAAGGGCAAGGAAGGTCAAGGAAGGTTTCCAGACATGGATTCCCACTCATCTGGGCTGTCCAGGCAGGGACAGCAGCGATGGAGGGTGATCTGGCACAGATCTCTCATCCCAGCCACACATCCTGGGCCTCTCCAGAGGCTGGAGGGAGACTTTGCCTAAGCAGATCTTGATGTCCACAAGCAGTGGGTGCAATTGGCTGCCAGACCAGCAGCACCTAATGGGGCCTGTTGGGCTATTTCCCCTCTCCTGAGGCATGAGGCAATACAGCATCCTTCTCTCCTCTCCAAAACCTCATCTGCAGACTGAGAGGGTCAGCAAGTTTGTAGGGACAGCTTGACATGAGTGCTGGGGTCTGGCAGCAGCAGTGATTCAGAGTCTGCTTCCTCACTCAGCTCCACACAGAGAGTCTGTACAGAATAAACATTAACTGCATTTTTACGTGCAGAAAAAGAAATGGCAGTCTGCATTCAGACCACTGTGCCTGAAAGCTGCATTGTCTCCATTTGTAATACATTTTGACCAACCCAAAAGAAAAAAGCCTCCCAGTCACAGGGCTGGGTCTATTTGTGAGACAAATTCATGGTGCAAAGAGAGTACCAAATTTTTAGGTGAAATTTGGTCTATGCTGCCCCAGCCTGAGAACAACTGCTAATATAAGGAGACAACAATTTTATTAGTAGCAGATTAACATTTCAGACCAAGTATTATAATAAGTCTATAAACTGGCAAGCTGATATCTCACAGTATTCAATAATTCAATTCCTGGTTTCATCCCATAATGTCCAAGAGGAAGAGTAATAACCCATTTAAGGCAAATGTCAATGAGCAAGACTGGATTTGTGCTGGATTTGTAGCTTCACTGCTCTGCAGCTCTGGCTCTTGCTATCACCCAGAGCTGATTACAGAACACATAAAATCTGAAAAGAGGAAAACACAAACCTGTAAATCATGTCTCAGAAAAATCCTCAAGGTGGATATTTTAAAAAAGAAATTACACCTTACTTGTATGGGACAAGAGTAAGCCGAAAACCTCAAAATGAG
Source organism: Anomalospiza imberbis (assembly GCF_031753505.1). Classification (NCBI taxonomy): domain Eukaryota; kingdom Metazoa; phylum Chordata; class Aves; order Passeriformes; family Viduidae; genus Anomalospiza; species Anomalospiza imberbis. The sequence continues at coordinate 10,074,498 of NC_089683.1, read as the reverse complement.
CAGCCTGAACAAGTATTTAAGGGCTGGGGTTTTGGCTGGGACCATGGTACGGTCTGTAAGGGGTACAGCAAGGGGGTCTTTGCTGAGAGACAGTGACAATCCTGAGCAGGCGTAGGGCCAGAGCTAGAGGGATTGAGCAAGGCAGGATGTGAAATACGTGAAACATATTGCCTGCAGTGTCATATTAAGTGGAAAAGTGGAATGTATACATAAACCATGGAAAATGATTAATTTACAGAGTTATAGGCACAGAGGTTGCATCACAGCCCATCCAAATCCCCTGATCTTATCCAAGCTCTTAAGTTATTTCCTAATAATCCATATAATTAGAATTTTCAAAGAGCTGTAATTATGCCCATTAAAGTTTTAGCAACAGCATGTTTATATATTATGAAAGAGCATCAGCTCTGTATGGAGCGAATAAACATTTTGACACAAGTTGAAACTCAGAAACTTTTCTCTCTCTGTTCCGGTTGTCTGCTGAGCTCCAGCCTGCCAGGACTTTGCTCAACGCAGCTGTGAACAACGAGCAGCAGAAGGGAAATTCAGGGGGGAGCCTGAAGACACTTACCATGTCCATCTGGAAAGCAAAGCCAAGGATGCCATTAATTTTCTGACAAATAATAGTGACAGAAGAGCTCAAATGCCAAAGTACTTTCCTTGTAAGGCTGCTTTAGTTATCATAATCAATAAGCATCCAGTTTTGGGGAGGAAGCCATGCCACCAGTGAGCATAATTGCTTCATGCTGTGCATATGCTGTGGGGTGCTGGCTGGCAGGAGAGCTGCATGTTGCAGTGGCAGGCACAGACATGACCCATGGTGCGCCCATGGGCAGAGCTGGCCACGGCCGTGCTCCCGAAGTCCATGCACGCCAAGCTGAGCAGGGCAGCAGGCAGTGCCTGGAGTGAGTGAGGTGGCAATGTCACAATTTTCCTTTCTCCCCAGAAATGATAGATTTAGGGCTTCATGAAAGACTCATGAGTCATGCATGGAGTTCTGGGGTTTAGGAAGCTGCTCTTCCCTTCCCCTATTACCTCCCTGTTGTTTCCTTTCTGTCAGCTCTGTGTCTCCTGTTGTTTCACAGCAGGGGTGGGATTAAATGTAGTTATCATGATGCACAAACTCAGCATTAAATTTTAAATTTTCTTGGGTTCTTCTACTGCAGTGGCTCCTCCTGGTTGTGTCTATGGTGCTTCACAGTCTGCTTTCCCCAAAATTATGCATGTTTTATTCTTAGAACAAACTCACTGCTGATAGTCTATTTGTTCCTTTTTGTCACTGAGTGTCTGCTCAGAAACTTTCCATGAAGATAAAGCTTGGTCTGCCTGATTAACTTGACTGGATAGCTAGGGAGAGATTGAATAGCATTGGCACAAGCTCAGCCTCTTCTAATATGCCACTTTTTTAGCTCTACCTGTGGGCTCCATTTCTTGCCTGTGCTTCAGTATAAAATCACTGCTTATTTAATAGCACTTAAAAAATTCTGTGTGATCTTGCAACTGTTAAATTGCTTTATAATTCATATAAAAGTGGTGCCTGTGTGTGTAAAAGCCATCAGACTGCTCCCTGCAGCTTCCTCTCTCACAACTTCCACAATTTTATCACAGTAGCACAGAGAGCTCTCGAGCAAAAGTAGAGCAACTATTTTGCAAAACCATTGCAAAATATAGATTCTTCCACCAAGGGTGAGCTATCTGAATGAACAAGAGGGTAAAGGAAGCGTGATCATTTCACATTAACAAAAACATCATGTGGAAAAAATAAGTGAGATATAGGTTTGACAGTGCTAGGAAGTTATTTCTGAAGCTCAGGGGAAGCAAGTGTTACCCACTGCATTCAGGGAGGACAGCACTTGATTTCTTCTTAGCAGATGCCACGGAAAATATTCAAACATTTTAAATATGTAACTACCTATCAAGGTAGTTAGCTTGTATGATCAGCAAAGCATGAAACGTGCACGGTACAATCAATTAAATGTACAATCTATAAAATGTACAGTCTGCCCTTGGGAATGAGGTGGACCACAGCAGATGAACGCTCTGTCAGGATGACACAGAGCATGTTTGGACCTTCACCACACCGTGTGTGGGAGATGCACTGACCAGGGTGATGGCTGGGAACCAGAGCTGCTTTATCCATTGAATACCATTCCCATGTACATCGTATGAAGATATTTATCATATTCCCCCTGGAGCTGGGGACTGTTTGCTCAATTCCCCATGCTGCCTGTGGAGGACGGTTCACACCATATGCAGGGGACACCAAAATTCACAGGGCTGAGATGTTCCTGTAAAAATAGAAGCAGGGACTTGCTTTAAAATAATTTGAAACTGCTACATTGCTCAAGCTGTGTGGTGCCACAGGGAGAAGCACAAAGAGGAAAGCAGTCTTTTATCATAAATCCTGGGTTCTCCTCAAGTCCGGCTGGGAGGGGATGGGTCACAGGCCAGAGCATGGCCTCGACTGCTGGGGATAAAAAGACATTTCTGCTCAACAACTGCTCATTTATCTATGTGAAAAGAGTTGGTGGAGACCAAGCTGCTTGCTCCCTCCCAAGGCCCTTCCTTTTGGAGCTGTGTGGGTGGATGCTCTGAGCACATCTGCTCGTGGGAAGCCTGTTTGTGGCCAAATAGAGGGCTCTGGCTTCCGCCAGCAGTGGAAACACAAGAAGTTCTTTAAAAAAAAAGGTCAGGGACTGCTTTGCTTTGTAGGACACATTTTAGTCTCTCGTTTGCAGAAGCAAGATCAAGTCCTTGCTGGTTCAGAGGGGGCAGATGGGCAGACTGGGAGCTGAGGAGGTGGCCTTGGTCTCTGGAGAGCAGCAAGCCAGGCTGTGGCTGTGCTAGATGCCCTGATGTATGGGCACCTCTTCATTAGAAGTGGCACTTGCCATCATCAGCCCCAGCCTCCCAGGACACAAAAAATACTGTCACAGGCAGCTCTGTTCCTTGTGTAGCTGGTTTATTTGCTTGCAGCCCTTTGTGTTATCCCCTCTAACCTCTGTCCTGGGCTCTAAGACCCATCTGCTGGGAATTGCCCTGGCCACTGGCAAGGTAGAGATATCCACAGTGAATCCACAATCCCCATAGGAATCTTGCATCTATAACTCTGTAAACACTGTCATTCTCTCTCCCTGTGCACTTCTGGGATTTAGTTGCACCAGGGTAAATTATATTTAGAAATCCAAATAAGAGCCTGTGGGGTACCCAGCCACTGTGGCAGTGTGGGAACGCTGGGAACAAAGCAACCCAGTTGTTTTCAGACCTTTCACTTTTATTTGCTCTTAATTTTCCACACCACTTTTATCTTTGATCTATAAGTCTCTGTTTGTCTCAAAAGCTGCTGTCCAGTTTTATATTACCCAAATTAAAAGGCTACAAAGGTTCTCCAGCTGAACTACTGGGTTTCAAGTGACCTAGAGTACTGAGTAGCAAATTAATTTCCAAACCCTTTGTGTAACATCTCTTACTCTTCACTTTATCACTGTCCCTCATCCTGGGACAAAAAGCAGATTTTCTTGCTTGCTTCTGGAATCATTAGAACGTTTGCTATTTTAACAGTTGCGAACTGCAAGGGTTTGCAGTCCATATGATTTCAGATGGCTCATAGGAAACCAATTTTAGCTGTGACAAAATGTTCTGAACTTGCTACAACATTTTTATTGCTCTTTGGCTCTGGATTGATTTTCTCTTATTAGCTGGAGCTGACTGTGGCTTTTTTTTATCAGACAATTCTGGAAAGCAGCAAATCAGTCTGGAGCTCAGCTGCACAAAGTGAAGTTGCTTTGCTTATTGATGCATGCTTTTAGATCACTTAAAGTGTAACAAGAGCCAGCAATTTAGCTTAGTTGGTTTGGTTTTCAGCTTTGATTGAAATTCACAGTTTAGAACATTAGCAGAATTAATTTGCTGGAGATTCTTATCTTTGCCACTTAATTTGAATGAAGTGAGGTATGCAAATGTATGTACTTTGCAAGCTGTTATCATTACTATTTCAAAACAGGATTGATTTAGGCAAAACTCTTAAAAATCCAAACACAGAATGATTGCTGGAGGCCTTGACTTGGGAAGAGGGTTGTTATTTTGCCTAAAGTTTGTAGAGAAAGCCTGACATGATGTTTTAGCAGATCCGAGGAAGGAGATAAAGGAAATTTGGACAGCAGTGAAAATCATTTAAAGGCAGAGAGAGCAAAGATACCTGGCTGTGGGAGGCAGATTATCCTGGGTAATATATATAATGGAAACTCTATGTGGGAAATAGCCTCTGAGTAACCTGTGGGAGGCAAGATGCAGCTGGGAGACAAAGCTGAAGAAGATCCTGGAGCTGAAACAGGGCTTTGAGGAGGCTGTGGAGGGGATGTTAGACAGCTGAATATTTTGAGGTGTATGTTGAATTAGATGATTGATCCACAGGAAGAAAAATTACCAGAGCAGGAGCTGTTGATCATGGAGGCAGGAGAAGCAGCTGAATCAGACGTGAAGCATGAACTGACTGAGCCAGAGAAGGAAAAAGAGAAACGGAGGGATGAGAAGGCATCAGGAGAGCAGCCAGCTAATGGAGAGAGGTGATGAAGAAGAGGCAACTGTGGGGTACAAGAGGCAGATGAGAATAAGATACCCCATCATGGAGGCAGAGCTGAAGTACCTTTACCCTCACCCTGATGTTCCCAGAGTCCCACTCTCCTGCTGGATCTTGGTTTTATATCAGTAGGAGTGCAAGTGTTTGGGTCCGGGCCAGCAACAGAGAGGTCAGGTGTGAACTTGGGAGCTGTGAAAGGAGTGAAGCCCATGGGGGAGAGCTGAGCTTTGCTCACAGATCAGTCAGTGCTTGGGAGACTACAGAAGACTCTCTGGAGAAGAAGGATCACCAGACATCATCAAGCTGCTGCTTCTAGCGACCATCCTCAAATTCATACAAATTTGGAGTGCTGTTTTAGAGACACTGGTGAGCAAGAGTCTACATGGATTGAGGGGTGATGGCCCACACAGAACAAAAGTTTGCACTGATGCCATTTGCCATATTCGCCTTCTAGAATCACAGGATGGTTTGGGTTAGAAGGGATTTTTGAAGATCGTCTTGTTCCAACCCCCCTGCCATGGGCAGGTACACCTTCCACTGGACCAGGTTGCTCAGGGCCCCATCCAACGTGGTCTTGAACACTTCTAGGGATGAGACATCCACAGCTTCTCTGGCAACCTGTTCCTGTGCCTCACCACCTTCACAGTAAAAAATTTCTTGCCTATATCCAATTTAATCTACCCTCTCTCAACTTAAAACTCTAGTTTTTTCTCTTGTCACCACACAGCCTTGTAAAACTCTTTCCATCCCTCTCTTTGCCCCTTTTCTCTCCCATACAGCTCCCTGTGGTTTTGTTTGGGTTTTTTTCACACCCTACAGAAAAAGTGATGGTTGTTTATTGCTAGACTCTGATTTATTTTCAGTGTTGCAGTATATCTATTTATTTCTTGGGCTGAAAATGATAATGTGACACAGTTTGCTTTTACAGTGGAGGTTCATGTCAGCATGATTAATTTTCGGCATTGCATAGTCCTGCACTCAAGCCATGTGCTTTTGAGATAGTTTGTCCATATTTTCATATTAGGAAGTATTTCCTTGCACAGCATTTATGCCTGTGAAAACAACTTTCCTACAACACAGTCACTAAAAAAAAATTCCAGCAAGAAGGAAATAAGCATCTAGATATGCCCTCTTTCAAATGCAGTTTCAAATCTTTCCTGCTTGGAAAGAGGGAATCTCTAAATAAAACATGGCAGTGATCCCAGTAGGGAAAGGGCTATGGCCAGAGGCGTTGGGAAAAGCTTTGCTTTCTCATGCACGTGGATCTGAGACACTGTCAGCAGTATTTGATTTGTCCCCTGAGATGGCAGGGCTGGCTGGGCAGCCTGCCAACAGATCCAGTGAGATGATCAGTTCTGCTCTACAGGGGAGATCCTGAGGAAGAGCCACAGAGAGCTGCAGGACAGAGCACAGCCCCTGGCTCTCAGTGCCCTGGCAATGCCTGCCCACTGGCTGCACCTCCACCAACAGGGGAAACAGCACAGGTCATCATTGCCTGGTCCTCAGCACCAGCTTCCCTCTCATCTGGTAAGATTTAAGGATGAAAGCAGGATGCCTCCCTCAGCTCGTCCTTAAAAGGAAACATTGCTGAGCAGCTTTAGTGGCCTTCGGGGTCTTCCCTCACCAGAAACAAAGAGCACTTTGCCACCCGTTCCCCAGAACAGGCTGCAACATCAGTGCCTCTGAGGGCTGCGAAATGTGAAAGATAATAAAACTTTCAAAGAAAGCTTTAAAGTCCAATGTGTGGGAGTAGCACAAAGGGCACTAAGCAAGACAAATAAATACACGGCTGCAAAGCCTTTTTTGTTGTACCACAAATTGCGTAGGATGCTGTGGGCACGGGGAGAAGCCTTATGGCTTCCCTCTTGGTGGGGTTTTTCCGCTGCAGGTGACAAGTATGTCACATCAATTGTCATCTGGATCCTGTTTCCTCAAAGCATATAAAAAATGTTCCAAGTTGCATTTCCAATTTATTACACTGAACACCTTAAAAACCACACCAGAATAAGGGAATTTACAACAGCACTTCACATTTAGAAGCTCTAAGGATTACAGATTGATTATGCAGTATGAGCAAATCCTCCTTTTCTGAACATTAAAATAAGTCTTTTATCCAAAGTTGAGCACAAGAGAAAATGAGATTCATTTTTAAAGCACTGAGCACTCCACAGCTCTGATTTCTGAAAGAGCCATAGGCTGTTGAATACATTTGAAGATCAAGTCATTTATTGCAGTGCTTACATTTTCACTTAGAAGACTGCATTTCCAAAAGCACTCATTTCCAAAAACCTTACCATAAATGATTTGCCAGGAACATAAAATACCATATGATAGATGTAAACCAGGAGAAAGCCAGAAGATATGATTTCTGACTTTGATGCCAATCATCATTTATCCCTGTTCTCCCAGTATTTATTGTGAGTCTTAAAACTTCTACCACTGTTATTGTGCCATCAGGCAGGAATCCCAGTTTTTTTTGGAAACTGTCAGGTTGTCCCCCAGTGACATCATATCCAGAAGGGTCGTAAAGAGGTTCTGCATTGGAAATTTGTCTGGAATAGTTGATTTCTTAATTGTACAGCCAGACAGAAAAGTAGAGGGGAAAATTAGCTGTCAGTCAAACCCAATGTATTCTGCAGCTCTGTGGGCATTTCTCTCCAGATCCAAAACCTTTTGAAAACTGGTGTTTGATTTCAGCCAAACCATCAGACTTAGGCCTGCTATGAATTGTCTCATTTTTACTATCTGTGGGAAAAAGAAAGTACAGAGTGGGAGTGTAGGGCTAAATAGTGGGGCTGTGTTTGTCCCTTTTTAGGTGGCAGTTTGTGTTTTCCAGGCTTTGCCCAAGGTAGAAGGAAACCAAGTCAAAAATGCTGAACTGGTAACCCAGTGGGGAGAAAAGAAGAAACAAAGCTCCCAAGTCACACATGGCATTGGAGGGATTGTGCACAAGAACCAAAGTTTTGGAAGGTACATTTGCTCTGTCTTTGAGGAATATTTTCTCTGCCTTTTGAAGTCTGGACACCTATTTTGCATACAAAGCTGATTCTCTTTGAAGAATCTTGGTCTGGAGAGGGAAGATGATATTAGGGAATGGCTGAAACAATTTCTCATGTGGATGACAGCCTCAAATGCATTTCAGATTGCTTGCTCCAGAAGGCTTGAGTTGATGCCTTGTTCCAGCTACCAACATGTGTTAAAACAATGTCTGTACATCTAATACAGCTACTGAGAGACCACATCAACTGCAAATGTTGCCCAAATATAACTTGCAAAAGGTCATTAATATATTTTTACAGACTTAATAGAAAGTATGAAAGTAAAGTGCAGTGTTCCATAAAACAAATAATTTTACAGAACAAATTTTCTGAAAGCTAGGCCATTCCTATGTAAGTGGCTTTTTTCCCCAAGAATTTTCTAATTTGCATGCATACACTGTTTATTCTGGGCAGCTTAATGAGCAGCCATCCCTGGGCAACACACTACAGTCACAGTCCTATTCTTTCAGGCATCACCCATTCAATACTAAATCTTTACTAAGCAGATCCGTCCAGAGATTACACATCCCTTACAGTGAAATGGATGTGACTGCTGAATATAGTGGAGACAGCTAAGGCTGAAACAATGGATGTTGGAGCTTTCTTTCCTTCTGCTTTAGAACATCATTTTTGTTCGGTTGGGGGTTTTTGTCACATATTTATTTTTAAGCCTGAAAATCTAAAATTGGATTCATATGCTGAGAAGGAGGCTTTATGAAGTAACCTTCTGGGCTAAAGTAATTCCAGTTTTATGGGGAGAGAGGCAAAAAAGGAGTGGAGCAATCCTAAAATAGCAGGCATCAAAGAGGGGGCTGGGAAGAGGCTATGATCAACTTCCTCTCTAAGAACAAATTCAGGATAGAGTTTTCTGGGAAAAAAACACATAATTGTCTGATGATTGTTTTAGTGTAAATACAGCAACATGTTTTACAACTGCGTGGGAGACTTGCATTAGAATTTATACTCTTATTCTCTTGAAGTAATGACATCAGGATTCCTACAAACCAGCTGTTTATGTATTAAATATGTCTGCCTTCTTTTTGCATTTGGTTTATTTTTTGTAGTGCACAGGTTTTGCTAGGAATATTTAAACAGTGCAGAGTAATGAAAATGGAATAACGTTGAAGGGACAAGCTAGAGAGAAAATCAGAAAGGGGAAGACCGAAGAAAGTAGAGATTTGGAGGAGGCAGGAGTAGTGTGTGGGGTTTGCTCTCACTTATTAACCCAGAAAAACATCCAGATGCAGGGTGTGAGTTGAGGATGCTTTGGGCAGAGTGCACTCAGAGGACAGGTAACTTAGCAAGATCATAGTGTAGGCCCACTTTGCAATGGTTGTAACACCTGCAGGTGTGGGGGAGCCCTGGAAAATGGCAGCTCATCACCAGTTGCTGGGTGATGAGTTCTCCTGCAGCTTCCACCACACCTCAGGCTGCAATGGTTTCTTTCTGTTGTGATACCTGGTACATTGGTGGGCTCCAGGCACCTTGCTCATATATGACAAGACACACAAGACCATGAAAACATTGAACAATCCAGATGTGTTTGAATTCCCACATGATGTTGTGTGCACTATGCAGCTGACTTGAAAAACAGATGTATTTTGATGTTCATACATAACTGAGCTTGGCTATAAACAGGACCATGATGGGCCTGTCAGGAACACAATCATTTTAATGGTGCAAAGTAACAGTCTTCCAACAGTTTCACTTTTAAATCCCATGTTTTCCCTAGTTTTCTCACCAAGCGAGGGCCTTGGTTCTTGCCCTGGGTGTTTGGATAAGAGTTCTTTTCCCACTCTGTTCTCCATTTCTCAGTGTTTGTGTTTCCTAATCTGCTTATGGAGGGCTGCCTATTTTTCCCTGTGAAATGCAGCTTGGTGCCAGCATGCAGCATTAGTACCCAAACCACATGCCCCCAGGAGCAGCCAGGGGGAAGGAAAATGCTACAGATCCCATGAATTCACATGGAGGAGGACAATTTACTGCTGAATGAACTTTTGAGGGCATTCATGGGCTCCTTGCTACCTGAAACATTCAAAGCAGGACTAGACAGCCTCCTAAGGGATGTCTCTGAGACCTGTAGCCTTCCATCCATGATAAGCAAGTATCTTTGTCATGCAAAACACAACACAGTTTATGTTGTCCTTGTAAATAAAAACATAGGCCTGAGGCTAGGAGGAGTGAGAGATGTGTTGCTCCCCAACTGACTTGCTGTAGTGTGGCCCAGGGACAGGGGGAGATGGGGACCGCTGCTGTGGGTCATGAGCAGATTTGGGGGTGATGAGTTAAACTGTGGTTGCTCATAGGAGCTGTTGAAACCAGTGGGAATTTTGCTCTGGATTTGGCAGAAGTCAGCAATGTGCCATTTTACATCTGCCCCTCTGGCTCTCAGGCGGACTTCTGAGGAGCATGAAGAGTCTGTGCTCTCTCTTGTTAAGTGAAATGACCAGTGAGTGCTGATACCCATGAGACACACTGCCTTTGCTTGGCTTGAAGCCCTTCCTGCTGGATGGACAGCTTCACCACTGTGCCAGTGAGCAGAAGGCAGCTGAGGGGCAAACCCTCCCTGTGGAGTGGAATTAAGTAGGTCCCTGCTGGCCTGGTTCCATGTTTTGCAGAGCAAAAGTGCTTGCACAGTGTCAGACTTTCCACAGGCATGAAATACTCACTAGTCTTTTTATTCAGCATAATGGCAGGAAAGTATATATGTATTTGTTATCCTCTTATCCAGACGTTGTCACGCCTTAGACCTTCCTGTTTGGTAGACTTGTTCCCTTTAAAGAGGGCTTGGTGGCTTTGCTCCATCACTTCTCAGATAGGGAATTGCCTTTCATAACAATGAGTGGTGGTGCTTTCTGTTTACAAATATGGCCCTTTTTTCCTGGAAGCTGTGTACTGTCAGCCCTGGGGCCATGCTTCCTGGCAAGCCATCTGGATTGTCCATTACTCACTCACAATAAAATCGACTCAGCTTTAGTTCATGTTTCCCAGAGCCAGGACACAGCACTTGTAATGAGACAGAAATTAAACAAAGCTTACATTTTCCCCTTTGCAGACTGTGACATTTGTTATTTCCCAGTGCAGTCTTACCCTTCCCTGGAATATGTGCAAGACATTGCAGTTATTTATCTGGTCGGATAGACAGGAATGAAATAGTCCTGGCCACATGACGTGACACTGGGAGCTGTCCTGTGCTGGGCCAAGAATTGGACTCGATGATCCTTGTGGGTCCCTTCCAAACCAGCAGATTCCATGATTCTGCTGTTCTGTGATTCTGTGTAGGTAAATGGGTTACTGTTAAAGATGTGGAAGAGAAAGTTTGCAGGTTAGGTCGGATTGGTGGAAGTATAATGCCTATACATATTAATCCCAAGTAAAATGCAATTCTTGAGAAAACAAATTAAAAAGTAAGCCAAGAAACTGGGATGCAAACATTTGCCAATAGAGCATGATGGAGTATTTAGACTCCTCAAACTGATTCCACTTGCCTAATCAGGTCTTAATTTCTACATGTCCTTGTTCTCTTGTCTGAAAAACAAGATTTATTTGGGGGTAGATTTGAAACTAAATCCTATTTCAGAAAACTGAGGGATGGAAATACTGGGGTTCTTGTCCAGTCTCACAGCACAGCCTGGGGGCAGAATGAACTCTGCCTGAATAGAAGGGAAAGGGATCTGTGTGTCCTTGTCACCTAAAAGGGTGGCTGGCATCCCTCCCTGGCTGTTGAGAGGTCAGCACCCTCTGTCCTGCTGAACTCACATTTATAAGAATATAAATGTATCACCATTTATTGTGTTATTAATGGAAAAAAAATAATAATAATAACAATTAAAAATATATTAAAGTATTAAAAAGCACTCAAGTTGACAAATAAATTTAAAGAACTGACCCTTAAGTGAGGAGCTGTGAAGAGGTACCTTGCAGGGATATTCCCCTGTGGGAATGAGGGAGGGAGAAGGCACAGATTTGTGCATGTCTGTGAGCTGATGTTTGGCTGTATTTGCAGGGCTTGTGAAAGTTCTCTGTTGAGATCAAAGATTCAGCTCATGTAAAGGTCAAAACATGGACCTTGGGAGTATTTTCAGCTGTGCCCCCCTCCCACGGGCACAGCCTCTCCCTCCCTCTCCCTTTCCTGATGTGTTTACAGCAGCTAGGATTTTTTAAGTGTTGTCTACCCTTTGTGACTCCTCAAGCCTCCTAATTTTCATGTGATCCACACTATCTGTGCATCTTTATCTGGGTGATAAAGATTATATTACTAATCTTTTTAAGATTATATTACTGTATTTAAGATTATATTACTGGGTTTAAGATTATATTACTGTAAAAAAAAACATCAAAAATCCCCAACAACCTCATGAGCAACAGAGCCACGGGTCTGCCTCAGGGACACATACTTGAGTCCTTCAGTCATGGTCCAGTCAGAGATGACAAGCAGTTCAGTCTAGCAGCTTCACTCTGTCTCGACTAAATTCCTCAGTACATGAAGCAAGGGGTTCATATTACTATTTTAGCTAGTAGTATATCATATGAAAATGATCCCGTGTCCCTGTGCAATGATGTAATGGGACAGTAATGCTGCTACAGCTCTTTTGGACTTCTTTGGGATGTGCATGGCACAAAGTTAGCTGCCTGCCTCAGCTTGGGTGACACTGAGTCTGGTCTAAGGAGAACGAGGTCTCCTGAGCATGGGTGAAGTGTGAGGCCAACACTGCCAGGGTAAGGAAATGCCAAATGTGCCTGCAGGATTAGGGATAGGGTCATTGTCTGGGGATGAAGGAGGTAAAGGCAGGTCTCTCAGGCAGCCCACGGGGACATCCTAGCTATCAGAATGTCTGATGCTGGAGTGGGGTTTTCTAAATGCTGGAGTTTTGTGGATCTTTCACATTATATGAGACAATTTATTCTTCTTTGGGCCAGCAATAGCTATAATGTACAAGGTGCTATGAGTTTAAGGGTGCGTGGATAAACTGTCCAGTGTCTGCTTCAATAAATGTCTACTGTTTTTGCAAGACTAGAACTCCTTGAGCAGCAGAGACAAAGTGTGTCCTATCTCTCCACATCATATAGTTTACACCCTCCATAGTGATGGAAGATGTGGATCTAGAGGAACCTAAACCAGATCTCCAGTGTCTGATGTTGTGCCTGTACTAATGCGTAAATAAACCAGCAAGCTCCCTGTCTGCTTATTGTGATGTGTACCTCATGGCCCAGCTGATTTCTATGAGGATGATGTCTCTTCCTTTCCAAATGAGGAGACTGCTCTTTGGGGAGACTCTTCTCTGGCTTAAGCTGTTCTGGAGTTTGTGCTAAGAGTTTTGCAGGAAGATCCAGGAGTGTGTGAAGCACCAGGGCCAAGGCCCAGACCTCTCTCTGCTCACATTACTGGTACAGGAAGAGTCTGGCTGCACAATGCTCATCTGTGCATCTTTCTTCTGCAAGAAAAAGGGACTGACCAGGATAAGGTGTCTAATTCTGCCTGGAGAGAAATTACTCTGCTTAGCCTTAGTGGATAATTTGGGCAGTTCTCTCATATCTTCTGTAAATCTGTTTTTAATGGTCTCTCTCACAATGAATCACCACCTGGGGCAGTGAACTGTAAAATCTGAGCCTTACCACAAAGACTACAGACAGTACCTAGATAAATCCTAGCTGTGAATCAAAGTCCCTGCTGTTTCACATTTGCTCTGAAATGCCAGACTCTGTGCACTTTCCACGGGAGGCAGCTGGAATATAAACACAGAGATGTCTGACTGCCAGCAGACACCCTCAGCCCCAGATGGGGATCACAGCTCCTTCCTTGTACGTTTTCTGGCAGTTTGAGGGTTGGTCCAGACATTTTGCTCTCCTGCTCCCCAGTCCTGGTGGTCCAGAGAAGAGCCCTCACTGCTTTCCCTTTCATTCCACACGTGCATGCCCTGGCTCTGTGGCTCCATCACCACGCTCTTCATCGTCCAGTGACAGGCTGCTGGCAGTGGTATGTACACTTGATACATAACAGCACCCCTGCACTCCTGCCCCCTTCCTATCTCCTTAAACAGATGATGTGCTAAGATTGGAGTTATGACAGCAATCCCAGCAGATCAGAGCTAAGCTCCTGAGTTCATAGCCCCCATCATTTTGCATGATTTCTAGCTTCTCTGAGTGGCTTCCCACACTTGTATCAAGAGATTTAAGATCTTGCTTTGCTTATGGCATCAATCTTTATCATCTGTCCCTGGGCAGGACCATATTTGCACTTGGACTTCATATATTCAGAGGTGGAAAGCTGTTCTGAGGGATGGAGCATCCTCAATTTCTACTGAGGCCTTTTGTCTGTTTGCTTCATGCCTCTGCTTCCACTTTTCACTTGGGAGTGGGCCAGAAAAACCTGTCCTTGCTCTTTTGCTGGTGGCATTTGCGGACCTGTTGGGTTTGTGACACTCCATCTAACCAGAATCACAAAGGATACAGCCTGCCCAGATCTGGGCTGTAGCCGACCCCATCCACTGCCTTTGCACAGCACTGGGGCATGAAAGAGCAGTGGCAAACTGCCCTGGGTAGAGACCCGTGCTGGTTTTGGGCTGGGGTAGAGTTCATTTTCTTCATAGTAGCTGATATGGGACTGTGTTTTGGATTTGTGCTGGAAACAGTGCTGATAACTCAGGGGTGTTTTTGTTATTGCTCAGTAGGGTTTACACAGCCTCAAGGACTTTTCTGCTCCTCATCTCCCCCCACCAGTAAGGGGTGCACAAGAGCTGGGAGGGGACATAGCCAGGACATCTGACCCAGGGATATTCCATAGCATGTGCATCATGCTCAGGATGTAAAGTGGGGTGAGCAGGAGGAAGGATGGAACATTTGGAATGATGGTGTTCACCTTCACAAATCACAGTTAGGTGTGATGAAGCCCTCCTCTCCTGGTGATGGCTGAACACCAGCCTGCCCATGGGAAGGGGTAAACTGGTTCCTTGTTTTGCTTTGCTTTTGTGTGCAGCTTTTGCTTCCCTTACCAAACTGTCTTTATCTCAACTTTACCCTCCCCCATCACACTAGCAGGAGGAGTGAGAGAGTGGCTGTGTGGGGGTGAGTTGCCAGCTGGGGTTAAACCATGGCAAGACCACACCAGCACTTTGGGGCAGATCCAGCCTAATCCACAAGTCTGCCAGCATTGCCAAGACAGGTAGCAGGGACAAGGAGGATGCACTGAGGACATAGGAGAGCAGAGATTGCACAGCTCTCCCCCTGGGAATAAATCGAGCGGGGGACAGCATCTTCCTGCAAAAGTGGTTACAATACGGAGGCAAATACACAGGGATGAACTTGGCATCTGTCCTGCTATCACCCCATCTCTCTGCTCCAGCAGGACCAGTGGCTGAACTGGAGCACATGTCTGAATGCTTCATTAAGTCAGGTTCCAAATTAATTTGTACAGTGGTAAGAGGGATGCACCATTTAAGTGAAGACAAACTGGAGGTGCAAATGGTTGGTTATTTATTTCCAGCCATGGGTATCATGAGCAACATGGCCTCAAAGGACTGTTCACAGCCTTTCCCTGCTGTCTGCAGGGAGTTTCACCAGCACTGCCTGGTGCAGGGTCCTGCTGACTGGTGTTGTGCCAGCTACACCCTCACAGGGCTGCTGCTAGTGTGGGAGGGGTCATGAACAGCACTGTGTGATTAAACTTCTTTACAGGAATGGTGACTATTAACCCAGCTGTACTGTGCCCCTGCAGTCAGCCAGTTGAGGTCTAGTAGCCAGGCCAAAGAATTTGGACCTCCTGGAGTCTGCTTCTTGATCTGGAAATGATACAGAGAGTGCTTCTGCTCCAATGGAAATAAAGCCACACTCCTCTTCGTTTCCGTGGGTGATCCAGATTTGCAACTTCTTGTTTGTTTTGGGACCATGCCTGGGAACATCATGGATGAATCAGAGTGCTGCTGTGTTAAGTATTGTAGAAATACAGGAAAAAATAGAGACCTGGCTACATCTAAATTTCAAAATGTTAATCCAGTAGTTAAGACAAAGCACTGCTTTAACTCTTACATGGAGACTTGTTTGGATTGCAGCATGCCCTGAGATCACTTCAGTACTTGCTGTAGGAGCCCAGTTCAGGTAGATTGGCTAGCCCTGGTAGTGCTGACCTGGAGCAGGCATGGTGGGAATGACCACAGAGGAGATTGTGCTCTTGCAGCTACTTCTAAACAGATTTTCTACCTGTTGTAGTAGGAAGGTGGATGACAGTGCATTTGAGACCATCTTGGGGGCTGGGGAGAAAAAGAGAGGAGATACCAGAATGGAATGTTACCACTTCATCTCAACCCAGAAAACTTCTGTGAGAGGTTAAATCAGCCGAGAACATATAAGTGAATGAAATGGGGCTGTTTCTAAAAGCATCTTGTTTGCATTCAATGAGAATGCAGGCTGAAGATTTCATTTGCTTAGATCTTTATTGGTATTTGCAGCCCTTGAAGCTGCAGATGCAAGCACAGAGCATGTCCAAGGCAGGGACAGGGGGAAGGAGAGGAAAAAAGACTTCATTGATCCATATTCATGTTTCCCAGGTGCTGGAAACCACCCAGTGCCAGATGGTGATTCAGAGCTAGCATAAGGGAAGGCTGCAGGTGATGCATGAACCCCTCTGGTCTCAAAAGCCTTTGGGTGAGCAGGACAGACTGCAGGATGCAGATGTCTCAGATCTCTCTCTCTTTTCACCACAGAAATACCTGAAAGTAGCGCAGAATGAGTGCCACCTCTGTGGCAGGAATTTCCTCCCAGCTGGGAACATTTTCATGTGACAAGTACTGGTCAAATGTGGTCCTTGAAGGTGACATGGGAGCAGAAGGGAGACATGACCCAGCAATTGTGATGTATTTTCCCATTATTTAATCAGCAATAATGTCAGGCACAGCAGTCATGCCACCCTGACCTGCTGTTTAGGGAACTATTGCAGTTGTTCCTGCAGTGTTTAGTTTTCAGTATGGAACATATTTACAGTAAAAGCAGCTGGAGAAGATTCTAAGCTTTTTTTTTTTCTTTAAAAAAAATGAGATGAAACTGCCCCATGCTCACCTTTCATGGTGAATGTAGATCCTCTGGTGGCACAGAAAGCACTTGGTGCATCTGGAGGCTGCTCCTCCATGTGGGTTGGGGCAAATCAGAGAACATCAGCTTTTGGGTGCCCATCCCAGTGAGTGTCCAGGCCTGGGATGCTCTCTGATAGCCATGTGTGTGACTGCTTGTGCTGGGGAAAATAGCTATGGGACAGTCCCCATCCTTGTGGGAACAACCACCTGCTCTTAGGAGAGTGACACAAGAAGGGACAATGCTGATCCCAGCTCTTTTGTTAGGGCTGCAGGGGTTTTTTGACTGAAGCCTGAGGACTTAGTTCTAAAAACTACCTTTTACTTTGTGGACATGCTGCAGACTTTTTTATTCTGAAATTTACAGACTCACAGGATGCTTTGGGTTGGAAGGGACTTTGAAGATGGCCTAGTTCCAATCCCCCTGACACAGACATGGACATCTTCCATCAGATCAGGTTGCTCAGGGCCACATCCAACCTTGCTTTGAACACTTCCAGAGATGGGGAATTCACAGATTCTCTGGGAAACCTTTTCCAGTGCCCTCACCACTCCCTTTAATTTAAGTAAATTGAAGTCTAGGTGCAGGAAGGAATATTTGAAGTCCAGCAAGTGTCTCCTCACTCCTTCTCTCTCTTGTGGTCCTGCTTGTAAAGGAAGAAATCTATTGTACATCCTCCCTGGGCCTGTCTCTGTGGGGCACCCAGCTTCCTGGCAGGTGAGACACCTCCTGAGGCCTGGGATTTCTTCCTCACGGAGCATAGGAGGGTGCCGTGGGGATGGGAGTTCTGTCTGGGGACAGAGTGGTCTGTCTGGAACAGGTCCTTCCTCAGCAGACTGAGGGCTGGTGGATCCACTTTACCTCAATGGGGCTTGAATAGCCCCCATCAGCCTGGAGGAATGACTGGAATTTGCCAGGCTGTGCAGGCAGACCCCATGGGTCTTGAAATGCCCTATCTGTGCGTGGTTTTGAACAATTGGTAGAAAATGGGTAAAAATAAATAGTGCAGCTCAGCCTCTGACCTCTCCCCTTTTGTACTCAGAAGTTCAAGAAATTCCAGGGATTTGGAGCCAAACATCTGTGTTTCCCCTCGGGAGGTGCCAAACCGTGTTCCTCCCGTGAATCGGGCAAGGTATATTTAGAAAATGAGATTCAGAAACCACTGGCGAGAGCTGCTGCTCTCCTCATCAAACGTTTGCACAAGTTTGGGCACATATTTATATCTTCATCCACATGCACTGGATCCTGCATACAGAAACGTGAACTGACAGGCATTCTATCTTGTAAGTTTGAGCTTGTGTTGTGGATGACAGTATTTTTTAAAAAATGAAGATTTGAGTATTGTCGGCCTGGTTTCTGAGCAGAAATACAGCCACTCTGTGCATGTGGGATGCCCTTAATCAGCCAAAATGTCTGCCATGGTTACTAGCTGGGCACAGAGTTTGCAGCAGTAAGGAAGCAAAGGCCAAAGGGTGCCTTAATAGCACTGGGCACTGCTGGTTAGACAACTAAATTGAGTCTAATGACACTTTTATGAGAGCAGCTGGGACACCATTCAGGCTCTAGGGCCAGCTCTGCACACAGGGCCTTCCCAGCCCACTGGCATCCAAACTTCTCAGGGACACAACTTCTCAGGGACACAAACTTCTCAGAGACCCTCCTGTGGGCTGGGGATAGTTAACCCACCTGGTGTGTTCAAGCAGGGGACTTTCCTCAGGCTTGCTGCCTGTGGAGACAGCTGGTCCAACCTTCCAAGCAGCCTTTAGGGGACTGCAGAGGATAATCTGGGTGGGTCCCATGTCTTTTCCATCTAACCCATACCTGGAGCCTTGGATCTGCAGTAGCTGCCCTGTGAGTTTGGATAGAGCTCTTCCAGCATCAGTGCTCAGAGCAGGGTCACGAGATGACTGCTGTTTCAGCGGCACTTTGTGCTCCTACTCTCAGCTGTGTGAAATGGTTGTGTGTCACAAGAAACAATTCTCTTATCTCTGACCTAAATGCCTAAACTGCTAACAGCATTGAGAAGTACCACTGTGCAGGTTGAGATTGAAAACATTTAATTTTGACTTGTCCAAGGTGCAGAGACCTGTTAGATTTCTGCCTGGCTCTGCAGAACAAGGTTTTGGTTTAATTTCATCAACTACCAACACCATCTGTCACATTTTCAGCTTAGGACCTTGTTTCCCCAGGTAGCAAGGAAAGAACTGCAGAAGTCCCACAAAGTGGCTTGTTCCTTGTGGTACTGCATGTGCTGAGACCAAGCGCCTGGAGTCAGACTCCTCTTGGATGCACAGCTTGGACTTGTATGGTGTGATAACTGGATAAAGAAGCAGATTGGGGTTAAAAACATCAGAGAAGTTCTACCTTCTCATACTTCATTTCACAGGTTGAAAAAATGGGAAACTTCCCAGTTTTATTATAGTACAAGTTTATTAGTGTCTGAGAGGAGCTACTTGGGAAAATGGTCAATGGATAAATGAAAAATGATAAAATAAGGAGATGAGCTGCAGTACTTTGTTGTTTAAACATATTCAGTTTGTCCTCCTGCTCTTTGGAGGGCAGATGAGAAAAACAGAGAAATTTAGGTCTCCTGATGGCTTATTGGGAACAGTTTGTGTTCAAGACATTGCCAAATTCAAGAAGAATTTCTCCTATGGACCCAAGGAACAATTTGTGACTACCAAGATCCCTACCAGTTTGTCTTGTGTCCACGCTGCATGTCTTTTGATCCTGATGATACACGTGGGATGACTGGAAGGTGATTGTTACAAACTGTTCCCTGAGAGGTTTCTCCATGACTCTCAGGATAGGATATACAATGCCATTAAAGTAACTTGCTACCAAGTTGCTCATGCTGATCCATTGCCAACTTCTTTAGCAATACTTCCCCGTGCACTCTCCCTCTCCGTTTGCCATAAACAGACGCTCCTGCAGCGGAGTGCAGCTGGAATCTCCAGTATATTTTTGCAAGCCATAAAGAAAAGCAGTGTGTCTCCAAAGCAGATTATAATATTTTGATATTTCCCAGGTCGCTTGTGCTCTCAAGCTTTATCGCTGCCCAGAGTCTTTCAGAATAGCGCTCATCACACACGTGCCCTAAATAATGTAAGCTCTGTGCTGCTGATATTTATAGCCATGCAAACCTGCCCATTTCTGCCTGTGTTGTTTCAAAAGAATTCTTGAGTGATCGCATTTTTCATCTTTAGTGTATTTTTCTTTAGTTCCGAACACCGAACACATTTGTAATTACTGCCATTATTGCTGCTGGATGCCCTATTAATCCTACAAATTGCACTCAGATTTAAAGGTAGAATTCTAATTACAGCTCAGGCTCAGGGAGAAAGGACAGCATTGGGAGGTAAATGTACTTACACAAATGCCAAGAGAAGTGGCAGCACACACTGCATTCACTTTCACTTCATAGAAATGTTTTTTTCATTTTTAAGTTCTTGTATTTGAGCATCCTTTGCTGAAGCTCAGGAAAGGATGTGTTACATCCCGTACCATTGTTTTTATGGGATCACAATGGCCATTCATAGCAGAGAATTGTTTTGGGGTCATCAAGCTCCCCTTGAATGGCTGCAATTAGTCAAAGTTCTGCATCTATCAGATAATCGCACAAAATAATTCAAAATTGTCTTATCTCCAAAATACAGAGAGAAAATAGGAGCATGTGAGTGTCATTGTAAGTGGTTTGCTGGAACAACAGAAGTGTGCAAACTCCTTACGATGTTGTCTAACATTTCTCTGCACATGTTCTCTTCCTTCTGCTTCTGCAAATCATCCTTTTAATGTAATTATAGCTGCTATTGGCAAAAGGCACTGAGAGCACTAGCTGGCTTCTGGCGAAAACTGCTGCTGAGATGGGAGCACTTGCAGCTCACAGGAATTTAAAGAGATTGAGAGGACACTTCTTTCAGCTTTATGCAGTCCACTGAAAAATTATCTTATTGCCTCCTTTATGAAGTTTGCCTCTAGATTATAAATAATAAATCAGACCTCTTTCCCATCCCTTTGTAAGGAACTGTGCTGTCACTGTCTCTGGTCACATTTTTTCCACTTTTGGAATCCCAGATGCTGAATCCAGAGCATTACTCACAGGGCTGTGAAAATTAGACTCACATGGATGCCTGTTTAGATGGGAGACTCCTTAGGACAGGTTTTCAACCAATGTGAGAACTCTTATCCAGCCAAAAGATGTGTGTATAGACACCTATGTCTGCATTCACTGATCATGACCATGTATCTGACTGCTCTGCAAAGATCTACAGGGCAAGGTTGGATGGGGCCCTGAGCAAGCCCATCTGGTGGGTGATGTTCCTGCTCATGGCAAGGGGTTTGGAGCTAGATGATCTTTAAAGTCCCTTCCAACTCAAGACTTTCTTGCAGTGTCCTAGAAAGATCTAGAATTTCCAGTAAAATAGTTGCTCCAGTTGGCTTTTATCTCTTGCTGTGTGCAAGAGGGACAGCATTGCTGGCTTGGTTTAGGTGGCTTTCAAGGAAATTTAACTTGGATATTGAAACTGCTTGCCTCAAAAGACTCTGCAGGGAGATGCAGGCTGGCAGTCCTCGGCAGCAGATGCTTTTAATTCTCTTGAATTTACTGCTTGATGCCTCTGGCTCCCTCCTGCAATGGTATCAGTGACAACACAAGTGTTGGGTTTAGGGTTTGGCACAAACCTTTGGATTCTCTAAATCACAACAAACTAACCCCTGTCTCTGCAGGCTCTGGTGGAAGGAGAATTTTGCACTTTGCCTGGCACAGGCACTCTGCACTGAGGGCAGTTGAGTGCCAGAGAATTTATTATCTCATGTCCCATCCTTTTCCCATCCTTGGTACATCCTACACTGTCAGTAAGCCAGGCAGAAGGACAAAGCTCAGGCAGGAGGGTGTGATTGACATTATGCACCTGCAAAGAGGAAACTGCTGCCTGAATTGCGTGCTAGCTCACTTTGTAAAACCATCTTCAAATCCAAAGAGAAGTGGAAATGTGTTTCTGAATTGCATTAAAAAAAAAAAAGAGCAAGCAGTCTTTGAATTTATCCTCTAGGGTTTGCTCTTCAGTGACAGATTAAGTGACAGAAGGCAATGTTTTCATGGTGCTGTGCCTGTGGGCAATCAGAGGAGAGAGGAGTTTGCAGCTGAGTGCAACAAGGGCTTGGTGAGACTTGGGTCTTCTTGTTCTGGATCACTTGAAAACACAGAGACAAAACAGAGTTCAGCTCCAGAAACAGGCAAAGAGCAAAGGAAGAGAGGGTTGCTCTCATCCCTGAACATTTGGGCACTAAAATGCAGCATTAGTGGTTCAGCAGTTTACCCAGCACCTGTTTTGGCTCCTGGCAAAGAAAGGGTGTTGTGTTCCTGGGACACCTAGTCCAACTATTTTTATTTTCAGGATCACCCAGAAAGTCCGAGGCAGTGCCAGCAACAGAACTGAGATATTTTCAGTCTCAGCAAAGGACACTCACCAGAAGACACAGTAAACATGCATTTCTTAACCCATCAGTTTCTCAAGAAACTTCAGAAACTTTAGGAAGTTCTTCTACACTTTTAGAACATGTTCACAGACCCAGGGAATAATTCAGATCAGAAAGGACCCATGGAGAGGACGTGGTCCAGCTTCCCATCCTTGCCTAAAGAAGACCTGAAAGCATCAGGGTCTAAGTCTGGAGTGTCCCCTCAAACCCTGCTGTTGCAAGGCTCTCCCTTGCACCCATTCAAATCAGCAAGTCTTTACACAGTGGCTTTAAATCTACCAGTATCTGGCCTTTTATTAATATTGTTTCTGTCTAATCTGATCACTTAAAAAGGCTTGACCTCCCTACTCAAGCTCTTACATCTTTCTGAACTTGTGGTTTCATCTGTCTCCTCTAAGAGTAGGTGGCTTTTGTTACCACCCCCATGAGGGATCAGGGCGCCATGCCAGGCTTGGGACTCAGCCTTGGGATGTGCCAAGTCATTTTGCCAAAGGAAAGTGTGTTCAAAAACCCTGGCAGGCACTTTGGTGGCTGAGCAGGCCAAGCAGCCCCTCAACACCATGCAGGAATGCCCCCTGCTTCATGGGATTTATGCACAGATAATCTGAGCTGACAAATTGAGATCCCAACCTCGGTGGCATTTCTATTGTCCCTTTGGGCTCACCAACAACTGGCTCTGTTTGGATAAAGCAGGAATGAGCTTTCTTCTTCACTGCTTGGATGCTTTGTGCTTGTTTGGAGTCTCCCATTTCAGGTTTCTGAGTAGCAGTGAGCTGGCAGGCTCTTTGTACCTCAGGAACCAGCCTGGTGCAGGCAGCACCCCGACAAGTCCCTTCAGGTGTCACCAGCAACTCTGCATTTTTGTGCCTTTCCTGCTGGGTCTACCTGGGACCAGCCAGCTGTGGGAGTTATTTTTTTTTTGCTGCAGTTCCTGGAGAAGGGCTATTTTGACACACTTAAAGCTCATGCTTTGCTTATTTGAAATGCTTTCTGGGAGTGCCTCACACTGGGCTTGACTTTGAAGGAATTTTGAGAAACATTGCATTCTTCCAAGCCTCATATCCCAAATTATGGCCCAAAAAGAGCAAAGAGGAGACTCTGTGGTAGTTCTTACAGTTTGGGCTGGGATCTAAGAAAGCCAACTGCCCCTTCCCAGCCCTGGGAGAACCCATGGTGAGACATTAGGATCCTTCCAAAGGAGTCCATAGCACCATCAGCTCCCAGTCATTCCAGAGGGTAAGCCACAGCATGGCATTAATGAGAGCAGTAAAAATATGGCATAAATCAAAGTGCTTTGACACTCTTTTCCACTGTGTACACAAACACCATGTTCCAGCAAATCAGTGAAATCAAAGCAGCACTGAGGGGTCAATTCAGCATTTACTCACATGTCACTTGCAGCAGACCCTGCCTATTGAATATTAAAATCCGAAATAAAAAGGAATTTACAATATTTCTGAAATATTTAGGCCTTTGATGAATAGCTCCCTCAAGATTATCCAAATGAGCTTTTGCTACAGCACCATATGCATTTAAAAAACCAGATTGTCTCTGTGTGAGAGTGTCTGTCTTTAGTGAGGGATGAACATAGCTGCACATTGGGGCAAGAACATGTAAGAAGTCTGGTGGAAATCCTGCACAGGAAGTGTTCAGCAGTAAAAAATGTGGCCGGAAAATAACAACAACATTAAGAAAAACAAAATTTATACTCACCATTGGTGTTCAGGAGCTTAGTTTCTTAAACTTCCTCCTGCTAAGAAACAAACATCAAAGCAAACAGTCTAATTAAGGAAACATTGTTGACTTGGATAGTTGGTGAAAAAGAGGATTCTTAGTTCATTTTTGTCATTGTTTTGCAGTGTGCAGTGGGACACTGGCCTGGGCATACCCCAGATCTTTGCATACTTGATGTAAAAGTCATTTATCACTTAAGAAGGTCATAGTCATATTGGTGTCATTAATCATTCCTCCTGTTAGGACAAGGTAAGAAGGATAGGTGTAAAAGAACTGGAAATTCATACATAAATTTATCAGTGAAGACACTGACGTGCAGAATCATGTTCAAATGAGAAACCTAAAGGGTTTAACATTGCCTTTACAAAGTTAAATGCAGTGCTTTAGAAGAAGAAAGCAGCCAAAGATGAGGATCCGGGCAGAAGTGGTGGGTTCTGGCTTCCCACAAAGTCATCAAGGGCAGACTTCCTGGCCCATGCAGGACTGGATCTGGAAGGACAGACCAGACTTTCAAATTACACCACAGCAATCATGATGGCAAAGGCCACAGCATCTTAAACCTTTTTAAACCAGGGCTGCCTGTGCTGGTCTAGGTGCTCCTGCAGGTAGTGAGGTGAGGGAGCTGGACTGACCCATCACCTCTGCAGGTGCAGGAGAGCCATTACCAGCTCCAAGATGCTGTTGGGGTGTAGGAAGGTCATGCACTGTCACTCCCCAAGTCAGGAGCTGGTCCTACCATGTGCACAGCTTTAGCCCCAGGGACATCTTTCATCCTGCAGTCCAGGACTGGGCATGAAGCCACACTCCAGTAGCTTGTCTGGCACAGAGGCAGCAGCTCCCAGCTAGAGATGACAAAACCAGCTTGGCTGGGGGTGCTGCTCACCACTCCCAGCATCCCAGTTCCCATCACGGCTGGGATACACGAGATGCTCACGTGGGCTTTCAGTTGCTGGTTTAACTGGCCACATCTTCCGTGGAGTTCAAGTTCCCTTAGGAGGTAATAATGAAAATGTGCAGTGACAGGGATTTCTCATCTGCCATACTAATTTAATGATTTGCTATAGAGCTAGTTAGTTGATTTGAAGGGCCAGATGAAATAGTTTATCCAGTTTTCAGACTTAGCTGCCAAGGGGGCCCAGGGAGACAGGGCTGTGCAGCAAAATTCAATATGAGCCATATATAGCTTATAGATATTTTGCCTGTGACTTTCTGTTGCAGTCAGACTTTGGGTTTCTGACTTTCTGACAACAGGGTCAGCATGTAAACACAGTACTTCCTCCAGAAGGTTTTGTTAAAAGAGGTTCTATTAATAAATAAGAAGGTCACTTGATTTTGAACATGTTTTCAAAGGTTGGGGCTGGACAACCTGAAAACCTTTTGTCTCTTGTGAAAGCTAGATTTGGGTTGCTACAGGGAGGGAAGCAGAGTTCAAAGTGTGAGGTCCTGTTAGACCTGGGCTCCTGGGCCCCATTGCAGTGAAACACTGATAGAAATCTGTGTGCAGTGATGTTGTGTGTGGTATGAAACCTGCTGCCGGGCAGGTATGGGGAGAGAGGGAGGGAGAGAAATGCTTAGGATTATTTCTGGTTTGTACTCAAGGGTGCCATTTGTTCATATAAGTATCCATACCAGAATAAAATACTTTTTATTGAAACATTTTTTTTCTCTTTCTGGCAGCCACTCCACTCCAATTATCTCTTCTATCGTATCCCTTGAAGCCAGGCTCCAAGGTAAACAAGTGAAAACCTGACAGCTGGAATGTAAAGCCTCAGCTGAGACTGAAAGCTTTTATTAGATCACATTCTGCACATTTATATTGTCTGGGGTATTAGCAGTGGAAACGAAAATAAAGATTTCCTAATCTCACCAGAGACAACACCTTTCTGCCCCACCTTTGAGAAATCTCCAGTCCACAGCAAAGATTTAATCCATCTTAATTAACAAAGAACCCAAGTAGGCACACTCTCCACTTGCTCCTGATCTGGATTTCCCACATTCCTGAGTTTTGGTGTATAACTTGCTAAGAAATTATTTTGCATTTGTAAAGAATCATTTGCTATGAAAATACACTCTAAGGCTATGTTTATTTAGCCTGAGATTTTACTTCAAAAGAGAAGATTCACATTATGTAGATGTGTCTGGCTTCAACATACTTTCAGAATAAAACATTTTTTTTTAAGTGGGATTTTTGATTTGTTTTTCACTGCAGTGTTGGATATCGCAGTTTAAAATTTAAAAATTACATCTTACCAAAGCAGTAGTTTTGAGAGAACATTACTTTTGTGAAGACATGAAATTTCAGGATGATTCAAATCACCATGCTCTTTGCAACACAAAATTTTGATCCTGGGTGTGTTTTCTCTCCTCTCCTTGAAGACCTGTTGGGCAGGTGGGAGAGGAGAGAAAACCATTGTTGATTTTTTGCCGTGATAAGGGCAGTATCTGAACAACAGCTCACTCTGAAGAACTGCTAGTGCAAGCCTTCTGCTTAACCACAGAGACATTTTGAATTTCTTCTACTGTTTTTTGGACAGAGGGAAAAAATCTTGATGTGTCTGGGATCATGTTTGGAAGA
This sequence comes from Anomalospiza imberbis, assembly GCF_031753505.1. Classification (NCBI taxonomy): domain Eukaryota; kingdom Metazoa; phylum Chordata; class Aves; order Passeriformes; family Viduidae; genus Anomalospiza; species Anomalospiza imberbis. Next base: position 10,048,031 of record NC_089683.1, on the reverse strand, counting down.
AATCCAGGTGATCTTCTCACCCCCTTCAGAGCAATTTAGATTTTACATTTCTCCAGAGAAAGAACAAAGTCCAGGCTCAGGCTTGCCTCCAAGATGGCTCTCCAAGAGAAAGTCTTCTCCTGTGGAGTGAACCTCCGCTGCAGCAGCACCATCAGCAAACTAACACATTGTGAGGCACTGCATGGAAAAAGCAGCTGTGCCAGGTTGTAACCATGAGATCTTGTCTGCTGCTTGACCTTGTTTGCACAGGCATGTTGTCTTTTCATGTGTTTTAAACTCCATTCCTTGGATCAGCTCAGTGCTCTTGTGCCTGCTTAGTATATCAGGTCAGGTCAGTGATCAGGCTTGAAAATCAGCCCAGCCAAAAAACCCTAAAACCTGAGCTAAACCTATTTTCCAGCCAGATCAGAAAAGCCATTCCACAAAACTTCCAGTGTCACTCAGCAAAACTGATGAGGAGGGAGAAGACGACTGCAGGGATGGGACAGTGGAAGAGCAGGACTGTTTATTGGCAGCTCACCCACTGGGGTTAAGCCAGTAATAAGCCACATCCTTGGAAGAGTACAGTTTGTATTTGCAGAGTCTCCTGGGACTCTTTAATTCCAAGTGGTAAAAATTTCTTATACTGATGCCACCATCTGAGCTCAGTGCCCATCTACAAATGCCATGAACATATCTGGGTAATAAGAGCACATCCAGCTCGGTGACGCTCCCCTGGGCCTGACCCACACAGAGGAGAGGAGCAGCCATGGTGCACAAAACTGCTTCCCATGTCGCCAGCCCTTCCCCAGCCCTTCCCACATCTCCCGTTTGTGTTATAAAAAATCCCCATTTTTCATGGATGACAGTCAGGGAGCTCCACATTTGGCCTGTACAGTTCAGCAGCTGGTTCCCTGCTCTGCCCGGCCGTGCTGTGTCCCGCTCCCACTGCAGACCCATGGCATCCCCAGGACTGCTGCTATTTTGCTCCTCCCAGCCTGATGCGCTTCCCACCAGAGGGTGGGAGCTGGGCTGGGTGGAACCGCAAGCAGCTGTTCAAAGTCTGTGCAGAGACAAAAATCCCCAGCTGTAGCTGTCTGTTCAAATAAACACTCAGAGGCCAAGGCACTGCAATATGAGAAACACATTCCTAGAGGACATGGATTCACATAGGGTGGCATGTGAAGGGATCGGGGGAGACCATCCCCATGGCTGTCAACAGGGTACCACAAAAAAATTAAAGCACTGAGCTATGGCCACCTCCAGGATGCAGCAGGTGACCCGAAGTTGATTTTAAAAGTGAAATATTTACCAAATTGCATGAGAAATTCTGGTATTGAAAATATCCTCATTTTTCCTGGTGAAAATCTAAAGCTTAGGATCCAGCTGGGTCTCATGAACAACCTAGGGAGCTGGAAAATGAGGACAGTGGCTCAAAAGTATCTTCCTCATCTCCTCTCCCAATCCCAAGGCTATGGAATGCTAAAAAAGCACTTGGTAATTTAGATGGCCTTTTGACTTTTCTGAATGGGGTATTGATTCCACCTCTGAAGGAAGCATCCCATTCAGAGCACCGTCACTTCTGCTTGTCCCACTGTGGTGCAGAAGCAGAAGAAGCAAGGGAAAAGCAGCTGTGGAGGACTTAGCTCAGAACTGGAGCCAAGTCCTGGATGCCCCCTTTCAGGAGAAAAGCTCCCATGTTCTCCTTCAGGCAGCTCTAGAAATACTGAAGGGGTGGGAAGGAACAGGGATCTGTTTCTCACCAGCATCTGGCCCAGAGCAGGGAAGACAGATGTCTGAGCATGGACATCTGCAGAGTTGCTGCCTGTGTTCGAGCCAGCTGTCTGGGACTCCCAGTAAAGTGAACAGAGAGAAGCTGTTTGAGGATGTGATTCATCACTGATGCTGTGGGAGCCTGAGTCAGGGCAGAGGAGATGCCCTGTTGCAGTCTAGAGGAATGACTCCCACAAAGGGTTTGAAGTAAACTCATAGGCTTGTCAGAAGTTGGGTTTCTTGTTCATTTTCTGCCACAGGGTCAGTACACTTGGCTCATGACCAGAAGAGGTGCCTTCTCTAGGATCATTCACAAAGAGTCTCGAGGATGTTGAGTGATGTGTCCGGGCAAAGGCAGTGGCAAGAGGCAGGAGTCTGCTGCACATTGTTCACTCTCACCCTGAAGCCCTCACTGGAAGCCTCCACTGCATGGTCTCTAAAGAGAGGATGAGTTTCTGCAAAGTTCCTTTGGTTTCTGGGTGCAGGTGAATAATGGTGGCTGCTTGGTTGTGCCAAAGGGTTGCAGCTGGCACAAGGATTGTTAGCACAGAGAGATCACAGTGCCACAGAACTGCCCTCATGGATCTGCCTGCGGGGCTTGGCCATGTGTGGGACAAGGTTTGGAGACTCTGCAGTGCTGCAGCTCCTGGGGCCCAGCAGATGTGGCACTGCAGAGAATTGGCTAAGCTGGGCATGGGAAGGTGAGGCAGCTCTCCAGCTCTTGAATCTATTGCAGACAATTTGTGGGAGCTGGGGGTGCAGTTGTGGCACAGCTGGGCTCTGCAATGGAACAGCACAAAGGCTGTGGCTGTGGGAGCCAGGAAGGCTGGGATGTGACAAGGCTGGGGAGGAAGGAGTTTACACAGGACTGTGCTGTCAGCTGTGCTGGAGTTGTGAGAGCGACCCTCAGAAAATGAAACATTTCTGAATGTGACTTCTGATGGCAGAAGTTTTGACCATGCCCCAAAGAAGGCATGGTGATTTAAACAGGTACAAGGCCATGGTTCTACTTGGAGAGTTGGCAGTACTGTTTGGGCACCTCAGTATGAGAGCTACAGGATTTATTGTTCCTATAGCCTGGTGTGTCCAGACTCAGAAAAAGGAACAGATAATATTGAAAGACATTTGGAAGGTGAATTTGGAGAAGGAACTGGGGGATGGGCTCTGTTTAGATTCAAAAGGAGCATGGCAGTGAAAGGGTTGCAGCCTCCAGTTCAAATGTGGAAAGAAAGTGCTGAAACTCTTGCCAGATCTGTACAAGGTTATGATCTTGGTCTTGCATTCCTGTCTTGGGCAAGGTTGAGGAGCACCAACTGCTTTAACAGCCTCTGCTCCTTCTTTCAGGACAACTTCCTTGCCATGGGGACCTCACCCGAAGAAGAGTTTTTTGTGCAAATTGTGCTGCTTCTCACCACTTTTGGCCAGCACAACCTCACTGGCACTTGCCCTGCTGCATGGGAAGCCAAGCTGCACACCCAAGCTGTGAGATCCTCCAGAGAGAAGCCGCTATGCACAAATAAAGTATGTTAGAGAAAGTATAAGGGGATGAGGCAGGTGTGTGTGGGCTGAAATGGAAAGCCAGGGGCTGGTGTGACAGATTTATGACAAGACTGGAGGAGAGGCTGAGGAGATCTACTTATTATAGTTTAAAAAATGGTCCCATCAGAAGACTGCCAAGAGTGCTCCACTGTGCAAATTTATGACATGCAGTGGGAGTGATCATGTGTTCTCTACAAGCAAACTAGAAAAACCCCCACCTTTTTGCCATGAATATTATTCACAAAAGTGCATTAGAATTCTTTTTCCCCCAAGGAAATTGTTTGCCTATTCGTGGGGGAAAAACCGCTCCTACATTAATGATAACCAAAAACTGACTTGATTTTTGAAGTTGCAAATTTGAGTTACAATATTGGTTTGAAATTCTTTTTAATTCCAGTTGTTAATTTTAAAACAAATATATTTTGTTTTTCAGAAATACATATAAGCCTGGAAAACCTAATTTTTCCTGCTCAAACATATTTTGTTGTGGGATATGTCAGCTTTTCTTCTAACCATTATTGATACCTACCAACAAAAATAGCTTGCATACACTGCCACATAACCTGAATATTATATGATTTAGTCATAAAAAATAAATATTTCAGGGTCCTGCATTTAAACAATTCTTCACCTTAAGCAAATTTGGGATTTGAAGCTTTCTGGAAGATTCTTTAGGAGCATGGCCACAGAGCATTTTGCACCTCTGTCCCCAGTGCCTTGAGTGAGGGACCATGGCCAGAGAACTTGCCCTGTGAGACACTAAGGGGTGTGGGAGTTCTCAATCTGGGAAAAAAAAAAACAAACAACCTTTTTGGGAAGCCTGATGTCAACCTGCCAGTGTCTGCTGGAGGAGGCAGAGCTATCCTCTTTTTGATGATGTGCAGCAGTCACAAAATGCTCCTGAGAGGTTCAAACACATGGAGAAGAGGTTTCCACGCTAAGGACAGTGGAGCCCTGGAGCAGGTTATCTGGAGAGGTTGCACAGAGTGCTGGGCTGGCTGGTATGCAAGTGAGAAAGACAGTCCTTTCCAGCCAAGGGTTAGTTACTGAGAAGAAGCTGAGCTGTCGGCTCTGCATTAATGAGGTTTTGGGAGGGAAATGTCAAAAGGCAGTATTAAGAGTCCCACAGAAATGACAAAAGTTTTGAACCTGGGCATTTCTCTGTCCATGTCCATGTCCCACCAGGAAGGAAAAGGATTTGTATATATGACAGCAAGATAAATATGTCTACAACTGAAAAAAAAACAGACAAAATTCAAGCAGATCAATGTCATCTCATGTATCTTATGCTGAATGTACTGAAATGACTGAAACTTCATATTAAGGGGCAAATCTACTGTTTCACAAAATGTCTTACATCTCTTTTTCCCCCTTTTCATCAGGTAACAAAATTGGATGGTGACTTTTCCTTACTTTGGATTAAAAATAGCCATTCTTCTCATAAGGCCTAATGGTGAATTCTAAGTCTGTGTGTACGGTGATACAACATTAAATTAGAGAAGAGTTTATCCCTAAGAAGTTTTATTGTTGGTGGGGGTTCACAGTTTGAAAGACAACTCCATCCCCTGAGTAGAATTGCTCCTCTAAATGTAGGACATTTTTTGGAAGCCAAACAAACACGTTACATGCATTATAAGTAGATCATATTATCTTTTGCACTAGTGGCAATTATGGGCTGTCTTTTTCAAGATTGGATTTTATATGTGAGAGGCACACATATAACATTTCACAAAAACTGCCCTCCCTTGACTCTTCAGGAAAGCAGATAATTTTAAAATTATACTTCATACATATTTTTCTTAGTGAGTTTTTAATTATCATTTTGTAAGTGTCCATCACCTTAAGTGTTTCTTCAAATCCTCAAGCACAAAGCTGGAAAACAATGACCAGGTCTTTGCAGAAATCAGCGATTTTTCACATTCATTTATTGTCTATTGTAAGAAATAAGTTCCCCTACATTGCTAAACTGAAAAATCTCTACAAGATTTCAAAGAACCCCCTAATGCCAAGAAATGTGCAGTAATAAATTGTCTTGTGTTTTTTTTTCTACAGCCCATGAGGACAGAATAAGTTCAAGGACCCGACTGTATAATTAGTTTTGAGATTAGAAGAATTCCTCTATTTTAGAGGCACCTGACATTTGAGGCTGATGGGGGATAACAGGGTCAAGTAGCAAATAATATAGTAAACTCACTGAAATTTATAAATCTGCAAGTTAGACTGAAGAATTTGCTTTCATCTTCAGAGCATCTGCTGCTTCTCAGGAGGGCACACAAGAATTTTACCCTTTCTCTTTTTTTTTAAAATTTCAGTCACAGGTACTATGTTAGGATTTAAGAAGCTGCACTATTTCTTGGTGTCTGTTTTGGATTTAATTGACTAATGAGACTGGAGACACTGACTGTTCTGATTTTCTGTACCTGATGTTGGTCATGCTGTGGCTGAGAAAAAAGTAGCTCTAAGAAATGGCCTCAGTTTGCATGACGGTGAGGGAGTCTAATTTATGCTGCATGAAGAATAAACATAAGTATATCCTTTGCCAGGGCTGCCAGTATTCAAAGGGGTGGATTTTTACGAATTAAGGTGACTAACAAAGTTGTCTGGTCTGAGGAGCTCAGAGCCTGGAGAGTGGAAAAGATGGATGGATAAGTCACAGATACTAAAACTATCCAGAAATGGTATTCCAAAGAAGAAAATACACAGGAAAGGGCAATGCTAGGGTAAGCAGACAGCAAATGAGATTCAGTGAAAGAAAGAAAATAAAAGATGACAAATAGATATAGCTGTGACAGAGGTAGGGAAGAGGAGATGCAAAATGAGAACTGCTGAGTGGGGAAATTAGTTAGACCTGACAGATATAAAGTGGGAAAATGTTCTTTGCCTATATGAATAGAACAAGAAGAATGGAAAAAGCACCAAGTATGGACCAAGGATGCTCTAGATAGAGATCCCAGAAAAAAGAACCGACACTCGAGCACCTAATTTGAGACTTAAGCATAATATAAACCCCCAAGCCAGCTGCCTCCCTTTCTGTTGTGACCTGGCTGCAGTTCAGGGGTGCTCTTCTGTTTGCATGTGCCCATGCTGCCTTCCTTGCATGCTCTTACGTGCTGTGCAAATCCCCATTTAGGAGGGCTTTGTGAGGTACAGATTGTATGTGGCAGGCAGGTTTGCTCAAGATAGCATTTGACAGCACAATAACAACAGAAAGTAATGCACTTCTACCCCAGCAGTGGAAAAACAAGGGGTGAGTGAGCAAACAAGGCAGTGAAAGCACAGAGGAATGAATCACATAATACCAGCATAACCACAGAGGCTGCACACAAGGTCAAGACCACAGAAATGAGGGTGGGGAGAGCTGCTATTTAGACTAAGAGGAGCTGAGTTTTTAGCAAATGCAGTACAGCCAGGAGTTAAAGGTCTTCTCAAAGGCTGGTCTAGGAAAACTCCATTACTGTGGTTGGCTAAATCTGCCTGATTCTCTTGCTTCCAAAACTTACAGCATAAACCTCACTCTGGTATCATTTTAGGAGATTTACCAAAAAGCTTTCCTGCTGTGATGTTCAGATAAAATATCCTGCTTCAACTGCCCTTGCTGGTTCTGTCCCCTTCTATTCTGGTAGTCAGTGGTCAGAAGATGAATCAGTTCTCGGGGAGATCCTGTTCCCTGTGTTTAACTTCATAATAAGACAGAGGCAGTCAGGTATATTGATCCAGAACCACTTGTGACACCTCATCTGCTCTGCTGTTCCTAAAGACTTGGGTATAAGTACAGCTCATACTCTTGTTGGGGTCGGTGAGTTGGGGAGGACAGTGGTCAAAAAAATAAGACTGAATTTGCATTGAAATGATCTGAAATAAATTCTCAGCTTGACTGAGATTTTATTTATCCCTGTCTAAATGAAAAAAAAACCCCAACAAAATAAAACACTTCCAGGCCACTCATTTGTTACTTACTGCATAGCATCCGGAGAGAGGAAATGTATAAAATATCTTGTGAACCAGCAAGACCTGCTAGGAAACCGTATTATGTTCCCCTCTGTTCAACAGGCTGGAAAGTCTTAATGTTTCCTGTCATCTTAAACTTCCTCTTTGCTTTATAAATAATTCCTGGATGCAAAACATTTTCTAGTGCCTTGGCCCTGCACTGAGGAATGCATGCTGAGACAAGCTCCCTGAGACAAAAACCACTCCAACAATTGTCCTCTTGATGCACTGCCAAGCAATGGAGATTTTCAAGCAGGCCCTGCAAATTGAAATGAAGCTATAGAGATCATTTGGAAAAAAGGGAAATTGCATTATATGATGAAGGGTTTGTAGAAGTGGTGAAAATAACTTTCTGTATCTCATGCTGATTTGAATGGAGAAACTGAGCCAAATTGCCATTTGACCCTGCTTAGGACAGAAAATCTGGAAAAGCACAAACCAGTGCAGAGTATCTTCTCTCATACACCCAGTGTTAGGGAAAGGTCGGCCCTGGATCTTCCCTGAGAGCATCCAGGACCCAGAGCTGGGAACAAAGGAAAGACACCTCAATATCTTTCTCATTCTCCTCCCTGCTCCTTGAGCAAATCCCAAGAGGTGAGTGAATCTGCTGACACCTGGTGTGAGCTGCCCAGATCAGCAGGACTCCCAGGAGGTTTCTCCTGGTGTTTGCTCCAGGGTATTTCACCTCTGCTCATTCAGTGTGGGTAGAGCTGGGACACCACAGCTGAATCCATCAGAACCAAACTAAGCATGCTCACTGCAGCAATCCTGCTGCTATTTCATCAGGTCGATATGTAATTGTTTCTGTTGCTGGAAGGCTCCATCACCCCCTTCATTAAAATGCAAATTTTACATTAATTAAAAATGCTGGGAGCCCTTGCACAATTTATGACCAAATCTTAGAGTCCATAAACCCCCACACTGGGGAGGGGCAGCAAGACAGTTTTGAAGCTGCTGGAATAAATCCTTATCTCAGAACACTGAGGATGTTTTAGCTGATAAAGGTTCTTTGTGGACTTCTAAAATAATTTGTTCCACTTAGATTGGGAAACAGACAAAGCAGAAGGCATTCAAGCAGAATTATATTCCTACAGATAAATGCATCTAAAACTTTTCACACACAAGAGAGAGGAAGAAGAAAGATCACATTTATGCTCCGATGCAGCAGTAAGTGATCTTATCTCTTCTCAACCTTCCTTTCCCAACCAGAAATTTTGCAAATTCCCCTGTATAGCTGACCTACTGTTACAGCACTGGGAACTTGTTTGATGGGATTCCTCAGTTTGATTGGAGTAAATCCCATCTGCTCCTAATTAGTCAGTAATGGTAGAATTTCTCCTGAGATGTGCTGGGGTGAATGGGGAGCTGCTCCTCAGTGACACATATCAGGCCAGCAAGAGGAGACCCTCAGGCTGTGGCTGCCTGGTTTCCATGCGTTGAGCTGGGCTCCTCCTAGCAGTGTTCTGCTCTGGGGGGAGGATCTGGAGAGGTGCTGGGGGAGCCTGGGCTCACTGGTGTGCCTTGCTCCCTCACGAGTATGGCTGCAGCGGGGTCCTTGTCTGGCAGGAGGGAAGGTGGGAGTGGTTGGAGTGTGAAACCCTCCATGAGACCTCGTGACACATTCGTGGCATGTGAAGCCACCTGTGGCATCTTGGCATGACTGGAGCCTTTCACTCTACCCTAGGGGAAGAACCTGTGTGATCGCCCTGCTGGGAAGCACCTGGAGAGAAGGATCAGGCTGCAGGAAATCTTTGCTCTTCCTGCACAGGATACCTCAAGGCTATGGCCAGAGGCTCTACCTCCTCATTCAGCTAGCCCAGTTTCAATTTCCAGTGCCTTCACCTTTCCTGAAAACCAGGTAGACACAGCCTGAGGGTCTCATCTTGCTGACCTGGTACGTGCCACTGAGATGTAGCCTTTTCCCTTATTTTCTTTAAGCCATCATCTCTTCCCACATGGTGTACACCCTTTCGCCCCAGGGAAACCTGTGGCAAGCCTGGTGCTTACCTCTTCTGGGCATGAGCAAATCACAGTGTGTCACTGGGGGAAAAATATCCCTACAGCTGCAAAAATAACCCTGATATGAAAGAAACCTGCCTTGGGAGTGAAATAAATGGCAATGGAGGGTGGCAGGTCTGGGCACACCCTGGCCCCCTTGCAGGAATAGGAGGAGCAGGAGTGTGACCAGCATCCAACGGTGTATGGGAAGAGCTAGGCAGGCTGGCACAGGGATCTCTCCCAGTGTGCCACTGGAAGTGACTGCCTCTGCTGCTTTCTGCCTGTGTTTGAGGTTCCTGTTTCTGTTCTTCATCTCCTGGAAAGGATAAACACACACACCTAACTCCAGCAGTGCCTGTGCAGAGCCTGTTTCTGGAGCATGTATAAATCAGCAGCAATTCCTACCAAGGTAAATTTCGTTAGTCATTATAAAATTGTTGTAAGTTAGGTCAGAATCCAGCCTCCTGAGGGGCTGCTAATGGGCCCTGGGGAGTCTGGGTATGTGTGTGTACGTGCATGGATACGTAAGCAAGTGGAAGGGAGGCCAGGACTCAAACCACTGCTGTTACTCTCGTTGCAATGCCCCTCCTTAGGGAGATGGGCTCCTCTGGTGCCAAGCTCTCTATAAGCCAGGAATAAAGCAAAAGTTCCTTCTGCAAAGAGCCCACTCTGGTTTAGTGACCGCTGTAACAGGTGAATGATATGGAAATGTGTGAGTGTGGAAGAACTGGGTAATTATAGACACTTGCCTCTGCCTGGTCTCAGTGGGCACAGTAGCACTGCTGGTCCCAGAGCACGTGTGCCTTTCTGCAGACAAGATTAGTGACTGCAGATGGGTGAATTTCTGCAAATTTAGGGCATTGTTGGGTCTGGTCTGTTATTTATGCAGAATGATTGAACACAGACATTAATTTCTGTGAGGCAAGACTTTTTATGGCTCCCTATGGATCACACAGTGGATACTGGATTGCTGTCCTTCTGATCTTAGATAAATAGTCTACGAGAATCCAGGATGATCTGAGACTACATTATTAGGATAGTTTCCACGTTCTCAGCCCTGGTACTTAAACACAGTAAATAAAGAAATGAAAGATGATTTGTTTTTCACTTGGTTGAACTATTCTAAGATTTCAGGGGGAAAAAAACCATCAAAAACCATCCTGATAGATCCAGAGTTATAAATAGCAACACTGCATGTACTGGAGAAAATGCTGCATTCCTCCAGGTTCTTGTAAGAGAAAGGATTAAGATAATGTGAAATTGGTAAAATTTATGGTGGCCCTTGGCCGGATGTGATGTGTCAGTGGATGCAAGGCACATACCAAACGTGAAGTCAAGCAGTCACTGAAGATTTATATCTGCTGCATCTCTGTCCCAACAGCACCATATGTTTATATGGACTGTGCATTTATTATTAGAAATTGAAGGACTGGCTCATCACTTCTGACTGGAATCTCACAGATTTGTTTTCTGAAGGACACTGAGAGCAATCCATGCTCCCACTTATATCCTGGGTCTATTTTAGTTTAAAGTAAAATCTAAAATATGTGTTCCTTCTTCTCAGCAAGACACAGGATTCCTGAAATTAGAGAATGGGAGCAGGCAGCAGCCAGCCACCTCATTTCCATGCTTCTTGTTGTGAAACCTTGTCTTCATATGTAGGACTTTACAAAAAATTTACATTTTCCTGGTACTGTACACATATCCCATCATTCGAGCCGGGTGCGAACAAACTCCCCCAACTGAAAAGCTGCCAAAAATCCAGGAGCATCCCTGGTCTGCAACAGGAATAGTCCTGGAAATCTGTCAAAGCAGAAGAAGTGAGAGATGGGGGCTGGGGTGCGTGTGCTTCCCCAGCAGCCAGGGAGCCCAGGCTGAAGCTTGGCCCCAGTGCCCTGGTTTGCCCCATCGGTGGCAGGGACAGAGTGAAGGGGCAGAGCTGCTGCTGACAGAACTCACACGGGGTGGTGGAATGGCGAGAGAGTGCTGCTGGTGGGAGGGACAAACATGGGAAGGGGAATGGGCAAGAGAAAGTCCTAATGTGCTGTGGGACATGATGAGCAGGGTGGCTCAGTGAGAGCCGTCCAGGAGGCACTGCCCAGCTCAGAGCCCTCTCCTGAGCAGGCAGGCAGCTGAAAACACATGCTGCCCTTTGGGCTACCTGTCCTGTGCAGCTGGAGGGATGAGAGCCATAACATGCTAGAGGAAACCAAGTTGTTTTCCCAGGCACGCTTTCCCAGGAGCCAGTGGCAGATGGGGATGGCCCCGGGATGGGCCCCACCACCCCAGGGAAGGGAGGGTTCCTCGCACCCTCTGCTGAGACTGAACACGTGCCAGCAGCAGGAAATGATATCTTAAGCACAGCCATGGGTAGTTGTGGTAGATAAAACAATATTCCACACTCCATGGAGATGGGATTGTTGTGGTTAACCAAAGTGTAACTCACCCTATTAAGCAGTTCCTGCTCACAATGGGGGTTACTTTATACTTCATGTAATTTTGCTTAGACCTACAGTCTAAGGTGTTGCTTTTTTCCTAGTCTAACCCAGGCCTATGTGAATTTGTCCCTTTACCCTGCAGAGCTGCTGTTAGGTTGCAGTTATCCCAAGGATACACACACACATACTTTTAGGGTATATCCTCACTGGGGAATTTAAAATGCCAGGAAGCGTTCCCCAACCTTAGGCAGGTTTTCTGCCCATTAATGGCATCTCCACATCTCCAGCCAGGCTGCCCACATTCAAACAGGAAATTGGGAAGAGCCTCTGGTCCCTGTTAAATCCTAAACTGTTCCCAGAGATTGCAAGGGCCATGCTAGTGGCCCAGCCCTGAGCTATGCCAGTGCTGCCAATTTAGCAGCACCTGTGATCAGGTTTCAGGGCTCAAACCTGCAAACCTGGACCTTCAGGATGATTTTGCTGATATGGATATAGCCTCCGCTTTCTTCATGGGGAAGGAGAATAAACAGGAAAAACCTCTCACTTATTTACATAAACTATTATGCTGCTTACCCAAAATGCTGCCTACTAACACATTACCTTGCCTGGAATCTGTTTAGCTTTTGATTTCACAAGTGATAAGAGGCTCTGCACATCACCACTGCTGTGAAAGGACATGCAAAAGCCAGCAGAAGCAATGGGCATCACCCCAGTAGCTCAGACCCAGGCTGTAGGTGCAGACTTGGTGCTTTCAAGAAGAGCAGCACTACCTGCAGCATGGTCTGGCCCAAAACCAATGTGCCCTCAGTTAAATGGTGTGCAAAATCTAGCTGAAATAGAGACAGGGATACCCAGCTTTCAATTAACTTGTGTACCTCACATGCTTAAAATTTACCTGTCTGACCCCAGACACAATAGTGTCACTAAGGCTGAGGAGGTCTTGCCTCTTGTTGGGTCTGGCCATCAGAAACAGATCTGAAATCACATATGAGATGTTTGGAAGAAGCGGGGCTGGAAGCAGGGCCCACCTCAACCTTGTGCAAATAAATCCAATCTCTCTCTCACCCTCCTAAGTTTGATTTTGTGCTGCAAAGACCCCAAACACCTCCTGGTACAAAATGAAAAGGAACAGAGAGTGATGTTTATCCTCCAGACTGGCAGTGTTTCAACCCTTGGAACAGTCTTCTAAGCTAAAAATTGCCGAACTAGCTGAATACCTCCTTCTGTTCCTGGATTAATGTGTTTGGCTTCTGCTGATTTATGGGAGTTGTCACTTCATGACCTCAACACGTGCTCTGAAGAAAGTGAGCTTGCACCAGAAACCAGGAGCTACCCACTGGAAAACAAAGCAAAGGGAGATGGATCTGATCTGTAACTGAGCACTGTGCCTGGGGCTCAGGTGTCCTGTGCTGTCACCATCACTGAACATCTGTGGCTGCTCAGCTGGGAGGATGGAGAGAGAGAGATGACACTTGCCATTCCCTTCCTGAGGTGCTCAGTGCCTTCATCCTGCCATAACCCCACTGGCTGTACATCCTCAGCTGTGCCCAGCATCCCTGGGGGTTTCCTGGAGTGTCTGATTAAGGGGCCAGAAGAATGCCACTTGATTAGAGCATGATTGGATCACAGACACTCTGATGTATTTTCCATATTTGAGTGGAAAAAGCTGCAGCTCTGCCCCAGTGTAAAGGAAAAAGATTGACCTGGTGTGTCTGCAGAAGGAAAGTCCTCAAAGGCTTTTCCACAGGAAAAATTGTCATCTTTCCTGATGTAATGGTGAAAGAAATAACAATAACCCTTTGCTTATCCAGTCTACCTCTATATCAAGTGCCTCTCTCTACAGGCAGAGATGGAGCAACCAGAGGAAGCACATGATTAAAGATAGGGCTTGTTCAGGTTATGCCCAGTTGTTTCTTTCTCAGGTGAGATCTGTGTGCTCGATGCTGCACAAAGCAAAACCTGATCCTCACTAGAACTTTGACAGACACCACAAGTCCTTGCTCAGAAATGAGAATATGAAACATTCTTCAGATGCTTACTCAATAATTGAAGTGCAATTGCTTGCATTTTAACTAGCAAGCAATTTAATCTTGGGAACCTGTCCCTCTGGAACCAGCCCAGGTGGCTGTAGAGCAGCCTTGGGGTAGCTCTGAATTGCAAACCACTGACTATACGTGTGTCTTGGTTCTGGAGTGAGAAGATGACATAAAGCTGAATTTTTTCTCTCTGCATAACTAAACTAAGGCTGTGAATTTGCCTCCAGTTTTGGTAGCTTTCCTCCATATTGCAAAGGAAAATAAGCAGAGCAAAAGCAAGAGATTTGTTTTAATCACATGGAAGATGTTCAAAAGAGTGGCTTGCTACCTGCTGTTGCTAGCTGAAGGCTGCTGAGATATTTAGCAGCCTATTTGAACTAATTGCATTCCCTGGGACTTAATTTTTAGATCCTAATTCAGCCTTTCATCCCTGTCAAGTGGGATGAAATCACCCCTGGCAGGTAACCCACTCCTGCCTGAGGAGGTTTTGATGTGTGCCTGCCCATCCATCACTGGGCTGCTGCAATGAGGGACAGAGGTGGAGAGAGAGCATTCCCTGTAGTATGTGGACATGATGGAGAGGTTTCCTGAAGCCATTGGGAGCTGGGAACCACCTCCTCAGGAGGCCAAGAGGCTGATACACCCCCAGTCCAATGGAGGTGAAAATAAAGGTGTGTGGCATCAGGAGTGAAGAGACCTTATACTGGGCTGGAAATGAACAGCGGTGCAAAATCAGCACAAAGCGCAAACAATAGGTAGCTTTCCATGACCACTTTTAACGTTTGGCAAGTTCCTTCCAGCCTTTCCCTTCAGCAACCCTTGGAGGTTCTTATGGAGCTGCTCTTGCCCTGTGCAGACACGAGGGATTAGTCACAACTGCAGGAGATAGGCGGGGATGGCCTGTGCCCTCCAGCAGCTCACAGCTCTCCCTCCATCCTGCAGCAACCATAGAATCATGGAACCATTCAGCTTGGAAAAGACCTCTAAGACCACCAAGTCCAACCATTAACCAGCACTGATAAGTCCCCCACTAAACCATGTCCCTCAATGCCACTTCTACACAGTTTTTAAATACCTCCAGGGATGGTGACTCCACCACTGCCCTGTTCCAGTGTTTGAATACCCTTCCCATGAAGAATTTTTTTCCTAATGACAAATCTTAGCCTCCCCTGGTACATCTTGAGGCCCTTGCAACCCATCTTATGACAGACTTGAGGTGGCCTTGGTGCTAGCAGGGGACTGCCACACAGACAGAAATGCTGGTGTTGCTGAGTGAAGGGCTCCTTGTCCTCTGCTTCTGTGTCTTCATTCCATGTGAGACGTGACAGGGAGACCGGGAGGACGTATCAGTGCTGGGAGTGGTCGCCTGGAAGCAGAAGAGCTGAAGCGCAAACTGAAGACTAAAATATGAAATGCTTGTGCTCAGACAGATTTTTTTGAGTACCTTTGTCCCTGCTCATGAAGAGGTTTGATCTTATTTCCCTCAGGACCATTTTCTCCCCATTCAGGAGCAGAGGCACTTAATAGGTGGCTGCCCTTATGAACCTTAGTGGCTTCCTGCCACAAAAACTACCAGAAGTCATTTGACAGCTCCCCAGGGCTTCTGTTTCCCTTAGGTTTGGTTCCTCCTTAATTAAAAACTCACTAGGTATCAAACAGATTTTTCTTTTCATTTGATTTGGCTGCCTTTGAGAAGGGGGAGGGGGAAAAAACCTTTCCTCTACTTCCTAGCAAGAATATTTGCCTATGGACAGAGCCTAATCTGTCTTTCAAGCAAACAGATCAATATTTGCTTTTCACCACATCGAAACTTGCTGTTAGCATTCCTGGTACAGAAATTAATACATGTTGATGTTGGTTAGGGGCCATTGATTTGTCTGGTGTATGTAGGTATAGTCTGCTTCAATTCAGCAAAGTCAGTATATTCCATCAGAGAAATTGCCCTCATATATTTCACAGTTGTATCAAACTTGTTTTCCTAAATGAAGTTGCAATCAAGATAGAAAATAAATGATTAATGGAAAATTAACTGCATGAGATCAAACAGGACTCAGCATGGGCACCTGGTGGTGTGGAGAAGAGCTTTATTTTAAGGAGGGGAGTCCTGTTGCAGGCTGGGTTGCTGCTATCCCCTGCCTGACTGCCTAAACCTGCATATCTCAAGTTTCCCAGGTCATAAGTTTATTCATATTTGCTTCCATTATAGCCTCTGCTAGGGCACTAATGCATCATTCCTTTTGTGTTTGCTATGAGGAAATACATAGCATTAGTCTGCCTGCAGTCTACACAGACAAGGTAAGTGGAAAGTGATAATGCTATTGTTATACTTATTTATGAGCTGGGAAGGTTCAGGGAAGGAGATTAAGGAACATGCCTCTGGCAGTCTGTGGCAGATGGAACAGTTACAGACAGATCTTTCAAGATCCCTGTTAGTGTCCTTCCTGTATGGCCACCTCTCCCAGGACAACACCCTGGTCTCATTGGGACAAATGAAATTTGAGCTGTGCCAACTATCCTTGTAAAATGACCTTTCCAAAACATGGATGGGTTTTACAAATAGATATGCCTTTTTCTTTGTAAATTAGTAATAGAGACCCGTTAGACCTACTACAGGTATCTTTGGCTTAGTACCAGTATCACTAATGATGCTTTGAAGGCAGATGCTACTGCATGTTGCCATGGGCAAGACTTTCTTCCCTGGTCTTGTAAACACCCCCATGTGTAATACAGTGGCTGGTGAGGAGTGGTAGCTTGGTGAGACATGGGTTCAATCACCAAAGAAGACACTCAGGACCTGGAACACGTGCACTGCACTGTGGTATGATCTAAGAAGCTATTTAAGGTCTCAGCTGGAAAACAAACACAGAAAAGATAACCATGGATTACAACGCTGTTTGAGATCTACGTAGATACACTGTTTTGACAGCAGAAATTATAAACAGCTCATTTTTATTGACCTGTGCCCTACAATCTGTTTGAAAGCAATTCCTGCTTTTTTATCTGAGAAACCGATGGTGGAAAACATTGCTTGCATGGAAAATATTGTGTTGGTCATCTCTTGCCCAATGGTTTGTTTCGAAATTCTGATTAACCAAGCTAACGCCCATTCTTCCTTGGCAGCACCTGAGTGTGAGTCCCCAAGGCGCTGTGGCTGACGGATGGGTCTGTGCTGATGAGTCAGAGCCAACATGTCTGTGATGGACTGATAAAAGGAGGATGACACTTCAGACAAAACAAACCATGAGAGACCCACACGTATCAGCCTGTTCCACAATACTTTCACTAGTGATGGAGGAGGAAAGAGGATAAGGGAGCTAGAGTAAGGAGAAAGGCAACAGGAGGAAAATCAGGGCATGCATCAGGAAGGACACATTAAAAAACATTTCCAAAGCAGGGAAAAGTGGCTCCTACACAGAAATCTGCTCTGCTTTGTCCTGCTTACTTAACAGAAGTGCTGCAAGCTTCCCGCACCTCTCTTTTTGTTACTGGTGACAGTGTGAGAGAACCAGGCTGTTTAAACATGTTTCTTTTCCTCACTATTAGACACATCCTGCTGCTTGCTCTTCTCTTCTTAGGAGAGTGACAAGGTGGAGGCAGAGGACTGGGGTTCAGAGTATCCTTCCTGGAGCTGAGGTAAGGCCATCAAGACAGTAAACATGTAGCTTTAGGCAGGTTTGACCAAACAGTTGTTGCTGTGTTACTGCCAGGTGCTATGAGCAAAGCAGAAATTATGGGTGGAAGGAAAGTTTCTCAGACTGCTAGAAGCAGTTTAGGCTGGATTCACTGTCCTCTGAAGTGTGCAGGCAGAGGTCAATAGTACCTGTGTGGGAGCAAAAGCATTGCTGCACCTGTGACAGGTAGAGGACTTTGCTCAATTAGTCTAAAGAGAATAGACCTCTTTTTACAAAATTGTCTGGAAAAGGAAAATAGCAGCTCATTTTACACACTCTGTGTTTCTCTGGAACTAAGGTCCATTGGGCTCCAAGAAACCCTTCCCCAGTGAGAGAGCTATTGCTAGACCTGTGTCGACCCAGTCACTGGTCTGCACAGTTAGCTCTGAGAAACCTTCTTATGGAAGTCTCACTGCATTTGCTGCTCTGGATCAGTGCCTGCTTTTTGCACACGTGTTTGTCCTTTGACCTTTCCCCAGCGGTATTGCTGCCAGGGCCAAAACTGGGCTTTCATTGTTGCAGTTACCGGAGTCATTAAACCTGCCCAGGATGCAGGGTTGAAGCCAGTTGAAGTCTGTTTCTCTCCAGAGACTGGTTTTCATCTGCACATTATTATGTTAGAAATCTGCATTTATGGAAGATATTCTTAATACAAGAGCAATTGAGACCTCCTGTCTGGCTGTGTTCTGCCTACCCACTGCTGGCCAGACAAATTGCTCCCAGGACATGACAGCCAACTAGGTGCCAGTTCCAATCTGCTTCTGTCATTTCTAAAGCACTGTTGTTAATCATCTCGGACTTAAGTCAGTTGTCACTAGCACCTCCCCAGGCTGATGCCATAACTTCTCCCTATGCAGGTTCACAAACCCTGATCCTTTCTCCAGCCAGGTGTGCTCTCCCCTCCATCATGCAGAGTGGGACATCATGAGGCCACCTCAGGTAGGGTAGACACAGAGAAACTGCCTGGTGGGAATAGTCCATATTTCATACCCTGTGCAGCAGTTGCTTGTGAGAGTGTTTGATGGTCTGAGGACAAAAACCATGCTGGCAATGGAGCTAATATTCTATTGATATGGAAGCCTCCAGGTTTGTGCCCTGGTCCTATATATTCCCTAAATCAGACATGGCCCAAATGACCTAGTTTCAGTAAGCTATGTAGGGAAAATATCAGTCTAATGCACCACAGAAGACAGACCCTCACTCTGAGAGCGTAGCAGATTCTACCCAAGGCTTGACAAAAAGCCTGGGGGCTCTTGGTGCTGCAGTGGACATGACAGCTCTGTGCCCACACCAGTGGTGTTTACACCCACTGAGCAGCATATGTGCTGCTACCTCTATGGTCTTTTGCTGCCAGACACAACTCAAAATTAAGCAATCACATTTTTAACTCAGTATCTTCTACTCTCATCGGTTCTTACAGAGCAGGATCTGGGCAGGAAACATCTCCTTCAGTGACTGCAGCAGCCAGAGCGGTCAAGTGGGCTCTGGCAAAATGGGGAGTAAACAAAGCTCGTGCATAACAAAGTGGTGTCCGGCAGCAAATTCTTCCTATCAGAAAGAAAACTGAATCTCACCCTTGTTTCCCTGAATCCTGTCTGTTTCCCGGTTAAGCCCCAATGATTTCAAGCATCCCAAGCATGCAAGGAAACACTGTTGATGTCAGGCAGTCGGAGGCCCTGCCAGGAAGAGGGGATGGAACTCAGGAAGTCTGGGCCCCTGGCAGTGGAACAAATACTGTGTGGAGAGCATATTCTGGGTCATAAAAGGGTTTCCCCAGTGTTCAATCTGTCTGAGACAATTTTCTATTTAGACTCCCCAGCTGTAGCCTGAGGAAGGGGCAGCAGAGCACAAAGTGAATCACCCATCCTGTCCAAGAGAATCCTGAGGTGAGAGATTTCCTGCCTTTGGAAAGAAAACAAGATACACAGTCACTGCTGGTGCCAGAGGGGAATCCAACACCATCTAACTGGAACCTCATTGATGCCATCCATGAGCCCAGACATTTATTCCCTCTGCCATTGATGCCCCATGCTCAGGAAAACGTGAGCTGGGGACTCTCTCACTGACGGGTCTCCTATGCTGGAGAAGGCCCACAAAACAGGGTAGGTTGTCCCAACACAAAGCCCAGCTGCAGCTGGGTTGTGCCAGTGGAGGAGATGTTCACAGTCACCAACATCATGCTCTTCCTGGCCACTGGAAGCAAGGGGAGCATCCCTTCCCAGCTCCATTCCTCATGGAGGCACACTGTTGTCAAGGCAATCAAGTCCACACTGGTTCATGAGCTGCATAGTGTGGTACTCTCTGCTCACCTCACTAAATGGCTCCTACAGAAAATTATTCATCAGAGAAAGGTTCAAGTTACAAAACACCGTTATTCACTGAATCAGCACTGAATCATGTCCATACTCAGCACGTAAAGCAGACTTTAGCCACAGGAATGCTTGAACTGCTGACTGTGATGAAGAAGGTTGTGAAGGTGATAAAATGTAGGGCAGCATTAGCTGAGCTACACCTATTGAAACCCAGTTATCTACAGCACTCAAGTTTTAAATTTGTACTTCAGACTAAATTTTGTGTCATTTTGTATATTTTAAATGGAATTAAGGAAGGTGCTTTGAAAATGTTGTGGGTCGGGTCTATTTTCCCCCTCACTGAACCATTGAGAGTTTCAATGGGAGCATCCCAGGGAATACAGAAAAGTTGTAGGTATGTGTTTGAATAATCAATGCAGTCAGACATGCAAAATGCTGATCTGCTAAAAATTCAGTGAACTGATTCAGTCATGATCATATCATTTTAATAAATTACCTTTTTACAGGAAGGTTTCATATCAGATCAGACAGTTTTTATTTTGTCACTCCAGCTTCACATCAAATAGAAAAGCTGCAGGTGATGCAGGTCACCTGTCTGCCAGAGACTGCCCTACAAATACCGTTTTTGAGAACTTGCTCTATTTAATAGTGAGTAACATTTGCAACCATTTTCTGTAGCACATTATGCTAACCAAAAAAACCATTCCCATTTATTTGACTACCTTTGCATTAGCTCTAAATTAAGCATTGTATTTAAAAATACACTTTCATAATATATCCTTATTTTATTCATTAGAATTCATTTTATTCATTAGAGACATAAATTTCTACTAGAAATATTTAGTAAACAAATAAGGGGAAGTATCTTTGTCTGCAAGTGTGCTAGAGGTGCAGTCCTCAGTCATGGTGTCTTTATGGAAAAAGTTTTTGAATGTTTGACAGGAAAGGTGGGATTTGCCCAGCCAACTCCAGATGTTCACACTGTAAATTTCTGCCTGTGAGCTAAGAGTCTAGAGTGTTTTTATAGTCAATGGAAAAATACCGGCACTTTAGGATGCATTTCCCCTAATCCTAATGTCTGTAACAGCTCTGATATCACACCCTGAAAGTGCCTGCTTCTTTCTCCTGGCTGTAAAGGGGACCCCTAAAGTGACTGGCACTGATGCAGATGTTCAGGCTATGTCTGCACTAGAAAACTAAAATGCCAGGGATCATCCCTTGGCACTGAAGATGAGGGGCAAAGAATGGCCCAAATGCTCTTGCCCTCAGAAGTAGTGAGGTAGCCCTCGAGTGACTGCTATTTCCCTGCCCTGAGCCTATCAGGCCTTTGGGGGAGCACTGGGAGGCCCAGGTTGGAATAATGCTGAGGACAAGCAGCTGGGATGGTGTAAAAGCACTGTGGATGGCCACAGGGAGAAGCTGCAGTAGCTGGCCCAGGAAGAGAATTTTGTGTTGTAGACATGCCGAAGAATAGAAGTGAATCCTACCAAATGTCTTGGGGATGTTCAGGTCCTCCTCTTCTGCCTTCACTGCCTGTAATTGTGAATGATTTGGTTGCTGCTTGGATGCTGTTGGTGTTCCTTCTGCAACAGAACTATGTTTTCTGGTTAATATTTGGCTGCTCTGACCTTTTCTCTATCCTTCCTGAAGCAGAAAGGTATTTTTTGTCAGTGCCTCCAGCTCTTTTCACAAACTATGCAGGAAGAGAATGGCTCATTTACCTCCATAGAGATTTCTCTAAATTGATTTCCCTCCAGTGGATTTGTGCTGCTGGAAGGATTAAAGTTTTCACTTCTTATTTGGTGATTATGAAAATCACTGGGGACAGAATTGCGAGATCAAGCAATGCTAAACCCAAAGGGCTTTCTGAGTGAAGGTTTGCTGTTCCTTTGATATCAGCACACAACTCTCCTCATCTATTCCAGTCAGTTGCCAACTGCACCCACAAAAAGCATGAGCATCCTTTTGTCCTCAGTCTGGTTGGAACACTAGTTAATAAAATGGAAAAAATCTAATCCTTTATTTTATCTAGATTTCATAGTGGAAGCACACTGGTTTAGGTTTACTTTTTGCCCTGTAAAAACTGCTTGTTTCTAAATGGTTTCATTATTTTGAAACAAAATTTCTCATTTTTCACCTTTCAATAGCTCTCTCTTGTGTCTGCAAGACAGAAATATCACTGTCACTATAATCTGTTGCTGTGGGTATGAACTATGTGTGCTGAATCTAGCAGACTCTGACCACAGTTTTAGCGCTGCAAGTATAGCATGGCCATGATCAGTTTGTCTGCTGGGGAAATAACACCTGAGTTAATTTCATGCAGCTGGGACACCTGATTCTTCAATTTTTTTTTTTTTTTTTTTTTTTTTTTTTTTTTTTTTTTGCTTTGTCTCAGCAGTTTCAGAGAGACTTCTCCATAGAGCAGCATAAATGAGAAGCAAGCCTGACCCCAGACACGACACTGTGGACAGACAGAAATGAAAAATAAAACTCAAACCCAAGGAATTGAAGGAATTGATGTTTCAGTTCAATTGCAACATAAAAGTAGCAGAAATGGGATGTGAGAATCTGAGGGGAATCTAGAAATCCTGACATGTCACTACAACTGCTTCTTTTTAGTATGAAGTATTTTTCTTTGATAATACATTACTGAGTAATTTTATCTATATGCCTTCTCTTCCATGTAAAAATACTGTTTTTTCAATTAAGGAAGCTTACTTTTGTTTTGAGTGGTTAGATTTTATTCCTGAAGCTTTAAAACAGCATAAAAATATTTATAGGAAGAGTGCTTATATATATCACAGGCAAAATTCCTAAAGACAAAGAGTTCTTGAAAATTGGTCTCTAGACCAATTTTTGCACAAATGAGAAGTGCTGTGAAAAATGATAATCCATATTAATTAAATCTTTTGGTGTTAGAGAACAAATTGAGGCACATCTGAAAGCTGAAGGGATTTGTAATGTGACTCAGTCTTTTTGCCTCTAGGTCACCACTTCAGAGTTGGTGTGGGCTAGTAGCAACTGAAAGTCATTATTCTCTGACAGCTGTTTGGAGACCTCTGGGAAATGAGTTTGTGTTATCCTGCTAGCAGTGGTAGTGACTGATGCAGCACCAAGTAATCTATCCTTCCTGCAGGGGGTAATTGGTATTTTCCTCCATGATGGCAAACAGTCTGTAGGAAGGGAAGGGAAGGGAAGGGAAGGGAAGGGAAGGGAAGGGAAGGGAAGGGAAGGGAAGGGAAGGGAAGGGAAGGGAAGGGAAGGGAAGGGAAGGGAAGGGAAGGGAAGGGAAGGGAAGGGAAGGGAAGGGAAGGGAAGGGAAGGGAAGGGAACTTCTCCAATTACGCCACAGCACATGTGCTGCCAGCAATGGCACAGCTCCTGTTTGTTTCTCTTCATGGAACTTGGGCTCAAAGCACTGTAAATGACCTGTTGGTCAGGTTCCTCCTTCTCACTGCCTGACTCCCCCACAGTTCACTCCTACCCTCCTGAAATTTTGATTTGGTTTCCTGACTGGTAGTGTCAGCATGTGTGCAGCAGATGTACCTCTGAGCACAGCATCATGTTAACCAGAGGGCCCAAAGCAGCTTTAGATGGGCAGCTGAAGTTAAACATCAACAAATTTTGGGTGAGAAAAAGCTGCCAGAATGTATTAGGGCTTTGTTGGCATTTTACTTTCTTGTAAATATTTTGCAATCTTTTTTTGCAAAAAATTTGCAAAGAACGGGTCTCCATTACATGTTTTGTTCTAGTATTAACACTCCCCAAATCCAATTTTACTGTTTTTTGTCATTTTTAGAGACACTGACTCACATCTCAGTCAAAGCTCTCTTAGTTTAACCTGACTGTGTGTGAAAATTGGGGTCCAACCTCCCCTGGAATTTCCTGTTATTTCCCCAGTGAGGTCTGACTGAGGGAGGGATCTGCATCTAGAGGCACTTTCCTGGCAGACTTTTCTTGCCATGTTTTTCCCATCTACCTCCCTGTGCTCTCAGGCTCGCTGTGCTTTGTGACTAATGCAGCCTCTACAGACACTGGTGGTTCACTTAATTCAGAACCAAAGGTTCAAACCAGAAGCATTGCCCTCCAGAGAGGTCTCACCCCACTGTCTGAAAACTGCTTGGAATGATGCACTCACACTTAGATGTGTATACCTCTGAGGTGCCTGGTAGAAGGAAACCTGCACCTTAGCATGTGCATTTCTAAAAAGAATTAAAAATGGAGCAATATTCAGAAGAAATGTTAAAAAGTACTTTGTAGACCTGGAAAAATATGTTGAAAGATTTAAAGTGATCAGTTTGATTTATAAAGGAAAAGAAGATTTAGAGGCAACTCAAGTTACAGTCAATAAAAAGGCTACAATGTTAAACAGCTTTTTAAATCTAATGGAGAAGGACATGACAAGAAAGAGTGGCTGCAAGCTGAAGCCAGACAAATTCAAGTGTAGTCTCATAAACTGTAACACTGTGCAGCCAAGGGGAAATGAAGTTTAATGATGGTCCTAACTCAAAGCAGATCATTGCTGGGAGGTGACAGTTGTGCCACCATCTACAACAAATTTTTAAGCATTGAGACTATCTGGATGTTGTGATCAGACTCAACTGGTCAATATGTGATCTGAGCAACCACAGTTGAAACCTGGGATCCTTATGCCATTTGAGGAGTTCTGGGGAGTCTGAGATATCCAGACAGGACTGGCAAGACATGCCACAAGACCTACAGAAGACCCTTTTGGAGTAGAAGCTAGAAACTGGGAAGGATACATTAATGAATCTGCAGGGATGCTGGACTATGGCAAGGAGACGGCTGAGTCTAGTCCCAGTTACCAAGAATCCTCTTACAGAGAGTGGAGAGCTTTAAATAGGCTACTCAAAAATGGGGTTCTGAAATAAATCTGATGAACCGTGACATGAAAACACCTATTTGTCTCTGTGCATTGTAAAATGAGAGCAGGAATTTGGCTAAGATATTGGTACCTTGCTGTAGGCATCTAATGCTGTGTGAGATGAATACAGCACTCAGTGATTAAAAGAAATGCTCTGGCACCATAGCAATGTTTTTAGATATGTTGGATTCTAAATTGCAAGATTTTAAATTCATCTGAATTTTGGATAGTAATAAAAAACAAACGGCTGGAAATTCAATGTTTTACCTTAGGACAAACTAAAAAAAATAAGATAGAGTATGAGTTATTCCAGTGCTCCCAATGAAAAAAACCCAAAACAAACATACATCCATTGAAATCAGAAATTCTCATTTCTCTCCCAGAAACATCCCAGGCCAAATTGTGAAGTTTGATGAATATATAACTACTGATGTGACATGTATTGCTACAGCCCAGAAATCCCTTTGCCTGAATACAGAATCCCAGCAGTTTGATGACAACCCCATGCCACGTGTATGTTGTTGTGCAATGTCCAAGCATAAGACTGAATGTTGCTCAGCAATACACAGTGAAGCATTCAGGGAAGAAAAGGAGAAGAGAAAATAACCCAACCTACAGTAAGGGAAAGATCAGAAGATCGTTTGGTCCAGTGGCCTTTGATATCCAGTTGCTGCTGTAGCTCAGGCAACAAAAATTTTCCTGAGCCCTCTGCTTGGGCTCTCCAGCTGGAATACACCATTGCTCCTTTTGGATGACTGCACTTTCTGCCTGCACAAGATTAGTTGTGTAGTCCAGGTCTGAATTGTGAAGGAAAGTGCAGGGAAGTGGCAGAAAAGACACAAGCTGTGACCAAGGCTGGCAGAGGTGTGGGATGCTGAAGCCAGCTGGGAGCAGAGGAGCAGCACTTTGCCCTGTGCACACCCAGTGCTGTTGGAGAGGCACGTGGTACCACACCCTGCAAACACAGAGCTGCTAGTGAGCAGAAGCACAGAGAGGTCAGGATTATTTTTAGAGACATGAAATTAATGGCCTTCTTTCCCGAGTCATTGGAAAAACATTGTTTGGGGGCAGTTTCTGCTAGGAAATGCACACCACCTTTAAAAGTATGTTTACCTACTCAACACCTTTAAACGTTTGTTTACCTGCTGTACATATGGGTTGGGCTTCAGAGGACAGACATACTCAAAGAAAAGGCAATCTCTCAATCACTCACAAGCAGGTCTTTTAGGACAAGCAGATTCGCACATTAAATTGTTCAACGAGTGCTGGAGTCACAGGCCAAGATGTCCCTCTAATGCCAAAAGGAAAGTGGGCCATGGTCTGAGCCATGCCATGGCATCTCTTCTTGAAGAAGTGGTTTTTAAGGTGTCAGCAAGGCCTGTCATTGTTTTAGCAGGTGTTGTCTACAAATCTCTCCCTCAGTGGCTTCTCCTAAACTGACTATTTAAAAAAATCTTGTCTGCAGTAATATTTTAGTGCTATTCATTGTTACTTCAGGAGTGTCTCTGGAAATTGAAACAGCTCCCATTTAGCAAAGGATGCTTTCCTGGTCCTGGCCTTACAGGGGATAGGGGGTAGGTGACAGTGAGAGGTGACTCAAGACACACCCTTGGAGTGATGCAGTGTGGACTTTAATCCTTGGAGCTCATAGGCTGGGTCTACAAGTGCTTCTGCATGTGCTGATACCTGAGCTGGTCCCGAGCTGAGCTCTGCCAGCTCTTCGTGGAGGGAGTGCAGCCGCTCTTGGATTTGATTTCTGAGTGCTCAGGGTGCTTGAGAAATCTTATGACATCTATGTCTCGAGAGAGCCAAGCAGATGGATGTGTAACTCCTGCCTTAGCCCCAGGGTCCTGAAGCTTTAGGAGGGCTCCCAGCCTTCAGGGCTAAAGCAGGACTTACACATCCATCTGCTTAACTCCACCAAGAACAGAGCATTGGGCCAGCTCCCACTTAGATGCTGCAGAAACTCAGAAGCTAAAACACAAGGCCCTTGTGGGGTTTTGATGCCCGAAGGCAAGGCAGCATTGCAGGCTGAAGTTCTGGATCTAAAACTTCCCCACTTTTGGGGAAGTTTGGGTTGCATCTGCCCTTCTTAGAGTCAGTGCATTGCAGAGTGTCCCTCAGCTAATGCCACAGCACATCATCATGCCAAAGTCCTCAAATGAGCCCTGTGGCTGAGTGTTCATCCTTTGCCCTGTGGTGATGGGAAGGTTGATGGGTGGATCCTGTCCAGATAAGGATGGAGATCCTGGATGGAGCACATGCCAAAGCACTCGGAGGAGAAACATCTCTCACTGGCTCTCATCCAGACTTTCAAGGAAGCAGAGCCAAGGGAATCATGTGAAACCTAAGCACAGAGCCAGCTCTTCAAGGGCTTCAGCACTTAAATCATTGGCAGTCACTGTTTAAAGTAAAAACTTAATTGACCTTTCTGATACCTACCTGGTGCACTCCACCAAAAGTATGCTGCTTTTTTTTTTTCTTTTTTGTGGGCTACATTACCTTATTAGGTAAAAATTTAGGAAGAAAATGTCCATAACACAGTCGAATGAAATGGCAATTACTGTATAGTCAGACAGCATGGAGCCTGTACTTTTAATGCAATTAATTCTCTCATGGCTTAATGAATTAATTACACTAGTGTAGTCAAGACTGAAGTTCAAAAAGCACAATTGTGAGGGTTCTTTTGTTTTTAAATATATTAGCATTGAGAGCCATAAAAGGGAATTTTGCCTACTCTGAAGTCTTGACTGCTGCATTATTGAAATAAGGCACCTACAAGAATATGTGCTTTTTTGACATGGTATTTTTTTTTTTTTTTTTTTTTTGCTTTGCATATGCTTTACAAAACTGGACTGATTTTTTTATTGTAAATGAAATTACCAGCATTTTTGTATCATAAAATAGTTTGAAAACAAAAAGGAATTCTGCTTTGCTATGCATCTGTGTGTCAGAAGAGCAGAGCATTTGAAGGTGTTCACCACTCCTTAAAGGAATGAGGGAGACACTTATATCCCTTGTAGAAATGTGCTCCCCATTTTTCTATAGAGGATGAGGTGGCAAGAGGTTCAAAGGAGATAGCAGGAGGTTTAGGTGGGAATCACTCAAATCTCAGAAACGTAGTCAGCATTAAGTTACAGTCATTATGAAAGAGTGGTAGGCAATTCTCACCTTCCTTGCTCAGGCTCCACCCCCTCATTCCCATCAGGCTTCCTGTGACATTTTAGGGCTCATGCAGGTGTACAAGAAGCAGATCTGATCTCATGGGAAAAGAAACAAAAGTTGTCTTCTGGTGGATCTGTTCACTGAACTGACTTGGTGCACAGTTTTTTGATTTTATATTTCACTGGCATGAACCATCTTCTTGATGGCATTAGTCAATGCTACATGGGCTTCTCTTCATTAGGCAGTGCTAGTAAATAATTGTTCCTTTTGCTTTGAGGCTTTTGGGAGTACCAAGGCAGACAGGCAGAGTGACTTTTCAGGGCCCACAAGGACCAGTCTGTGTTTCTCAACCTGGTGCTGGGTGTGAGAGCATGGCTCACTCTTAGGGAGTATGAACAAACTTTGCAAAGCGAGCTGTTTAGAATCTTCTTTGCCCACACAGCCACAGACCAATGTAATTTCTGTAAAAACGACAAAAGCTTCCTAAATCCTTCCTTCCCATGGCTTAGGCACAATCTCTGATGCCTCAGTGCTCATTTTAATTTGTTAGCTCTGAACAGCTAACGAGCAAGGTGAGGGATGTGCCAGCAGCAGCAGCCAACAGGTCCTCACAGCCACTGTGTTTGAGACTCACATGCTGAGGGTGTTCATTCACTGCAGCCCTGGTGAGTGTGCAGGATGTGTGCTGCTTCTTGATGGTGGTGACAGCTCTGCACGGTCTCATCCCTCGGTCACCTTGTTCTTCAAGGACTGATCCCCATGACAGGTGGAGGGAGCATTGCCATTTATCAGGACTTAGCTGGGGTCTAATACACAGTTTGGTCACTGCACTTGCAGAAGGAGAAGCTGGAAGAGCTTCAGAGGGGAGCAGCATGAATGATTTCAGGTCCAGAAGATAAGATTTGTGGATTCAAAGGACTTGGGAGAACATCAGTCTGGGCAACAGGTGACTGCGAGGGAAAGATAAATGTTTGAAACAAGGCAAAAATGCCCTTAGAAAGGAAGGGAATAATCCATCTGTGCCTGGAAAGGGGTCAGAAATGATGTATTTTAACTACAGCAAATACTTCAGTTAGAAATTACGAAAAACTTTCTCAACCTAAAATATTGAAGCAAGGAGTTGGATGCCCAAGGGAAGCTGTGAAATCTTCACACCAGTCTTTTTTTTTCTTTTGAGGACAGATTAGAGAAGCACCTGTCAGGATTAGTTTCACTACTGTCAAATTTGTCTTGGGGCAAGAGATCTGCATAGTGACCTCTCAAATTCTCTTTTGGGCTGGTTTTCTCTGATGATATTAACCTGTGAGACTTTGTCACAGAAAGTCATTTCTCTGCAACAATGAGATGCAGCCACGTGGTATTTCTGGGTGTGCTGTGGCACCTTCGCAGGGCATGGCTGTGCTGCAGAGCTGCTCCAAGCAGGAGTGCAGCGCCCAGGGATACAGCACAGGAATGCAAGGCTGAAATGGGAATGAGACTTTAATTAATGGTGCAGATCTTGAGAGGGGCATCCTGCAATACTTAAGGACTGCAAATGGTCAAGACCTCAGTCAAAGATCTGAAAGGGACTGGTTATTGATTTCTCTAGGGAATCAGGTTATGTTTTCCCCTAAATCTCAAAGCCATGCAGACTCCCAAAAGACCATAAACTGTCTGCCTTGATGATTCATTTCTGTACAGAGGAGACTTCCTCCCCTGACAAGCCAGTGAAAACTTGTCTCCTCTTATGTGTACCTGAGCAGTAGCAAATGTAGTTTTGCTCAGTAAACCTTGATCCATGATGTCTGCAGGATTTTGGAACTCTAAAGCCAAATGTATCATTTGCCAAAGGGCTTTTCTTATTCAGGTGCTACAGAAATGCATCCTCTTTATTGAGATTCTGCACTTCATTTGTCATTTCTAGAGTGATAGATCCAGCCTAGGTAGTTGGAAAATAGCAAGTCAGGAGTTTTCTCATTGTAAACACATTATGAGCTGAGATAAATCCTGGGTAAACCAAGCTCACAGAAGAGGAAACATAATAGAAACAATGAAAAGTTTTCTAGTCCCACAGAGGGGGTGGAGCTGTCTCTTTTATTCAAAGAGGGGGATATATATCTCTGCAGGTATACACAGAAAATGAGAGTTGTTCCTGGTAATCCCTTTTCCAATTGTGAAGCAGTCGCAGTTCGCAAGCACTGCAGCCAGGCTGAAAGTGCATGTGATGTGTCTGTACAGGGGAAGCGGGAATCAGTGGAAGACCTGATAGGAGAGCGAGGTTCTGAAGGAGGGATGCAGACCCAGAGCAGGGAGAAGAGGAGGCTGTGCTGCACCCATGTGCTTCACATGAACTCCAAGCACAGGATCCATCACGGGACATGCAGCCCATGGGTAATTTACTGCAGCATCTCAAAGAAACTTGAGACTGTGAGGAGCACCAGCCAGCCATGTTGTGGTTGTGTGGGCATTTTGGCACAAAACCCCTACTGATTGTATATAGATCATTTTAGTTTGGGATCATCCCAGTGCAAACACAATCTGGGTTTATATGCACATTTTTCAAGGGGCACTGACATGGCAGACAAAAAAGGGACGTATCACAACCTTCAACTCTCCAAATCTCACCAGCTGCCTTCCTTCTGTGATCAGTGATGCACTGCCAGCCTCCCTCCATTCCCACCTTGAGAGCCACAGCTGGTCCTGCACATACAGCTGCTGCTACAGGCTCCGTGTTTCAACCAGCCCGTTTCACAGTGCAGCTTGAAAGAGGCCTTGGGTGAGCCTGGGTGTTTTGGGGCACCTCTGAGAATCAAAGGTAATAAAACTTCCTTTTACATCATCTATCATGCTGCTTGAGTTAATGTTAGCAATTGGTGTGAGCAGTTGCCACAAAGAGGTCCTACAGAGTAAGAGAACTAACCAACCACTATGGCATTATCAGCAGGTAATATTCACTAATATTTCTCTGGTTTTGAGACAGTAAAAAAAAAATGTGATCTGGTAAAAAGCTGTGGAAAGACCATATTTCTGACCAGCCACGGCTTACATCATCATCTCCAGGAATTTCTTCTCTGCAGGGAGCACATAGCAGTTCTTTTCTAGAAGGTCAACAGGGTTACTTAAACTTGGGTCATTTTACACAGATGGGCAAATGAATCTGGTGAAACTGAGGTGGCAGAAGCATCTTTCAGTGAGACTGGAAGGGATGAGAGACTAGGATGACTGTCTGGAGCTACAAACCACTGATAACAGACTGTTCCCAGTTGAAATAGCTGGTCTGATGGTCTATTTTCCAACAAAGACAGCTGCAGCCTTCATCACCCATCACTTGTTCTGGGATGGGAGTATGAACCTGGCCAAGATGCTACCCAAACCCAGTGCCTCTACTATTTGCTCCACACATTGGGGAATAACACTGGGAAAAACTTAAGAACCATTTCTGGACTGCAGCATGCCCCAGGAGCTGCTCCAGTTAGCCAAGGTGAGGCCAGAGTGCTCATCCTGAAGGAGATGAATGGATGCTGAGCAGAGAGTGGTGCGTGGGAGGACTGTGCCCTTGCAGGAGCAGGGTCTGGTTGCACATTCCTCAGCCCTGAGTCACGCGGGACTGCCTGCTGACCCCTAACCCTGCTCCAGCTCCCGGCACAATTCTCCTGCCTTACTTCTCTGGGAGAGAGCGTCTTCTCAAAGAGGAGTGATGAAAAGCAACCACTGAAGTCTATAAAACACTGCTCCTCTGAGGCCACACTGTGCCAGGAGGGCTCAGTTGGAGATCGCTCACAAAGGGGCTTTTCTCCTTTCACTCCTGGCCTAAAGGGACAGAGGGGGGCCCAAAAAGCTTATTAATTTTGCAAAACATGTGAATGGCATTATGGAACAATGGCAGACATCTGCAGAGCATACAAATGAGAGGTTTCAATCTTTGTATTTAGCAGAGGTTAATGAATGATCAATAGATGATCATTAGCCAGATGCTCTGTTAGCTGCTGGTCATGAACAGGTAGATTTGGAGGTTGCTACAAGCCCAAAAAGACCTCATTAAAATGTTTCAAGCAAAAGCTTCTATAGGTAGAAACTGAGGCACAATGTTGACAGTAGCTCCACACCAGCTCAATCCATGTCTTATGTGATCATGACTTGCTGGTTGCAGACACAGAATTCCCATCACAGGAGTTTCCAGTCTCAACAAGGTCACAGAGGAAAGGCCAAGACCCAAGTTCTGGCTGCAAATCCTGGGGCTAGTATTTCTCTGTCTTCCACCCAAGTTTAGTGCTGTGACTTCCCCTGCAAAGTGGAATCCATCAGGAGGGGCTAGTCTAAGCAGTTGTGTACATTGAGCTGTGTGGGATTTGGCTGACAGTCAGCAGACAGAGTTTCTGTGTTTCCCAGGGATGACAGAGGGTCAGGAGCACTTGGGGCCTTGTCCCACCACCCCACTAATCACAGTAGATGCTACAGCACAGCAACACTTAAGGCCAGGAGGGGAGGGGTGCATTTCATCTAAATCTTGATGCCTGCTCCATCTGGACTAGGAACTGTAAAATCCCTCTCTAGTTGTTACATAGAAAAATACACTTCTAGAATTTCGTTCATTTTCAAAAAGAAGTAAAAAATGAGAGGAAAAAATGCTCTCCCTTATCCCTGCACCTGACCCCCATGAGCAGAACAGATCCATGAAACCTGCCTGCATTTTCCTAGCTCTCATCTGAAGAACTTTTTGTGTTGGCTATTTTTCATTAAAACAAATAATAATAAAAAAAATCTGGATTCTTCTTTAAACAAAAATTAAATGAAGTAAAAAGAGCTGAAAACTACCAGGTTTGCTGCCCTGCTGCAGGTATATGAGTAGTTAGTCTTGTATAAAAGGAGCAGATGTTGCTTTTTTCCAAATGGCTCTGCCTATCCTCAGGGTGCAAATATAACATTGTGCAGTGATGGTGACAGGGAGGTGATACCAGTGGGTCTGTACATGTGCATGGCAGTTAAATACCTGCTTAAGTGCTCCAGCAGCCTCCTATCCCAGCTGACAGGTGAATGAATTGAAGAGAAGAAAATGTAGACTGTTTTTCCAAAGAAGGGGAGCTTTAGTCTTCATCCTTCTCTTACCAGCCTAAAAGGATATCATTGTCTCAGAAGACAAGCAAACCATATTCCAGATGTCCAGAGAATTTGAAAAAGGATGTTTATTAATGACCTGGGGACTGAAGATAAACAGGCTGCACAAAAATAACCCCTGAGATACAATGGTGGACTTAACCTCTGCATGCCAGAGGCCTGGATAGCCTGGGGAGGGGGCAGACAAGGCTGCACAGGCTGTGGAGACAGCTTCAGGCACAGCTCAGAGTGTCTACTTACAGGTAGCAACAAATGCAGCACTGCAGAGGATGAATACAGATCTGCTGGAGAAGTGTCTTCTCCTATTGTCTGCTTACATGATCAATTATAACAAGAGAAGATCTTGGCCTCATCACTCATGTCAAAAAGGGCAGCCAATCCATCTTCCTGCAGCAAACACTGCTACAAGAACAAAGGGAGGTTTTACCAGTCCTTCCTTTTGGACACACATAATTTATAAACCCACAGCAATATTTTTGCCAGAGCAACATCCATGCAAAAGCAACAACCACAATTAAAGAAATCCTCTTTACTTAGCTTTCCATGCCCCCAGCTAGCACAGAAAAGCTGCCTGCTCAAGATCAATAATATATGCTCTGAGCAGTGTGAGATCCATCTTCCCCCTTCTGCACATGCATATTCCCACAGGGAAAGGCTAAGAGACTCAAATTCTTCTTCTGAACTACATTGCACACTCTGAAACTCAGTGAGTCTGGGCTCTGTGATAACTATAGAGGAGAGATACTCATGTCAAGGACACGCTACTAAATGGCCTTCCTGCCAGCCCAGATTAAGCAGTGTCAGCTCCAGCTGATTACACTTATCACAGGTCTGTGCAGGAAAAGCTCATCTCCATCCACCTGCCCTTTGGGGTCGATTTAGTCCACCTGTTCTATGGCTCAGTTGGTACCCAGTGTGAAGGGACAGAGCAGTAAATTGCCTCTCTTTAAAAAAATGCTTCTGCCTTAAGAAAGTTTATGTAAATAAATACACAAATGTATGTATAATCTACAAACCAAATAATGAAATATAAAATTAGTAATTTATAACTTTAAAATAAAAAGACTTATATACATAAATAAAACTTAAAAGAAACTCACAACCATGAAGGTGTGGGTTTATATTAGCTAGGGCTCCCTCCACTGAGATGTGCCTGGCTTTACTCAAAGTCTGCACTGCTCTGGGGTATGTGCAAGGCACTCTGATGGATGCAGGCTCAGGACTGGCGACAAACCCCTTCTGAGGAGCTCTCATCCTATCCAAGCTACTCTCTGTATCTCCCTTGTCCCAGCCCATTTTTTCTTTCACCTCAGTCTCAACAGCTCAGACCCTCATTTGTTCTGTTCTCTTACACTGACCTCTGACATTTCCCTTCCCTATCCCTTACTCATAATCAGCAACTGATATTTTGGATTTGTGGATCAGGGCTGGGGAGACTTCTTGCTTGACCTTGCCTAAGCCATTGAATTTCTTTGTATCATCTTGTAAGCTGCAAAATTGAGCCATAATTCCCATGTCAAACTGCATCACATACTGAGGCTTCAGGGGAAATCCCTAAACCTCCCTGGTATGTAACTCAAGAACTGAGTATCCAAATAATGTAGAAGACTTGGGCCAAAGTTCATTTGAGACCGTGTGATTTCTTACTACATATAGGTGTACAAAGCTTTGAGGTATGTATAAATCTGTGAACCTTGGTCTTAGCTGAGACCTATGCTAAGCACTGATAATGTTCGTGCAAACCAGGAATCCCACGAAGATGTGTCAAACATCCATCTTGCCCACCCGCAAGGAGCTTCTCTGGCTTATTCCCAGGTTCTCCTGGTAGAAAATGGTTAACATGACCTTTATGTTCCAGACACAATGAGACCAAGATTTAAGACTTTTCAATATATGAAAGAAAACAAAGGTCAGGTAAAAATAAACTGATGAAAATGCCTGTCCATGGCAAAGTACAATGGAATGACCCACTTGTGAAAACTGCACATTTGACCTCTTCAAAAAGGTATGAAGAATACTTCCCCGACTCATCAACTCTTTACCTCATTTACCTGCTGTGTGCAGTTTTCCCAGGCTAACTGGAGTCAGCTGGAATTCGGCTGAATTTGCAAAGCTGGTGCTGACGACTAACCTAATAACTCATCATTTCTGCCAGTGCCTTTATCTCATGCAGGAGAAACAATTTCACATTTGGCTGGAGTAAGGGCCTGTTGATTCAGGAGAGCCTATTTTCCCCAGGCTGTTTGTGCACTGCTGAAGGTCCCCTCAGCAAACATGCCACAGTGTCTGCAGTCTGTGTGCTGTTTACCCAGCCCATTTCCAGGGCTCTCCCCAGAGGAAGCCCCAGGCATTATCATCAGTTTACACTAGTTAACTCTTCTGCTTAATGCATTCCCACAAGAGATATTGCAAACACACATGTATCAGCTGCCATTGAGCTGGAAAATAACTCAGGCCTCCATTACAAGCCATGTCCAGTTGTATTCATGCTTTACTGCTGTGGCTACCTTGAGGTCAAAAGTTGAAATAAAAAAGTCTTGTTAGTATTGTATTTATAATGTTCTTATTGGCAATGAACTGAGCTGGCTGGATCATTGAACTAATCCTTGTATTCACTGAGTGGAAACTCCAAAATATTGACAAAGTGCTGCTCTTTAATCTCCAGGAATGCTTTTTGTTCTAAGCCAGAGGCGTCTAAGACATTACAAATGATACCAAGAGGCCTCAAGTTTATCACAGTATCCCGGTGTTTGGAAGAGAGAAGATCCAAAATAGAACTGCTTGAGAATTTTTCAACTCCCATTTTTCAACCATTGCACATCAGCTTTTTGAAACTGAAGTTTTTATTGGAAGGATATTAGCTCTGGTGAAATACAGAGTTGTAGCTTCACAGTTGGCTTTGTGTCTGTCATTCCTGAATGAATACACTTCACTCAGAAAATTAGAGATTGGCTTCAGGTCTCTGCTTCTGCTATTCAGAGCAAAGATTACTCTGGAAATGCCATGGTTCAAGCAAGTGTTTCACTAACTATTGCTTCAGGCTGTTTTGATCAGCCCTTTTCATTTAAAATCTAAAAAAAACCCCACAAAACCGAAAATGATCCTTTTCTCCATACACCTGCCCTCCAAACGGACATCAGATGAGGGAACGGATTCCCCTTTCTGTCTGGGGTGTTCCATGTTCACAAGTTCCCACAGCCCTGCGAGGTGGCTCAGCAGGCTCCTCTCACAGGGCTGTCTCCTGCCTGGCAGTGCTGAAGAAGATGGCTGAAGAGGAAGGCCTAAATACTGAATCAGCAGAGAAGCAGTCTGGAGTGAGTCCATCCTGTCAGCAGGGAAATAATATGCTTGGTTCTTCAGTGGCTACCAACATCACTCCCCGCTTCAAACCACCAAGCAATCAGTCAAGTGAGAGTTACCATTTCCTTGCTGTCAGAACTTGGGTGAGGAACCACTGCATGGAAGAGGTTGAGCCATCACCATCTTTTCCAACTTCACCAGCAACATACTACTGATGGGATACACTATCCAAATAATACTGTGGCAAAAACAGTGTTTTTGGGGATCCTGGTTGAGGACTGAGGTGTCAAGAGGGAGCAGTGATGAGACAAATTTTGCTGTGCCATCTTTAAGAAACACTCAAGCACCTTGCTGAGAGCCCAAGCTCAGTGATATGAGGGAAGCCCCAGATCCATGACTACTCTGTCCCTGCCTTTGCTAAAAAAAGACAGAGAAATTAAAATGTGGGGATTTTAGGTTCCTTATGGGCTTCCATTTTCCCCTCTCATACTCAGTGTTTTGTGAAACCAAGTATTGTTGTTTTGAGGAGCCTGTAAATCTGCCACTGGGGAGCTCGTTGTCCTTGGAAACAGATTGCAATCTCAACATGTTTCCAAATGAACAAGAAATATCTGGAGATTGAACTGAATTTGTGGGACAGAAAGAAAAGCCACTAGCCCTGTGCTTTAAAGCTGCCAGGGAAGATTCAGTTTCATGAGGACGTTAACAAAAAAACCCCAGCCAAGAACACTTTCAACATCCCCAAAAGAATATGAGCTTCTTTGTAATTAAGTCCTTCCTGGACGCTTATATATATGCAAAGTGAGAGGGTCCCTGGCATGAGAACAGAAATGCATTTTGTTTGGCAAAATGCCACTTTCAGTGTATTTCAGCTCATAAGTGATTGTTTTCCCTGCAGGCAGCTTTGAGCCTTGATATAGCAACCTCCAGCACACAGGGGAAAAAAGCACCTTTCCTCTGAGTAGATTAGCAGCAGTTAGGAAGGGAACACAATGAGTTGGTTGAAAGAATTCTTTCAGCTCATGGCTGGTTTCTGAAACCTAAACAGTCTTTGGGAAGGGAAGCACAGCAAGGCTGGCTGTGTTTACACTCCAGATTTAAATATACTGACATACTGCCAGGTTTGGAGCTGTGTATCAGGCAAAGGTCAGTGAAAACTCAAACTCCTTGTGACAGATTATTTTGTGCTTAAATAAATTCAGATAAATCGTACAATGAGTTTATCTGTAGCTTTCAAAAGACTGACGTGCACCATAGCAAGGCTGCAGGATGTCGGCCAGCGGGTGTAGGCAGTGGCCAGCATGGCCCTGGACACAACTGTCTTATTGGAGTACAAATACCTGGAATGAGTATCTTTCAGGTAGAGGAAAGCCTCACAATAATGAAAAAATGCTGGATTATTGATTATATATTTTACACTTGTAACATAAGGCCTGCTAGTTAGTAGTAAGGCCTGCTAGGCCTGCTTCCAAGTTATGTCCCACGTAGCTCAAATATGACCATATTTTCTCAGATTGTTTTCTGTCAGTGGCTGCTGGAGCCTGCAGAGGAAACAGTGTTCTACTCAGCCTCTGCGGATGGAGATAGACCCGTTCAGCCCTGGCATCCTATGCATGCTCCTTCTGACCTCCAAGGCACTCTTTCTACTCTTTCTTTTCAAAGCCCATGCACAGATCTTGGCTGCACAGCTCAGTCATTTTCATGCTTTTTGTTCAAAAAATGGAAGGACTTGATGTTTCAAACCTGCTCCCTGATAGCGTTGTCCATTTTCAATAGCACGAAATTGGCAAGTGTTCAGTTTATGCTTTGGCCAACAACCACAGCCCCTCTCCCCCAAAAATAGATAGGCAAGGAGCATAGGAGGTTTACAAGGAATTTGTTAAATGATGGTTCTGCATTATCAGTTTTATTAATTGAGATGACTACTCCAGTGTAGCAAATTATAACATTAATTATTCATCCTTTTAATTCCCTCCTCCCTGCTTTTTCCATTTGGACCTGTTTCTTTCTTTGTCTCCTCAATTGCTTCAAGACCAGCAACATAATCTTCTCCCTGTTTTGCAATCCTTTGTAATTACAGTTTGGCCAGCGTGACCCCATGAAAATCCTTTCACTGTGAGCAAAAGGAGTCAGGGTTGCCTATTAAGCAGAGAGAAAATCTTCATTTACTTGTGTCTTAAGAAAGACACGCATCAGAATATAGGCAGATATCAAAACTGTTATTTATCAGACCTGAACTTCTATTTAAGGGAAGCAATCATAAAGCAGTAGGAATAAAGTGGAGAAGAGCCTTGCAGGATTCACACAGCATTTATCTCAGTAGAAGACAATGAGTTGTGTCAGTGGTGTTCAGCTTGCTCATCTTTAATTTCTCCTCATTGATTTATCAGAATTCATTTATACCGCTATTAATCAGGAATAAGCTGCTGCTCTACAATTACATGGCAGGACGATTATTTCTTCTGGGAATCAAAGACTGCATCTGCCTGTGCTGCAGGACAGTCGTTGGTAAAATACCTGGGAAGCTGGGCTGGAAGATGAGCTGCAAGTCTGCATTTTGAGTCATAGAATCACAGAACTGCTAAGTTTGGAAAAGGTCTCTAAGATCATTGAGTCTGACCATTAGCCCAGCATCACCATGTTCACCAAACCATATCCCCAGGTGCTACATCCACACACACACACCCACCCCCCCCCACACACACCCACCCACCTACCCACACACACCCACCCTTTTGAACACTTTCAGCACTTTCAGGGATTATTTCCACTGTCCTGGACAGCCTGTTCCAAGACTCAGCCATTCCTTCAGTGATGAATTTTTTTCTAATATCTAAACTACTTCTTGTGGAACTTGAGTCTGTTTCCCCCCATCCTGTCAAACTTGTGCCTTTGGTTGGGACACACGTTTTCCTATGTAGAGAGGGAAGGTGAGGTAGGAAATAAGCCCACACACCTCCTTGGGCATTGGTGGGCCCTGGGGAGTATGTCCCACTCTTCTACAGATGCCAGCATTGGCAAAGCAACTGCATTCCTCAAATCCACCTGCTTTACCAGGCACTGGCAGGGATAGTTACAATGAAAGCTGTCTCTCTTTGGAGGACATACTTTGGTGTGGGTGGGTGTAGTGTAGATTTTCTCCATCCCATGTAGTTTTCACCTGGTTAAGCCAGGTTAAGGTGTGTGCTACTCAACACCAGGAAATGAGCCGGGAAAAGGAGGGCCCAACCTCCTGGGAAAGGTGTGACAAAACACATCCTTCTCCTCTGACTGACTCAGAAAAAGGTCCCAAAGTTAGCTGTGAGATTGAAGAGGGTTGACCAGACAGTCCTGGTTTTACCCATGAGCAACCAGGTTTGCTCAGAGGCAACCAGCCTTCCAGAGGGGAAAACAGCCATCTGTTGGCTGTTGCTATCTGTTGGCACTTAAATCTGAGATCCATGTCCACTGGCGCTTTCCACTGGGACAAAGAAACCATTCCCGAACAGTTCTAACAATCAGGGCTTTCTACACATGTTGACATTTCGTACCAGTAGAGTCAGAAAGCTGAGAGGCAATGTCCTTCTGAAGGTGAGATGTAAGACTGGCTACCCCACACACTAGGCCCTATCATGAAGTTTGTATTGACATAGCACTGTCCCTTTAAGTCGAGCATGTTTCAGTTCACAGCGCTAATAACAAATTACATTTATGTTTAAAACCATACCAGTATGTAATTACTCCATCATCCCTTGTGGATAAGTCCTCCTCACTACTTTTTATGAGCCATCCATAAATACTAAGTGATTTATCCAAGTACAACCATGTTGTAAACTTGGTCACGTGGAACTGTTGATGAGGGACATCCATAGATTTTAATTATGCCATTGATTCTTGCTAAAATATTAACTTCAAGCTGGCTATAGGGTACTCCAGCCACTTGAAATCAAATGAAATTATAAAATGTCCTGTACTTTAAAGATGTGCAGCATGTACTTTTCAGGTAGTGATCTACAGGAAAAACCTTTCATTTCCTACTATAAAGATAACCTCTTGTATTAGGATTTAATGCAAGCAGTTATAAAAATCAGAGCCAAAAAGGATCTATTAATTCACCTCCTGATTCTCTGCCAGCATAAGTTTGTTCCAAAAAAATGTATTGTTGAGTGTTATTGGTATAGCAAAGCTTTCAAAAAGGCCAACTAATGGGAATTCCGTAACTCCCTTTGGATGCTGTCCCCCAGGCTAATAGACCTTGGCTTTGGAAAAAGCAGCTCTGACATTTAATCTTCAGCTTCTCTTTTTCAGTTTCACCTCACTGCTTCCAGTTGTACCTGCTTGAATCAGCTTGAATTTTGGCTCTCCAACCCTGGTGTTACACAACCTCTGTTACACAGAGCCTTTCTGCTGTTCTCTGAAGAGCATGGATGCTTGGATCAATTTTTCAAAGCAGGCTCAAGGATCCAGACATGGTTGTGAAAGAGAAAAACAGGAACAGACCAGAAGATTCAGCCATATAACTTTTCACTTATTTTTTTTATGGTAGTCATGTAGTTGCCGACCAAAATTAGCTTTGAAAACCTCACCTGTTTCGTTCTTTCCGTCATGCCAAAGTGGACATCCCTCCCAGCCTTCAACTTGATTTTCCTAAGGTTTTAAAGTTTGAATAATCCTAATGTTAAAATATTTCTTTAACGCGACTCCCAGTGAAATGACTAGGCCAACTTCCACATTACTGAATGTTAACTCCTAATGTATTATGCAGTGTGCATACTTGTATGCACAGACATGTATGTGGACAAATCCATACTGGCACAAACCCATGGGGTTGGTCTTATCTGCATCTACAAGCATGTTAAATTTCTTTGGACTAATATTTTAGGTGGTTGGGGTCTATTCAATTCCACAAAATGGCTGGTGTTTTTTCATCTGCAGAATGTAGCAGACATTCAGCAGGCTGAAAAGCCAACAGCACTGGCGTGGTGGATATATCTGCCTCATTTGCTTATGGCAAATCCCCACAAAGCTAGACTGGCCTGGAAGAAGATAATTTTTACTTTTTGTGTCATTACTCCCCATTTAATGCCAGTCTCTCCTCATCTATAGGCTGGTTTGGAAGAGCCATGGATCTTCCTTCCTGTTAGTGAAGGAAACAGATTGCTTGGAGGAACTCACAGAGATGATGAGCAACACACAAATGCTGACTCAGGTCTCACCTGGTCCAGATGAAAGAGCCTTGTCTTTCAGCACAGATGACTCAATTACTTTGGAAAGCAGCAGAATAGCCATCAAGAGCTAACAATTCTCTAACAAATGAGGATTTTTTTTTTATGGCTTGTGGGTTCACCTCCCTGCATCTAAACAGTAATACTTTAAGTTGCAGATTAGTGTTCCTCTACCAACTGTGAGAGGAGTCATGTGGATCATGTGAAGTAATCTCCAGAGGTAGTTCAAAGCAGCCTGAACTCAGAGTTGAACTTAGTCATCTGAACATGAAGTAATTTATGAGGTAGTAAAAACAAGGTCATAAGCTGCCATTTCTATTTTCTCTCTCATAGGACCATCTGAGTTTGCTCACTGAGGAACTTGGTGCATCCCAGGCAGCCGGGCAGGCAGGCAGCCATGGCTCAGAGGTGATAGGCACCTCTTCACTCTCATACAGCAACATGATCCACAGAGGTAAGAGCCACAGTGAGCAGCAAGGCAGAAAATGGAATTGGGTGCGCCTGAAGATTTATTGGGTGTGACATGTCTATGAAACACAGTTGTTTTAATCTTTCTATGGACTATAACAGCACACCCCTGCTGTTGGGAGAGTCCAACACTGCAGTAAAACATCACAGATGTAATTCTGATCTGTTTAGGCTTCTATTCCTGAGTTTCACCTCAAGGCCTTAATATTGTACCTGCAATGATTTCCAGCAAGCAGGGAAGATGCACTGCAAACATGAGCTGTTTGAATAAGTCCTCAGCAGCTCCAGCTTTAATGATTTATTAATGAAAATAAATTGGCAGATGACAGGCCACCATCTCTGGAACATAAAGGTTGCAGCTTTAATTAAACTTTTTAATTGGCATGGCCACCTCCTCCCACACAGAGCAGACACTGAATAAACACAGAATGTCACTGCATCCTTCTTATGAACAGACATGAAGCCATTTCAGAAAATCAATGACAATGATTAAGAGAGCTTTCATCCCTTGCTCCTACCTACATTTTGCTTTCCACACCAAGTGTATTGACTAAATGTCTCCTCCTAGAAGGTTATGTGTACAGGCTTTCAGCAGACAGCACCAGCAAAATTTCTTGTTAGAAGCAAGCAATATTGCTCAAATTCCTACCTAGCACCTTCCTTTGCTTTTGCAGTACAAATTCTGTGGGGTCTGGGCACTGTATGAGCCTGGCAATAGATATGCTGTCCTCAGAGATCTTCTGGTCCCCAGGACAGACTAAAAGTGGTCAGGGATGAAGTGAATTTTGTTTGCATGGGGAGCCAAGCAGTAGGAGAGGGCGTATGGCTCCTGGTTGAGGACAGAAGCCCCATCTTAGAGTCTCTTTTCACTATCCTGTAAGCAGAAAACTTCCTCCTCTGAGAGGTCAGGCCAGCAACTGTACCATCCCACAGCTCAGCCCATATGACATTCAGGAATCTGTTGCTGTGGTGTCTGAAATGCAGCTGTAAGAATACCACATCCAAATGTGAAAACTCTTGAGAACTGATGGGCTTGTTTGGTC
Source organism: Anomalospiza imberbis (assembly GCF_031753505.1). Classification (NCBI taxonomy): domain Eukaryota; kingdom Metazoa; phylum Chordata; class Aves; order Passeriformes; family Viduidae; genus Anomalospiza; species Anomalospiza imberbis. The sequence goes on along the minus strand of NC_089683.1, from coordinate 10,005,139 downwards.
CAGCCTTACCCATCCACTCCAGCTACTCTGCAGTTCTGGTGATGCTCAGGTCTGGGCTTGAGTTGTTGTATTGTGTTTTAATATTTCTGTAACAGTTCTGTAATTGTTTGCCCCTTCATCCCCCATTTCTCCCGGTGGTTCCACCCTGAGCTTTCCCGCCTTTCCCTTGGTGCCAATCTCCCTGAAAATGCTCAGTCATTCCCCTGTCCCCTCCCTGGCACCCTGTCCATCACTCGGCTCCCCATCCCACTCTCCCAGAATCTTCCACCTTGGGCACCGAGTGAGTGGACAAGGGCTAGGGGTCCCTCCCTTAAACTTCCCCCATTGGTTTGTGTGTCTGTCTGTCCCTCCACCTTCCACTCCCCCAAATCCCCCCACTGGTGAATGGGCATCCCTTCCCCCTGGTTACCACCCCGGTATTTGAGCTGTTGTGAAAGCCTCGAAGACGTTTTCAGCTGTTGGATGCTCTGGCCTTCGGAGCTCCTCGGAGCTTACAATAAACCTGAGACTTTTTCCCCAGCCTTGAGTCAACTCCCTTATTGCCTCCTCAGACGCCGCCTCTCCTCCACACAAGGCAGACGGCGCAGCGCTCTGTCTTAGCCGCTCCCCGACTCTCCGAGAGACACAGGGGAGTGTCCCCTGCAGCTGACCGTGCCTCTGCTGGGCAGGCGAAGCCAGGGAGCTTCAGGGTGGGCACGGCGGCATTGAGTCTCAGTGTGATACAAAGCAGATGGAGCTCAGTGACAAGTCTGGCTCCTGGATAATCACACTGCTACAGAACAACTTTCTTGAAGAGCTGTTTCCTGTTTTGCTTAAAATCAGCAGCCAGTGCAGATTAGGAGCTTTTACCATAAGCAACAGTATTTTGTACATACTGCAGTATTTCTCAAACTTTTAAAAAATATCTTAAAAAGTTTTATTTATTCATCAGAATTTTATAGATAATTTGTCACATAAAGGCCTAGGGAGAAGCATCACAAGAAGTACTGGTGAAACATGCTCCAGCAGCTCCAGCAAGGGACAGAACAGGCCTATATCTTGTTTCCTTACATGGGTTTGAATCTATATCAGTTAAACAAACCTTCATCTCCTCTCATAGCTTCAATGAACACAGATCACTGTATTTGAAACTATACATACAAGGCTCAGAGCCTGGTCAGTTAGTGACAACCCAGCCCATTACTAGCTGCTGCTAGCCAGGTTTGCCCTTCCAGCCCATCTCTGGAGCAGAGACTGCTGGAGTGCCTTTCAGCCCATCAGCTGGTCCAAGATCAGTCACTTAGACCTCAATAAAGGAGGTTTACACTGTGTTGCACATGAAGATTCTGCAGATGAGAGTGTAAGCTTCACTGGCATCAGCTGATCAGTGGTAATTCACTGAGCTTCTGCAACTCAGCTAAGTGTCCAAGCACTGAGGGGTTGCATATATATGTGTGTGTATATATATATATATAAATATGATGTAAATATATGTGTGTGGAAGTATCTATCACAAAGTCACTGAGGAGCTGAGGTTGGAAGGGATGTCTGGAGATCATCTAGTCTAAACCCTTGCTCAAATCAAGGCCAGCTACAGCAGGTGATTCAGGGCCATCTCCTGTGAGGTTGGTTTAGAATGTCTCCTAAGGCTGAGGCTCCACAATTTCTCTGGGCATCCAACTGTGGTGGCAAAGCATAAAGCAAGGGCTTTAATGCAAGCTTCATGGCCTCTGCAATCCATTCCACCGCTGTGGATGGCCAGGACAATGTGCTGCCTCTCTGCTGTGCTCCAGGGGGCAACTTTTGTGGTGTAAATACACTGCTGAAGAAATCTGCACATATATGAATGTATATGCAAATTCTCAACTCCAAAGCTATCAAAGTATTTAGGAGTCTTTATGCTTTTGAGATCCATCATGCCTAAAAGACCTTCATAGTTGTGGAGACTATTTGTAAGGCTCCAATAATTATTGTAGCCTAAATGTCCTGTGTTCTTAAGAACATTTTTCCTTAGAGTGGCCTAGGATACAGAAAAAAGGATTTGAACAATTTGTCCCTGTCAGAGACACATCAGTGACAAGGACAGCAACTTGCTTCACCTGAGCCCCAGACCTGAAACCTCAGTTTGTCTTCCCTCAGCTCATCTATTCCAGTAGCATGTTACAAATTGGCAATTTTAGAGAAAGGGAAGTTAGCACATGCATAGGGCTTCAAACTGCAAATATTAGAAATGGATTCAAGCTCTTGGATCTAAATAACCCTGGATCTGTATGCAAACTTTACAGCTGATGCCCAAGAAGTGGGAAAGATTTGTAAATTGTGTCTCAGGAGACATCTCAGAGCTACTGATATTCTTACTGGAGGACTTCAATTGTGCTGGCGATTTTGTCATCAGGTCATGACTAAATAACAGATAAAAACTAAACTATGCAAAGTTATGAGTATTGCATGTGGGGGCTGAATGACTTGGCCGAAAGGCAAGTGTCCAAAGGAACGCTGAAACAGAGCAGCTGCTGTACTGCTGCCTTTCCTCCTCCTCCTCCTCATTCACCTCCTCCTCCTCCTCTTGCTTCTCTGCAACAGTTGGAGCTTCTCAGCTGCTCCCCAAATCCCTGAGAAGCTGTGAGAGCACAGGAGGTACTGCGAGACAAAATAATTCAGTTTTCCTGCCTTTTGACATGCAAAGGTCCTTCTCCAAGTTCTCTCACATGGATATGTATTTTGTATCCATCTGCAGGCTTTGTGTGCTGCATATAAATGGAATCATACAATCAGAGAATAGTTTAGGTTGAAAGGGACCTTTTAACCCCTCTGCAATGAGCAGGGACATGTTATTTTGTGGAAATACTGAGGGTGGGCCCTACACCTCTGGGCTGCCTTAGAGAGGATATACCCATGGATGTATTCAGAGGCTGATTGTGTTGGACAAAGTGTAGATGTTCAGACAAGGTTTGGGAACACCTCAGCTCTGAGGGTTAGGGATCTGGACTGCTCTGCAACAGCAACTTCCTGTCTAGCAATTTTAGGGCTCCCACCACAGATTTCCTTTTCTTAATTAATTTTTGCACAACTGCTTTCAAGTAACCCAGAAACCTTCCGGGACCTGCAGACCACAGTTGAAAAGCACTGGTTTAATAAACAAAACACTACTAATAGTTGAGACAAGCAAGCATGGAAAAAGCAGAAATAAGTAAATTGTCTCTGCACAGTTATTAGCCAGAGCAATTACCACAATTTCTTGCCTTCTAAACAATCCTAAGGCTGCAGTTCATAACACGTGCTATGGAATCCCTTATTTTAATTTACTTTTTTTTTTGCATGTTTTAATTTCTAACAATGTGTATCAGGCCAAGTCTTTCAGGAAGCTACATGCTTACACAGCAATCCAGGGAAAAGCACAGCAGTTGGCACTTTTTTCCCTGAGCAGCTGTGCCTCATCTGATGTGCAAAGGGCTGTGGTCAGTGTGAAAGAGCCCAGTGGAGGGTAGGAACTGTTAGGCTCAGCATCACTTCTGTTGATCATTATTGCCAGACTTTCCTGTGAATTATTTAGGAAGAGAAGAAGCTAGGCTGGAGGTCCTTGTGGATCAGTGAGGCCAGTCTCTCTGAAGGCACCAGTCTCTGCTGCCACAAGCCACCATGTCACACATATGTCCAGATGTGCAGCCAACACCTCCCAAGAGGTGATGAAACCAAGATTCACTTCTGCATCCAGTGCTCTTCCTGCTTCTGCTGTTGTATCTGAAGCACTCTCCTCCAGTGATTAGAACTACTTTTAATTTCAAGTCTAAAGTTATTTGTGGCTGGCTGATACTCATTTGTATGGTGCCAACAATGGCTTTTGCTTACATGGTTTTTTTTCATCCCCTGGTGTGTATCTGCTTGATGTATTAATAGACAGCACAAGTTAATTGCTTCTTACCTTTTGTTTTGTCAGACTAAACTGGCCAAATTCACTCAATTTCTTCTCACTGGACATGTTTGCTATTCCTCCCAATATTTCTTCCTTGCATGCCATCCATTTGGGATGACTCTGGGCTAGAGAAGGCCATGATTAAACACTTTTTTTTTTCAGAAAACATTGTAAAGGAGCAAAAGGATGCTTTCAGAAGCCTCTCTCCTGATGCAAGCTGTGACTGCATTTTCTGTCTGGTGCACATTTCGTGTTTGATCAGCACACTCTACTTTACAGTAAAACACTGTAATTTCTTAGGCCACATTTATGGCAAGCCAGTACAGTGAGACAGGGCCTGATAGTGTGGCATGGCTCACATCCATGACTCTCTTAATCTCCAAACCAGAGTGACCTCATCCCTACAGCCCCTTGGAAGCTGTCCCTGGCCACTGCTAATCCCCAAACCATGCCTGGGCATTGTCTAGCAGGGAATTGCTCAGCTCCATCAAACAGTGCCAGGAAGCACATAAACATTTATCCTCACCGATGATCACGGGGCAGTTCATAAACCTGCCCTGGCTCAGTTTAATTAATTAGTGTAGAGGGAGCCTCAGTGCATGCCAGGCACTTTGAACTCTTCACTCCAGGTCTGCTGATACAGCTCTCCAACGCAGTGTGTTTTTCCTTTCTGCTATTCCCGATTCACCGATGCCTCCCAACTGTGTATTGTCTGCAAATATCATTAGCTCTTTCTTAATTTTTGTTCCAGAAGAAAACTATCTAAAACTGGCTCCAAGTAATTTCACCCATTATGTCCCCCTGGTCCTATCATTTTCCTTTCAGAAGAACCTGTTGTGTTTGTTCTTGGCTGTTTCCTGACAGACAAGAGACCTTCAGCTCAAATACCAGTCCCTGCTTATTCCAACACAAACAATAATTTCCCATGTGGCTCTTTTATCAGAAGTGTTGCCAAAGTCCAGACAGATTAGATCTAAAGCATTTCCCTTGTCTAAAAAAGCCCATGGAGAACTTTGTTTGCTCTTTTTTTTTTTCTTTTCTTATCAAGTTAGTCTGACTCAAGTGACCTTGGTAAATCCTGGATTTATTTTTATCATATTTTGTCTTTTACTACCATGCCTTCAGGTGTTCCTTCAAAATTAGCTTGCATGTTATCCAAACAAGCAAACAACATATTAAGCCCTTTTTCTCTGAATTCATGTAAATTCAGTCCCTATGTAGTCTGTGTCACTTAGATATAACAGCCTCAGGAGGTCTGAAATTTTCCCTGCTTTGTGAGCACCCTCAAGAAATGGGGCTATTTTAAGATGATGGGCAGAAAGAAAACTCAGAGCTAGAACTACCTCAGTGCAGTGTGAGAACACCCACCCTCACGTATGCCAAGCTAAATAGCCAGTCGAGGCAGAAAAAAATGACTTGCATACTAATCCCCTTCATAATTAACATTTAGGCCAATGCCCCCTTGTTTCTCCATGGGGGTTTTGCAGCTCTGTGCCTGCCCTGCTGACCAGTCTGTCAATGCTTCACCGCCCCAATCCACACACATCTGAGTTTGCAAAGACAGATGTACAAGGACCTGCAGGGCCAGCTCTGACACTGCATAGCACAAGGCCCAGCTGGTTTGATGTGAATTTTCTGGAACACTCATCTCAGAATACAGTTTGGTCAGGACCTGTGGTCCCCTTTTAAGGGATTTGGTTGCTATCCCTGGCGGCTGTGACAAGTGCTGCAAGTGCTCCTGCTGTATTTATTTCAAGCCTTTTTTACTCATGTTACACCTCTTTCCTGGCAAACCTGTCCCTCAAACAGTATCTTTTCACAACCTCCTTTGTGTATATAAAAATAAAGTATATGAACCTATGTGTATATCTATTTATGCATAGGAAATCAATATGTTTCAAACAATTCCCTGTCTCTTTTTTTTGCCCAATCTAATACACACACAACAATAATTCAGGAGAGTCCCAGCAGCTGCCGACAAGCTCCCTCCCCAGTCTCCATCAGGCTCTGATCCAAAAGTCTGCTGGTCTTAATCTGGGACAAAGGAGCTCTTTCCCTATTTAGCTGGAGGGTAGCTATGGCAACATGGCACAAAGACATCTCAATAGCTGGCTAAGGCCAGACCGGCCCCCTGTCTAGCAGACAGACACTGCTTGCTGGCACTTTAATTCTGCTTTTTTTTTTTTTTTTTGAGAAAGGGAATGTTTATTACCAAAAACTGGGCCCCTGGCTCAGAATGTCCAGTAGCTGGAAGTGAAAGCAAGCACTGCAACTCCCTCGACAAATGGGACATTTCAGGGGATGTCCATGAATAGGTCTTGTAGTGGGTAATGAAAGAAGCAGTGGAGAGGGAGGGGAGGAAATGAATGAGAATAGACTGCAGCAGCTAAAGAGAAGCTCGAAGCAGGAGACAGGAAAGGGCACTCTGATTTATGACTTGTCTGTCTGGGAAAGTTGCACTGATAGAGCTTTCCTTTTTTGTCTCAAATGTGCTGCCTGTGGCCACACACAAATTGCCTCGCATCCTTTGGTCCCACCTTTGAATGGAAATGCTGCGTTCTTTTCGTGCAAGGGCTGTTTCCCTCCTTTGTGTTGTAAAGACAAGGGTGCAGCCACAGCAAATCGCTGTCTGTACCTACCAGCCTGCACGTGTGGCCATCACCAGCCTTGGGGCTTACCAGAGGCATGTTTGGGAAAGCTGTGGGGAAAAATGGCCTCTAAACACCTCACATTTAGCAGTGTACCTGAAGATCTTTTGGGGAGAACCAGCACAGCCACAAAGGAGCTGCACTTCCATGTCCCCACATAAAGCTCCACTCCCGCACTAACCCTCCATGACATTTTATCTTTTCTCCTATTTCTAAATTCTGCATTTTGGGGGATGACCCTGGCAAAATTAAGACATTGTTGCAGCCTCTAGGAAGTGGCAGCTCCGAGTTCACTTGAGCCCTCTCTGCTCTTGCCATTGCTCTGGTCAGATTGATCCTAAACACACCAGTTCTGAATACCCAAGGCAAAGGGCAGTGCAGAAGCCTAAACCAATAAGCATTTCTTTCTTTCTCCTTCTAGACATTGGCAGTGTTCCTCCCTCCAAAATCCTGCTGTGTCCTGGACTGCAAAGATGCCCAGGCTTCATATGTGGGCCTGGCTGTGCAGCGTGGGGGCACAGCCATGGTACACGGGCCCTGATCTCACCCAGTACGCGCCTCAAGCAATCCCACGCATTTATTAAAGAAAGCTTGGGGAATCTCCTGCTCCATCCTGCCCCACAGTGTTTCCAGCCAGGAGGTCAGCCAGGAGGTGCTGTCCCTTTGACACTCCACCACCCAGGTAGGCTCATTTCTTCAGCCATTGGTGCTGGGTGATGGCTTTAGGGTTGTGGTGTCACTGCTGGCACACGCAGGCACATTTATCACCAATTAGTTTCCTTAAAAGCCCCACGGAGGCTGCAGAGCCACCAGCCCCAGTGCAAGGCCATCTGTCTGGCATTCCCGGCCCTATCACCTCCTGATGACAAGTACCTGGAGAGTGGCACAGCAGCTGGTGCACGGCAGTCACCGCTGCCAGGGCTTCGGGCGCTCTGTGTGCTCCCAGCTCCACCTGCTCTCCCATCACTCGTGTTAATCTGAGCCCTGAGGGTGGGAGGGAGTTGGCTGTGCTGCTGGACCAGCCTTACCTGACCGAGCCCCAGCCCAGCCAGAGGCTGGAAGCAGCAGGCAGGGAGTTAAGGAGCTGCCTCGTGGGCCTCTCTGCCCTGCCGAGGCAGGCAGCACCAGCTGGCAACCAGCCTTTGCTGGTTATGTCCTGCGCTGGCACATCCAGGGCGAGCAGAATCCTCTCTGCTCACTTGCAGGACAACTGGAGGTGTTCAGAGGATGGCTGTCACCTCACAAGACCACCAGTTCAACTCAGCCTCGTGCAGGTGTGGAGGTGATCCATGGCTTGTTTCTGAACATGAGTGCAGGAGGCTCAAAAAAACCTGCCCCTGATGTTAGCAAACAGCTCGTGTTTTATGTTTGCTGCGGAGGAAGGTTGATGTAGCAGCAAGCTGTTTGCAAAGCAATGATCAGTCATCATTCAAAAATATGCTAATATATTAGACTGGGTAATTTATATTTCATCTATGCTCCTCTACATTTCCATAAGTAACCTCCCTCCCACTATTGAGCCCAGCAGACTGTACTTACCTGAAGCAAGAAATCGATTTAACTCATTTAAAGGGGAGAATTGGCTGCTGCCAAAAGCCTAACACTTTTTCGGTTCCTCTTGGCAAGCAACTCTGGTTTTGGGACCAATGGGGATGCTTGTGTGTCCATCCATGAGAGAGCTGCTGGTACTTTGGGTACCCTCCTGCTTTTCACAGTTGCTGTGGTGCTCCCTAACCCTTTAATTACCCGTTCTCTGGGCCTGCCCTCTGCTCTGCCTCAATAACTCAGCACCATCTGCTACCACAGAGTCACACTCCAGCTTTCACCACAGTCTGCCTGAGACATTTTGGAGAGCTAATGCCATTGAAAGCCACTCATTTGCATTTCTGGATGAGGGTGCTGAGAAGTCTGATGTGCCCCAAAGCTGGGGTGAAGGGAGGTAGAGGAAAAGGAGAAGGACCCTCATGACCTGGGTGTCAGTATTGACATGACCTCTTGTGGCTCCTCAGATTGCTGCTTTGCCTCAGGCACATTACTGTGTGCCACAGGATATTTTTTTCCTGGACAGCATCAATATACCTGTTATTATTTTTCTCTTTCTTCCTATGGGATCAGGATCCACCTTTTCTGAGATCTTTGCCCAGCACCTTCAGCCAGATTTGATGCATAGGCACTGAAGGTGCTAACTTCCAACAAATTCCATGACTACAAAGGAGCAGGGGAGAGAAAGAGAGAGAGCAACCCTCTGGAGAGGGAGGATCGATGGATGTTTCAGGTTGCAGGCACACCAGAAGGCAGGCTGGGGTCTGGGGCACAGACACCCACAGTAGGTGTGTATATGTGCTTCCTGGCATCCAGCAGGGTCCTACAGCCATGCTATGTCCAGTAGGGTATGTGTCATCACTCCAGGGACTGGTGCCTGGGAATGCCAGGAGAGATGTCCACAAGGATTATCCCAGGTGCCTGTGGGGAGGGCAGAGAGACACTTACATGCTGTTTTTTGGGTGCCAAGATGTGTTTCCCCCCAATCCTGGCAGATAGGAGGGTTTCCAGCAGCCTGGGACACATTAGCTGAGCATCCTGGGGTGACCAGGGACAGCAGACACTTACATTTTTTAGTTTTATACATCAGACACCCAAGGAATGACATCAGTATGACTTTGTCCAGATGGGGTGGAGGCTGGATCCCACCCTATACAGCACTGCTGCTGAAGAAGCCCCGCACACAGGGACAGGGAAGCTGGAAGCTGCTTCTTGCTCCCAGTTTGGGCATGTCTTGAGTGCAGACCTTTTTCCTTTCCGGTGGCCTGAAGTAGGGAAGACTGCTCTTATCTAAAGGACAGCAAGGAGACAGCTGACAAATACCTCTGTCTTCAGTCTGTCACTGTGCACATCACACAGATGCTGAAAAAATATGCCTGGGGGTCTGCTGCGTGTGAGGGGTTCGGATTAGTTCTAGAGAGAGATGCATTACCTTGTGCTAAATGCTGTGCTAAAGGCTGTGTTACAGCCTTTTCCTCTGTTGGTTAGATGAAAGTGGAGTGGAGAAGGAGGTCTGGAACTTCTAGCCCCAAATAACTTAATGGTCATGATCTGTACTTTGAAGCAAGATAATAAAAGACATCTTTAATGCTATTCATTTCAGGAGCCTTTACTCTTCAGCCAGGATTTTTCTGCCTGCTGGGAATGGCCTGATGGAAAATGTTTTAAAACTTTCAGAAATCCCATCTGAGACTTTACTTTGTTCTTTACCTCTGAGGTTTATGTTGCATTTCTATGGCCTTATACATCAGACAGGACAATAAACATCAAGAAACTCCAGGTCCCACAGGGACCAAATTGCCAACTCAAGCTCAGTTGATCTCTCATAAGTACCAGATGCTGTAGCAGAACAGTTTAAACACCAGAGAGCTCTGGAAAGCCATGGAGAACTTATTTCTCAGGCTCTGCCTAACTCCTGAAGGTGCTAAAACTCACTAGGAATGACCAAATTGAGCACTCAACAACAGGCCTTGATGATGGTTTGTTCATCACTGCTGGCATATGCTGCATCATCTGACTTTGAGTTCTGGAAGAGATGTAGGGAGCTTGCACATACATGTGCTGAGCTTTAAACAGGGGTTTGAAATTCCCCAAGAGACACTGAAATGAGACACTGATAGGAATTGTCTTTTAGGTATTAAAGATGGGAGTGTGACCATGAGGCAAATGTCAGCTACTGCAGCAACCCTCAGCACCCTGAGATAGCCAGGGAGGGCAGGGTCACACGAGCAGGCTTGGCTGCAAGGTGGACTGAACCCTGCTAAACTGTATCCAGACACTACATGAAGAAGTTCTGGTTCTTCAGAAAATTCGTGGTAAAATCCTGAGTTGCCCATGCAATGCAGGAACCTCCACAGACAGGCAGCAGCTGTGGAGATATCTGCAGAGCTGGAGGTCAAATCTAGACAACGTCTGAAACTCCAAGTCTGGGCTTCTACACATTTTATCATGGTTTTCCCCTATTTCTCTAGTCAGTTGGAGGTTAAAGCAGACCATCTGAGCTCTCTTCCAGACATATCACTATAATAAGCTGTTCAATTTTTAATGAAGCCAAGAGACTGCTTTTCTAAAGACCTTCTGAAAATCAATAGTGCTCTTTACAGTGATACTACTTTACAATGGTAGGTCAATAAGGAAGGAAAATGCAAAGCCTCTGGGGGCAAGGCTGCCTTCTTATCTGAAATGATGAATTTTATGTGACAAAGTTCAGTTAGACATATGAATGATTTGGGGATGTATCACCACCACATCACTCGTTCTTTAGAGTTATTAAATTGGTTATTGGCAACAATTAGTTATTCAGAGGTCAGAGATGGTTTAATATTTTAGAATCTTAGTAAAAGATCATTACTGGTATGAATTTCTTATAGCACTTCCTATACCATTGGGGGATTATTATTATTATTATTATTATTATTATTATTATTATTATCATCATCATTATCATTATTTTAATAATAATAATTTATCATTATTATTATTCTGCAAAAAGAAACTGGCAAATAGGAACACTAAGGCATTCTTTAGGTAACCTGTTATTAAACCTGACCATCTGTATTCGGACTTGTCATGTCAGGACAAGTAATCATCTGGAAAAAATAGTGAAACTGTGTGGTAAATTCACATTAGTAATAAATGTCTTTGTTGATAAGTTCAGAAATGCTGTGTTTGATAAAAAAGTCAACAACTAAATTAGTCTGGATCCAATATGGGAATTCATATAAAACTCTTAATATATGTGTCTTCTTTGACTTCAGTGAGATTGAAAGAAATGCCTGGGGTTTTTCCTTAATCTGGAAATTTCACAAGCTGAAGTGTGTATTTGTGAGCTCACACACTCTGACCAAGGCACATTCACACTGCCAGCATTTGGACATCTCTGTTAGAAGTGATTTACTGGTGTTCCTTACACCTTTAATGGGGAGAGCCGGGAGCTGCTGAGCAAGGGTGCAGAAAGCCTGGATCTGCCTTCTTGTAGCAACCAGCCTCCCTTCTCCAGCCCTTCCCAACATGCTGCAAACGTTGGGATTTTCTCCACTGCTGCTATTGAACAATCTTGGCAGCTGCTGGCACCTTTGACTCATCTGTGTTTACTTGGTCTGCCCCCAGTGTGGAGGGACATGTGACCTTGGAAAAAAATATGCTGGACTTCTCTCCATCCCACCCCCACTTCCCTTTGCACCCTTGGGCGGATGTTGTCTGCACTTAATGCCTTGTCAATACCAAGAGGCTCGAAGCCTTCACAAGCTATTTTAAGATTTATCTTACAGACTTCCTGATTTTCCTGCATTTCTCTCTCTAAATATCTTATCACCATTTTAGGTAAAAGTCTGTCCTTCTGAGCTTTGAAAACAATGGCCCAATAACTCTGTTATTACATTTTTTTTTCAGTTTATATTTTCCCCTATATCATTTCTGCAAGGAAAAATCACTTCTCCTCTCCTAGTGACATTAATCATAAGTTTTCATATCTTTTTGGTTAATCCTGTTGTCCAGCGACACTGGGTCTTATTTTTGCTTTTTTTCTTCTTTTGTATTTTGTAATTTTGTTGAAGTTTTATTCCCCTTTCACCTTGCTCCAAAGTTTTCAGGTGAGAATAGGTATCATGGGTCACCCTGGAACCCATTCATGGGTCACCCTGGAAATTGAAATGACAAGACATTAGAAGTTGAATTGAAGGATAACATTGGATTTGGGTGCTTTGGATTTTAACCCATTAATGCAGAGTGAGATTAATAGTCAGGAGCAAATCACTCAGTAAATCCATCTAGCTTCAGCTGTCTTTGAAATGGGATGAATTTTTGCCAATCTCTTATTGCAGCTAATTTCAAACATAACACCTTGGTCAATCTTGGCTGAAAGGCACTGAGAGAGATCTCAGATCAAAATGTAGCTGGGCCCAGGTAAAACACTACAGGGAAGGGACAGTGAGACAGGAAATTCTCTGCTAATACAGCTCATGGACACCAATGTGGCAGATATATCACAAGTGTTCACAGGGGAAATAATATGAAGAATGATAGCAAAGTAAAATGAAACCTCTGTGATGCATTTGTTTTACACCAAAATCATCAGGTCTTTCCTTGGTGACATTAATATGGGATTTCTTTACTTTAACACAAAACCCAGTTTCAATACCAAAATAGCTGACAATTCAGCTGGTATCTGCATCTACACTGAACTTCAAAAAAGCAATGTTTTCTTTACAAAGATCCTTGTTGGTTTTTTTTGTTTTTTTTTTTTTTTTTCACTGAGCTTGAGATGAGGTTTCTGGAGATGTAATACTCACAGTGGATGTGCAGCCACATCTGGGAAAGGGATTAAGCATTGCAAGCCTTCCCACATCATTACAGTAGGGCATAAAGGATTCTATATCCAGGAGAAATCACATTTATCTTGAAGTGACAAGCAAGAGTGACAACAATGCTCTTTATTTTATCCAGCATCAGCCCCTTCTCATCTCCTTTGCAAAATGCTTTCAGTGGCCAACTGGGCTGTGTCCTAGAAAACCATATTAGAGGTAATTAGTAGTGGATTTTTAACAACAGTGTAGAAATGCACAGGAGAGAAAGATCAGGCAGTTCAATTGAATTATTATATTTCCATAGGTTTTCAGATCGACTACTTTATGCTTTTGATTAAATTATTATAATTTATGTGCTTTACAAGTAGCAATCTTCTCTGAGAGATTATTTTCTCTTGACCCATCTCCATATAGAATTATTTCCATGGTAACAATTTGAGTGATTTGCGAAACAAAATTATGAACTTCCATTACTATTGGGATAAAACCCTAAAATTTTAAAACAAAAATACAGCAGATTTTTGCTTTATAAATGATAAAGAGTACCATCTGAAGGAGTCACATTTATATAAGAGGAAATTGAAACTTGATTTTTCATTATCTCTTTGCAACAAAAATGTTATCTTCCAAACAGGGTTATAAATTGCTATCATTAGACCAAATAAATCTCATGGTGATCTGCATTTGAAAGTATCTTTGAAAGTATGGGGCTTAAAATACCCAGTATTTCTCCTGAGTCAGCAGACTGATAAATCAATGCATAACTGTTATTTGGTATTTCCCTGGAATTTCCTCAGTGGTGACATGTTTAAATCAGTTAAAGGTTTGAAATGTAAGGCATAAATTGGAGAAATTAGATAAGTCATGAGAGGCAAACGACAATCACCCAAGGGTAGGTGAGGGATCAGCTGAAGCGCTCCTTGAAACATTAACAATCATCATTGAGTGCAAAATGAGGGTGGAAGGGAAGATCCCAACAGGCCAGAGAAGAGAAAGCAACAGAAGGAAAGGGAGAAAGTTGTGGATGGAGAGAAGCCAGACCAGTCAGACTTGCTTTGGTACCTAGCAGGATTCTGTAAATTATTTACAACTTTATACGCACCAGCAGGATAAAATGCAAATATAACAGAAGTAGATTTTTCAAGAACATGTCACATGAGTCCAGCCTGACTTCTTTCTTTGATAGGATAACAGGTCCCGAGAACAGGGGAAAAGTAGCTGCTATGTTGCATCATGACTTCAGAAATGCTTTTATCCTGACTAGATGATGTTCTTACATATCATCTAACAGGATGTGAAAGAGATTAAATCACAGCAAGGTGGGTACTGAACTGCTTGGCATATGGCACTGAAGGGCAAGCTGTGAATAGTTTGCTCTCTAAAAATTTGCAGTGTTTTTAGTCAATTTTTTTTCACTTTGAGTTTTTGGTGGAGTAAAGGATGTACTTTCATTTGTTGAGGGATGAAGCCTCTCAAGGGAAGTTTTCAAATCTACTTGAGGTATGCAGCAGGGCTCAGAGCAATCTGCAAGTCAGGGGAAAAGCACAACCAGTGAAGGTGAATGAAATAAAATGTTGAATTTGGGAAGGGGATTCAAATGTGCAAATACCAAGGAGGCAGCAAAACAACATACTCTCCCAAAAAACAACCAACCAACCAACCAAAGAAAAAACAAATGCCCCCCCAAATATCCCCAAGCACAAGTTTTTATTAGATAGAAGATGAAATGTGAAATACAAGGGAAAATGCACTAAGTAAAAGGGCAAATGCATTCTGGGTTGTATTGGTATCACAAGCTGTGGTTTTGCTCTGCTCTTTGTTGATGAGTCTTGGGTTTATGAACTAAATCCAGTTTAAGAAAGGTTGGCTACTGTCCAGGATGGGCAGCTATGACAGAGGTTTAAGAACTACGAGTCAGGAGGATTGGCAGACAAGTTCCTCTGAAAAAGAGAGGAGTGATGGGAGAGGAGCCTGCAGCAGTCTCTGAATGTGAGATGGAGGACAGCAAGGGACATTTTCTGTCTGGTTGGTAGCACTAGGCAAAACATATTTGATGGAACTGCCAGAAACAATATTTGTATGAGATAGTAGGAAAATATTTCTAACTATAGAGTGCTGAAGCTGTGGATTGAGAGTCCTGGAGAGTTCCTGAACCTCTTGCACTGGGGATCATACAGACCAGGTTAGGCAAGTCTTCACCAGGGAGGGTCTAAATATATTTGTTCCTGCCTTAAAACTGGCTAAGAGGTAAGTGCTTTCACCTGTGTTGGATGGTGCCTGCATGGGAGGTCAGCATGGGAAGATGCAGCTGGATGATGCTCTCCCCTTCTGTTTGAAAGTTTTCTTCGCGCCTAATGGAAGTTTTCTTTTCCAACACTCAGATGTCAGCAGAAGAGGTCTGGAAGCAGAGAAGTACCAGGAGCATGTCTTAAATCCCAGGTTTCACAGTCCTGCCCTGGTGAAATCCTCTTGATGCAAACTCCCTGACTATGCTATCGAAGAGTGTCTGTGCCTCTCACAGCTTAGTTCCTACACCCACAGGAAACTGTCTGTCCTGGGCACCAGCCAGACTCATACCTCAGAAAGGCAAAAAAAGACCCTTTTAATTTACAGAGTTATCATTACCTACCTGCTTTGGATATATATTTCTGTACCTGCTTACTTTGCTGAACAGAGCCCAGAAGAACAGTAGTACCAGGAACAGTCAAATTTGCCTGAAGGCTTCCCAAGGCACTTGCAGGATTTACTGAGAGTTTCATTAGCAAAAACACCTCCTTCACCTAGGCAGGCTCTAAGCCTCTAATCTGATCCCATCAATAAACTGTTATCAAGAATCCTGTGTCACAGTCCTGAAATTGCTTGTTCTTTTGCATTTTTACACATGCACTGTGCCCCCTGGGCAGAGCGACTGCTGGGGCAGCAGGCTTTCCTGCTGAAAGGTGATCTAGGCTTATGCCAAGGGCTCTGATGGGAGCATGCATGCTGGGTAGTTCCTGACGTTAAGCAACAGAAAACAGAACTTCCTTTGCAGCCCACTTAATCCAGAAGATGAAATTCATTTTGGATGGTTTCTCTTTCTCAAATCATAATGGAAAAAGGAAGAAGCATTTTATCAGGTTGTGTTGAACATCACTCTCTTCTACAATTTTTAGAAACAGACGCTGCCACGTTCACAATGGATCTTTTCTTCTTCTTCTGTTTCTTCCCTTTTTTTGTAAATTTTCAGGCTTGTCTAGGGACTCTTTTTAAATTTGAATCCTCTAATCTCAGTGTGATAAAGTCTCTCTTAAGAGCTAGCATTGGAAATGCTCTTAAAAGTTGCTTGGAATGCACACTGGCTTGTAGAAGAAAAAACTCATGCCTTTATTTTCTTGCTAATTTAGATCATGTTCTCTGCGCAAGGAGGCTTCAGCCAGGATAGATAAAAGTGAATCAGGGAAGTTTATTCTAACCACTGCTATGTTAAACTTTCCTGTCTTATAATAGGAAATTAAATAATTTTTGGGGAAAAAAAATTGCGATGCGGAAGAAATAGACCAGATTGGTTTAAATAAGAAGACTTTGTGTTCATACATTATTTTGCACTTTTCAGGGTGAAGAAAATCCATTAATAGTTTAATTTGCATTGCCAGCAGGATGAACTTCTCATCCCATCAAATTTTGGTACTGGCTGAGTTCAACCAAAGCTCAATGGATTTGAAAACACTAAAATAATCTTCTCCAGGGACACTGCTGTCCTGGCTGCTGCCTGCTCTGGGTCAGCATGTTCTACTCCTTCCCACAGGGAGTCATTAGGGACAATGCTTTCTGCCAGCATCTTGGGGAACAGGACACCTCCCACTCTGGGCTGCTCAAACACATAACTTCTTACCCAGCTGTCTTCCTGGCTAAGGAGATTAAGTATGTTAAAAAGGCTTCTGGGAAGCAGTGGGAGCAGGTCACTGGGACACACAGGCACTGGGATGTTTGCTGGTGGGGGTCCAGGCATTGCTTACAGACCAGAGGTGTCAGTGGGCTTTGGTGCCAGGGCCAGACATTTCCCATCTGGCGGGGCACTTGCCACCCCAGCCTGCCACTGGGGGTTGATCATCTCATGAAAAGCCCATTTTCATTAAATAAAAATAGCCTACTTCAGGCTCATTTTTTGATTTTCAGCAATGGTTTTACCTCTGTTTGATTAATGTCACAACACAAAGCCTCAGATCTAGAACACTTTTAATGGTCAGAAGACCAAGTTCAAGGTGAAGCAGCTTCTCCTGAACCTGCAACTGAAGGACCAGAGTGAAAACCAGACAGCACCTATGTCTCTAGACCCTTCCACAGTATTCTTAAAAATCATCTGGCTGCCCAGGTATGAGGTACCACTGCAAAAAAGCAGGCATGTGGCACTCCCTAATATCAGCCTCTGGGCCATTACTGGGACTTGCTCCTGCCCAGGGTTGCAGTGCAAAGGCAGGTGAGAGCCCGGTGCTCTTCCTGTCCCAGCCATCCCCTGTGTCCCTGTGCCTGCAAGCACAGATGCCTTGGGGAGGCTGAAAATCACAACTGCTCCCAGCACTGCCAGCAGGAATACCCCTGCATCTCTGCTCCAACCACACTTGGCAAGGTTTGTCCAGTTCCTACTGCCCTTTTGTTCTCTCTTACTACAAGGCTTGACCTGTTTAAGGGCCAAAGGATCTACAGGCCTCTCTCTGACTTAGGTATTTTTAGGCTTTGAAGTTCAGTGATGATCCTTACCTCCTCCTCATATCTGAGTTCTGTCCTGTTGAGATATGAGGGAGAGCCTGTCCTTTCTTCAACTTCAGTCATCACCTCCTCATTTTAGAGGATAACAGTCTCATAAACAACATAGACACTTATGTTTCAATTTCACAGGGAAGCTTAATTTTTGTGCTGCAACAGCTGAAGATTGAAGGCAGAAGAGGTCCACAATCAATTAATCAATTTGGAAGTGTCTTCACCCATCTTCCCTTTGTTTGCAATACTTAGTTAGGCATATTAATAAGTGAATAGAAATCAAACTATTCTCAAAAAGGCTGGGCCATCAGTTCAATAAAAACAAAGTATTTCATTAAAAAGAGCTCAGGAGGATGTTCTCAAAGAGAACACTTTAAGACTGATTTAGAAGAAAAAGGGCAATGAACCACTATCCATGCCAATTACAAACCAAAACAATCAGAGTCTGCAGAGATACTGGTTTAATCACTAACTGAAAGGACTGTTGTTCTGCAAATTTCGAGGCAGGAGCTGTGTTGCTGTTATGGGATCCAGTTCAGTCCCACCACCACAAGTCCCATTCCCAGCATGCTGTCTGTGAGCAAGGGGGCACAGGGCTTCTTATTGGCATGAAAAGTGTCACACCTTCCTTCTGTGCCTCCCTGAGCCCAGAAAGCAAAATACTCATCTTCACAGGCAATTTAGCAGGGTGAGAGGCAGCTCTGCCATCTGCATTCATTAGCACTGTGGTTAGTGCACCCCATTCTGGGGACAAGCAGGTTTCTGTGTGCTGGTTTTTGGGAGGATGCTTTGAGTTGTGAGGCCTTTCCATAAATAGTCATGGTCGATTCAGCCCTGCCAGACCATTTCTGGTAAATGGGACACTGGTTTCCCATATTCTGAGAGGGTGACTGGAGCGTCACATGGGAAAATGCCAGGCACCCGTGTGTCTTTGTGCCACTTGTGTTGCTTTCAGCAGTGTCTGTCTGGATTTAAATAAGAGCCTTTCAAGGCCGGAATTTAAATGGAGCATTTACGGCTCCTCTGTCCCAGCATAGTAAATGCCAGGAGCTGTAGGTCTGTTGCAGCAGCCTGGCTTGGCTGATGGGGTTTTTTTTGTGCAGCCCAGATTTATGTGACCTTGTGTCCTGAGATCTTTTATCTGTGGCCAATATTTGTGTGTCCCGTGGGACATGGCAAGGCAGTACTGCAATGGCTCTGCATCCAGAGGTGGCAGCTGGCTCTTGGAGAGCTCTGACAGTTGGAGTTTGGTCACTGATTTCGCTTTGATGCTGTACAAAACCACCTGTTGTGAGAGATACAAAGCTGCCTGAAGCACATCCCTGTGCAGTAATTAAATAGGTGGGCAAGGCTGTGCCCTCTTGGAACACATTTTATTTTTGCCATAGATAGCTAAAGATAAACTGCAAATTGCCTTGCCAGAAGAGATATCCCTGTTGTTGACCTGTCCATCCTTGTCCCCATGGATCACAGGGACAGCACAACCTCCTACTAAGGTGACAGGGAAAGGCTTTCACCCCCCAGCCCTGACAAGGCCAGTGTTTTCTCATTTTCCTCCCTCCAAGGTCAGCAGGTTGAAGACATCCCATCACTCACAAGCCTAGACCCTTGTCTCCCAACCTTATAACCCCATGGGAGTCGTGGGGAGGATTTTCACCTGAAATAACCTCGTACTGTTGAGAGTTAGAGCATTCCTGCATACAGAAGCTGTGGGTGCAAGTTTTGTGGAGTAGGAGACAAAGGAAGTAGAGAAAATTGGATTTTTCCCCAAGCGAAAGCTCTGATTGCTCTCCTGCAGAGGATGAATATCAGCTCGGCTTGTCTGTTCCTGAGCACAGACATTGCACTATGGTGAACGCTTCTGTCAGCCACACACCTGTGTAGCACATGTGTGGCTGATGTTGAGGCCTTGGATGCAGGGGGACATGGAGCAGCATCAGCAGCCTGGTATTAATGTGTCACCTCCAAAAGTAGTTTGGATCCCACAACTGCTTATTCTTTGAATTTAAGCCTAAAACTCAGTGTAAACTATACTTTAGTTGCATTAATGACATTTTCCTTACGCCCCTTCCCAAAGATCTCACTTTTCCAAACTGGAAATTATATTTTCAGATATTAAAACACCTGTTGATATGCTTTCCCTTGGTGTAAATTACCTGTGAAATGAGGTTATTTAACTGCTGTAAAATAATGCCAGCTGTGTGCTTACATCTTAGGAGACAAGAAGTCTGCAGCAGCTAGGGTAACAGTGGTTTTTTCATCAGGTGTTGGCACTTCTGAAAATGGTTGGCAGTGTTTGCTCAGAAGTTAGGAAGGAATCAAATGATCCAGAACTAATCTAAATTGCATGGATATTTTACCTTAAATGCCACCTTGAATAAAATTACAATTCTGCAGAAAATGTTAGCAAGGCAAATAAGACTGAGAAAATGAAGACAAACAGAAAACAATACATATCTTAAGAAGGTTGAATTATCCTCTGGAAGTTCTGGTCTCTCCCTGTGGATTATACAGAGAACTCAGGTAACCAGGTATAATTTTTAGCACCCACTGTCTCAGGACTGCTGCTTTCTGAAATGTCTGATGGTGATCTGAGATCAAGGCTGTCCCTTAGTACTGTGCTGTGTGATGTTAATAAGGCTTGGCTTAATAAGTCCCTATTGAAAGTTCAAACAGTTCAAGAAGAGGAAATGAGGCCCATTTGAAGGCAGGTAGCAAATTTGAAAAGTCATGACAACAGCAGAAACTTACAGGAGGCAAAAAGGAAACAAAACAGAGGATAAAGTATGTTGAAGTAGAGGGTTAGTCAAGGTGAAGGCAGTTAAACTGCAGTCTACCTGATGAAGAGGGGATTCAGCCCCTCTTAGAAAAGAAGGATTAGAGAAGAGTTAATCCTCTCACTGCTTTTTGACTTACAAAATAAGATCTTCCTTGCTTTCAGGTAGGAATGGGACTTGGCTATATTCCTGAGGAGAAGCAGAAGGGATGGAGCAGAAAAGAGGGAATATTGCAGCTTTGCTGAGCCTCTCAGGGCTACCAGACATAAGGGTGATTGCAGATGCATGTGTCTGCTGCACATCTGCTGTACATTGCCTTCACAGAGGTGGTGCCTCAGTGTTGCAAGATGTTGTGTTTCAAAAAGGGCTGTGTGACCAAACTGCTTCTTCAGCTCCTGAGCTCAGCTCCATGCAGCTCCTCTGCAAATGCTGGGGAAGCCCAGTCCCCTCCCTGGCCTCAGCAATTCCCTGAGTGGGGTCTGATGATGTAGAGGGGGAGGAAGGCTCCAGCAACCTCCTCCTCTGCAGGTTCTCCAGCCAGACTGGCTATCAAGGTGGTGGTAATGATGAGGAGATCACTGAGAGAGCTTTGACATCCCTCAAATCCTGCTGGTGAGTCCAGCCACAGCACACAGCAATACTTAGTGGTACCAGAATCTCATACAACTAATTTTCTTTTTGTGGGGAGGAGTGCGAGGAGTAGGGTGTTCAGTAGCATCAGTCACCAGCATAATTCCTCATTGCTATGGGTCCAGGAATGCAGCAGGAAGATAGCAGCCAGAGACAGCAAGAATCAAAGAATCATAGAACAACTTGGGCTGGAAGGGACCTCAAAGACCATCCAGTTCCAACCCCAATGTCATGGGCAGGGACACCTTCCACTAGACCAGGTTGCTCAGAGCTCCATCCAGCTTGGCCTTGAACACTTGGCAGGGGCTGTGTCCTCACGGCTGCTCTTCTGATGGCCAGCAGAAGCCCTTGCTGAAGCAGGATGCTCTGCCCTGGAATGTGGTCAAGGAACTTGAATAATGCCCCCATTTGCAAGGCAGTCAGTGGTGGACTGGGGAAGTGAGAGTGGAACAGTCCTGCTGCTTTTGGTGTTGAATTACAGCTAAACCTAGTCTGACTCACTTTGATAATGAGGTTAAGATGTGGCAGGTATGGTAAAGCATCCTTATCTAAAAATGCTGATCTGACACGGCTGACAATCAATCACTCTGGAGGCACCTGGGCACAGCAGAGCAAGGCTGAGCAGCAGGGCCCGGCCGGCTCCGCTGCTCCTCACATCTTCCCAGTCCCACTTGGAAGAGAAAGGAGCAGGCAGCGCCTCGGGAGGGTGCGGGGGGAGCCCCGGGCAGCACAGGACCTGCACCACCTCTTTCCAAAAGGGGGAATTGGCTGTGTTTATAGTATCAAAGTCCTGTCCCACTTGCAAACAGGCAGGTTCTTCTAATGTATTTCTCCTTGGAGTGTGTGGAGATTCCTCCCAGGTTTTGGGGATGCCCACCAAGGATAACTCCTCGAGGTTAAGAGAAAGAGGCCTGCCCATGAGTGTTGATATTGGTGAGTTATATCAATCTCTACTTAAAAATTGTTTATTTTTGCTAGCTTTAATATAATTGCTTTAGTATACTGCACTGCATTATATTGTACACTACCAGTAGTTTAAGCTTTCATATTTTGTAGTAAATCTGATTAATA
This sequence comes from Anomalospiza imberbis, assembly GCF_031753505.1. Lineage (NCBI taxonomy): Eukaryota > Metazoa > Chordata > Aves > Passeriformes > Viduidae > Anomalospiza > Anomalospiza imberbis. The sequence continues at coordinate 9,983,037 of NC_089683.1, read as the reverse complement.
TCTTTTGTCTAATCATTTGTCATAATGAATTTTATATAAATATATCTGATTTGCCATATTTCAGTTCTGTGGGACAAAGTTGCTTAAACTGTTGACAAACTCTGAGGCTGAGATTGGATCCAGCTGCTCCTTAGTTTCTCCCTGAGAAGGAATTTAGAAGGCAAGGGAGTCCTCTCTGTGCCTCGTGGCTCAGCGGCAGTTTATTCTTCAATAAACTTTGTCTGAAGCTCATAGTCCAGCCAAGACAATTTGATGTAGTCTTGGCAGGATGGCAAATGATTTTGAGAAACAGACAAAAGGTTTAACAGAATATTTATGGGGGCATAGTATACACATTGATTCTGATGATCCCTCGCCAGGGGACAGTTAGTATGAGTGGGAAAAGATACAGGAGAAATTAGATACAAAACAGGGATCGCTGAAAGATAAAAAAGGAAAAGGTATTATCTGGGATTATGCTTAAAGGCTGAATGTCAGTGGAGAGAACAATTGCTAAAAGAAATTAATAATCTTAAAGAAGAAATAGAAGAAAGACAACTTGTAGAACTTTCTCTATAGTATCAAAAGGACCAATTGAAAAAACAGTTAAAAGAATCTAAGGAAAAACCAAAAAATTTGGAAGGAGAATTAGAATTGACATTATTAAAAATAACAAATCCTATTAAAAATTACAAAAATTGATAGTTTCACCTGAGGACAGGGGGTGGTGATAACTGGGAAAGCCCTGATGAAAATGCTGATGAGGTTGAATGGGATTCCACTGAAAAAAATTAAACCCCCACCTGTTAGAGCAGAAGAGATTCCAGAGTTAAAAAGGAGTCCCATAACTAAACCCTAATTTGTCTGAAGGACCTCAAGGAAGCCAGAGGAGGAGCAGGGCCAGAACTGCTCCCTGGGATCCTCTGCAATGGATAAATGTACAGGAAAAATATAAACGAAAACCAGGGGAGTCAGAAACTCAGTATTTGTGGAGTGTGAGAATCTTCTATCCGGGGAAGATGGAGTTTTGCTGGATGGATTTGAGAGCTCTGTGTTCTGGGGTACGAGAGTCTTGTTAAACCTGGGACCTGAGCCTGCCAATGAACCCTGTTCAACAACCAGCTGGGTTGCAAACTGGGCAGGAGGAATAGATATTCTGAACAGAGGAGAGCCAGTTTCCATACCCGTTGAGGTCAGCTGATGAAATGTTTGCCGCTGTTACAAAGGCAGCTTGCCTGAAGCCAACGCACAGAGGAGCACACCTAGACATTCCAATCTCCGCAGAGGTGGGCCCCAGTTTATTAAGACCCCTGTCAAAAGGAGCCCGTACAATACAAAAAATGTATTTAGTGAAGCGACGAGATGAAATCAGAAAAGATGTAATGCATAATGAAGCTTTACAAGAGCCACAAGTCCCAAGGAGAGATATTCCTATGTGGGCAGATCTCTAACACAACGTGATGAACTATGCAAGAGAAGTGGGCTGGGAAAACCATTCTGGAGAGCAAACTTGGGCTACTGAAGGGATCCCAAAGTCTGTATGTAGAGACCTCCTGAAAGAGGGGTGAGGACTTTTAAACAGAACCTGTCTGGAAGAAAAGAAAAACCAAAGCCTTCTGCTCACTTGGGAGGACAGTGAAATGTGGAGGACTGCAGTGACTTTTCGAATTCCTCATGCCAGCCTCAGGGGACAGCCCAGCACAGTGACAGCAGACTCAGTCAAAGCAATACCAGGCAGGAGGGAACGAGTTTAGGTTGGATGTTAGGAAGAGGTTGGGTGTAATATGCCGGGTTGGTTCAGTTAGGGGTCTTAATAAATGTTAGTTAGTCGGTTCTATGTATCCCTATTTCCCCCTCAATATGGTTTGCTCCAAGCTGTCTGCTACAGGAGCTTTTACTTGTCAATCTAATAGCCACTCCCCGCTTCCTCACAGAAAGTTCTGTATCATTCACCCCACCTCTGCAATCCCGTTTGTCCCAGAACCCTGTACCTGCCTCTGTAATGTTCCCATAGGTTGCCATGGTCCGCCTCACTCCCCTGTTGTCTGTCCCCATTGGGCGAGGGGGGCTTCTGCCCCTGTTTGCCCACCCCCTGTTCAACCCCATGTTTCTTTTGTCCAATTCACCATTTTGCTCGTGCATGCAACCTGGGAACCCTGCGCGGCTCTGACCACCGCTGCGGCCACACAGGAAATAAACAGTTCTCAGCCACACGGGACAAGGTGTGCCTTCTCTCTCCCTTTGTCTCCTCTCAGCATGTGGCTACAAAGGCAGCAGACCCATGCAGAGGCTCAGCTCTAGAGCTCCACACATGTGGCAGCCCCAGTCTCGCCGAAAAGCAGTGTGCCTAGCTGGGCGCCCCAACTGCCTGGGACCAGGGCAAAGAAAAACCAATGCCGCAGTTGGATATTAGGAAGAAGTTTTTTACAGAAACGGTGATAAAGTTCTGGAATGGTCTGCCCAGCGAGGGGGTGGAGTACCATCCCTGGATGTGTTTAAGAAAAGACTGGATGTGGCACTCATTGCCATGCTTTAGTTGAGGTGTTAGGGCATGGGCTGGACTCAATGATCTTGAAGGTCTCTTCCAACCTTGTGATTCTGTGAATTCTGTGAGTAGTGAAAAGCCTCTACAGGAAAAACACACTCCCAACCTTTATGAAACACAAAAGAAAAATAACCTCTAAGAGCTGGGTGAGCTTTGGGCCTTAACACCCAGGGCATTCCTTTCTTCCAATGGTCCAATAAGAATGGGGCCCATATCTACTTACCAGTAAGACCTAGGAAAAAACCTTTGAGTTTTAATTGACACAGGAGCTCATGCTATCTCTGATCGTCCCCAGAGATGCTAAAAATTTAAACTTCAGTTTTATAGAAAGAATCCATCTATTTGGAGGAAGAGGGTTCAATGAACAAATGTATACTTGTGTATAACAAATATGTTATACTGCCAAAGTCTGTTTAGGGTTATCTGAGGAAAAACAAATGACCTCACAAACATTTGCAATTGCACATCATGAAGAAAACATTTCAGAATATGATATCCTTAAAGGAAAAGTTTGGCAATTGCCCAACAGGAATGTCTGGTCATTTGAGCCCACAAAACTCCATATAGTAAATTTTCTGGAAAAATAAAGAAAAATTAATCTATTAAAATTTACCCAGTTTTACCTGCTTCTGCTGTGACTAATATCAAGCAGTACTCTATTACAGCCAAAGAAAAGGTAAATGAATTAATTCAGAATTTAGAACAAAGGGTTAATATATTTAGGACACATTCCCCATAAAATAATCCTGTTTGGCTGCTAAGAGAACCAGATGGGAGCTGGCACTTAACAACTGATCATCGACAACTTAATGCTAACACAGAAACACTCCTGCAGATGTCCCAAATACTGCAAATCTCACTGCTGCCCTGCAAGCAGCTGCACATAAATGGATGGCATTTTTTAATATAAAAGCCATGTTCTTCATGGTTCTGCCTCAGGAAGAAGACAAACCCAAATTTGCATTCACTTGTGAAGGAACACAATGCACCTTTAATTGCCTGCCCCAAGGGTATAAGTATTCACCTACCACAGCACACAATGCTTTAGTTGAACTCCTTCAACAAATGAAAATCCTGGAAGGAGCACAAATCTATCAATACACTGATGTTGTGTTGATAGAAGGTGAAAAGGAAGATGCAGTAAGAACAACAGCACAGGATATATGGAATACATTAAATTACAAGGGAATAGAAATGCCCCTACTAAGTGCCAATGCACTTCTAAAGAGGTAAAATTCCCAGGAACCTGGTGGGCTGCTGGGCAGGCTGCAATCCCAGATGGAACAATTGCAAAATTGGATGCTGTTCCCACTCCTACTACTAAAAAGAAACTTCAAAAGATCATGGGTACTTTAGGATACTGGAGAAATGTTTCTGGATATTTTCTAATAGAAAGACCATTGCACATATTAATGAGGAAAAAACAGACCTGGGAGTGGCCTGATAGTCACAAACAGGCTTTCCAAACACTGATAGAAGAATTAAAAATGCATGAAGCACTAGGTCCTGTTCAAACCAGTGATCCTAGAATAGTTAAATGGGGTTTTGCTGAACATGGGACTTACTGTAATATGTTCCAGAAAAGTCCACATGTACCCAAACAACCATTAAGGTTGAGTTCCACAGCATTGAAGGATACTGATAAGAGATACATTGATTGGGAAGAGGGATTAATATCTCTGACCTGAGCTCTTAAACAAGTAGAAAAATTCAACAGCATCAACCTGTGCAAGTCCAAGTGCCTTTTAGCCTGTCAGTCAGTATTAAGGGCAGTGCTTCACCAGCTGGGATTGCACAAAGACCAACAGTACACAAATGGTTTGCAGGTCTTGGAACTCAAGGATCAGATGGATATAACTGAAGGGACCAGATATGCTAGCTTTGCAACAGAAACCTAGTCCTGTACTTGATGTTCCTGCATTTACATCAGACTCTGAAGTTAAAGATTTCACATTTGTTGGTGTGTCAGCCAAATGCATTGATGGTAAATGGAAGTACAGAGCAATTGCTTTTAGCATTCAGACAGGAGTGGAAGTAGTAGAAGAAAGACTGGAAAGTGCACAGGTGGGAAGGTTAAAAGCTGTATTGCTGGCAGTAAGAGAGACATCAAAGACAATATATGTTGATTCTTATGCAATCTGGGCTGGTGCCAGTGGCCGTGTCAATGGAAAACAATAGTTTGGCAGGTAAATGGAAAAGAGGTGCGGCAGAAAGAAGACTTGGAGTGATTCTTTTTTTACAGGCTCAAACCCAACCAATCCACATTGGATGGATCAAAGCTCATGCCAATGGTCAAGCCTTCCAGGACAACCTAAAGGTGTTCCAACCCATCAAGGTCAAGCTACCGCAGCTGGGATTGTACCTATGACTCTAATGGACACTCAAGGACCATTAGCCTGGGTGGCTACAGACTCCAATGGCCACCAACACAGAATCAGTTCATGTATAATTCCCACATTCTGAACCAAGGAAATTAACCTATCCTGTCTGGCCCAGCTGCCGAGATATATATTATTTTATTTTACTGATCAATGGCTGCTCCTGGTCATCATCCTGATGGTAACACCTGGAACACCAAAGTGGATAATACTCTTCAAACAGCCTGGAGGCTGCTGAAGTGTGGACTTGCAAACACAACAGATCTCATGGGACAGTAGGTACCTGCCTACAAGGGTCCCTCTACAACTTGAAGGTGGTGTTGTCATGCTTCAGCACCTATGGGAATGAACATTACCCTGGTTAAAAACTGTTGAAACATCCTGAACTACACAAACTGGTACAACTGAAAAAGGATAATTGAAAAACATTCATCACTGTCCATCGTGATGTAGAAAAATACATTGTTGTCCTAGAGAGAGTGAAAAGGGATAGAGAATGTCACTGTATGATGACTTGTTTGGATGATCCCCAACCACGATGGGCATTCTGAATTTATTGTTGCACCCTGTTATTATAATATTGTTATTAATCAGAATCTGGTTTCTATAAGTAATCATTTTTATATATTTTATATGTAAGAGTGTGATACTTAATCCAACAAATGAGGATACTAATGATTCCAGAAGTACATAAATTAATAAGTGTTTCTTGCTAGAATCAGTAGCTAATTCTATCATGTGTTCCATTTAATATTATTAACTAAATTCTAACTGATTTTTATAATAATTTTGTATGTAAAAGTATAAGGTATGATTATAGCATAGCTAACACTATTTCAAACTATGTACCGATAAAATAGTAAAACCCAGGAGTCTGATGTATCTCAATATATTTAACAATACTTGGGTTTTGGGGATGCCCTACAAGGATTCTCCTTGAGGTTAAGAGAAAGAGGCCTGCCCATGAGCATTGATATTGGTGAGTTACATCAATCTCCATTTAATAGTAGTTTTTTATTGTCAGCATTAATATAATTGCTTTAATATGGTCCATCTATTATACTATACACTACTAGTACTTTTAGCTTTTATACTATGTAGTAAATAGTCCCAGTTACAATATTTTTTCTTATAATTTTTCATAATAAATAATTTTATGTAAATGTATCTGATTGGACATCTTTCAGTTGGGGTGGGAGGGAAGTTATTTAAACTGCTGACAAACTGAGAGGCTGAGATTGGATCCAGCTGACCCCAGGCTCCTCTCTGAGAAGAAGTTAAGAAGGCAGGGGAGTCCTCTCTGCACCCCGTGGCTCAGCAGTGGTACTGTGGTGAGAGCAGCACAGTCCCTCAAACTGGTTGCAGGTGGGTATCAAGATGGGCCTTTTGGGTGGCCTGGGCTAAGGTTTTTCCCATTCATACAGCACCAAATATCACCTTTAGCTCACAGCTGACTCAGGGCTGCAATGTGGGCACAGTATGAGGAGCCAGAGGAGAGTTGTGCGTTTGTTCAAATTGCAGTGTGGATTCTGCTGCTGAGTAGCAGCTAGCATTTAAACTGTTGGTCTCAGTATTTCAGAGAGTGCATTGTTGTGCTTCTTCCTTTTCTTAATTTAGACGGCTGAAGGGTGCTAAAGACCAGCTCGTTGGTGTCCCCACAGCTCACCAGCTCCAGCCTGCCCAGCATCCTCAGCTTTTGAGCTTCAGGCACTAGCATGGGTGCAAGACCTATCAATCACCACAGTGCTGCAGAGAACAATGGAGATCTCAGCACAGCAGGAACCAAAGATGCCTGGAAAACAGTTGCTCCTTGTTCAAATATGCAGGCTGCATCCATGCAAGAAGTCAGACCAGCCAAGAAGAGAGTTTTGAGAAAGGGACAGGATCTGCATTAATCTTTACCGGCTAGTGAGGGTTCCTGCCTTCTTATGAGCTCAAATTCAGCATTAATTAAATTGCTAACCTTTCTCTACAGAAATAAATAAACTGATATACAGCATGGGATTTGAATGCAAGCTGACAGGCCATGGTGGCTTGGGTGAAACATGGAGAGACCTGTGATGACAAACAGCCTTTGCATGCAGGACAAAAATCTGGGTAGTACTAGGGAGCCATAATGATGGCCAAAATGATGTGTAACCCTAGGTTTCATCCTGCCCTCAGTCCTCTTAGCTTCGACAGAAATACTCCAGTATTTCAGCTCTGGAGCTAGGTTGATAAGAAATTACCTTCAACAGAGGCCATCACAATACCTCAATATATGACTGTTCCACCACCATGAGCTAAGAGTGGAGACACCATAACCTCCCTGGGCAACCTGTGCCAATGCTCAGTCAACCTCACAGTAAAAAAGTGTTTCCTAATATTCAGAGGGAACCTTCTGTGTTTCAGTTTGTCCCCATTGCCTCTTGTCCTATCACTGGAAACCACCAAAAAGAGCCTAGCTCTAACTTCTTTGCAGCCTCCCTTCAGGTATTTATGTGCATTGATAAAATTCCCTTTGAGCCTTCTCTCCACACTGAAAAGTCCCAGCCCTTCCTTATAGGAGAGATTCTCCAACCCTCAATATTTTTCATTAGCTTTTCCCAGAGTCTTTTTAGTATGTCCATATCCATCTTGTATTGGGAAACTCACACCTGGACCCAGCACTCTGGCTGTGACCTCACAAGTGCTGAGTACACTGGAAGGAGCTTGACCTGCTGGCAATTCTCTGTCTAATGAAGCCCATGGTACCATTTGCCTTCTTTGTCACAAAGGCAGACTCCTGGCTCGTGTTCAATTTGGTGTCCAGCAGGACGCCCCGGCTCCTTTTCTGACAAGGTGCTTTCCAATGGGGTGCCCAGCATATTCTGGTACATGGGGCTGTCCTCCTCAGGTGCAGGACTTCACATTTGCCCTTGTTGAACTTCATGAGGTTCCTGTTGGTCCATTTCTCCCACCTGTTGAGGTCTCTGGATGGCAGTGTGGCCCTGTGGTATCAGCCTCTCCTCACAGTTTTGTATCATCTGCAGACTTGCTGAGGGTACTCACTTCCCCCTCATCCAGACCATCACTGAAGATGTCAAACAGGACTGGACCCAGTATAGACCCTAAACTGGCTTTCACCTAAACTTTGTCACCACCTTCTGGGCCCAGCCATTCAGCCAGTTTTCAATCCCCCTTACCGTCTGCTCAACTCACCCACACATCAACAGCTTGTCTGGGCATCTAATGTAAGACAGCATTGAAGTCCTCGGAGACATCCAGGTAGAAACTATCCACTCCTCTTCCCCCATGTCCAGGCCAGTCATTTCTTCACAGGAGTTTGAAATTTGGTCAAGCATGGATTCCCCTTAGCGGATCTGTGCTGACTGCTCCTAGTGGCTTTCCTGTTGTTTATGTACCTGGAAATGGTTTCCAAGGATTAAGTTGAGGCTCATCAGCTTTGGGTTATCCTTCTTGTCCTTCCTGAAGATAGAAGCAACATTTGTTTCCTCCAGGCTTTGGGCACTTCTCTTATTTTATGGAAAAATGTATCAGTCCTTAAAAGATGTGGTAAAACAGCATCATGACTGAAAAGACTGCATGTGAGAGATTTTCCTGGCCTGGCTGTGCTGGCAAATACTTCAGAGATAAAGGGTGCCTTGGAAACCAGAGGATTATTTTTGACACTAACCTATGTTTCAACTCCATCCATGGATTCACAAATAACCTCTGGCATGCCTCTGCTTAGGTGCTCTTGTGTACTATAACAAATTTGTGAGTGCAAAGATGGGGGAAAAATAAGTTCAAGCCCCTGTGGGCATCTCTCCCTAAAAAATCACTCCTGGCATGACATGGACCTTGCTGCACTCTCCATGACTGATCTGTGCTCAAGAGTCCTAGCCCTTCAGTGAACTGTGTCAACCATTCCCTAAATGGCAGAGGAAATGCCTTAATACTTATCCATATGGTAAAGGAAGTAAGAACATCAACAACAAAAAGATAATTAGGGAAAGATATCCAATAGAGATGCAAATGAACCTCCCCCCACAAAGCCCTTTATAAATCCTGGGATTTTGTGCATTTATTACTTCTATTAAATGTGACATATTTAAAGCATCCTTTGCCAAAAGTGATCTTTCACTCTTTCTCTCTGACCTCACTTAGCTAGTTCATGAACCAAAAGCAGATTAAAGGGGAGATAAATAAGATTTATTAAGCACTTGGGACCACTGGAAAAAATGCCATGTATAAAGCCTCCATGGAAGCATACAGTATTCTTAAACATTTTATTTTGCTGAAGGTTTTGAACTATTAATTACCAGTAACATTCCAAAGTTCAATGTTTCTCTACCAACCATTCCCTTGCTTGCTAGGAGCTTAACCAGCTCCCTTCTCACCACCCCTGCTGTTTCTCTTATTTCCTCTTTGCATCCAAGCTTGTAGCAACCACTGTTTGATCTAGGTGGGAAAAAAAACACTAAATATACCTTGGCTCCAGATTACAGCTCAACAAAAAAGGGCACTTTTTAAAAATTGAATGGGATGTTTGCCTAACATGGAAGGTCTCTGGCAGGCCAGCACACAGACAGTGCAGTTTTTTGGTATGTAACACCAACATGTAAACTGAAGCTGTGGGTGGAGGTCATTTGTGGCTGGGTCAGCCTACTGGGAAGCAGGTTTTGCAGAATCAGAGTGCTGGGCTAAATCCGCAGCAGCTGATTTCTGACCGACTTCAAACGGGGGTGGAAACTCTTCCCTTCTTCTGCCCTCTGTGGCTTTTTCTCATTTCCAAAAGTTGTCATTTGCTGCTGCAGGGCACCTGGGTTTTTGCAGGAACATCCTGTCCTTATTTGCAGCTGGAGCTGGGTGAAGATTTTGGTGGTGGAGATCTCTGGGGAGGCAGTGCCACCACACGGTGCACGTCCAGCAGGTGCACAGCAATCCCACGTGCCCCACCCCGTGTCAAACAGCTCTGACAGCTGCAGACCAACATCCTCAGCAGGTGTGGAGTTACTGACACAGCTGCATGGCAGGAGACCTTGGTGATCACTGGCCAGCATAAGGCTCCAGCACTTGGTGTATCCATGGCAGGACACAGAGCTTGGCTGGATCCAGCACTGCTGTGTGTAAGTGGCGACAACACCCTAAAATAGCCTGGGGCAGTCATGGAAAGCATATTCTGCATGGAAGACAGTCAGACACGTTTCCTCCCATGTGCAGTGGGAGTTTGATGGCTGTCTGGACCAACATTCAGCCTTCAGGAGATATGAGGCAATCTGGTGCAGCTGTATCCTCTTTCACTGCGAGCTACATGATGTCATACCCAGCCTCTGCTGCCAGAGCCTCGCATCACACTTGGGCACTTGCTGCTGCTGAGGAGCTGTGTGAAAACCTGCCAATCTGCAGTCATATGTCAGAGCATCTTAATGGGTGCAAACTAGGAGCAACTCCATAAACGTTAATTACACTGCTGGAAAACATGGGCAGTAAGCCTTCTGTGCACTTATCAGTGAGGCTGGGCCTATTAGTCATGATTTACTCAAAACTGTACGGAGAAAAACAAATGCCTGGGTGGCTCTATTGAAGTAACTGCTTCAAGTTAACATTTATGGGAAAAGGTCTGTGTAATGGGAAACAGCTCTTTCCTTCTGAGCTCACGTGCCACTAAAGAGTTTACTTTCTTCTGCATGTCCTTGCCAGTCATCTTTTGTTATGACGTTGAGAGCGTATTGATTTTGTTAATATCCTTTGGGAAGGTAAGGTTACTTTGGGAATTAATTTATTTCAAAAGCATCCTCCTTTAGACTGAATATGTCTAAAAAGCTCATGTAGCATAGCAAGAAAAGAGGGAGCTCTGAGAACTGCCATGCTTTTCCCTCACGTTGCCACTTCCAGTAAATGCCCCAGCAAAGCTGCAGTCCCCAAACTTGGCTTGGACCTTTGCAGAAAGTCAACCTGCACCAGCCCAGGGTGCCAGGCACCAGAAGGACTTTTTCTGTGATGCTATAATGGTCCTTTTTGGTAGATCCCTTGGGGTGGATTAGATTTTAATGACACTGAATGACTGGTATATACATATCTTTTTTTTTTTTTTTTAGGTTTATTTTAGAACAATTTGGTGGCAATGAAAAGGAGGTGTGTAGCCATTTTTGTTATTCTCTATAGAAATATAGCAATACAAAAGTATAAAAGCATCACTTAAGAAAATATATAAGGAAAAGTAAGACAGAGAAAAAAAAGGATAAGAGTAGAGAGTAGAGAGGAAAGCTACCATCACCCATGGATCAGCAATGAGACTTGATTGTTGCAAAGTGATGGTTGCAGTCTTGATCCATCCAGGGGTGGATTTGCTTCTTATCAGCTTTTTCTCTTATTTGGCTCAAAAATCAGGGAGCTGCTAAACAAAGGTTGGTTTGTTATGATCATCCTCCAGTGATGGGTGTGCACCCCTCTGTACCTGGGCTGTGCTTCCGCACATCAGAGGTTTCTGCACCACGCACCTAACAGGTTTCCTTCTCCCCTTCAGCTGGGGGTGCAAACCCGGGCTCAGCAAAGGACACCCTGCTGCTTTTACAAATGATCGATTGTTTGAGTCATTAACCCTTAACATTTCAGTCTCTCATAGACACCAAGGTGGTTGGTGGTCCCTGGTCTGGGGGCCAGATCACACCCTGGACCACTCCTACAGCAGTGTGATCCCCTGTGCCACCTGGTCTCAGTGCTGGAGCTCCTGCAGGGAATCAGCTACTACTAAGGTTGTCAGGTACTTTTTAATAAACACCTGAGCATATCCTGGGCCAGCAGAGAAATGATGTGAGTAAGCTGTGGCAAGAAGAGGTTAGGCAGCACTACTGGGGGCTCAGAGGGATCATTCCTCTCATGGCAGGAGGTACCTTCCACACCATGTCTGAGCCTTACAGCACTGTGTCAGGCTTCCCTCGACCAAGGCGTAGATTTCACCATCCCTGGTGGGAGTTCTGGAGAATGTAGTATTGGAATGATATTCCCCTTGAGAGGACAACCAGACCTGCTGAAGAATGTGGCCATGAAAAGGGGACAGGAAGCACGAGTCACAGCAAGTCACAGCAGGGATGTTGAAGGAGAACACATTTATTAGGTGGTGCCACCCTCTGTGCCAGCACCTCTGCTTGGACACCCATTGCCACGGTCCCCAGGACATGGCAGCAGTGGCATTTGCCACATCCCAGGGATGTGCTGATGCACCCTGGTTGTTCAGTGCTCCCCAGCTCTGGGCTTATGTGTGGTTCCAGGCCAGTCATGGAGCTGAGGGGTTTTGTTAGCATCAGGAGAGACCACGTTCATCTCAGCCTGACCTTTTGTCTTTTAAATCCCAGTCATGGAGGAGTTAGATTAGGAACTAATTGGCAGATTGAAACAAAGGTTTCTGCAAGGTTTCATTATCAACAGAATTTTCAGCTTATTGAAGCAATTTTTTGAGTCTTTTAACCTAACTCTAAACCCAGCAGTTTTATCCTGAAGAGCAGGGAAACATTTAGAAACCTATTAGACTCTCTACTGTTAGCTATTCCTATGGGAAAATGGAAGTTAGCTGTAGGAGCAAATGAACAATAGTAATACCCAGCAAGTCACTCTCTGCCATTGTTACTGCACAACAGTGAAGATCACACAAGTATTGTGTCTGTCCACATGAAACTCGGCACCTGGACTCTGGCATTTCCCCAGCTTCTGTAATGAGAAATATCTCAACATTCCCAAATACGTCAATTAAATTCCATTCCTTCCTATATGGCATGAAGGCAATGTCAAATAATCACTTGAGATACAAAAGCCCCAGGGTAGTAATCACTTTAAGATCAAAATATCTGTGGAAATTTTTTTTTTAAACCAGGCACAGGTTTCAGGATCTCTTGATGCTTCTGGTCTCATCTGCTGAATTTATTTCACTGGGGTGTCAGAAAGGCAGCAGTCAAGTATTGGTGTGGCAGCTCATGTGTGTTGAACTAGAGAGGGCAAGAAGGTCCTGCTGTCCACAGCCCGGTCCAGCACCACATGGCCACACGAGCAGCTGATTATTGCTGGTCAGTGGAACAAACTGCGTTTAAAACATGTCTGGGGAGAATGTGTCCAGGCCTGTGTTTTATGTTCCAGGTTAGAAACTCAGGCAGCTGCTGGGGGAAACGTGCACAGCTGTGCCTCCCTTAGGGGAGACAGACCTGTGCCTCCCTCTTAATGGGTAGATGCTCTGTGTCCACCCCAACACTTCTATAGCCCTCCCAGGGCTAACATTTATGAAGCAATTTTTAAAGACTCCCTGTGAAAATGTACTTTTGCCACAAGGGCAGCACCTGGCAGAGAGGGACAGACCTCTGCTCCACAGGAGAAGAACCTTCATGGCTTGAGAGGAGCCAAGTCCCACCTGGGACAAGCCACTGTCATTTTCCCTTGTGTACCCACTGCCAGTGCATGCTTAGGCTGGCTTGTCTGCTAACAAATGACCCCAAGCACATGTGCAGAACAGGGCCAAAATAATGCTCATGGCACGATGCCAGCTGATGGGTCCCAGCCTGGAATAGCCTCCTGACAGCTGGCTGCCTCCTCTGCTTACAGCCCAGGGACACCCAGCGTGACTCCTGGGAGAAAGGCTCCTCGGGCAGGATCCCTTTCACCTAAGTTTAGATGCTCCCAGCCTGCAGCTGAACGAGCTGGCCATGGTCCCTTGGAGAGATCAGGCACTTCCAGAGGGCATGTCACCTCAGCCTGGCTTAGATGAAGGTCAGATGAAGCAGCCTGAAAACACCAGTTGTTTCACAGACTATAAAAGGGTTCTCAGCTGCCAGCTCTGCGATGGGATACAGCATCCTTGAGGTTTGCTTCCTTTGCCTAAGCGCAGATGTCTAATATCTGCTTGGCCTGCAGCTGCTGGCCCCCAGGTCTTTCTTGTCCCCAGATCCAGGCTGATCACCACGTGCCACAGCCCCTCCAGAGCAGGACACTGGTGGCCAAGAGTTGTGGAGGTCTTGCTCAGTGTCCTCCTGCACTGGGCTATTGGAGGAGAGATGTTGTGCCCACTGACCAGCTGCAGAAGGGCACTGATAGGGGAGACCATGTTTGTGGCCAAATGTACAGAATTGCCCACAATATTTCAGTACTGGCAGTTTATATATCAGTTTTTTTCCTTTTTTATTTCTTGTTTTCTTTTTTTTTTTCCTCTTACACACACAAATTTCAGAAGATGTGGGTTTTGTCTTCTTCTGATTAATAAACCAGAAGGAACAACTTTAACATCCAAGTGATTTCTCTGCTGATTCCCAAACCATTCTTTCAAGCTTTGAGACCATAAAGCCTTCTCACCCACAGTTTTAAGAAAAAATATAAGTAGAAGAACTTTCTACAAGTACTTCATATGAAGTACTCATGAGCTGTTTGAGTTGAAGCATTATTAATATACCAATTCTTAATATCTCAAGTGGAGCCAAAGAATGGGGCATGTGAAATGTTATCCTGAACAATTAAAACCTGGCAAAGTTTAAGGAACTGAAAACAGGAAAGAAAAACATAAAGGAAGTGGCTAGATGTATTTATCTGCATCAGGAATAACTTGCTGCTTAATACTAAATAAGGATCATGTTCATTGGTTTAGTCAGGTGCCAAATGGGATTATTGTCTCATTTGTGACATGTAATCCATAGGGAAATAATAGCAGGAAGCATCCTGTGATTAGAAACAACTCAGATCCCAGGAAACTACGCTTCTATTCCTACTCCAAGACCTCACTTCTCGCTCTGCCTGCCAGTCCTGTCCCTCCCACACACGTACCAAGGTGCGCTGACGGCAGAAACGCCCGTCGCCACCAGTGGCCTGGCAGGTTCTGGCTTCAATCCCTGACCTCGCTTTCCCTTTTGGAGAAGTGCACAGCGACAGTGCCACGCCATGCCTGGCTAGTCAGGCAGCTCCGCTCTGCGCAGGGGCAGCCGCTTTTCCACGCCGCAAAACCGCAGGAAAAGGGGCCTGTCCCAGAGCTATAGCCAGTACCTGTCATTGTCAGAAACCACAAAGCCTGCAGTGCTTCATCCTGGGGAAAGCCACACCGGCAGCTTTCTAGTGTCTGTGCCTCTCAAGGCAACTCTGAGTTTTGCTGTCACAAGCTGACTATGAGTTCAGAAAAAAGTTTCTCTAAAAAGTTTTGTCTTATGGTGTTCTGACACCAAGCCAGTAGAAGTGTTATTTGTCCTGATTCTGAGCAGGCTGTGATGACTGAACAGTGACTGGTTCAGGGAGTTGAGACTGATGGGGGAAAGAAATGTGATTTTTAAAGGAATTTAGAGTTTGGACCTGTTTTTCTGACATAATAAAGAAAACACTCAAGCTTTTCCTCTTTCATTTTTAAAGGTCAGTCATTTCCTTTTTATATTTTATTGGGAAAAATAGGAGGAAACACAGATTCTCACACCCTTAGTGTTGGGAAAATTCTTTAGCAATCCTAACAAACATTGTTTTTCTCACAAATATTGTTATATATTTTAAAATGAAATAGAAAATCAACTGGAAAAGAAATTAAAGCTTGTAATACCAAAAGAGATAGCTTTCCCTCCTTTCATCTGTCACAATGGGACTAGTTCACTGTCTGTCCAGCAGAAAAATCATATTCCCAAATTTCTAACAAAACAGAGAAAAGGCAGGCAAATTTTTTTCAGAGGGCGAATATTTCAGGTCATCCTTATGCACATCACAAAAATGTGAAAACAAATCAGAAAATCCCTTAACCCACTGGATTGTTTGGTTTATATTTTTAGTTTAGCCTTGAGGTTCATGGCCAAGATATGAAACCAGACAAATCTTTTGCTGGCTCTGCTACAGAGTCCCTCTTGAACTGTGGGAAGGTTAAAGAGCCTCTCTGATTTTTCCATGTTCTCATATGTACTATATATTGTACATATTGTCAGACAGAGAGGAACACAGGGTCTATAAATGACTCCAAAGCCTGAAATCCCAGTCTCTACTAAAGTGTCGAAAATAACTGAGTTGTTTTCATGTTATTAAAATAGCCACAGGAAAAGGACAGGGGGAAGCAGGTCTCTGACAGTCACACGGGTGAATACTCCAACCCCAGGGCAGGGGCATGGTGCTGTCACCCTTCCCCAGCACCTTTTGAAGTGTCACTACCAAGCAGCAGAGTGCTCCCAGCAAGGCGAGACAGCAGGCAGCACCTCCTGGGATCTCTTACTGGATTCTAATGCTGCCCTGTGTAACTCCCTGTGTAGATCTCTGGTGGAATTACATGGAATTTGTTATTCAAACGTGGCTCTAGGGAAACTTTTTTCCACTAAACTTCCTTTTTTTTCTTTGTCTTATTATCCTCTGGCTGAACAAAAGAAACTCCATGGTTTTCTTTAACAAAGTTGGAAAATCTGCAGGTCAAGTGGAAAAAAGAAAAAGAAGAAAAAAAGAGGAAAATAAAGAAATAGCAACAGAAATGGGAAAAAATAGCTGTGGTAAATGAAGATATTACAGATTCTGCAGTAATTTTGGGGAGGAGCCACTGCATGTCAGTACCTTGGAGGAGAAGGCAGTCCATCTGCTAATTACTGCATTAAATGGAAAGGGTCAGCTCATGGCTACTCTACAAGACCCAGTTGTCATGCACACACTTGAAAATATGGGAAGAGTGGAGCTGGTACACGAGGAAATGCAGCACTATTCAGAACAGCCCTTGCTTGTCAGCCTTAGCTGGAAGCACACCTCAGGGTGGCACCGAGCTGGCACACACACCCCATCCAGCCTGTGTGGTGCCAGCTTGGAAACGGGAGAAAGCAACAGCATCTCACAGTGACCCCCAGTGACCTGTTCTTAAGCCAGGCCTGGGACTGTCTCTCCTGTCTTGTTGCTTAAGGAAATTTTTATTTCTTCTGACTTTCCCTGGTGCACTGCCTACTCACCCAGGAGGACCTTTTACCTTTCTGAGCCACGGGGATTTTTGATCCTCCATTTTCCATTTCTCCAGCAAACAAGAATCAAGACAGTGCCAAAATCGTGTATTATCTTCCCAGCTGAAACTGGAAAGAAATAGGATTTTTAGAAGAAGAAACAGGGATTTTACTGCAAGTAGGATACTTACTTGAGAGCAGGAGATGCAGGAGATTGTTTTCTCTCCTGACATCCCCACACAATACAATTTTTTCCTTTAGTTGAGCCAATGTTTGCTTAATGCAAAACTCACAAACAGCCTGGACAGCAGAGAGATGATCAGAGACCAAGTTGTTACAGAAGGGGACCTGGCTGGGTATTGTGAAACCCACTCCAGCACCTGCAGACCATGGAACACCTGAACCTCCCTATGATTTTGTCCCTTCCCCCCTTTGCTCCCTCAGTACAATCCCTTACTGCAGAGCTGGAAGGGAACTGGCTGAGTTCAGGTGGATTTGGGGCTCAATTTACCACCAGGTGCAGAGTGGAACAGCTGGTGTTGAGTCCCCACTGCCCACACCTGGGGGAGGTTATTTCCACCTCTGGGTGCGTCCTCTGGACCTAAGTGTCTGGTTTTCTCTCATGGCAGTTCTGTGATGGGAACCAGAGTATGGTTAGGTGAGCCATTAGGTTAGATGTGCTATGAAAATGCTCCCTTGAACTAAACCACTGATGAAGACAGCCTCAGATTTCTTTTATCATTCCTCATGAAAAAGATGAATTTTCCACACAATTCCATGTAAATTAATCTTTTTTTTTTTTTTTTTTTTTTTTTTTAGGTAGGCATTACAGCTATAATTAGACTGTAGTTCTGGACATAAAAAAATCCTTCTGGGGACTATACACAAAATTAAACAAGTAAGCTATGAAAAGTTGAGATGGGGAAGGCATAAACAGGAAAACAAATCATTGCAGCCTGCAGATTTGATTGCTTAAGACAGGAGGGAAGCACTAGGTAGTTTTGGTTCTCAGCATTCAGTATAAATAAATTATTGTTTTTTCACAGTAAGACCTTGTTAACATACCCAGACATTACCAAATGGACTGTTTCATTAAGTTCTTCTGCAGTACAATCAATATCATTAAATCATTATTGCCAAAAAAAGAATCTGAGAAGTTTGTGATTGTTAGACAAAATCTCTGGGAGGACTTAAAAGGCAGATAGATTAGCAGAGAAGTAAGAAAAGTGCTCAGTAAATACCCCAGGAAATTTATAATTTTGTTTTATGTTAATTTGAAAAACCAAGGAGTTCCTCTCACCACAGAATCACTAAACTAATTGCTGATTCCAGCCCTACAGCTGTGATATTTCAGGGGAGTTGAATGGCTCTGGAGCTGTGTGTAGAAACCAGGCAGATGACTTCTTTTATTCTGCCCTGTCTCTCCTGTTTCTCAGTGGTGCCCTCCAAGCCCATCAGGCTTGTCAGTGGTGTCACATCCTATTCCTTTACCTTCTCTCTCCAGCGTAAGTACAACCAGATTTCCACTGAACTGCATGAGGTTTTGACAGCTTAGATTGAGAGCATGACCCTCACAGCAGTCACAGGAAGCAACATTTTGATGACATCAGAAACATTGCCTTTGGTAGAAAATAGCTAAATTGCATTCTGAGAGTATTTAATGAGTTCAAGGAGAGACTGGTTTGCATTTCTTTTGCCAAAACACAACAAAATGATAGGTTTTCATACATTGTTAAGTTTTTTTGGTGACTGAAGGACCACAAGTCCTTCAGCATTAAGCTCTGACCATAATGCTTCCCCATGGCTTTAACAGCTCCACATCTCCAATTTAATGCTGTGATTCCTTGGTACTTTGTAATGTAAACAATATATCTGAGGTAGCTGTTAATCATGGTAGCTGTTAATGCAGCAGGGGGCAGTGGGCTGCGAGGTCTTTTTGTATTTGCTGATGACTTCAGACCCTGAGGTTCCTGAGCACCTTGCTGAACAAGATCATAACATAACATCCACTCTGTTTAGGGGGTGTTTCACTGCCATTTGATGGTGTTGTGATGATGCCCATTTATTGCCAGGTTACTCTGGTAAGCCTCCTGTATATGACATCCTAAGCAAACTGTAGTGTATCCTAACCTTCCCATCCAGGGTGGCATCACTGAGTCATAGAACAGTTTGGGTGGAAGGGACCTTAAAGATCATCCAGTTCCAACCCCCCTGCCATGGGCAGGGACACCTTCCACTAGACCAGGTTGCTCAGAGCTCCATCCAGCTTGGTCTTGAACACTTCCGGGGATTGGGAATCCACAGCTTCTCTGGGGAACGTGTTCCAGTGTCTGGGCACCACTACAGTAAATAATATCTTCTTAATATCTAATCTAACCCTGCCTCTACTTTGAAGCCACTTTCCTTATCCTATCACTGCAGTTCCTGAAGAAGATTCCCTCTCCATCTTCCCTGTAGCACCTTTCAGATATTGGAAGGCTGCTATGAGGCCTGAACACAACCTTTTCTTCTCCAGGCTGAACAACCCCAACTCTCTCAGCCTGTCTTCACACAAGGGGTGCTCCAGTCCCCTCACCAACTTCATGGCATCCTCTGGACTTGCTCCAACAGCTCCATGTCTTTCTTTTTTCAGGGGTACCAGAACTGTGTGTCGTGTCCCAGATGGGGAATCCTCACTACAGCAGAGGATCTGGATCTAGAAGAGCATTCAAGAGTCGTTGAAATCTTCCTCTGATACCATCTGAACTTTTACTGCTCACTAAATGTCAAAAACGGCTTTTGAAAAAGTATTTATTGCAAATCAAAATTTCCACTGACTCCAGGACTTTCTCCTGAGTAAACAGGAGAACCTGCTTTGTTGTTGTAAGGCCAGTGGAGGGATCTTAAGGAGGGTGCTGGGAAGCAGGGTGATAAAACACTGAATATGTTCTGTTCCCTCAGTCATCAAATCCTCCTTGAGTGACTCATTCCATGTGAGTTTTGGGTTAGCCCAGAACAGTATTCCTTACAACAGCCAAAAGCAAATCACTCTAGGGAAATATGACAATATTTGGCTGTTGAGTATTCTCCTTGTTTCCAGTAACTGTAGCTGAAGGACTTTCCAAGCTCTGAGTGGCATAACCATCAATTGATTTCTCTTCCATGAATCGAACCCATGTCTCCTTGACCCCATGTAAATCTTAAGCATCCATAACATCTTGGTAAGAATAAAACTTAGTCCCTAAATATCTAGAACTAATCAATCCTTTAAGCAGCTTTATTGACTTCTGAACTCTCACAGCAGCACTTAATTTGACAATTAATTTAATTTACCACCTTCCAGTGCTAGTATCTTTACTCAAAGCAGTGCACAAGGTTTTCCCATCACCTGAATTCTTCATTAGGTTCCACGCATGACATGAAATAACAATATGCAGGAGGCTTTAAAGGAAGATCAGTGATACAGTGAGAGTTGAAAGAAATTGGATCAGGAGGGTTTAAAGAAAAATTAAGGAAGAAATGGGCACAATACAGAAAGTGAGTGACCTAATTTACTCCAGTTGTTAAGATGAAAAGTAAGAATACAGATATAAGAATATAGATAAAACTTCACAGTAAAAACCTTCTATCTTCTTGATCCACAGATATTTAAACTGTCATAAATATGTGATCACTTCAATTGAAGGGAAATGTGGTTGATGCATACACACAACAAAGATTCAAGAATCCCTAGTGAATTAGTGGCAGTCATGTCTTTAAGTGAAAAATCAGTGCTTTCTGGTACCCAGTATTAAATCTAATAACCTCAGGGATTGCTCATTTCCAGTAAGCAATGCCCATGAGCATGCTGGATTTTCATGGCCTTAAATCAGAGGTTGACTTGTGTATTCTGCTGTAGCCAGCTCAGCTTCTTTGCAGAAGCTAACATCTGGGCAAAAATTAGCAGAAATATCGGTTTCAGTTTTATATTGTTTTACAACTCAACCCAAATTGTCACTGACAGAACTAGGCCTTAAGTGCTACATGGGAATTAGCTTTCCTAAAAATTCAGCAACAGAACAGACCTGAACAGATGACCCACAACTCATCTGTGAAATACTCAGCTTGGGGAAATAATTTGTTTAACTGTGACCCAAATAATGAAGTATACAGTGTTAGTTGTCAATTAGTGCTGTACCACAGAGCAAGCAGAATATTATGCAAAACAAGAAGCTGCTTATAAGGCAATAGAGGTATCTGAGTTCTAACTAACCTCCCCATCTTTTTAAATTATTTAAATATAACTCTTTCTTGTCAAACTTTTGATGAACTCTATTACTGATGTTGGAAGGTGATGACTGTCAGCCAAGAAATACATTAGAGTCCATAATTGAATTTCAAGAGTTGTCAAGAGCAGGCTAATCAAATAGCTGCTACTAGAAGTAAAATATTAAAGAAAGAAAAAAATTAAAGTTCTCTTCTGGCAGGATGCAAAGTATGTTGTATAGTTTCCCTATGTCATTTCTAAGAGTATGTTCAATTTTTCTGGGCTACCTTTGTCTGACATTCTTCTCTTGTATAATAATGATTCATTATATATAATGTATTCAATGACTGTAACTTACCTCTTAGTGCCCAAAAATATGACTGCAGCTAGACATTTGCATTGTAAAACAAAAGCATAACACCAGGGTTTATGAAGGATCCTTTTATATTAGTTTCTTGACAGGAATGCTAGACTTCTTTTTTCTGAAGTAAAATACTGACCTCAAAATTACCTTAAAAATCTAACACAGGAAACAATTAACAGTTCTTCCTTCCCTGTGCTTAGGTAATTTGACAATTTTAGGGAGAGCTGGGGGGCAAAATATTCCTTGGCCATTTAAGGAGGGTGAAGAACTGCTCTCACTGCACTGATCATTAAACCCATGGCCTGCAGTTTGGAAGTTTTAGCAGTGTTCAGGATATGTGATGGGTGGGCTGTGGTCCAAAAATACAGAAATGCAAGCAGTGTTCCCAAACAGTGCTGAGTAAAATGGAGATGATGCTCCCTGAGCCCTCAGTTAAATATAGTGGTTGTTCATGACAGCAGGGAGTGCAACAGGAAGACTGCCTTGAATTAATTTTTCCTACCTGCTATTCCCTGCCTGTTCTTGGACAAAGCATTTATTTTCTTCTCGCTGCTTTTATTCACCTTTTTTATTCCTAATTGCACCAGGACACTGAGGGGACAGACAGGACCAGGTAGTACCTGTGGTTCTGCCTTTAGCTGCTCTCAGAGGAAATATGAGCACAGCTATATTTTTGGTTTCATAGTTATTTACACTTTAACACCACATAGCACTCCTGAGCTAAATGGAATTGATTCGTTGCTGCTACTGTACAACCTAGAGAACAACAGCAACAACAGTAACACCTGCAGGTTAGCAAAATGTTTTATTATAGTAAAACATACCATACACAGAGGAAAACCAATGGTTATATTTTATCTGTCTCATCAAAGCAAAATACTTTTATAATATTTCCCACTGGCTTAAAAAGGAAATTCTAAAAGAAATAATTTCATTATTAAAAATATATAATGCTTTCTATTTATTTTGTTCTGTATTAGAAAGGCAGATATTGGGATGATGATATGGCTTAAATATATTAAAATTTTCCCTCGGGGGAGCTTGTGTTCATCTCTAGGTAGACCACACATGGAATGAGTTCAGGAAACTCTGCATGACAGCAGGTATCAACCCACATTAGGTGCAAATTTGATATCTTCAACCAGAGTGCCTGAGTTTGACAAGAAGAGGGAAACTCCTGGATACCTATTCTACAATGTTTTTCTTCTCCTGCATATTAAAATTTCTCCAGTATATTTTCTTCCTATTTTTTTTCCTCTAGACAATGCCAAGTTTTTCTTCCCTTGTTTTAACCATCACATGGTAAAGAACAGACCACCATGTTATTATACAAACTCATTTTAGTTTAGTGAAATTAATCGCCATGGCTGGTTCTTAAAAATTCTAGGAGAAATGAAGGAATAGGAGAGAAAGAGTGACTCCAGAGAGCATTTCAGATTTCATCCATTAACACACCTGGACTGAATGAACTCCTGGAGAAGCCCCCCTCTCTCTCTCTCTCTCCACTAACTACAGTGGAAACCCAGGAAGACTTGGCTGGAAAAAAATAGCCCTTGTGAATCTGGAGTTCACAGGAGACCTACAGCATCCAAACCTCCTAGGCACTGCAAACTCCATCCATGTCTGGAGAGTGTTCTTAACCACCCTGCTATTCTTCCCAGGAATCAGAGATGCATAGCGTGGTCCTTGCAGGCCTAAAGTTCTCTTACAAGTTGGCATTTGTGCAGCAATTAAGGCAGCAGATTGTCAGGGTTAGCTGGGATTTCAGTGTTCCATGGAAAGACAGAGGAACTGTTAATTATATTTAGCAGTTCCTGTTAAAAAGTACTGAAATAACAGTCAGGGAGGAAAAGGCTGCTACAAAACCACACCGGATAAAAGGAAAATGGCCTTTCCACTGAGCTGAAAAACACTATCTAAAAATGACAGGAACAGCATCCTATCATGCCTCAGACCATTTGCTGGACATTATTCACAGTTGCCATGTGTACAACATCCTCACCATTTTCAATCAACTGGCCAAAACTGTATGATGTTGATACTAAAATAGCAGTAGACAATCTGTAGTGCTACATCCTTGTTCACTTTCCCTGTAAAACCCTGAAAATCTAAGGCAACATTAGATCACAGCTGCACTGTTTTGAAAACCTCACAGGGAGGTTCTGCTACTCGAACTTGCTGCTCTCTGCATCCTGGTACACAAACGAGCACTGTGACAGCAGAAACAGCCGGTCAGTTCTTGCTGCTGTCACTGGAGCTCGCTGGGAGGTGGGGCCAAGAAGCCATCATCACATTTTAAAAATACATATGTTCAAAAAAGACTGGTATCCTCGTTGTTGATAGATTCATTTTCCTGGATATATTGGAGAATGTCCACTTCATTCATCGTCTGAATCCTGTTTTCCTTTTGCTCTGTCAGTGAAGGTGAATTAGTGCTCCTGGGGGCAACTGCTGGCTTCTTAGGCAGAGGTGGTTTTGGTGGGACCTTAGGTTTTGGTTTGGAGGTAACCTCTAAGAGTTTCTCAAAATCATCTTCAACTCTGGAATGAAAAGAAAACATCAGTAACATCCTGGGAATTTCTGAACTGCTTTTTGTTTTGTAAGAAAATGAAATCTTTCAAAACAAAACTTCCTGCAGGAAAGGATCTAGTCTGATAAATTTCTCTCTCCACAGAAGTTTCCATAAGAACCATCTTTTTTATAATGTGGTCTTTCAGTTCATACAAGTTAACTTATACAAGTTAACTTCACAGCATGTTTTCAAATGTCTAAATTAAAGGCAATTTGCAATTACTAAAACACCAAACTTTAGTTTAGTTTGGGAAAAAATGTTTTTGATTTGTGACAGGATGCTTTGCTTCTCCATAAATTTTCATGAGAAAGTAAAATTATCCACATTCAACTCTGTTTTCTCTTCATCCTCACCACCCAAAACTGAGATTGAGCATCCCCATGAAACTGTAAACACTAATGGATTTAAAAATTCCATGTTCATATTTGGTCCTGGGACACTGAAGAAGTTTTGCAATTTGTGACCACATACAACAACTCTTTTTGATGATAATTTTCTTCTGATTCCTACTGAAATAACCCAGAACACCTCAAACTGTTCAGGGTATTTTCTGCCTGCATTGTTTGACCTTATCAGATATGCAGCAGGCTGTGCGTGCCCAACTCTGTTCCCATATGAGCTGTTAGAAGATTTTAAGAGAGCCCTTATCATAGATTATCTTGTGACTTCAAGAACTGTGTGCCTTTGGAAAGTCAAAATATGGAGTAAAGAGAAAGAAGGATTCTGTTCAGCAGCTCCACTCACTGGAACCTGATATGGTACTAGAGTCGAAGGAAGATACTTTTTTAGTTTCTTCTTCTCCATTACCCATAAGTAGGCAGTCCCTGGAGCATGAATAAGTAATTTCAAGTCATGTATTTTTTGGTTCTTCCTCTCATTTGCCTTTTGTAGTTAGACTCATGGGACCACTGAATACCCTGAGCTGGAAGGGACCCATCAGGATCATCAAGTCCAACTCCTGGACCTGCACAGGACATCCCAAGGGTCACACCATGTGACTGAGAGCCTTGTCCAAATGCTCCTTGAGCTCTGTCAGGCTGGTGCTGCGACCACTGCCCAGGGGAGCTGTTCAGTGCCCAGCCACCCTCTGGGTAAAAAACATTTTCCTAATATCCAGTTTATAACCTTCTCACTGCCAGGCAATGAGGCATCTTGGGGGTTTACCCAGAGGCCTGTGAAACCCCTGGGATAATTTCTGTTTCCTAAATGGGACAGTGATTCCTCCCTTTCTCTCTTTGTTCACAGTTGCCTCAGGAGAGGTACTGTAAATTCCTCTACCACACAACAGTACAACTGGTGGGGCTTTCTGCAGACAGTTAAAAGTAAAGCTCAGATTTTCCATAATTTTGGAAGCAACTGATGAGGCAACTGTCTAGGACAACCAGGAACATGATCGAAGAACCAACATCTCTGAGACACTTTATTCCTCCATCCCCAGTGAATATGGTTTGAATGTTAAAACCATAGGTATTTCAAGAGATACAGCCCCCTCAAGCTAAGGATCCCGCTATTACTAAGATAAACTGCATGATTTCAAGGGTTTCTGTTTCGTGTTCACCCTCATTAAAACCTGAGAGGAACTTACAATGCTACTGCCCTGGCTGAGACAAACTACACCCACCATGAACCGGCCATTAAGTCAATAAGGATTAGCCCAAATTTTCTGGTGTAGATACAGTCAGAACTCTTTAAGGTAAAACCATTCCTAAGTCAGACAGATCTTCTTGTGACTCCAAAGGGAAACTAAAACCAATCGCTTTTAACCAAGGCTGCTCTTGTAAGATCAATAGCATGAACACTGATATCTAAAACTAGGCAACACCTGAACAGACCAGCTGAAAGTCAGAGCCATGGACAGAGCCATTCACTGCCCCAGAGTTCTGCACCTTGAACTCTACCTGTGGTATTCCAGCAGGCAGCACCTCAAATTTCATCCTCTAAGTAACTCTGGAGATTTTATTCTCTTTTATTTAGATAAGATTTCTGATGTCTTTTAATTTCCATAATTCTTTGTGGGTGACATATCCTACTTAACTAACAAAACACACTCAGTGTATTTCTGAATTCCTCATCTACAAAGAAATTATTTTCATTTAAGCCCAAGCCTTTCTGTTTGTTGCAAACTCTGATATCCAAGAGGTATCACACCTGTGATCACATTGCCAAGACATGTTCTCTTTGCTGTGTAATAAACAAGACTTGTTAAGGCTGGTATTTCTGAAGCCTCCCTTCTTGGCATAAACAAATAGTGAATGAATCAGTGTCCATGTCATAAAGTTTTGGTCTTAAATAACAGAAAACATAATAAGCAGAGGAACAATACACAATACATAGACAGCATATGGAGGAAGCAGGATTTTGAACCAGTTGCACTCCCCAGAAAGGGCAGCAGTAAATCCAGCTCACTAATCTGGTATGATCATACAAGTTTCTGAATTTTCTACTCCAGTTTCTGTGCTATCCACAGCAACAAAACCACTCAGCATACCCAAAAAAAATAACCTCAAAAAATCCAGTCCAGTAGGTTGTGGGGGTCTTTAGGGGGTGGGGGTTCAGTGTTCTGCTTTTAAGCCAAAGATTCTGCAGAAGAAAGTCTGGAAGCTGATGATGTAATTTCCTTTTTCTGTCCTGGATTTTTTCAAGACTTTGGTTAGACAGAAGTCTCTTAGAGAGAACACAGCAGATAATATGTGGTCTTTGTCTCAAAACCTGCTTTTCAGTGCTGCAGTGCTAGGCAAGCCGTTTGATCCACTGCCGTTTGATCATGTGAGACACAACTGTCTTTGCAAAACTAAAGAGGTAAAATGCAAAATGCCTCAGGCAGAGATAGAAACAAGGACTTCTATTTCTTGAAAGCAAATGAATTGTTACAGTGCATAACTACCACCATATTTAATTCCAGGCCAGGAGGAGGAAGAAAAAAATCAAGCAATTATTCTGAAACAAGATTAAAGGAAGAACCTTCCCACCCCATCTTTTTATAGACAATCAGGCACAGAATCCATGTAATTAATCATTCTTTAATTAGTCTCCTTCTATTCCTGTTAAAGAAAAGCAGTGCCATATTGTTTAAAATTCTTGCCATATTGTTGTACTGATTCACAGACTCTATTGGTGGAAATTCTCTCAGAATTCCAAAGCCCATACTGAAGAAAGGCTGTCACAAAGCCCTTCATGACTGCTGGCATGTGAACTTCCAGACAGTAAACGAGTTCTGACTTGGAGACAGATGCAGCTGCCACAGGAACATCAACATTTTAGATGCCATTTCTCTGGACTTTGTCCCTTCTCTCTGGACAGATCTTTGGGACAGGAATGACTGTCTGCATGTACAACATGATGGAGACAGTGACCTCTGCTTGCTGGGAACGCTTTAATGAGGAGAATCTGTAATGAAAGCAAGAGACAAAGACCTCCATAATTTGCTATGAATCCAAAGGCTCATGAGTGAAGCTCAGTTGTGTAACTAACCGCAGTTCTTGCAGAACAGACTTTCATCTTTTGCTATCTTATGTTCTTTATTTTGTCTGGTGTTAATTCCAAGTACGAGAGATACCTTGGTGAAGGCCCTGGGGAGTGCTGTAACATCACATCTAAAACTTGGGAAAAGACTTGTGCCCAAAAATAGGCAGGAGACTTCAAAGTATCTGTTGCCCATCACATCTGCTATGGTCAGGAGAAACAGTGTGATGTCCAGCAAGGCCCAGGGAAAGATACAGGCTGGAGTTAATCCCAGAAATGCCAAGCACCAGGGGCCGTGAAGGAGATCTCTCCTCCTGCTTCAGCTTTCCTCTGCAATCCATTACAGATAAATTCACAATGGTATTTTAACCAGGGCCAGGAAATATGTCTGGACACTGGAATGTGACAGTCTGTATTGTTTAAATGCTTCAAGAACCACTGGTATGGCTTTGGTCTGGGAGAGATTAGCCCTCCTCCAAAAAACTCTTTGGCACAACTCGAAGCTGGAGTGGGACAGCGACCATTCCCTGGAGGCAGCTGCACACAGTCCCCTTGTCCTGCAGCTGCAGAGTCCAACAGCATGGATGCAGGCAGCCTGGTGGTGCTGCCTGGCCAAGTGCCAGAGAACAGGCTCATTAGTGCAGGTAAGTCCCACAAGAAGCCCTCTGAGGAAATCAGCCTGCTGGTTACATCACTCACCTTGGAAATGAGAAAAGTCAATTTTTCCAGTCTGAAAAAGTTTAAACCTCTCTCTCCTGCCTCTCTAGAAAGTTCCCCAATCACCAGCCAAAGGCACAGCTGGGGCAGGGGAGAGCAGGCAACTTTTGCCCCTTGAGCTGACGATGTCTGTCAAAAATGCAAACAACCTGGGTTGAAATCTGGTGGGTCTCAACCCATACATATTCCTAGGGGTGGGACAAGGATTAATGTTTCTGGTCTAGCAAAATACTATTTGCTTTGTTAGCAAGTTTTCTTTATAGCTTTTCTAATGCTTGTAAGTAGCATCCTAATACATCACAGGAATGAAATAAATACATTCTTGAAAACCATCACAGAAGAATTTGTTTTTCTGTAACCTACTGCAGCCAAACCAAGAACCTTTCCCCACAGTTCCATCATAGTAAACAAGAGAAACTGCCCTGGAGTGGTCAGGAAAATTCTGACTCAGTTATTGCAACCTTATCTTCTACCTGTACATTGCCCAAATAATCCTCTCCCCAGAGATCTACATATAAACCCTCTGGAGTTTCTCAAAGCTTTTTTCCCAACTATAGTGTTGTCCTCATACTCTCAGGACAGTGAGCATGGAAATGCTGCTCCACATGACTCCTGGATAGGTTGAAGGTGTGTTACTCTCTGAATTCAGCATCTTCTAATGCCTGATGAAAGAAGAACACACAAACGTTTTCTCCTTCAAGGGTGACAACAGTTCCTTGGCAAACCTGAAGCTGACGAACCTGCTCAAGAAGCTCAATGGACTGAATGGCCTGGGGTGCAGTTTCACAAGCAGCCTCAGCCTTAAAAAGTATAATGCTCCTGAAAGGGTTATCAGTGAAATCCTAAGAAGGAGCACATCAGATCTGCCATCACAGGGCAGTAGAACTGGGATCCCGCTGCTGACACTTTTTCAGCATTGGAAAAGGACAAATGCGCTCACAGCTGCTTCCTTCCATCTCAGCTACCTATTCATTATCAAAGGTGAAGCTAATTAAATCTCTCCTACAAGGCTGCTCAGACAGCTGTGATAATTATTTCAGGCTAGGATGTGTGATAATTTATGTAATTCTTTGGGCACACAGAGCTGCTGCAACATTCACAGGATCAATTCCAGCATTGGTTTTCCACAAAAACCTGATCCATCATGCCAGGCAGGCATGATTGAGATTAATGAGGCAGAGGAGTGCATGCCTGCAGGGCTATGATCTCATTGGCATCATGGAGACATGGTGAGACACGGTAGGACAGTCCTAGATCTTAACAAAATGTGTCCAGATAAACTTTCAGTATGATAGAACCGACTATGTTCAAGAGACCAAGATGTTTTCATTTCTAGTAGCATACCAGTGCTAGCCTGCTAAAGGAATGGGACTGGAGTGTTGGAATGGAAGGATACAGGCTCTTCAGGAAGGACAGGCAGGGGACATGAGAAGGGACTGTCACCCTCTATGCCAATGACCAGCTGGAGCACACAGAGCTCAGCCATGAGTCTCAGATGAGGAGCCACCCAATACTTCAGGGGTCAGGATTAAAGGGAAGGAAGGGACAGGTGACATTATAGTGGGAGTCTGCTACAGGCCACCTGACCAGGAAGAGTGAGTGGATAAGGTACTCTACAGACAGGAGCAGCTTCACATTCACAAACCTTGGTCCTCGTGGAGGATTTCAACCACCCCATTATCTGTTGGAAGGACAGCCAGCAGGGCTTAAGCAATGCAGAAGGTCCCTTAAATGCATTGAGGCCAATTTACTTCTCCAAGCAGCAAAGGAGCCAACAAGGAGAGGTGCTAGGCTGGACCTCGTTCTCACCAATGAGGTGGGGCTGGTGGGGAATGTAAAGCTGAAGGGCAGCTGGGCTGCAGTAACCATGAAATGGTGGAGTTTCAATCTCTCATGGCAGTGAAGTGGGAGCTCAGCAAACTCTGGATTTCAGGAGAGCAAACTTTGGCCTCTTCAGGGATCTGCTTTGTAAAGTCCCATGGGATAAAGCCCATGAAATCTCCTATTGCACTCAGAATGCAATTGGTTCTTCTCAAAGCTCAGCACTTGTTAATGTCAAGTTGGTGATTCTGCTTAAAACAGTAATTCTCATTTCATATGAGCAAGTATCCACAGAGAGCACAGTCTTCAGTTTGCAATGAGAATGTTTATCAGATTCTCTCCTCCCTCAAGTTGTGACAAGCCCAGCCCACGCACATTTTGCAGACTCATTTGTCTCCTTAACAGCCTCTGCCTCATGAGTTACAGCCACTGCTGAGGATTCACTGCTGTGCTGGCACTGCTGTGGTGCTACTGCTGCTACAACCACTTGGGTACCATAAAGATCACAAAGGATTTGGTTGCTCCTGTGTTCTGCTCTGGGCATTATCTTCTTCCCATCTCCCTCTGGAAGAGGGTTCTGCCCTCCTCTGCCTTAGGCAGCTCTGCAGCTCTCTTCTAACTCTGCCCATGATTCAGAGTGAGTCAGACACTTCTCAGATCTACCACACACATGTGAGCAGACCCTGAGGTACATGTGAATGTTCACTGCACCAGTGAAGAGCTCCCACATCTGCATTATTCAGCTACTCCACTGGAGTGCAGTGAACATGTCCAGGTTTCTGGACCTACCACAGACCTGCTGGTGCATCATAGTTCAGGACAGTCCTAGATCTTTACAAAATGTGTCCAGATAAACTTTCAGTTTGATAGAACCGACTATGTCCAAGAGACCAAGATGTTTCCATTTCTAGTAGCATATCCAGCGCTAGCCTGCTAAAGGAATGGGTTACCACAGCTCCTACTCTGATCTGAGGGCTGTGGAGAGATTTCTTCAGGCCCTTTAGGTAAAGGAGAGTGTCAACACATACAGGGCAAAGACAAGACTTATTCTTAGGCCTCAAAATAAGCTCAAGCCCCCATGCAGGGAGATGGCAGAGTGCAGCTTATGTTGAACATCTCACCACAAAGGGTCACTGCCTGGAAAAGAGACTGTGGTACTGCCCTGCAAGAACACTCAACACCAGTTTCATGGGAAGGGAAGGTGGGAGAGGATTCAAATGCTGCGTCTACATTTATGAGACCTGACTGTTCTGCTGAGGCTTCCAGCTGAACAGAAAACAAAGTGCATTTTGCCCTGCCACTGGAGAAAGTTCCACTATGGGATTTCAGGCGACTGCAGTGAATTTGCATAGAGGGGAGGTGAAGTGTTACACTAGGTTAAAACAGTACTGCCACTCCTCCATTCTTGGACACCAGCGTCTCCTTTAACCTCAACTGCCTTGCACTGAGTTCACCAGCCCTCTATGATGTGCAGATAGCACCATGAACTGGGTTTACCAGGGGAATTTCAGAGGGTGTTAGGCACCTGAACAGGTCAACAGATCCTGACCTATCTGCTTATACCTCTTACACAGCCAGGACCTGCCTCTGGATTCCCATAGCAATTTTCCCATTGGACCACTTGCATGGTTTTCTGCTTCATTACATGTATTCATTTCCAACTGGATCTTGATGACTTATCAACTATTGGAAGCACTGAGACAAATCAGGAATAAACAAAAACTACTGGAATCTAAAAGGAATTACATCTTTTTCCCATGGGTTCCCATAACCATCTGGGTGTGCTGCTGTTGTTGATGATCCCAAACTGATCTGAAAGCATGGTCTATTGATCTCAGAGCAGACTTCAGAGATCTTTCTCTGAACATACATAATCCAAAAGACAACACGACAGATGGAGAAGTTCTCTCTAGTGGATAAAAATGCAAGAACTGCATGGGAACAGGCCCTTCTCCTGTAGTCATATGAACACTCTGGATGAAGTGCTGTTTGCTGAGATCACTAGCAGACAATAAAATATTGCAAGCATACGTGTGTTTTGCTCTCAGTATACCACAGCATGAAATCAGGTCATGTCCTGCCCCATCAACTTCTATAAACATCAGGTGAGCTGTCATGGTCTAATGCAAGATGGCACCCAGCCCAATTTAACCTTTGTTTAAAATAAGTCAGGTATTACTGCTGAGATAGCCAGCACTTTTCCATGCGTAGAAAGCAACAGCTGCAGAATTACCTGCTTCAGGAGAGGTTTGAAACCACACACAGAGTCTCTCTCCTGGGTTTACTACCTGCTGTGGAAATCATACATGCTAACAGGAGCTGGTTGACACAAATTAGCACTGGAAGCAGGCTGGCCTCATCATTCAGATGCCAGCTTGAGACCCAGAAGGAATGAATTTGACTCATTACTGCAGCACAGATTCTCTGTGTCTCTCCAAGCATTGGCTCCCTGCTTGATCTCTGGAGGATTATCGGTGCAGGCGAACCAGCCCTGTGAGAGGGATGTCAGGGATAAATGCATTATGTGCTGATGTGTTCCAGTGCTACACTCCCAAGGGAGAAGCAATATATTATACCCTCCTGCAACTCTGAGCTCCAGCCCTCCTTCCCACCAGATTAAAAATTAAACACAGGGTGATAAAGAGTCCTTTATGGCTGTGGAGGCATGCACAGGATCCCTCCTGGAAGTATGCACGGAAGTCTGTGAGCCATAAGCATGCAAATCATTCCTCCAGTAGCAAGAGCCCCTGATTTGTTCCCCACTTTCCACAGTGGAGATCAGGTTCCCTGTGCATCATTTGCAGAAAGCAGAAGTGTTATGTTAGTAAACAAGAACAAGATAGCACACCTTGGGCCTGCAAGGCTCTTTCTTTGGAGGCACAGAATAATTCCTTGCAACCCACCCTTCTCAAAGGGTCTTCCTAATTTCCTTTTTAATGTGTCTGATGTCCAAGCTCCATGACACACATTACATTTCACTTGTCAATACAAGTATTGATTCACAGTTTGCATTCTGAGTATTTAAGCTTTGTCCCCAAATTCATCTCTTTCAAGATCTAAATAACATCTCAGACCACCTTCAATCCACATGACAGATGAGATGAGTACCTCAGCAGTTCCTCAGTGTCCTCCTCAGGATCCCTGCTCAGCACATACTTGCTGTGCTCACAGGCAGCTGGCAGCAGGAGTGAGTCACCCAGTCTCACCACCCCACCGAGGTCTGGGTCTTCAAATAACTTCAGATCTAGAAAGGGGAATCAGAAGCTGCTGTGTTTAAATCATGCTATGTAACACAAGGCCTGCACTAACAGTAACTGGCAAATCTGGCTGGGTGGGTTGAAAAAATGGGTCATGAAGACAATTGTTTTTTTCCAAAGACTTCCAGTCCACAAAGTGCAGTGATACTCTGCACTCTAAGGGCTTGGTAAATCTGCATTTTCCTTGCACTCAAAAGTAGGTCACATCACTACTGTTAGTGTGGCACGAATGACTGTGGGACAGCCAGCTCCCACAGACCTTAATATCCCAGCTCAAAATGTTAACAGAAAACAGCTATGAGAGCTACAGGTTTCATTTGTTCTTTCTGAATGATTCTAGGTGATTCTGCTCAGCTGAAGATTTACCTTAACATTTCCAATACATTATTTAGCCTGTATACTATGCATCACTGTAATTTAAAGGCTCAGTTATACACATGCTTTAGATAAAACAATCTGTGTATATACAAATATAGAACAGATTTACTCTCTTTTATCTTTCTTCTGGGACTGATTGATGAGAAGTCTTTTTCTGGGCCAAAGAGTTCCTCAATTGGATCCACCTCCTCTTCAAAAATTGTTAATTTGGGCCTCTCTTCCTTGGCTGGAGGAGCAGGTGTCTTCTTTGCTTTTTTAGTTCTAAAACGTAAGAGAAAAGAAAGTTAGCTGCAACTCTTCCTTTAACAAGCAAGATTTATGGCTAGAAAGTCTCATAAGTTGAAAATAGATGGTGGGAGGCTAGGAAAGGTTTAGACAAAGGTACACAGGCATCTGTTAATTGCTGGCAGGAATGGGATACTGACCTGGAGGGACAGGTGGTCTGGCATTCTCTAGCTGGACCCATGTTGTGTATTCTTAATATATGTCAAGGAGTCCAAGGGGAATGGGAAAAGCAGAGCTAACAATGCTGTACTGTGCAAACTACTACTCAGAAACATTTAAGCAGTTTTACTGCTCCCACACAGAAAGCTTAAAATAAGAAAGATCAGTTCCATCAACACTGTTTGGGACAGACAGAAAAGGATGGCTCGAAATACAAAGTGCAAGTTGGTCCATTGCACTGATCCCTGTGGACAGGTTTTAAAAAATCCCTTTGGCTCCATTTCCTTACCAACTCCTGCTGCTGTTTATGACTGCTGCATACTCCTTTCATAAAGGTATTAGACACTCCCTTCATTTGCACATGGCTTAAACAAAGAGAGTTGACTCCCCTTCCAAGAGTAGAGTGAAAAGCAGCTGTCTCTTGCTCTCATACCCAGGACTCACATTCCACCAGCTGAAGCTACAAGGCAGTTGTCACAATAAGTCAGCTTGAGTTATGAAGCAAACCAGATGGCACAGAAAAGAAAATTTAGAGAACAATAACCTTTGGATGAAAAGCCCAATTCAAACTAGGTTGAAAAAGAAGTAGTCCCTAGGACAACGTGCCCTTCCAAAGTAATTGGCATATTTCAGAGATCTTCACTCTCAGAAGCCCTGGCCCTGCAATTTCTAAGGTAGTCCATTTGAGTGTCTCTTCCAATAGAAGATCTGATCTTCTCTGCAGAGAGCAGGTCAGGTTTCAGCCTAGAGCAAACCCAATTATCAGCACTTAACATACCAGAGTCATCAAAAACTAAGAACAAGGTCAAAAGATTACACACACATTCCAACTACATTAAAAAGTCTTGTAAAATCCTCTTCCAATTACAGCTGCACACAAAAGCAGAGTCCAGTTACTTCCAGTTATTTTCACAAGTTTATTATCAACAAACTGGAACTCATGGATGATATTACCTTGCTACCACTACTTTGTGGCAAATGCAGCCTAAGAGCAAGCCACATGCAGAACCTAAATATTGCTTCATTTGGAAATACACCCTATTTGATACTCTAAAGATATTTGCAGGAGTCAGCAACTACTATTCATGAAAAAACCTTAATTTTAAAGCAGAAGAAACATTAATGAATTTTTTTTTTGCATTTGTATTCATTAGGGATATGCCTTGAGTAACTTCTGAATTTGCGCTACTTTTGAAAGTGCAGCTCCAAGGAACTGCTTCAGACAGAAGCATTTGTAGAAGACCCTTCTTCCAAAACCTGTCAAAATCTAAAGTTATAATATGTATAGGCAGCTTTCACTCAGGATACCTACATAAACTCAAATTCATTGCTTTATTAACTGTAGAAAGGGATCTATGATGACCCTAAAAATGACCCTAAGTATTAAAGGTAAAGGTAAACCAAACAACAAAACTGGAAGAACAGTAGCACCGAGTCATTCAGAGCTGAAAAAACTACTAAAATGATTCAGCAAACACAAATAAATCTGATCTACTATGGAAGAAGTAACCTTTATTTGTATAATTCACGCCTCACAAAGTATTCTTTAAGAGGTGAATGACAATATAGGTGAGGATTTGCCAACCTACAGAATGCCAAAAGTCTTTGACAAGACCTCTTGTGCATTTAGAGTTACAACAGCTCTCCTGATGCATAGGAGCCCACCATGGCACAGGTAATTACATACACGAGCCAGTACACTGCCAAGCAACAGGTCTCCAGCCCAGTGAAGTTAGCAAGGAATTTAGTATTAGCTCAAGTATTTGCAGTAAACAATACCAGGATAGTGGGAAACACCAAAGAAAGGGAAGAGAATCATAAAGAGCATCATACAGAACAGCATGTAAAACAGAAAGAATGGAACTGAAAGGTCCTGGTAAGGTCCTTTTGTGTAGTTTGGCCACCAAACCAG
Organism: Anomalospiza imberbis; assembly: GCF_031753505.1. Classification (NCBI taxonomy): domain Eukaryota; kingdom Metazoa; phylum Chordata; class Aves; order Passeriformes; family Viduidae; genus Anomalospiza; species Anomalospiza imberbis. The sequence goes on along the minus strand of NC_089683.1, from coordinate 9,947,113 downwards.
CCCACTGACACGGGTTCACTTTCTGTTTGGCCAGGGGACTCCACTGGCAGCTACAGGACACAGAGCTAGACCTGCTGGGCTTGACTGGTACCGGTAGAAACAGCAGGAAATTGTTTTTCTGCCTTCAAGTTGTTTCCCCTCATTGCCCTTCTAAGGAAGCCACTGTTGGACTGCCAAGTAATTCCAGCATATCCATACAGGGACAGTGTTGAAGTCAGTCCCTAAGTGGGAAACAGGATTCCCACGGTTCTGTATTTAGCTGTGCCAGTCCAGACTGCACTGCTGAGCAGAGGTTAAAAGATGAGAAGGGAGTGTGGGATGTTTCAGAGACTGTCTGAGGTTCTGCAGCTGGCCTGAGTGTGCATCTGTCTGCCCACCCATCCCCTCTCTGTATATTGGTGCTACCTCCCCATAAGCAGGTCCCAGGGACTCTGCTGGAGCCAAGCTGATTGTGAAGCCCCAAGCTGGTAGGCATGCAGAGGAGAAGCTGCAAGGACAGCTAATTCGATGATCATGATCTACCAGGGTGCAGTAAACTTGTGTAGGAATGTAGAGTCTTTGGAGAAGACAGAAATGAAGGAACATTAGGTCTTCCAAAGTATTACTGTACTCAAACCTTGCACTTCATTAGCACCTTCTTCATACATCACGCTCACAACCTTGGCATCTGACATTTTGAAACTACCAGCATCCAGCTGGCAGAAGATGACCTGTGTTATTGCTATTTCTTCATTATGAAACAAGTGAACTTTTGGAACATCACTATAGTGACTTTTAAAACCTTAATAAAAATGAAACCAGCCCTAAAGATGACGTATCCTTTGCTCAGCAGAAACTACTTACCCAACTGAGCCTACTGATGTCTACACAGGAAGCACTGTAAGAATAACTCAAATAACACTCCTGTCTCCTGCTCTGATTAAAAAGGAGCCTCCTAAGTGACTGTACATAAAGACTGGCCTTCTAACAGACACGGACCAAAATTGGATGATCAAAAATTAGAGAATATGAACCCACCTAGTCAGGCTGCTGGAACACTTGAAAGTCCAGTTGAGACTCCTGGCTCCCACATGATCCTCAAATCACCCATGAAAATGTCAACAAAACCCTGCATGCAGACACTTTCAAACCTCACTCACTTTGTGAGCACAGTTCTCCTGTTACTGTTTACTGACACAATGTAGGTCACCCATCTGGCAGCCTCCAGGTCTCACTGGCACAGCAGCAATGCACAAGAGCTTTCTGGTCAGCTGTGGAAAACAGCAACGAGGATGACCAAGACACTCCAAAGTCAGAAGATTTCCAGACCTGTGTGTGACAGCTGTTTGTGAAACACTGGAACTACAGATCCAATGCTGGGTGACACTGGTTTAAATCACAGTGTGTCTACTGTGCTCTATGCAGAGAGGAGTCCCTGCCCCAGGCTCACTGCTGGGTTAAAACAGTGAGTGTTGTTACCAAGACCATGTGTAATCTCAGCACACAGGGAAAAGTTTTCAGGTGTTATTATTCTGAAAATATGACCACCACTTTTTTACAGAAGTAAAATTATGCTTCAGAAAAGGAGTGCTACAGTAATATTAAAGAAAAGACTTATGCAGAATATACATACTTATATATTAGGTATCCATGGAATTTTACAAGGCAAGAGCTCACCAATATAAATGGATATTTATATATCCCATGGATATTCATATGTCCATTTATATAAGAGCCCCTAATATAAATGGACATCCCAGCTCCCACAGATTTATGTTCAGGCTTGAACAAAAGAGCTACAGCTCTTTTGAATAGCAGCAATATTTGCACATCTTGAAAACCACATCTGAGAAACAAAGATCCTATAGACTAGTTTGTGCAGAAAACAAAATGTCATCTGCTGCTTTCTTTACACTCAACAGTGCTCATTTTCCAGAGCTGCCTGATAGTAACAGACGGGACAAAAGGGGTCATTCTCAATCGCTCTGGCCAAGGGATGCCCAATAGAAACTCGAAGCCCATCAGCTCACACAGCCTCACTCCTAAGCATTAAGCTGCCATGACAAGTGCTGGCTGCAGGGATACTGTACCTCACTCAGCAGTTTTTTTCCTGTGGACATCATGCTTATTTACAGTATTTTAAATGGCTTTGGCATGCCCCAAAGTAAGATAATGTGTAATTGATGGAATAAATCTGCATTTAGAAATCATTTGGAATAAGAGTATTCAGTTGCAAAGTTTGTCTGCTACTGCTCTGAGATTAGGTCAGCCTTGGATTACTGCTCCAGCACAGCAACAGATGTGAAGAAAACCTGAAGGAACAGATTTTCAAGAGTTCAGCTCCTTTCCAGGGACCTGCTTTGGAGGAGAGATTTTTCTGGAGGCCTCAGAACTCAAGAGTACCTGTTCTTCCTAAATAAAGTCAAGCCGTGTTTATAATCTGTCCTCAAGTTTTCTGATTATACGCTTTTCCAATGTAATTTGAAAGCAGATGAGAAGACCACAGATGGACAACTTTTGTTTAGTACACAGCTCATTAGCAATAATCATAATACAGAAGCATTTTCTAAAATGTTTTCAACTAAATAACTAATAAAACACTCTAGCACCCAAAAGCCTGACAAGGTTACAGAGTAGATTGCAAAGAAGGAAAATTAATATAGAGGAAATTGTTTTATAATTTTATAGACTAAACCAGAGTGTAAGGCTTGCTGAAAAAAGTTAAGGACAACAAAAGACAAGTTTCAAAACATATTCATGACTAAATTAAACCGCAGTGGTCCAGAACAAGAGAAACATAATACAGTTGTCAATAATGATGTAAAAAAGCCAAAAATACTCACTAGTATTTTGGGTTTTGTCTGCAAAGCAGCAAAATGGTACTTTCAGGATTTCTGACATCAGTGAAATTTTTCTTATCCTAGTACTCATGTTGATGATGAACACTTTCAGATATGCAATACCAGATAACGTGCACTAAGGTGTTAATAGAAAAAATTGGCATTTTCTGCACCCTGGATGTAACTACTCAACACATTTTAGAATTCCAGAGAGGTTACAGAGGGCTAAAAATAAATTTATTTTAGAAATTAGAAAAGTTAAAAAAGTAGAACACAAACATGGGCCAGTGAGCAATGCCTTGATGCTCAATAAAATTATAGAAAGGCAGATTACCAGATATAATCAGTCATTAATTAAAACAGCATTCATTACTAAAGTCTGGCCAGAACCATGCTGTTTTCTTTTCATGAACCTTCAGCCTTGATTAATAATGGTATCTTACCCAAGGTGTGACATAGCAATCCTGAAAGTTCCCACCATTTTCTTCTAAAGCAGGAGCAGGACAATGGAAGTTTTCTCCTCCAGGTCCTGCAGACAGTGATCTCAGTGCACCATTCAGGAACCTGCTTCTCTGTGGAGATCCTGAGCCATCTCTGCATTAACTTGGGCACTCAGATGCCACAAGCAACGGGGGATAAAACCACAACATTCTTTTGACAGGACTAGGACATGAAAATATTATGTCTGTCTATGAATTAGTAAAAGAGCTACAAGGAAAACATGATGATGGCAGCATCAGGGCTTGATGCATACCAGCTTTTATCATGCCCTTAATTCTCTTTCTCCATCTGAATGTCTGGCAGGATTGATTTCAAATTGAAAAAAGGAGAGAAATGTTGGTTTTTGCTCTGCTTCCCTCTTCTGGTGCACCTTTTCTTTTCCTTGCAATTTATGCACAATTCCATCCTTTTTCCCCTTTTCATCCCTCCTCCTGATTTTCCCAATTTTTCTGGCCAGGATCAGACATATACTTGCTCCACCTCCAGAATCTGCAGTGCTGCCTTACCCTCCAGACTGACAATAAGGCTTCCTTGTCATCTTGAGCTCCCTTCTTCACATCATGTACCTCTTACTCTCCAGACTTCTGTTCTGGACTCTTCTTTTTCTGCTTTAACCCTAAAGATTATTATCATTGGTCAAATTACACTTTTGAAAAAGACCCAGGCAGTAACTGAAGCAGAAGCAGCAAACTTCACTGAGAAAGTGGGAAAATGAAGATGAGAAAAGGTAAGGAGAAAAAAAGTACAAAACTAAGCAGAGGTGACAGTAGGCAAAACAAGAGAAAGGGGAGAGGTTGAAGCTGATCACAAATGATTACTAGCTGTAACTGCTAGCCCTTAAAAATAAACAACATTTACTAGTCAGTTTTCAACAAAAGGCAAAATTCATGTCCAATTTTAAATAAATGCAAAATCTTTCTGAAGAAACAAAGCTTTATCAGGAAATAAAATGAAGGAGAACAGTTTGGGCTTAAAAAATTCTGCAAGACATTATCCCTTGGTTTCTTTCCTTTAAAGTAAAATTCAAGCTAAAGGTGTTACTTTCAGGAATAGTTGCATTTCAGGAGTTACTTCTCAGGAAACTTTATTTTAACTCTACAAAGATTACACTCTAAAAAAAAATCCTTTCTCTTATATTAATTAATTATTGCTGCAGGTGTGTAGCTCCAAAACAAACAAATTCTTAAGTTCTCTGTTGCCTGTAAATTAATGTCTATATGCAGTATAACTCAGCAATAAAATGTGCCACAATAATTTAAATTTGGCCACTATAATGAAATCAACCTCCCAACATCCTCCCTTTATGAGACATTCTTCACAAACATCCTGAGAAACTTCACAATCCAAGTCACCCAAGATGCAACAGCGTGTGAAAAAATCTTGCTAGTAAGCATGTTTTCTGCCACACTCTCAACAGATTTGGGAGCAAACACTAAAAAAGAAGGCCTCACAAAAGGAAATTAAAGGTACTAAAAGTAAGCAATGTCATGCTGAGAATTCTTAAAACTAGCAGCTAGAAGTGACGAATGCAAATAGCAACCATTTTGGAGAAGTGATTAGTTTCTTCAGCACTGAAATGGTGAAACCTGCTTCCCTCCTGACATGAGCATACTACTGTAGCTTCTTGTTAGATCTGTTTTCTGAAAAAGCACATCTGTTTTCAGATGTGTTGGGCACTCACACCTCATGGAACAGTAGAATCACAAAATGGTTTGGGTTGGAAGGGACATTAACATCACCTGTTCCAACCCCCCTGCTGAGTACATGGAGACCTGTCATTAGGCTGCTCAGAGCCCCATCCAACCTGGCCTTGCACACTTCCACATCCACAGCTTCTCTGGGCCAGTGTCTCACTACCTTTATTGTCCTTGTATCTCATCTAAACCTACCCTTTTTCAGCTTAACACTAAAGTGTCGTCTCACTACAGGCCTTGGCAAGGTCTAATCAGCAACTGTTTAGTGCCTCCTTCCAAGGACAGGCAGCCTGTTTGTAACCACTACCTTTCCTTAATAAAGTTTTAATTTTGGGTTGTTTAATCTTTACCTCCTCACCAGAGAATGCAGTCCAGCCCCCTGGACTCACACTGTGCTCCTCAGGAGGAGATAATTTCCATTTTGCTGCCTCAACTGAATTCCTTCCTCACCACATCCTAAAGCAGAAGGTGTACAAGAGCCCAGAGTGCAGACACAACTCTAGTTTTTCTTTGTCTGTGAACAGAAAAGCTTCAAACAGGATAGAGGATGTTTTCATAAAAAGGTCTGGTCTTCTCTAATCCCTGATGCTCTATATAAAACTCAGTATGAAGGGTACCTTTCCTTTTCCATGCTTGGTACCTGCACAGACTACAGAAAACCTCTAGCACATGATGTTCCAGTCTAAAATTTTGTCTGACATACCTGCCACACCACATGTAAAGAGCTTATGAGAAGCTCGAGAGGGGCCAGTTACCAAGGCAGAGAGCAGATTCCAGCAGTAGCCAAGCAGGATTTGCATCAATTTGAGGAGGGATGACAGGGCTGAGCCTGGTTCCCCACTGCCTTCCCCCCCCCCATCTTGCTGTTCACAGAGGTCACTTTTTCCTCTTGGCTGTGCCGTGGGTAAAACAGACCTCTCACCACACAGAGATGGCTCCACAGGAACTACAAGAGAGAAGGACACAGTGAGACATTGTCAGAGCTAAATGGCACTGCTGTTGCAGACATGGTGCCATGCTCTGGCTGCTGCCTCTCCTGCTGATCATGACATCGAAACATCTGCCATAAAAAGAGAGCACTTTCCTGCCTACGGGTTTCTTGTGATGATTCTTTTTTTTTTTTTAACAGAGGTAAGATAAAATTGCTCTGGGTGAAATATTCCCTAGGACATGGATATACCTATTGCATGAAGCAATTCCACCTGTGATGTTGCAGACACTGCTGGAGGTCAGACTGTAGGAACAGTTCCACGAGGGAGCACCCCAGACACAATCTCTCCCTCCTAAACAAGATACTGAGGCGGCTGCCCAGGGGTTGCTTTCTGCTGTAAGCAGAAAAACAGCTGACAAAATCCTGCATTTTTAAAATTGGATTCCTATTTATGATTTTATTGCTAGCTAGCTTGATTTCTCAGCAGAGAAGCTTTTGCAAGGTCAGTAATTCCAGGGGCTGGGCACCGAGCTCAGTGTGCCAGCAGCTGGCTGTCAGGCTGGAGGGGGGCCCAGTGGGGAAGCACCACAAACCCCCTGGGGTGCACAGCAGGGCCAGGCACTGAACCACTGGAACCTGCCAAGTGCCAGCAAGCCACAACACGTGACTGAAAGAAGAAGACATGAGTAGTCTTCACAAGTGCTCTGGCTCATGCATGCGATCCAACTCAGTGCTGGTGTTATTTGGCAGCCACGACAATATTCCAAAATCTTAACCAAATTCACTCCCCTCCTACTGGCAAAACATCTCTGAGCTCAGCCCAGCCAGAGGACACTTGCTACTCCCACAGCACTCTTCAGAGCTGGGAGACAGATGATCTCAGGCCTCCAGCTAGCATCTTACATCCCCAGAGGATTATGACTTGACACAAACAACATGAGCCTGTAGATCCACACAACCAACTCCTTGCAGACCCCACTCCTTGCTCCTGTGCTCAGCCACCTGATGATCTGCTCCTGCCCACCAGCCCCTTGAGATGGCTGTATTAAACCCTGAAGATTCCTGTGCTGCAAGGGGTGCAGCAGGGAAAATGGATCAGGGAACACAGACTGTGGGTGGAAATGCTGGTAAACATCTCAGGCTCTCATACCCCAGATGACATGAGATCTCAGGCTTGTGTGGGGACAAAAAGCAACAAACATAGAGCTCCAAAAGCCAAGGAGAGCTCTTTCCAGGCTTAGCTACTGGTCCCTCACAGTGTGAGCCAGGTTTAGCTACTGGTCACTCACCTGTGAGCTACCTTGATCCTTTGGGTCAGTTTGCTGACTCACAAATCCTAAATTCATTCAAAGAACATTAAAGCTCTACGCTGTGAGGCATCTTGTACCATCTAGTAATTTGGAGACATCAGACATTACCTGAGGTTTGGTAAAGGAGGATCTTTGGTTGAATACAGAGAGGGAACACAAATTTTATCACTGGTCTCTGTCAGTAAGAGGGATGACTGGAAAAGTGCTGAAATGATGCTGATGAAAGCAGGGGAGTAGCAATTACAAATAACTGCACAATGTTTTGAGCTTTTACTCCCTCATGTTACAGTGGCTTTGGTAGTGTTGGAGGAAGAATGATCATTACAGACAGAAAACACAGACCCAGGACACTTCAGGATTTGGTTCCATAAGCAGAAGTGCTACAGCAAACCTTTCACAATGCACACAGCAAGGACAGAGAACAAGCACCACAGGGTCAGTGTGGCTCTAAACGTACAATGCATCAGATATGGCCAAAATGCTGATTCACAGGGCTGACTTCTTCCTGTAGCCAACCCCTTCATGCTGCCCACCCAGCTCCTGGCCTCACTCCTGTCTCTCTTCATCTTCCTTTGCTCTTCCAAGAGGGGACATTGGTAACTGTACTGGGTTTGCATGGCAAGGTTTTGGTAGCAGGCAGGGGCTACAGGAGTAGCTTCTGTGAGAAACTGCTGGAAGCTTCCCCATGTCTGACAGAGTCAATGCCAACCAGCTCCAAGAGGGACTCCTCAGTGGCCAAGGCCAAGCCCATCAGCCAAGGTGATAGTACCTCTGTGACAGCACAGATAAGGGGAAAAAAACTCTTCTGCACCTGCAGCCAGGAGAGAATGTGAATGTGAGAGAAACAGTCCTTCAGATGCCCAGGGCAGTGAAGAAGGCAGAGAAGATGCTCCAGATGCCAGAGCAGAGATTCCCCTGCAGCCCCTGGTGAGGCAGCTGTGCCCCTGCAGCCCATGGAGGCCCATGGGGGAGTAGAGATCCACCTGCAGCCTGTGGAGACCCCACTGGAGCAGATTTGCTGGCAGGACCTGTGGCCCATGGACAGAGGAGCCCATGCTGGAGCAGGTTTGCTGGCAGGACTTGTGACCCCAAGGGAGAAGGATGTGTGGAGTCCTCCCCTGAGGAGAAGGAACGGTAGAGACAACATGAAGTGACCCCAGCCCCCATTCCCCATCCCCCTGCACTGCTGGCAGGGAGATAGAGAAAATCAGGAGTGAAATTGAGCTTAGGAAGAAGGGAGGGGGGGGAGGAAAAGCATTTCATAATTCAATTTTATTTCTCATTGTCCTGTTCTGATTTGACTGGTAATAAATTCAGTTCATTTTCCCAAGTGGAGCCTGTTTTGCCTGTGACAGTCACTGGTGAATAATCTTGCCCTGTCCTTACCTCAACCCATGAGTCTGTCATTATAATTTCTCTCCCATGCACAGCTGAGGGGAGCAGTGATGGAGTGGCTTTGGAAGGATTCTGATACCGAATTCCCCAGCAGAGGTGCCATGAGCACAGGAGGCAGCACACACACCTACCCTGCTGAACAAGAGGGCTGGTGCAGGACTGTATCGATACTTTAACACACTTGGCCTTGGTCTTCCCTTGCTCTCTGTGGCGTTCTGGAATTAATGTTTATTCTGTATCTAAGTTCAAAGTGCTTGAAATGACATAAGGGTTGTGCTAGAGCTCTGCAAAGTCAGAGCCTGAACTGGTGCTAATGACATGCTTTGGGCACAGAACAAAGGCATGTGGGGGTGTTTGAAGGAGCAGAGGCTGGGGTGATAGTGCCAGAGGACTGTATATGGAGGGAAGCTTGATGCCCATGTCACCTTCTAGAAAGGGTCTTTGCAAGGGCTCCTGGGCACCAGCCCTTTCCAGGAAGAAGTGGAAAGCAGAGAGCAGAAAGGAGACTGCTGTCCTTTGCCGTGTTCTCCATTTGGCTGTAGGGCTTAAGAACACCTTGCTATCTTTCATAATATCCACCAGCAGCACACAATGGCACCATGGCAGCATCCCTCCTGTGAGCAATGGTGCTGTGCTGCCAACAGCTGGTAAAGGACCGGAGACCAAGGAAGTTCATCCATGAGAGTAAAGGATGCAATGGGCTGGGTAACATCTCCAGCATCACCTCCCAAGGGCAACTAAAGCTTACTGACAACAAACCACAATGTTTGGATAGCCCCAAAACACCTCACAGCCTTTCAGAATTCACTCTCGCTGCACCTCTGCATGTCAGGGCATGCCAGCATTGTTCCTTTACAGATCAGGAATGAAATGTGGTCCTGGAAACCAGAAGTGAGCTATCTGCAGCCTCAACAGGATGTCTTTGAAATGAAAAATTGAAACTACTTCTCCTGAGACTTTGGTGCACAGTTCTAGACCATGTGCTTCTCCTTCCTGTTCCAGCATCCTGCATTGTGTGGCACTGCCCTTGTCTCTTGGCAGCATCATTGAACAAATAAAAACAACTCCAGTGAGGTCAGGGTTTGGTGTAATAGCCCCTGAGGGACGAAGTGAGGGTTAACCCTCAGCAGTCTCTTGAGAACTCATTTGCTTTTTTCCATATTACAGGAACAGTTGGGGCCATGGCTCTGTCACTCATAGCCAAGAGGAGAAAGATGGATGATTCAGGAATAAGTTTCCAGGACAAGACTGTTAACACACAACAACAGCCTAGTCTGGCAGATAACCCATCACACAGATGAAAAATGAGATGTCTGTTGCAAACAGGTCTAGATAATGTACTCAGTTCTCATTAGCCACACAGGCACAGGGCGTGGCTTTCCTCCAGCGAGCAGCGCGGTGATTGAAAGAGGCTCTAGGGAGCATGGCAACAGGAGCATGGCACGGCAGCTCACACAGCCAGGGCTGCAGGCTTCCTCCTGCTAGTGAGGTTTTTAGTTTTTGTTTGTTGTGTTTTTGTTGGTTGGTTGGTTTTGGGTTTTTTTGTTAGTAATGGTTTTTACACGATCAAAAACTGCAGCTAGTACAAGTCTATGTAGCTAAATAGAACCCTCCAAAAAGGATGTGTCTGTCCAGATCCCTTCCTGTGCAGAGTGCTTGAGCTTATCAGTGGTACCAAGGGTCATTGCAGAAGAGGCCTGCCTGCGGTGTGAACAGGTGAATGATCTCCTTTTGCTGGTGGCCGAGCTTAGGGAGGAAGTTGAAAGACTAAGGAGTATCAGGGAAAGTGAAAGGGAAATAGATTGGTGGAGTTCTATCCTTCCATCCTTGAGGGAGGCCCACCAGGAGTCAGAGGACTCCCATGCCTCCCACTGTCAGGCAACAGGAGGACACCCGGTAGATGAAGGGGAGTGAAAATGGGTCCCTACTCAATAAAAATTCCTCCCAGCCCCCATCACCTATCCAGGAGCTACTTCAGAATAGGTATGAGGCCCTGGATCTAGAGGGTTAGCCAGATGATTTAGAAGAAAATAATCTACCTGGAAATCCTCCCAATTATGTTTAATCTGTCAGATGGATCACCTCCTCTGACACTAAAAAGAAAAGAAGGGTAGCTGTAGTGGGGAACAGAAGGCCCCATGACCCACTGAGCACACCCATCCCACATGGAGGTCTGCTGCCTCCCTGGGGCCTGGGTACAGGATATTACCAGGAGACTCCCTGGGCTGACTCAGCCCTCTGATTATTACCCACTGCTGATACTCCACACTGGCATTGAGGAGATTGAAAAGAGGAGCGTCAGGGCAATTAAAATGGACTTTAGGGCACTGGATCAAGTGGTTGATAGGACAGGTGCACGGGTAGTGTTCTGCTCAGTCCCTTTGGTGGCAGAGAAAAACAATGAAAGGAATAGGAGAGCCCACATTCTCCACAAGTGGCCCAAGGGTTGGTGTCATCAGCAGAATTATGGGTTCTTTGATCATGGGGCAACTTTTATGGCACTTGGCCTGCTGGAACCATATGGGCTCCATCTCTCTGTTAAGGGTAGAAGGATTTTTCCACCTGCTCATGAACTGGTGGAACTCATTGAGAGGGCTTTAAATTAGGTTTGAAGGGGGAAGGGGATGCAGCTGGGCTGTCTGGAAGCAAGCCTAAAGGTGGTAAGCCTGAGTTAGGGGTGAAATCAGTAGCCCAGCTGTGCCACCACCCAACAGAGTGCCCCAGCTGAGAGGAGCCAGCAGCCAGACCCATCCTTGCTGCAAAATGCCCCGGGGGGGGTTATGGCCACAGAGCATCCTCAGGTGCCAGGCATACACTCAGTACTGCCTGCACCTCATTACAGGACCCCAACAGCTCCAATCCTGACTCCTAAAAATGCACATTCCTCAGGCTGCCCTGCGAGCAACAAAAGGCCAACAAAAGCAAATAAATGTGGTGAGTGCATGGGCTGGGATAATGGTGCACAGTAACTGCCTTGTGAGTTTTTAGCATGCTCCCCAGCATGAATTTGGCCCAAGCTAATTATTGCTTTCCCAAATGATGCCTGGACAAATTTTAGAGATCAGTACAAGCTTAGGGCCCTTCCTGTTTTGGACATGGCCAGTTTGCTCTGGGGAGCAGACGGATTTAACTGTTGGACAGAAGCTACTTTATTCTAGTTGGCAAAAGAAACACTACAGATCCTGTCTGCTTTTATTTACTAGTTTAGCCACAGTCAAACCATCTACCACAGCTGTTATTTCACTTTCATAATGAATCTTACTCCCTCTATGATTTGGATATGACTGGGCATATCAGGCAATATGGAAAAAAAAGGGTTTTACTCTTACCCAAAATGTACAGAAGGTAATGGAAAGCATTTATTTTGCTTCAACGACAATGGTCATTAACAACTACCTGAATGCCATATTTCTGTGCAAAGGGAAACTTTTCCCCAGGCAGATCTATAAAATCAGTTTTATTCCTTTTACTAAAGGGATAATGGAGAAATCTAAGTTTTAAGTACTGTGATATGACCCAAGAAATTCAAGTGCAGAATGAAGAGCTGCTGAGTCCTAGATGCATCCGTCCTTAGGGCCATTCCTTTTTAATTGACACTTCAGATGATTCCAGACCTGGCCAAATGCTGCAAGGGGCAGCAGTAAAAGATGTGATCCCCAGGTGTGTTAATTAGTACCAACCTATAGTTATATAGCTAAATCATGCATTTTTGGCAAAGTTTTATAGATTGCTTTCAAAAATCATTTTCCAAAAGCTGATTCTTTGATCCTTTGAAATGAAGACAGAAATGTCTGTAGCAGGTCCGTGGGGAAAATGAACAATGGTTTTATTAAGTCTGCTGAATTGGGAACCTGACAGCATCAGATGAAAGGGAAAACAAGTCTCCCATTTCGACATAAACTGAGCACACATTCACCCCACAGACAGCTTCTTCAGTGCACAGTAAAGCAATAGGGCAGCTCTGAATCCATCCCTCATTAGCAGTCTGTCTCATCTATGAGCAGTTCCCTGCATCTGTCAATTAAAGATTTCCCCTGCCTTGGTGAAAGGAGCAGGCTCATTGATGAGGTAATGCTTTTTTATTCTAATTAAGGATTTGAGTCATCCTATTATTGTAAAGTCCAAGAAACAAAACATGTTTAAATCTGCCCAATTACATCATGTTCAATCCTCTTCCAAAGGAGAAGTAATTAAAAAAAAGACACTTTTGATTCTGTGTAGTCATAAATTTATGCTGTAGCGTCTCTAAAGGATCTCCTGCCTCCTGCTCCTCTCTTCCTCAGTTAAGGAAGGACTTGCTGGACTTATCCTCTGCTGGATATGCCTGCAGAGCGGCTCACAGCAGCTCCTGCACACCTTCAGTGCTGCCTAGCTCTGCTACAGTTGCCTGCACCTCCTGCCAAACAGAAGGGGGAGGCAATGGGATTTCATTCCAGTTCCCTGATATTACCTGGCTCTACAGTTCTTCTGTATACAGAAAAGTGCATGTTAAGTTTTATTCCTTTAGTACATTGTAAACAATGAACCAGGGCTGTTAAAAATCTGTGAAATCTTTATTAAAAGGAGACAATATACTTTGGCAATCTGGTCAAATTCCAAGCTGGGTACTTGTATTTACATGGGTGCAATTCTCTCTGCATTTCCAGTTTAATTGAGTGTTCTTCATTTATGGTGCTGCAATGCAGTGTTGCATGAAGCAGTTAAGTCCTTGCTGCATTTTACCCCAGGTGAAGTTACATTTGTGTTCTGCTTGGAAACACCACTGGATGGTACACACAGCTGTAACACTACACAGACTAGAGAGCTATTTTCAGCCCTTTGGGCTTAGGATGATGGCATAAACACAAATTAACTATTTATAAAACCCATTAAAGTATATTCAGTGTTCTAATCAGAAAGAAAATGAAGCACATTAAAATAATTACTTAAACTCTTTCCCAGAGGATCCTCATGTTCCAGCTGTGGAAGTACTGGAATCACTCAAGCCAGTCATGACAGAAACTCACCACTGAACTTTAAGCCAGGCAATTGCTTAAAAAACCTGGGGAAATAATGACTGCATAATCTCATGGGACCAAAAATCCATCACTAGACAGGGAAATATGAATGCAGATAAGGACAATGCTGGCACAGGGAGGACTCTCACAAGTTTTCCTTAGGTCAGGGAAATGACTATTTCCAAAAGAAAAGAAAACACAGAGCAGCCAACTTTAGAGCTGTGACTTGTGTACCCACTCCAAACCTCTCTGACAGTGTGAGTGCCCTAGCTCTGATCCCAAGGTACAGTTCTTTCTGTTTGCCAGGTGCAGACATAGCAGCAACCACCTGTGCAATACAGTCTCCTGAAGGAGACCTTGTGGATAGAATATATGTCAACTACAAGTCCAGGAGTACCCAAACATCTCAGTTTTCCTGAGCATAATTCCATTCAGTCTGCCCTCCCAAAGAAAAGCCACGAGAGGAGGGCCAAGTCCTTCACACATCCAACTCGATTTCCCTGGCTGGGAAGTACAGCTAGGAAAGGGTCTCAGTTCCACCACTTGGAGCCACACAAGCCTTGGTAGAGTTATCTCAAGAGAAAAGGTTTCTGCCACTCAGAAGACATAACACAGAATGAATATGGATGATTCTGTGAGATCCAGCAGCTAAACATGGTTTCATTTTCTGTTGTTTTGTTTTTAGTCATAGTGTAACAATTTTCCATTTTTTTCTTTCAATCACCCTCAACCTCCCATTTGTGGGGGCACAGCAAGATTTTCAGTAAGGAAACACATTGGAAGGTGCTCTCAGGAGATGGGATTGGTGGCAGAAAAGAAAGGAAAGCCGTCTGCATAGGAAACACCACTCACAAAGCACCTATAAAAACAAAACTGTTCAGGAGACAAATTGAATTCCTGCAAGGAGAGCATCCCTGCCAACCTACTTTACTCCCTAGACACTCAGTTAAAACAATCCCAAGGAGAGGCTACAAGGTTGCCCCTAAAAAAGGTTGAGACCAGAAAATTTATGAAAAATGAGGCAGGCTTATCCTCTAACTGGGTAGATAATACAGAATTTTTGCTCCTTTCTCTTTTTCTCTCTTTGATGGAGAAGAACACTATACCAGACTATTATCTTTGGTTTTCAGAAAAATTTCATCTGTCAAGACCAATGGGGTTGTTTACTGGATGTTGTGAGTTGCCAATCTGACAGCAGCTGGATTGGAATTGTGACAAATACTTGTGTCACTTGGCAAAGTGATGGTAAAACATGCCTTGCAACCTAAGCTTGTGACTCAACAACTGACAGAAAATAGAGATCTGCCTGTTTAAATCTCTGAAGGCTTCACAGCTCTGAGCACAGACACACACACTGCTAGGAAAACAAAGCTCTATTTTCCCATTCATTGTTTTGACTATCTGAATTTTGTTAAAGAAAAAATAACCTGTATCTTCACTCTTTTTTGATGTTTTGACACTTTCACCCTCTTTTAGCTGACTGGGACCAACAGACAAGCTGTTTTTATGCTGTGTATAAATCCTACTGGATTCAGAGAGGAAGGCAGACACGTACCTGGCTGGACCAAAAGGCAGCTGTGAATTTGTGAGTGGCAGAGGAGCAGGATGCCTGAGGAGTGGCAGGAATACAACCCTGCCAGCCAAGGACCAGAAGGCACAGCAGCTGAACACACATTTTGACAAGTTTGCTCCAGACCATCTGTCCAGCAGACAGCAGCTGTGCTACAACACCACTCCAGCCTGCAGAAATTTTCTTCTTTGGAGGGGAAAATCCATGAGCAAGTACGCTACCCTCACCTATTACAGCTCTGGGCACTCCATCAATAAAACCACTTAGAAAGATGCTAAATGCAGGATTCCCCTTAAGCTGATTTCTGCCTCTTCATCAGCCACTCTCAGCTGCCCAAGGTTTCTGGCAGAGGAAGCAAGATCAAATGTTGCCACTCATTTCTTCCCCAAAGACAAAAGGCTGAGACCATTCTAGGCTCTTCTGCCACAACAGGGAAGAGGAAAGGAAAGGGAGCACTGGGATCAAGAACTCGGGAGTCAAGCTCTAGCCTGAATGCCATGAAGGGGCTGGGAAACACGAAGGTGTAGGATGCAACCCAGAAACAACTGTTGTCTTGTGTGCCAACCTACCTCCTCCTGCAGCCTGCCTGGCTCTGCAGGCTCTGGCAAGGCCAGGGCTGGCTCCTGGCTGTTCATTCCCTGCCAATCTACTGCTCCAAGCCATCACCTACTTCATCTGCAGCCAGGAAAAGCACTGAGTGCCTTAATAATCTCCTTACCAACTAAACCCAGCAACACCAAACCTCTAGCACTGGAGGTGCTTGAGCTTGACCCCAGCAACAACCAGCTACAAAGATTTAGAAAAACCCTGGAGAAGCTGCCCACACGTCAGCCCTCACCAGCCCCGGCCCTTCCTAACTATTGTCAGGACTCAGCTGTATCTGTGTTTAAACACAACAGATGCAAAGCTTCCACCTACCCACGTGTCTCTATTCTTCAGGAAAGGCACAAATTTGGATGAGGAGAAGTCATAAGGAAATCCTCTGAAACAATAGTAAAGGCACAGAGTCAAGACAGAAACTCTCCAAGACCCATGATGAGATAGAAGAACTCTTGCCTAGGGAATTCTCACCTCTGTGCAGTTTGCCAGGAAAAACCTATGCCTGGGGAAATATATGCTGTCACTGAAAGATTTAGGGAGGCAAAGGAAAAAGGACGGAAGGGAGGAACCCTGTGTGGAGGAGAGGCTCCTACAAGGGCTGCAGAGCTGATGAAGACAGGAAAAAAAAGCTCAGGAAAAGGTGGGTTCTCCAAAAGTGGTGAACAAATATTACCTCAGAAGGTAATTGCAGCTGAAGAAATGCATGCACTGAAAGGGCTGCTGCATGTTTTAACCCATGAGGCAGCCACACTCCTTTTGCAGAGTTCCTGCTGCTTTGTTCAGAGGAGCTGGTTCACAGTCATTTTAATCAGCTGTTGAGTGTTTTTGGAATGAACTGATTACAAGTATTAAACTCAGCTGTTGTGACTACAAAGTGGGAGGAGAGGGATGTTAAAGCTCTTGGTTTCAAAATATAAACAGTAAAAGTCTGTATTTCACCTACAGAGGAAGAAGACAAAACCCAATTCAGTTACTGTTATGTGTTTTTAACTTGCTTTAAGAAGAACACCTGGAAATGTGAACTTGTTCTTGCTTGGATTAAGCATCCAAACTGGATGCCTGACTTGTCTACAGAAAACCAAGCCCTAGGGTAGCTTGAGGGCAGAGTGGAGCAAAGATGGCAGCAGGCAGAAAGCTCTGTGGGTAGAGGAACATGGGGCCATACTGTTTTTTTGAGTAATTCCTTCACAGCCTGGGCCTGAGCACAGGAGCTCGGTCAACAATTCAAGCTGTTAGAACATCCCCTGGTACCCCCGGCATGGGACAACCTGCCTTCTCCCAGACCATCCCAATCACAGCCCAGGAGGCAGCACAGGCCAGCAGGCACTTGCAGTGGGGATTCTGGACACAGCCAACCTCACTGAGAGGACAGGAGAATGTCATGGTATAGGCACGGCCAGACACTGCCAAGTCAGCCCCGGCCAAGGGCCCCTGGCACGGCTGAGCACTGCTGCTGCTCTGGATCCCTGCTGCACACAGCTCCCCTCACTCCATGCCAACCTCCCCTAAACCACTGGCAAATCACACCTTTTTCCATTGTGGAATTTTCAACAGTACCATCAAGTTCAGGTGAATAGCTCGTCCAAATTGTGCTTCTCTTCCATGCCTTGTCCTTCAGAGGATCAGACTCTTTCAGATTCATTGCTTATTTCAGATTCATTGCTTCTTTCATTCCTAAAGGCATGCCAGTTGGAGAACTCCCTGAAACTGAGACTAGCCACATGATATTATTTTGCAATGTATAAGGAAAATCCCCTAAAACATTGTTAAAAGATGCTGCACCTTTAAAAACTCTGATACCAAAGCACCATGGTAGCCTACTAAGGATTTAAAAATATGTATCTGCAAATAGTGAGCTCTATGGATTTAAAGAAGAGTGATAAAGAGTGGTGACAAAGCTAAGTCAATATACCTAATATTGTCCCTACAATGGGCAGTTAATTATGTATCTGATTTCCTACTTATAAGGAATTCAAGCATTTTAACAAAGAACTATTACAATGATTGCCGCTTAAGAGCAAAAAAAAAAAGAAAAAAACCCCAAACCCAAGAGATGCACCTTTAAAAAAATGCTGTGAGAGCTTTACAGTGACAAGTCACTGTATACTTAAAGTGCTAAGAAAAGTTAAATAGAGCTAAAAGTGTGCCACTGCTACAAAAGTGAGTACACTATTATTCATTGCCTTATGCACAGCTGATATCAAAGGATAGTCTTACTCTGATTTAGGAGTGATTTTTCCTACAGGACCTGAATATTCTGTCCAAAGCTGAAAAGATTTCTACAAATGTCCAGGAAAACTTGCAGAGCAATTGGTGGCAGTACACTGGAGTACCAATACTCCAAACTATCAAGAAAGGCAGAGGGTGAAGAGAAGAAAACATATTTTAGTGAATTTCAATACTGCATCCTACAAATATAAGTTAATATTGAGCACCTTCTATTCTAGGAAGAACCAGGCTTCTGTGATAAAAAAATATAAAGGAGAAAGCATGTTAAAAGATGAAAACTTAATCAGAAGTATGTACTGTTTTTGACATGTTCCTGCTTTGGACAGCAAAACCCCAAGTCTTTCTGTTGTTATGAATCCCAGAATCACCCTGCTAACACAGACAGAAAGCATTGAGGCATAAGAACCATACAACAGAGAAACACAAAGTTTGTAGATCATCATTAATACCCACAAAAGATGAAGAGCTGAACTGGCAAGTGAGTTTGCCCACCTGACATCAAAGAGCCATCAGACACAGCCCTGAAAGCGAGGCAGAGAATCAGCACCACTGCCTGTCTCTTCCAGGCAAAAGGAACCAGGCCATTATGAGCTTCTGCCTGGATGAACACCAGCAATACAAAACCAGATAAAAAAGGCCCTAGCTTAGCATTTTACCCCCAAGGCCCGATATTTAACTGGATATTGGGTGGTTCAGCAGCACAGCAGCAGTGCTGGGCCAAATCCAATTCACAGCCTTCTGGCCCAGGAGGAGAAGTTGTTACCAAATGAAGCATGCTGACAGCATATGGAGGCCTGTGCTACTGGAGCAGTTTCATCCTCATCCAGAAAGCAAAAAACCTGTAAGATTATGCCAAACACATGATTCAATTTAGGTTGGAGCTCTGCTGCTCAAAGCACTCTGGACACCACTACACAAAACAGACTGGCTTGTTTCAGTGCTGACTCTACAGCTTTCCAAAGGTTTTGCAGAGAGAAAAGGAGCATGGAGTTTTTTTTCCCCTTTTTAACCTGAATTTACTAGGCACTAGGGGACAATTTACTACTAAACACATTTATCTATCTGCTTCACCTCCCATTTATTCATTCTCATGCCAAAGTAACTTCAAGCACATGTGAAGCACTAAAGCTGTAGGGCTTCAGCTCCCTCTTCAAAGCACGAAAGTACCAAACATTTAAACAGGCATAGAAGACACCCTAAAATGTCCCCTGAGAACTGCCTGTCCACTGACCACTAAGCTCCTGCCTTTGGCCTCTCACCTAGACACCTCTTACTAGATAGCTCAGAGCTGGGATACAGTGCTGATGTACAATCTAATCTCCATTGATGTGAGCTGAAAATAACTTCCATGGAAGCAGGATGAGTTACAGGAGAACAGAGACAATGAAAAATCCACCTCAGAATTCTTGTTTCCACTTCCATGTTCCTGCCCCAACACTGTACATGTGAGAGTCACAGAAACAATAATAAATAGATATGGAGATTTCTTTTATAGATAGCCAGCCACTGCTTTAGAGTGAAAAACATCTGACTGCATAACTGCTGCTGCAGAGCTGCAGCTCTGTCCCAGTGAAGACCATACTTCTTATATAAATGAAGTTATTTTGATTCAGTAAGAATTCTGTACTTGGAAGGAATTGAAGCAATAAACTAAATGAGGATTAAATACCAGATCTTGTCATCCTTCAGTGCATTAGAAGACCAAAATAATCAAGATTTTCAAATGCTATGTCAAGCTGTGCAGAGGAGAAAAGCAAAATTCTTGCTTGCTTTGGCATAGCAAGCCCTTTACAGCTTCCATTTGTTGTAAGTTGGAAAATATAACATTGCATTTGCTAACCCAATAGATCATTTTCCAATCCAAAAAAGGACAGCTGCTTTTGTAAAAATACAAACTAAGGACCATTTTGTGGGAAGTATTACTTTATCTAACTTCTCCTTGCAAATAGTTATTTAAATTTTTAAACTCTCCTTAAACAAAAGAATAATTTTGATGCTGAGTAATTCAGCACATTTTGTCAAAAGAGTAATAGTTAATGTTTTCTGGTGATCTTTTTCTGGTGAATCTTTTCTGATTTAAAGGATTAAATACTTCAAGTAAAAAGGACAATATCTGGGCATCCACGATTACATATGATTATAATAGCAGGAGGAAAGTCCAAATAGTGCTTCCAGTCCTATTCATCTTATTTTACCAAACTTTGTGTAGGAGACTCCAGTTTAGACCTAGAGTTAATGATCCCCCAGAAATTATTTAATGCCACTGGGGAACACCAAGAGAGGGGTCTGGCTTGTTACTCTCAGTTACTGCTTACTGCTATGCAGAAGCATTTTGAAAGCACAGTCTAGATCCAAGACAACATTCAGTAGTGGCTGGTGACTCTGGGTGGCTGAAACCATCCAGTTGGGTCAGTCAGTGCTTACTGAAGACCATGAACAGCTACACCTTCTTCACTTGGACATCTAAAGCCTGAGACACCCTAAAATGTAGTTGATCCCAGCACAGAAAAAACTTAATTTGCTTCCAGACTTTAGTAGTTAGAAATCAGTTTGGAATTCAGTGTGAAATTCCATCTTGAAGTGAAGAAAGTAACTGACTGAAAATTACTGGACAGGTAAACACACCCAGATACTAGGAAGCTTTGACCCAATTACTGTTTCTCAAGCTGTAACTACTTGTGCCTTAGTGGCATTTAGCATGTCACACATTCAGACAATGGAAAAAGGAAAGAAAAGTCACAAGTCAGCTCCAAAGCAGTTCCAGACACTGTAATCAGAGTGTCCTGTGTACTCCAGAAGGCACATCCACTGGATTCTGGAGGGCTGATGCTTTGTGCTGGAACCCTGCAGTGCCCAGCAAAGTACCTTCTGTAGCTGGGACTGCTACCAAGGCACTCATGATGTCCCTGTCACTTCAGTGTCCTGAGGAATGCACTGAAAAGGCACTATAAAGTCTCTTCCCTCTGTCAAAGCACCTCATTCATGAACTGCAGAGGCCTGTCCTCCCCTGTGAAATTCAGCGATGTGGGGACAGTGACATACAACAGCCTTATACAGAAAGGCTGAAGTCTAAATACCTAATTTACAGGATTTTAGCCATACCTGATTATACCAAGAGGGTCTAAAACTTCCTCTTCTTCCTCATCTCCCTCTTCTTTTTTCTCTCCCTTTTTGACATTTTCCACTGATAAAAACTGTGAGATTAAGTCAGGTGTCTTCTCCTCTTTGAAAAAATCCAATGCCTCATTTTCTTCTTCTTTCTCCCTGTCATGAGGCGTGTTTTTACCCTTGAAGTCAACAGCACTGGAAGATTTTGTTCCTGCAAAACACAGTAATGGAGGCAAAACTGAGCATACGAGATAACAACTACAGGTTTTTTATACCTTGCACTTGTTCCTGAGAGTTTTGTTTGAAGAAGGAAGGACATGATCAGCTTTTGTGAAACTGTTTCAAAACACCCCCACTGTTCTCTTTATTAACTATGTGTCATTATGTGTCTGATCTGTTTACTGATTCAAAGTAGTTAAGTAGAGAAAGATAGAGGAAATGAACTTTATCTGAGACACAGCAGCACATATCAAATCTGCTTATTTATGTTCCTTCTACAGTCAACAGAAACAATAGAATTTCCACATGGTGATTCATCCCATCCAAATGAAGTCATATGAGAAGTTTCTCTTTGAAGTGCCTGTTTCTCTTCTACTGGCTACAGAGACACTGTAAATGCTCTGCATAGATGTAGGTAGCTAACTTTCACATAGCTAGTAGAGATAAAGTCCTTTTTGATACAATTTAATTAACTTGGGCTAAAATTAGAGCATTGGACAGCATGTTTCTACAGCAGATCTTCAGTTTACACTAAAAAACGAAGGCTGAAGTTCTAACACCCTTCAGTATGCAAGATGCATCCAGCTTAGCAAATTCAGCCAACTGAAAAATAAAAGGAAGTCTTCTCACCATACTTGTTACATGCAAAGGCCAGAAGAATGAGGAGAAAATGGTTCCTTGTTGTCAAGTTTCTGGATGTCCAGTGAAGCAATTTAAAATAATGACACCAGCTAAAAAAAAGGCTACTGAAAACTGTGATGGTTAAAATTCAAGGTTACACCATTTTGACTGTTGAAGTAACATGGCATGGGAGACTCTTCTCACCTAGCTTTTCATGTCTGCATCTGCCAAATCAAGGTAAGACTTACATTATTCTAAGGCAAATTCTGATATCCCATTACTTGCACCCAATCTGCCCACAGAATGAAGTCCAGTCTAGTTTAGCTATAGATGTGCACCATGGTTAGGTTAACCAGCATGCAAAGATCAATCAACAACAATTCTGAAATCTCTGTGCAAGGGGTCTGCTTTCAAGAGAATACTGCCCACGGAGAAAAAGCTCAAACAAAAACCTTACTACCTGGATCTTGCCATGCATTAAAGCAGCTTTGCCCCTTTGACTTTAGGAAGCTCCCAGTTTCATGGAACTAATCTGGCCACACCCGACACTTCTGCAAAATGGCTGTTTAAACTTGCTAGCTTCTTGCAACTTCACTTACTTAAAAGTAACCCTCCACTAAGAAACCTACACAGCACCAGCCTGGAGAATTCCCTGCTCAGCAGCTCTCAGCTGCATTAACAGCAGAGAACTCATATGTTCCACTCATTCTGTAATTCTCTCCTATGCCCAAGGGACATAAAAAAGGAACTGTATGAATCACTAGACAAGACAACAAGAGCTGGACATAAGGCTAAGAAAAAAATTAAAATAAACTAAAAAGAAAAAAAAAGTTAGCCAGAAATTGTGTTCAACAAATAAAGAATCTGTCTTCCATTTAAACCAGACAAAACATGGAAGAGTTGCTCACTCAGGGAGACCCTGCACTGTCCCTTTAGGATCATCTCCCCACTGACAACATAGGTCTATTTAACGTTCTAAACTTTTATGTTCTGAAGCACAGCAGGCAATCAGAGACAGGCTAGCACAATGCTTGCTTTGAAGGTACCTAGCAACATCTCTGAATGAGGCAGATGTCCACTGAGAGGAGGGAAATACACTAGCAAACATGACTGTGCAGCACTGTAAATGCACATGAGGATATTTTCAGTGACAGTCTTTATTCTGGCACTCTCTAGTTTTTGGCTGCCTGAGTCAAGAACTTAACACTTCCAAGAAGCACATTCATGGGAGAGAGGACACTCACATCATCTTTTAGTTACCTAAAAATTCCAGTAACTCAGGACTCGTTGCTAGATCCTCATCTTTGGAGATGAATTTCATTATATCATTGAACATAGCTCTTCGTTCAGAGATGTCAGATTCCCCCACGAAGAGAACTTTTCTAGGCAGGAGTGGAAGAGAAACCTGTGGGTACCGTGCTGTCAGTCTCTGGTAGAGCTCCTCAATCTCGCTGTACTTCTTGGAAACCTGCAATGAAAATGTGTTGCCTGGGTTTATTTCCTTACAGGTGAGGCAGGACCAGGAAAGCAGCAGTGAAGTGCTGTGAAACATTAACTGTGGAAGTGGAAAACCATGTATTAGCAAGGAGCTTTACACATGGCCTAGCAAAAGCCTGTTATGTACCTGGTGAATCCTCAAGCATTGTTGCTAGTCTTCTAAATCTGTTATTAAAAATCCACTGCTTGATGGAATTAAAGTTCATTGCCAGAATCCATTTGTCTGACTCATCAGCTAATGAAATACTGTGAAGGTCACTGCACCAAATACTTTTCTGACAGCAGGAATCCTTGTCTACTAAAGGTGATGCCCAGTCCTGAGAGACAGAAGGGGAGAAAAGCCCTGCCTGGTATGGTGGAGAAAGCTGCCCATGTCTTTGCACCACTGTCCCATTCCTTCCTCCTGCTGGCTTCAGTGCCTTTGGCTGCTTAGGCCTAAAAAAACAGTCACATTTTCTTCCCTGAAGAGCACGTAACACAGAAACCAAAGGGCAAAGACCTCAGCTGACCCCTGACTATTCAGTTCATCCATGAGAAAATAAAAATCAACAACTTGGCCATGGCCTAAAAGGTTTTCATACAGGGAGAAGATGCCAGCAGTGAATGGAGTCATTCCTTCTGTGGACAAAGACAGGAAGCCTGAGGAGAAATAAGGCTCAAGATATTACAAGGAAAGCAATAGCTATGGGAATGTTGGTTAGAAAAGGTGTGACTTTTATGCCACATTAAGTATTGAATTCAGTACCTTAAACCAATACACAAAACCCAACACAAACAAAACACTATCTCTAAGTGACATTACAGATGCAATGAGGGTTACTTCCCTGCTCTGTGGTGTTACACAGATAATGTATTTGTCAAGGCCCTCCATGGATCCATAATCTACCAAACTGTTTTAATTAATACAGAGATTAAAAAACTACCAAAAGAAACAGTGCTAGTGGAGTGCATAGGGCACAGATACTCTTTTAGGGTCCAGCTCTCATCCTCCTGTAACATATGCTGCTGAACTCTAGAGGAGTGAATCCTAATTAACTCTGCAGTATGTGCAGTATTGCACATACTGAGATGGATATAAAAGATGGAGAGAATCAAGCACTACATCTTGGAATGGAGTAATGCAGAGTTCTCTCATCAACACAGTGATACAGACAGTCACCCTAACAAAAAGCACAGAAAGGACATGAGTTACAGATAAAGCAGAATCCCAACACTGCATTTATACAAGCAAACTAAACAGCATCGGGCATATTCCCAGACACTGGAACCTGAGAGCACCTTCTAGAAACCTCATTTACAGTGTCTACTGGAACCTGACAATGTCTGGCACAGTTCCTACACTCTGGGCAGCTATCATGCCCCCAGATAACTCTTCAGCCCAAGATTTGGCCCGATGGAGAGACCCCTCAGCAGCCAGTTTGGGTACTGAGGCACACTGTGGATAGTAAGGAAGTTTAATCCTGTGCATTCAGCCAGACTGTGTGAGCTGCCCTCCAGGCCAGGGAACAGGCCCTGGCAGTAACAGGCACACCTCAGCCAGTTCACTGATTCAGATGCGGGCACAAAGAGCAATAACCACCTCAGCTTTCACGCTTCCCTGCCTTTCGCAGTAATTATCAACCTAGCCAGATGATTTAGAAAAGCATTTGTATTTCAGCTGTACAATGTTCACTGTAGGTTCAGTGCCCAGTCACAAAAGGCAAGCAGCTTTGTAACAAAGATCTGAAACACAACACCCAACCTGAGTCAACAGGGGAAAGAAAAACAAGAATTTTAGACTTGTCTTGTGAAAGCAACAAAGGTTAAGTGTGAATAACACTGTGCTCCACATGCTGGATCTGAAATGCCATTCAGCAACCAGGCAATAAAGTGAGGGCAATAGAGATGCTCCAGAACATCATAATCTTCTCTTTGAAAGATAGCCAAAAAGAGAGGGGAAAGCAATTCCAGAGCTTCTGAACTGATGTACATTTTTAGTTTGCTAGGTCCCAGTAACACTCTGAGCAGGGTATGATGCCTAAGCCCCTCCCAAAAATACTATGTAAGCACAAATGTAATGGCAGTAAGGAATTCACTGGTGCTCTTTCAAAAGAATAAACATCATTACCCTCCACCCAGGAAAAGAGAATTAGGTCTGATTTGCGAAAAACATTTAACATCTAATTAATTTCAATAATAACTACCAAATTAATTTCTGAAAGCATTACAAGGCAGAATCCAATCAAGATTATGCCAAAACAGTATTTTAAAAATACTCTGACACTGAACTGAGATACACAAACTTATTTCTTTCCCCACTTAATTTTCATTCCTCCTCTATCAAAGTCTGTAAATTATTCATAAATCTCAATTTACGTCTAATTACACCACTGAACCTAAAGCAAACGCACACCCTCGCATCCCGTTGCTAATTGCGTCTTTGTGGATCTGCGTGGGCTTTGAACAACAACGCCGGGAACGCACAGTGACACGGAATACCAAGTGTGACAGCACTGGCTCCAAAGCATGCTAATGTGCTCCCAGAGCCCGCAGCACACTGTGCAGGCCATAGATATCCTGCAGTGCCGGGATGCCCTCTGCTGGAACAGCCCGCTGTACCAGCGAGCCGCCAGCCCTCCAGCCAAAACCATTCCTGCTTGCCAAGCCCAGTGCCAGCTGGGGCTCCTCAGCCCCTGTCCCTGTGCCTCCAGCCCCAGCAGCCACGGGCTCCTCGACACCCTCGCTCAGCTCTGCTGCCAGATTTACCTTGGGTTTGGTGCTGGAAATGCAGTGGTAGGGCTGGCTGAGCCCAGCAGCCCCGAGTGGTGCGCTGAGAATTGCCAAACGGTTTGGGTTAGAAGGGACCCTAAAGAACATCCTGTTCAATATGGGAGGGACACCTTCCCCTAGACCAGGCTGCTCAGAGCCCCATCCAACCTGGCCCTGAACAGTTCCAGGGATGGGGCAGTCACAGCTTATCTGTGTAACCTATGCCAGTGGCTCAGCACCCTCACAGTCAAGAATTTTTTCCTTACATCTAATCTAAACCTTCCTTTCTTCAGTTTAAGGCCATTCCCCCTTGTAACCGGTCCCTCTCCTGCTTTCTTACAGCCCCTTCAGGTACTGGAAGGGGTCTAGTGTCATCCTGGAGCCTTCTCCAGGCTGAACAGGCTCTCTCAGTGTCCTCACAGGAGAGCTGTCCCAGCTTTTTGACCACTTCTGTACCCTTCCTCTGGATCTGTTCCAACAAGTCCATGTCTTTCCTGTACCTGGGACCACAGAGCTGGATGCAGCAGCACAGAGAGCACAGAGGCCTTACACAAGTGCCAAACAGGTTCCACACAGTGGATTTTTTCAAGCAAATCCCAGACATGATGCAGAGCATTCTCACACCTTTCTAGTCAGAAAGCACTGCTCTGCTGCAACAATTCTGGACCCTTTCAATTTGACATCCTCTGTCAATTTTCCAGGAGAAAGGTGTATCAGCATGTAACAAAATTAAATCTTGCCTTCCCTGGTTATCACTTAAAGCTCTTTGAAAAACCTTGATAGATCCTTGATGAAAATCCTATGGCCCAAAATGTCAGGATAGAAAATAAGCGCTGCTCTAAACCCCATTTTATCAATCCTATTACGAAACAAAGTTTGATTTGATTAATATTCAAATATTTTTCTTCTGCTGCCTGTAATTCCTCTAGGTCTTGATCCCGCAGTTATTCTCTCCTCCTCCATGCCTCTAACTGAACTCTGTGAACACTGTGGAGCTAAACCCCCACCACCTGTAAGTCAGGCTGAGTGCACACACTTCAAGGAGTTCTGTCAAGTCACAATATCAAAGGCTCAATCTGCTTCACTTCAAAAGAGTTAATCATGCAAATACAGCAAAGCATGTGCACATTTGCCAGGTCAAGACCTTATTTGCCTGTAACAATTAACATCCAACACAGAACTTAAAAGACAGACAGGGATAGGCTGAATGGGTTTTTTTTTTTCACTGGGAACAAATAAATAAGTTGAATGTGATCAAGTATAGCTAGAAGGTTAAGAAAACCACCATGAAGTTCAAAGTGAAAGTCTGAAGTTTGCTACTAATCCCTCAAATCTCATGCATGTGCCTTGCCCCCCTCTTCCCAAGGGCCTCACACAGGAAAGTACACACCGGAATGGCTGCAGGATACGAGCCTGGGACTCACAGTTGTGTGCAGAATTTGATCCCACTCAGTATTAATGCTATTTAATGCCTCCTTTCCCTTCAAAGCTCCTTTTACTGCCCCATTTGTGACCTCAAACTTGTCTTCATATGCTTTGTATCTACCGCAAGGATTTCTACAAAATGGAGATCATAGAGCTAACTCAAGCCCTTTGCCAGCCAGTGCACACCAACAAAGAGCACGCTTGATTTTACAGTATTTCGTGAAAACGGGGGCTACAGTGACTTTTCTTTCTATAAAGCCCGCTTCTTAACACTGTCAGAAAAGGGAGATCCAGCATCTCTGTCCTTTAAATCAACCACTAGCTTTGGGTACAGGAATCAAAAGCATCCCTTCTCCCAGGCAGCACAACCCAAGCTTTCACTTGGAAACTCTCAATTCAAGCCATACCAGAATTAATGTTGCTTGGTGACCCCATGGGTATGCATTATGGTAGATTTTAATTATATGACCACATGCTGTTCTCCTCATCTGTTTTGCCTAGCAGAGGAGCAAGAACTCTAATATTTCTTTTTAATCAGCATGAATCCTTAGTGGCTCCTGAACCTATTGCTACACTGGGTGTGAATTTTTTTCACGCCTCCCTCACATCACAGAAGCCATAAGGTGAAGGAATTTATCCTCACAACATGCCTGTATGGTCAGGAAAAAGCAACTCCAATGCACAGATTTTGAGGCCCCAAAAAAAAAAAAGAAGGCCAATATATGCAAAAAGACAATGATGAAAACATCAATGAATACACACCCACGTACTCATACACTCCCTCATTTTAAGAGAGGAAGACAGTTCTATAGTAAATGCCTCCCTAAATTGTGCTATGCCTGTCAAACACCAGTAGTTATTTGTTCAGCTTTGAAAAAGAAAAAACATCACTAACAAATAACTTGTAAAGAAGAATCAAAATCGGTGCAGATACAAAGAGAAGGCACTAAAGCTGGGTGGATTTTTAATAAGGCTGGGAAGGGAGAAGTTAATTGCTAAAAAAGCTAAGGTGTGGCTGGAAGAAATGCCTTTAAGAAAAGCAAAGCCTTTTCTTTTTATTACAGAAAATGGCAAATCTACAGGCAATAATTAAATATCACCTTGGTAGCAGTACCAAAGAGAAAACCAATTTCCCTCTTTCGATAGTACAAGAGTATTCTGACTTTTAAAAGAAATGCAACTGATTTTTCCTTTAATTACCAAATATAACATTAAGGTTGTGCAGTTCTACAACCCATTTGCCCTATTTTACAATTAGCATTTTTTTTAAATTAAAAAATCCCTCCACTTTCTAATAATTTAGAATGCCATCACAGAAGTGAATTTCTCCTGTTAATGCTTCACAAACATTTTAATTAGAGATGCCATGATACTGATTTTGCATAGTCCTGTTAAGCTGGGGAATAGGGCACTCTGTATTGCTTAGACCCACAGTAAAGGCTTCACAGGTCTGATCTGAAGTCTCTTTTTGGTGTTCATCTGGTTTTTGTCATAGGGCCTTAACACATCTGTCGATCTTGACAGGACAAGAGGACAGACCCTCAAGCTGCACCAGGAAAGGTTCAGGCTGGATATCAGAAATAATTTCTTCAAGGAAATGGTTGTTAAACATTGGAATGGACTACCCATGGAAGCGCTGGAGTTACCATTCCTGGAGGTGTTCGAGAAACGTCTGCACATGGCACTTGGTGCTCTAGAGTAGTTGACAAGGTGGTGATCCATCAAAAGCTGGGTCAATGACCTTAAAGGCTGTTTCCCACCCAAATGATCCTATGATTCGATCCTGGAGACCACAGCTAGCTTAGAGGATGCTTCTGCCTTGCTCACCATCCTTTCCCAGGGAAAAGAGGAGCCGCTGGAGCTGCTGGTTCCTGCTGCCCAGCTCTGGCTGGACGGAGGACAGGGTGGGAGCGGCCACTCCTCTGAGGCCTCAGGGGCAGCAACAGGGCAAGGAGGAGCCAAAAAACACAGACCTGGCTCCCCAGCTGGCCAAAACAGAGACAATCTGAAAACTGGTATCCAGAGACAAGGAAAATCCTACCATGCCTGCCTGCCTTCTCTAACCTACGTGTCACCTCAGCGCTGTGACACTGGCTCCTTCCTCCAATTTGATAGTTTCAAAAAGAGCAAAAAAATATGTCCCCTCTCCCATTTTGCCCGTTCTGCTCCAGAAGCGGCACACAGTAGTTTCTTCTTCCTCCTTCAGATGTCTCGTCTCACTGTGCTCTGATACAAATTTGATGTGTTTGATCTGCTGCCCATGCTGCCTTGTTCTTCTCTGCTGTTCCTCAGGTACCCAGCTCTCTTACACTTCACTGCAAACTCTGGGGAAGGATCACAGCTCTTGTTCGTGCTGCTCCAGTATCCAGCAGAACAGGGCACTGCACAGACACTCTGGGGCAGCCACAGGATTGGTACTTCCCTCCAGGTTAAGCCATCTGCCTACGCGCATGAGGTGTCATCTCCCAAGATAGATATTGGTAAAATGACATTTTGGTGAAATGTGACTGAAGCTCAACTCGCCTGAACATAGGCAGCCAGTGGCACCTTGGATGCTGCACCATATTCTCCTTGCTGTTTCAGGGCAGTGCCAATGCCTTTATGTCCTTTGTCACTCCTGCCAGCCCTGCGCACACACCTACGGTAATTTAGGGTTTCTTAAATGGTACAAGACATTTATGTTATGCAAAGTGGGTTCCCCCACCCCAGAGATGCTCAGCTACATCCTTTTCAACAGCACTGCACCGATGGGGATGGAAGTTTAGAAAGCCAAACAGACATCTGCAGATTGTTCTGCCCAGAAAAAAGCATCCCATGCTACGTGAGATGCTTTGGGGTATCCAAAGGGCTTGTGTGCAGCAGGTTAATACCACACAAGATCTATGGGAAACCCACAACTTCTGAAGGCCAGTTAGAAAATCCCAGAGCACCTCAGAGTGCACACAGTGATTTGTGTACAACTCTACTGACCCTCAAGCATTTCAGCCTGGAGTTGAAGCCCCCCACTACAGCTGTTTACAATGTAGATACTTTCCCCTTATGGTCAAAGGAGAGAGAGAGAGAGACATTTCCAGAGGATGAGTCACATCATTCCCCTCCTCCCCACTGACCATATAAGCATGGACACACTCAGATTAAAATATCCAACTTAGAGAGAGATAAGTTACGACAGGTGAATCCCTCTGTTCCTTCCAGTAATACATACAGACAAGACTCATTGGAATGAATCAATGGAAAGCATCCATCCTCAACCTCCCAGCTCACGGTTTTAAATTACTCTCACACAACAAACTATATAATATATCACATTTAGTCAGCTGAAAAAAATGTAACTGATGAAATAAATGTTATTCTCGTCAGGCTCCACCAGTTTTCTTCTTCATGAAGAATGAAATGTCAGGAGGCCTCACCAGAGGAGAAATCAGGAAGGTTCATTTCACTTGAGAAGAGCAACTGAGTGCTGAAAATCTTCCCAGAAAGAGACATGGTAACAGACAATGCCAGCAAGCAGAGGGGCCACAGTACAAAATCTGTTTCTCCTCTTTATAGACAAGCTGATTTTATCAACTTGTTCTTAAATTATGCAAAATGAAGTTAGATGACAACAACCCAGTTTAACACCTCAGGTGTAGCCAGATTCTTTCTTCCACAGAGCTGTGTGGACAAATTACATAATATAAGCAGGCCTTGCTGCATGAAAAAAAGCAACTGCACATCCTCTTCTCTTATCTGCCTATGTCTGGCCCTTCCCTGCCCTAAAAGAAACTTTAATGATACTGTGCAAGTCACTGGCTCAAGGAACGGGTGTAAATCAGTACTGAATAACAAGCCCCAAAATACTCATTTTTAGCCAGGAGCAGTTCCTCAGCTGACGTTATGGAATAGCCACAAGACACTGGCACACAAAAGGAAACACTGCAGGAGCAAGAACAAGCTGTCACGGATGAGGAGGGTGGAGAGAACAGACTCCTATGCCATCATTGCTGCTTTTACCGTAGTTATATATAGCACAAGGTGTAGAATAAATGCAGGGGATCTCACTTGTTGTAAAGCATTTCTTTACAACACTGCCAGATGTTTATCTGCGAAACAGATTGTTTAAATAGGCTTTTATCAACTATCTTCTATGAAGTTTCAGTTACACTACAGGTCATGGTCCACCAGGTAACCACATACATCACTCTGAAATTACAGTTACTGCCAAAACATCAGAAAATAAGAGCAGAAAAGAGCAGATGATCACAGCATGCAACAGGGTGTGTCCCCTTATGGTCAATGGACTGAGAAATGCACTTTTTGGGAGTGGTTCAGCAGGCAGCTAAAGAAGATCAAACAGAATACCCTAAATGCACCTTTTCCCATCAGCTTGACAGACAGTCCCATGGAAAACAGCTTAAGTGGATGTGCACTGTACGTACACAGCCTGTGGTAACTGGGAGTGGGGCTGCAGCTGAGCCTCATCCCCAGTGGGCTACAACTGTGAAAAGCAGGTGA
This sequence comes from Anomalospiza imberbis, assembly GCF_031753505.1. Lineage (NCBI taxonomy): Eukaryota > Metazoa > Chordata > Aves > Passeriformes > Viduidae > Anomalospiza > Anomalospiza imberbis. Next base: position 9,914,955 of record NC_089683.1, on the reverse strand, counting down.
GTAGCATTGACAGCAATGAGCCATGGAGTGCCAAGGTGCACTGAGCAACCACGGAAGAGAACAGGGCACACAGGTGCAATGTATGAATGACAGGGGGTATAAAGGCTGAGCTACAGAACAAGAAGAGCAGACATGTGAAGCCTTCTGAGGGGGTTTGTATTACTCTTTATGGGTGGATGCTGGAAGTCTTCTGGAGTGGTATGGTGTTACTCTATGTGGGCTGAAGCTTTCTGGTCTTGTATGATGATACTCTGTGGATTGTAGCTATCTCAACAGCAGCATATGTTGACCCTGACATGATTCTGAGGTGATTTGGGCAGGTGACTGCAGATCCAAGAGCATTAAGATGGTGGAGCCAGGTGGACCAGGAGCCTGGGAACTGAGCAGGCAGACTAAGGACCTGAGAGCCTAGAAGTCTGGAATACTTATGAGACACCAACCCCAAGAAGAAGGGTGCTGGGTATACTGGTACAAAAGAAATAGAGTGAGGCTATGCACTTTGCTTATTTAGAAAGAGATGGCTTGGGAGCTAACATACAAACTGCCTTTTTATTAAAATGTGGGAAAGTACCAGCTGCACTTTTGCTCATGCTGCTGCCTGCCACTCTCTGCAGGTGCGGTGGGGTGAGCCTCACACCCCCTGCCACAGTATGGCTGCAGTCTGGTGGGGTCCCAGGGCAGTGCTGGGTTCCCCTGAATGGCAGAGTGTGCGGCGTGGTGGAGATGGAGGTGGCAGATGGCATGACCACAGCGGCGGCTGGTGCGGCAGCAACGGTGCAGCCCCCGAGGAGTGCGGGGGGGGAGGTTTGCTGGGCTGCTGCTGCATGAGCACTGGAACAAAAACAACCTGAAGCTCTAAGAGGTGGAGTCAGAGCTGCACAGTAAACATGTAAGAAAACTTTCTGAAATTGTATCATGGCTGTCTTGACTCCAATAGTGCACATACCATAGATGAGATTAATTTCACCTGTTTTAAGTCACGTGCTGTGCTTTCAAACCTTTACTCTGCAGGTATAGTGAAAAAGACAATCTGGCTAAATAATGTTTTATATGGATGCTTCCTTGTAAACTTATCTTAATAAGGATTTTAAAAGCTGTGTCTAGGTAATAGACCCATTCAAATAAGATATATCTATTTCATGTTTCTGTATAAAGTCTACGACTGATACATATACTAGAGAAACTAATTAGTAGCAGAACTTACAAAAAGCTTAATTGGTTTCTATTTGTTGATCCATAATGAAAAATGCCTTAAAGGCAACAACAGTCATCATTGCTTTTAGCTCCTGGAATAAGAAGTTCAATTACTGTGTGGATAATGGAATATGCATAATGGAATAGGAATTGCAGAAATGGTACAGACTGTGTTGTCCTACCAAGGACCTTGACCTGGAGAGGCTGTGATTGATGATGAAGCATCTGTTACATCATGACAGAAATAATCAAAGCTGATTAAGAAAGTGATCACTAACACAGGTGTGATTAAATATTTACCATAAATTGAACCACATCTTCAGGCTTGTGCTTTGCTGATTTGAAGACAGCCAGTTGGGTAACAACAACAATGTGATACTCGACATGGCCAGACATCATCTTCCCACGGATTTCCTGGTATTCCGGCACTGACAAATCCAGTCCTGTGTGCGTATTCTGAATTTGCCTAGGGAAGAAAATACACGGTTCAGGCAATGGCACAAAGACTTCTAGCTGTCCCTCTCCCATTTACAAGCCCAAGAAAATCAATGCAAAGGCTCTTGCTGGAACTGGACATCACACAGACCCTGTCCCCAACGCTTCCTACTCTAACAAGACAAACTGGGACATGGCCTGTTTCCTATCTTCCATCCCAAAGCACATGCCATGAGCACTGCAGGAGACATGCCAGGAACACATTTCTGTGAAGAGATGTGGATCCATTCAGAACAGGACTTCACTTACAGGAGATGAAAGTGCTTTTAGCCCAGCATGGCAGGTGAGAAGATCAATGATCTCTCATCAGGTTTATTTTGAGACAAAGGTCTGTTCATAGTGACTCAGGCTGAGCCCTACCCACCTCTCCTTTATGTAAGGGCATTCTGAGAAATGACAGAGACAATAAATGAAAGGTGCCATGAAAGAAAGAAGGAGCTCCCTTGAACCACAGGGACATCTTGAGATTTGTGAAGAGCCAACCACGGAAGTGGATTAGAGCTGCAATACAAAGGAAGCTGCTGGAGCAGACTGATGGGCCAATCGCAGTTTCCACTTGTGAAGGTCCTTGAGGAAAATTAAACAAACATCAGGACTGAGCAAGTTAAAGCAACACATGATCCCTCAGAGCTGCCTTCTGGTTTTGGCTATCTGATACACTGTCTTGTTGCCCAAAGGGCATACTAGCCAAAACATCTTGGCTTTCCCACTGGAAACAGATCTACAGTAGGATCTAACAGATCCTACTGGAAACAGAACTACCTGTGCTTTCATACCCAGTTAAAGTAGAGAACCACAGCATTAGCCCCTGAGAGCTCCAGCAGTCAAAACCACCCACGGCTCCTCCTGGAGGAAAATGCAACAGGGGAGTTGCTGCTGTAGTTTACTCAATGCATTTTTTTTCCTCCTGACTGCTTCAGATCCATGGAACTGTGGTGCCACCTTCCCCTGGATTGCCATTTATGACATTTTTGCAAGAGGAATGCCAGATCATATTAGAGTGCTTATACATCAAGAGTAAGACCAAGCTGTTGGAGCATTAATTGGTACATTTAATGAAATAAACAATCTGTTTCAATAGCCTGAAAACCAAAACTGATCAAGGATTCCTTCCCCAAAGTTATCCCATGGCAAGCCACAGAATACTTGCAGTCACTGGACCCAAGTATTCTTCCAGAATCAGAAGTTCACCATCCAGAGAACTGCATACCCTCTGAACACATCTCTGAGTACATTCTTCCTATGTGTGAGTGAATGTTTTTTTAGAAAAACCAGAAGGGACCATTTAAAAGAAAACCAAACTGGGATCATTAAACACTTTTTCTGCCTTTTTAAACCTTAACCATGAGGATTATCAAGTTCCATCTTCTCTGGATTTCTTGTGGACTGTAGAGTTCTTGTGGAATTCTACCTCTTCCTTCAGGAAGTTTAGATTCATTAACACAGCTGCCCTTTCACCTAAGGATACACAATGCATAGAACTTATTATACACTTTCAAGAGGCTTAAACAATCTAGTTTCAGACAAACTTTCAAAAGATTCCTCTCATCATGTCAAAACTTGATCAGTTCTTATGAAACCTGAGCTTCCCCAAGAAGGCGACCTTTGAATTTCTAATTCAAAGCTTGAATAAAAAGCCTTTTAAAGAGAGTATCTTGAGAGTTCCTGATAAATAGGAAAACAATAAACAAGGACACAGATCCAGTTTTGTACCCAATCCTCTTTGCAAGCCATATTTAAAGTATTAGGGCTTTAACAACAGCTCTACCATCTCCAGTCTTTTGATGATGCTATTCTTCTGTCTGCTCTGTTTCTGTTCTCATGCTCTGCCAGTCAAAGACTTCACTTTACACATCCAGACAAAATTTTGTTCTCAATTACATGTGGTTGGCTCTAAAACACAGGACCAGTAGTGCCTATGTGTGAATACACAGGTGCCTGGCTTTCACACAGCAGCCTGTGGGAGCTGTGAGTAACAACCATCATCTGGAACTCTGCCTCTTTCAGTAGCAGCCAAAATGCTGACTCTAAGGGCATCTGCCAGGAACTTCAGCTGGATCTGGACCTTTTTAGACTATACCTGCAGCAGAGGATATGCTTTTAGAAGAGACTTACAGATTACAATAGCCCTAAACACCATTAAGATCACCAAAGGACTTTGCCCACTCTGGCAGAAAAAGTATGAAGTGTATATATTATTCTGTATAAAGAAGCAACTCCTCATCCGTGGCCACCAATGCCTCCACCCCAAATTTGCCCTCGTGAATTCCTGGAAATATGGACAGTAAATTAAGCCACCTGATGGTGACTAAGACAAAGGCAGTACTATTGTCCAAGTTATCTCAAGCCTAAGGAGAGGTAAACAAGAGTGGAGGAGAAGAGTGTAACACTGCAAGGAGTCCACAGAGATCAGCTCAGCAACTGTGTTGAAGGTCAGCTCTTGACTGGAGGAGACCGCAGTCCACTGACTCAAAAGAAGAGACACACTGAGCACAGGACATTCACACTCACATGTAGGCCTGAGGGTATTTATCCCTTCTGATGGGGCATAACAGGCTGAACTGCACAGGCATGAGAGGCAGCTGTCATGTCTTAAAAGGTGTCATAAACCAGCAAATTGACCCAAAGCACCACCAGATTTATTTCTGGGGCTTTCCATCAGAGGATTTGTACACGATTCACGGTGTAGCAAAATACAGTGCAAAACTCCACCCTGCAGGGGAGGTGCTTGGGCATGCCCACATATACCTGAATGTGTATTAACCCATTAAACTTTATGTTTTGTGGGACCCTTACCACCAAAAAGGGTGAAGAAGGACCAACAAAACACTGCTGGATCCACAAGGTTAGTGATTATTTTTCTACTTAATTGTTCTCTCTGCCTTTCCCCCCACCCTCTTTTCTGTGTCTTTCTCTCACACATTTTACTTAATAAAATCTGCATCATTGATTTTAGCACATGATCTCATTTGCACGTTAATTTGGGTAGAAGCATCTCTCTCTAATAATCACAATAATCAGATTTTAACAGCTCTCCAGATGTGCAGTCACTCAGAGGTGGTGACTGCAGTTTTGGCAGCTAAAAGGTCTGTCACTCATCCTCAGGAATGACTTACTAACCCAGGGAAGTGCGTGAGTTACCAGTCCTCAAAAGGATGTGTGGATGTGGCACCTGGGAACAGGGTTTAGTGGTGGACATGGCAGTGCTGGGTTAATGCTTGGAGTTGATGATTTTAAAGGTCTTTTCCATCTCAAATGAGTCTGTGATTCCACTTCTGTTAACACAGAGTATAAGTGACTAATTAACCTGCTTTTTACCTCTAATATAAATAAAAGGAGTAATGACCAGTGAACCATCCTCAATGGCCTTTAGCTAAAAACAGCAACCATGTACAGATGTTCTGAGATGACATAATGACAACTTCACTGTAAGAGTTGCTGCATTAGGGAGTTCTGAAACTGTAATGAAGTTATTAAGTACCTTATCTACACCCAGGGTTTTTCTTTTAAAGTTGTTAGAAGTATGTGCTAAAATGTCATGGAAAATGATTAGAGGGAGGGGGAATAGCTACATTTTTTTGTTTGCTTTAGGCCTTATGATCACTTTCGTTATCATCTCCTACAGAAAACTCAGCCCTATTATCTTCTACAGCAATAGGATTTCTTTTTAAATATAAAACTGATTCTAAACAAACAGAAATCAGCAGGGAGGCTGAGACAAACAGAGCATTCTATCCAAAGTGCTCCCTAGTTCTTGCAATGCTTTCAAAATAAGCAGCCTTAATGTTTTAACTAATTAAATACTGTTATTGTTATTCAAACAGAATCAGCACCTGCAAACCCCAAGACAGAATATAGTTTCACTGCATTTTTCACATAAAAACAATTATTTTTACACTTGTGGCTTTTAAAAAAAAGCAGCAAAAGGAGAAAACTGATTGCTTAACTTGGACACACTGGTTTATTGCTTCTACTCTTTATTTGAATCTAGTTTATCTTCAGTTTTACACTTCTGTCTACAAAACAGACAGCTCACTGGAGACCTGGGCACATGGCTAAACTTCCTAACAGCAATCACTTCACCCAAATACAAGGAGACCATTCATACCAGCAACACTGCTGTGAATCAGATCATTGCACAATCAGATCATGCAGGATTGGCCCAGAACAGAGGAAGTGCAGACTATAAAGGTCAGCTGAACTGAGCAGCTTCCACAGTTCACGGAAGAGCTGGATTTTCACTCCTGTGTGTTTTTTTTTTTTTTTTTGCATATAATAATTAAATTATATTTTAATTAATCTGCTTTCTGTGCTGAAAGGCCAGCATGGGGGGTGGCTAATAGCCACCTCCAGAAAGAAAGTAAAACAAGAGATGCAAGTGCTGTGACCAGAGAAACATTTATTCCAGCATCTGTGTGGCCAGGAGAGCAGAGTCTGTGCTTCCTGCCTTGGTAAACTCAGCCCTGCCAGCAGCTCCCAGCTCCAACAACCTCTCTCCAGAAGGGACCAAACTGTGACATCCCTGGTGTTAACAGGAGAAGAAAACTGTACAACTAGTTTTATAAGTGAAGGCAAAGTACTCACAGAGAAATAATTTATTTCTCTGTATAGTCTAACTACAAGTATACAGATTTTATAGGCTCCCCAGAGAAGTGATCACAGCACCAAACCTGACAGGGTTCAAGAAGTGTTTGGACAATGCCATCAGGTACATGGTGTGATTCTTGGGATGTCCTGAGCCGCACCAGGACTTGGACTCAATGATCCAACTCAGCATATTCTAGGATTCCATGATTTATATTACCACAGCAACTAGGAATCCTATTCCCAAAACAAGTATGTGGAAAAAAGAGTGGAGTGGAAAAGGGCACAACTATACAGCTAATTCACCTCAGAAGCTAGAAAGTATGTTCACTTGCTAAAGTCTTAATTCCACATATACATATATACCAAATTTTATCACTGAAAGCATTCTAGTTTCAGTGGGACAATTTGCAAGTGGGTCTTTTTTCAATCAAACAACTGTAAATTAATCCAGGTGTTTGGATTTCCATTTTCAAGGCTAAACTTAATGTAAAATCAGTCCTACAAAACATCTGTTACATATACGGATCAGATAAAAAATATCAGATACATTTGAAGGTTCAAGGCCACTGCTTCAAGGAAAGTCCAGCACTGATACAGCCAAATATTTAAGGATTAAAATAATGGCTTTGAAGTTAAAGTGACTGAAATAGTCATTATTTATGTCCTAGGAGGTAAGGACCTTGCTGAATCAACACTTCTGCTTTTCATGTCTCATCTGATAGCAGATTGCTTTCATGTGGTCTCAAATATCTCGTGGGGATTAAAAAAAAAAAAAAAAAAGGAGAGAGAAAGAAATCTATCAATTTCCCTATAAAACATTGCCATAAGCATTTTCTTCTTGAGGTATTCCTCATCAGGATTCCTGTACCACACCTAGGAAAAAACAGGGTTTAAAAATTTAATGCAACGGAAAGGAGCGCCCTTGCACCACGCAGGGGACAGCTTGGAGAAGGTGGGAACGGAGAATAAACTCTCCCTGGCCATCCCTGGGCCCCGGCCAGAGCGGGCACGAGGAGGGGCGCGGGACACAGGACACAGCAGCGGGAACGGGCACCAGCCAAAGCACTGGCGACATCGCCGCACGGCCCAGGAGAAATCCTAATTCCTGCCCACCCGCCTCGAAACACCGACAAGGAAAAGATGTGTCTGCAGGGCGACAGCACACGCTGCGCCAGAGCGGACGGCAAAAGACCCGGAGTCATCGCAAGAGGAAAGGGCGCACAGGACGGGCCAGGGATCTCCCGCGGCTGGGAAATGCAGGAAAACTGGAGAACATCTCCAGTGCCCCGGGGCAAACCCACGCAGCGCCACCCGGCTTCCCCTCAGCCTCCGCCGGCCCGCGCTCCGCTCCTTTCCTTCGCTTTCCTTCCCGTCTGTCCTTCCCCGCTGCCCGGCCGGGCCGCCCCGCCGAGGCCGAGGCTGATGCGGGCGCGGGGCCGCTCCCCGGCCCGTCCCCGGTACCTGGTGGTGACCAGCACGGCGGGCGCCGGGCCGCGCTGCTCCATGGCCGCGGGAGGAGGTCCCGCCTCCCTTCCCGGGGCTGGACCGGCCGCCCGGCCGGATGTCAGGCGCCGGCGGCTCCGGTGCAAAACGAGCGGGGGGGAGAAAACGTCCGGCACGGGGAGGAAAAAGGGAACGCGGCTCGTAGTCGGCAGGATTCGAACCTGCGCGGGGAGACCCCAATGGATTTCTAGTCCATCGCCTTAACCACTCGGCCACGACTACACCGACGGGCGGCACTGCCGCCGCGTGAGCCCCACTAACTCATCCCGCGCTTCCTCTTCCTCCCGGGACGGGAACTCCCCCGAGCCCCGGAGCGGCCCTGGGCGCTTCTCTGCCTCCTCACGGGAAGCAGCTCGCACGCATCTCCCGCTGAAACCGTGGGCACGGCGCTGCTTCGCCAGCCGGGTGCAAGGCACGGCCACCCCCGCAGCCTGGCCGCGCACCTCGGAGGGGCTGTGTGTTCCGAAGTTTATTTTGGGAAAGAAGAGGGAAGCTGCTGGTCCTTCTGCTGCCCCTCCGGCACCCGCGGCAGGGCTGGGCAGCCCTGGCTTGTGTGCAGGCTGCTGGGCGTACCCGGGCGCTTGGCTATCCCGCGGCTTCTCTGCGCTGGTGTGCAGGGCTCCTGCAGGGAAGCGCTTGGAAAAAAATCTTCGCACCGCGCACAGCTTTGTGGAATCGCGGAATGACAAAGTCGTTATGGTTGGAAAAGACCTCTAAGATCATGGGATCCATTCGTTTACCCATCCACCATATTCACCACTAAACCATAACCTTAAGTGCTGCATCCACATGTTTATTTGAACACTTCCAGAGACAGCAATTCCACAACTTCCCTAAGCAGCCTGTCCCAATGCCACCCTTTCAGTGAAGAATATTTTCCTAATATCCAATTTAAACCTCTTTAGGTGCAACTCGAGGCTATGCCTTCATCTGTCACTTGTTACTTGGGAGAAGAGACCGACCCCCACCTGGCTGCACCCTCCTTTCAGGTGGTTGTGATAGGGTGAGACAGTGATAGGGTTCCCCCCGAGCCTCATTTTCTCCAGGTTAAACAGCACCAGCTCCCTCAGCCGCCCCTCATCACATTTGTACTCCAGACCCTTCTCACCAGCTCTGTTGTCCTTCTCTAGACAGACAGAAACCACAGCCAGGGAATATTATAAAAGTGATAAAAAACAGATGCTGACACTGCATCAGTGCAGCCAGCCTCCAAACAGGCTCAGCACCTCAAGTGGGTATGCAGCAGTATCCCCAGAGAGGAGCAGCCCTTGAAAGAGGACCTAGTGAGTGGATTAAGATTTTTCACCTCAGAAAGGAACAGCTGGAGGAGTTTGGGAGTGATGGAAATGTCAAAATCAAGAGATGTCCAAAGTGGCAGACACAGAACAATCTTTTAATTCTTGTGGTGAAACAAGAAATCTGGAATGTGAAACCCAAGAGTCAAAAAAAAAAAAAAAAAAAAAAAAAAAAGGGGACTTCATAGGTGGGGTTCCTTCCTAAATCCCCATTGTTTTCTCTCCCTGCCACTACAAACCTTTTGTTAAGCAGAGTAAACACCACCACCCAGCTGCAACCTTTCTGGCACAGGAGTTGCAGTTTCCAGAAGTGCTGCAAGCTACCAGAAAGTGCTTTTGGAACATTAATCATTCTCATGTGGCCTCTGAAGGGTTAAAAAGCCCTGAGGTGGAATTCCTGAAAGCATATAATGAATAATTTTATGGCTAAACAAATTGCTTCTCCAATGGCATTTTTATTCCCATTTGGATAGTGCAATTTATTCAGATAGTAACAAGGAGTAAGCAGCTGGCAGTTTGCTGTCTGAGACAACAAAAATAGAGCAGGACCTGAGCCCATGAGTTCCCACTGAAGCTTGCTGAGCAGTGTCCTTCCAGGTGTTGCCAGGTGCCTGTGAAGGTGCTTCAAAAGCTGGGGATTTTCTCCCCAAACAGAAGTGTCTGCTTGGCCCCAGTAAGCTGCCACTCTGTCCTGGAGAGGCTGTGTATGCTGTGTCTGTGTACTCATGGAGAAGTCCGAGCACTGCCTGTTTATCTGATTTCCTAACAAGTCTTATCATATATGGCATTTCTATAATTCCACAGCCCATACCATCATAATATATGAATAAAACAAGTGGTGCTAAATCTAAAGTTGTGGAAATAATCAGCTGATTTTCCCACAAGGTTAGGGCAAGGTCTTTGCTCAGATGGTGACTGTGACTGTGAAGAGTGAACCTCTGCATAAAAGGGGGACACAAATCAAACTCGTCAGGAGAAAACTAATATGCCAATAGAGCGATCTGCAGGAGCTAAGCATTGACTTGCCTCTTTCAGAAGCAATCTCCCAGGATATTTGGAGTTTGATTCCCATGTTGCTTTGGATGCTATACAGAAAATTTCTTCCACTTAACCATGTTTTAACTCAATTATCCATTGGAAACCTGTAGGGGAAAGCCTATGGGAGAATGTGCAAAGAATCTGAGAACCAATACCAGTAACAGCCATCACATAAACTTACATTTTCCTACCTACTACTTGGGTTACCCTCAGCTGTTCCTCTCTCTTTCATGGTCCCCTTTGCATCAGTTAAATTCTCTATGAGCAAAGGAAAGACAAAGAAACTCTCTGAAGTTTCAGGACTATTTTCTTTGGGATTTATGGCTTTTTTCCTCTGCCTCTTAGCTCTGCAGTACTGACTGGTATAGTACATTGCTTGACTTACTTTTATACATTCTTTTTCTGTTTTTTTCCCCTTTCTTTCCATACACTCAACAAACTGAATCAGCATATTCATGCAGTCTGTATTTACTAGTCTAATTTATGCATAGCCTCTGTAGTAAAACTATTAATCGATTTGCATAGAATAGCTGCCTAAATAAAAATGCATGTTCTTTTACTGCAGGTATGTGTGGTACTGTGCTAGACCCTCTGTGGTTTCTGCATAAATGAGGCGAGGCCAAAGATGACTGCTCCAAGTGGGAGAAAATACTTCAAGAAAAGATAAGTCTGATTTCAGTCAAAAGCTTCTAGAAAGTGAAGGAAAAGAATGAGTGGGAGACAAGTAATTAGGCTCAATCGGAGTTTGAAGGAGGTTTTTTTTTTGTCTTCCAGATGTTGAGCATTGGGAAGTACCTATGTAAGAGGAACTCATGCTGAAAAATAGTATCATCCAGGAAGGCTAAATAATATCCCTCCCAGCACAGAGGTAATGGAGAAGCCAGGTTTTAAACAAAGAGTTTGTGGGGAGATGCATATAACCTCTTTAACTAGAGGTGTAGCTGTTTCATGAGTCAAGTGGCTGTTTCTGGTTTCACTACCACCAGCATAAAAAAATCTTTTCGCTGCCATTTCACAGAAGCAAAAGGAAAATGAGTTATTCTTAAAACTCAGACACCTACTATAAGTAAATCCCAATTGCAATACAATATCCTTATAAATGTCAAGATTTTGGAACACCTTTTGAACATTTTGGTTCAGCAGTATGGTTCTGCTGGTCTGGGAGTACCTACTACATAACTATTTCATGGCTTGTGTCCTGAGCTGACTTCCTTGATAACCTTGTTTTTACACTGACATAGTCTAGGTTTCCACTTTACCCAGTTGCTTATCACTTTGTGCTATGAAACAAGAATATTTTCCCTCAGAGCTACTATGTCCAGCACTGGTAGGGCTCTCAGAGCAAAGGGCTCCTGGAGGCTCAGCAGCAGCTGGGAAATGAGTTAATATAATTTTTCCCACTTCTTTCTTCCCTTCCATGACCGATGTTTCTACTCTCCTCCCACAGTACCTCTGCTCTTCTAACCGCTGACTACACACAGGAGCAGGAACTGCAGGTGTTTCCTTCAATGCAAGGAAAAGCAAGGAAAAATAGTGTAAAGGGATTGAGGTGGTTTTTGTGCTTGTGAGTCAGCTCTCACCAGGTGAAGTGGGCATCCCATGCCACCCTGCACTAATCTCTCATCAAACCTCTGCCCTGAAGCATCACAGATCAGGGAGACCTGGCTTTGAGCCCCCTCCCAAATCCTGCTCCCAGACACTCAGCACAGGCCCATGGTGTGTGGGTATTACAGACCCAATGCCTCAGACACTCAGAGAGTCACACTGAGAGTGACTTAGGCTCAGGGACATCACATCAGTTTTGTTCCTCTCGATCCGTTTTCTGTCCACTAGAGAGCACTCAAATACCACCTATGGACGCGGGATGGGCACTGGTGCGGACTGCGATCCCCAGCTGTGTCTCATCGTGCTAGTTTTGCATGCAGTAGAGTTAATTTTCTTCATAGCATCTGCTAAAACATGGCATTCACCCTTTGGAAGCCCAGTGCCCAGCTCCTGTTTGGCACCATTCACTCGCACACACAATCCCACCAACTCAGTGTAACCCTGAGCTTGTGCTCAAAACCTGACTCTGGGACCAGTTACACTGGGATTTTCTACAGAGCTAAAGTCAGTCAGTGATGTGTTTGCAGTTAGGACTGATGTTTGTATTTACTTTTGATACACAATTTACTCCCAATAATTAACTTTCACTGACACATAGCCCAGAGGGGTTTTCTCAGCCACCTGCCTCAACATGGATGCAGGGGGACGGAGTGGTATGCAAAAGGGGAAGAATCACCACCTGTGCTCGAGGACTGCTCACCAGCCATCTCCAGCACGTACTGAGGTCCCACAAAGGGTTAAAGCAAGGAAGAAAAAGCTCTCAGAGCCTGTTAAAATATTGAGTGATTTGTGGCTGGGGTCTGTTCATTCTGCTCCATGCAAACGGACTGCAGCCCTACAGTTTAATCCCTCTCTGTTCTTCACAGGGGCACGGGGAGATGAAGGGTCTCCATCAGGGTCAAGGTGTGACCCCATGAACTCATCCCAGGGTCATGTCTGTCTCCTGTACACTGAGCAGGGACCAGCTCTTGCAGCACTGCATCCCTGCCTGGGTGTGATTCTTGGCAGCTCATGGATTTGCTTTTCATCTCCCCAAAGCAGCAGGAGAACAACAGTGAGTTTATAAGCCCAGAGGAAATTGTCCACCAAGTTTTGAATCCCTGGCAGAGGACTTCAGCTGTAATCATGGCAGGATGAGGGGAAATCAGAGCCCTGCTTAGGGTATAGTGAATAAAATGTGGGGGGAAAAAGCAAGGGCAAAGGAGCATATTTAAAAACAAAATAAATCAGCTATGGAAACACAGTTTAAAAGCTGAACATGGAACCTTTTTTGAGCCTTGATTTGGGAGAGATGCAATATAATTTCATTACCGAAAAAGGCTGCGTTAAGAGTCCAGTGAGATGATCACTCACTTATCACTCTTAACACTATTTGTTTTCAGATGACAATTACAAAACCCAGATGTGAACCACTAGGAGATTTTATATTAGGACTGGGCTTCTCAGTGAGTTTCAAAGGTAGCCAAAATGGTAGATTTAAAGTTCACTCTTGTTATATGATGTGGTAAGGTTGTTGATAGCCTGTCATGGCAGTCTTTTAATCTACACACCTCCTAAACTCGGTATCAATTTATTCTGGAGAGAAGCGAGCAGAGTTATAGAGCTGTTATTCATTATGCCTCATGCTTTCCTCCCCACTTTAAACATTTAACCTGTAATATGATGAGCCACATGTCAGGAATAATCTAGTATAAACCATAGGTAATCCCTGCTGAAAGATAAGCCTGGCTCTTGACCTGCTGCAGCCCTGGAATTAAAATTCCACCTCTCTTAAGTTTGGGGGTCCTAGGTAAATCACAGATAAGTTTCATGGTAGCCAGTGAGGAAGAAAAGATGAGATTTCCTGGTTTTCCTCAGTTTAATAAAACCAAACTCTAAAATGCAGAAAATTGTCTGTATTATTCAAAATTCATATCTACAGTAGATAGATACAGTGATTTTTATTTTTTTCCCCCAAAGAAACAATGGTTTTTGAGTAGTTAAGTATTTACATAGCAGCAATGGAAAGTATTTCTCCAGTCCAGGAAAAGTGAAGGAACAGTCAATAACTGCACAAGTTTCCACCTAAATATGTTGCCAAGTTTTTCAAGTCCATCTTCACCTCACACCTGACCAAAGCCGGTGCCCAAGGATTTTACCATCACTTCCCTCACTCCCACCAAATAAGCTCTGGAGGTGTTTATGTTTGTGCTAAGTTATTTAGTTGGAGATGAGCAAGAGCCCAAAGCCTGCTTGGTTTTGGTGCTGGCTCCTGGTTGCTCATTACCCGTGTGAAAGTGTGGAAGTGATTCCCTTTATGCAGATTCCTGACTGTAAGTGTGAAGGCTGAGATTGATGGAGACCCAGGCTTCTCTGCTGAACTACCCACCAGAGCACAGTGTGAACCATCCTGGTTAGAGCTGGCCAGGTTTTGTTCCTGGATTTCCTTTTAAAATGAGGAACCTTTCAGGGTCATTGTTGGAACAATTCCTCCATTTTATGAGTGATTCTGGACCTGACTGAAATTCTCCCAAAAGGAAAAATTTCAACTTTCGGAATTAGCAAGAAAAAGAAAAAGGGCTGGGAGGTGAAGGGGTGTTAGTATGTTATTCTTCAGCACCTCTTCCTAAAAAGGTGTGTGCGATTGCTCTGTCTGTTGCTCCATGTATCTGCCAGTCTCTGTGGCTGCTCCCCACTGAAAAACACTACAATAACTCAATGACCCATTTTAACCAAGCACAACAGAGGAGGAAATGCCTGGACAACTTTCAGCTCCTCCAACCACTGTAAAAACCTGGCAGCTCAGTAGGTGAGAGGCCAAGATTTGTGTCCCTTTAAGGGAAAAACTGAGGCATGAACTCAGCAGATACCTATTTGATTTGGCTCACCAGCCACTTCTCATATACCTCCAGTGTGTGATGGAAATAAAAGGCAAGTACAATGCAGCCTTTTGGTAAACTGAGTCACATTGATTCTGCTGCATTTTTTTCAATCCAAGATAACTAATTCAGCAGATGCCATGAGAGCCATTCAAATGGCCCAACCTTTTCTAGGTGACAGCAAGCCGGGAGAGAGTGACCCAGTTGTCCAAGGAGATCTGCAAGATGCCTCTGTCTCATAGCAGAATCAGTACAACCCATCTCATCAACCAGTTGTTCATACACAGGTGTGGTAGGGAGGTGAACATCGTTCATTGCTGTTTCTTTCAGGAGCTGAGTTTAGCTCACAGATGTTTTACAGCAAGCATTTTGAGTCAGGTGCTCCGACGCCTACCTAGAAAGTGGCTAACAGATTCTGGGTTTCCCCAGGTCATGGACATGGTTATTTAAATTTATGGTTTTTAATTGAGATATTTGTGGCTGCAGTTATAAAGGTATTATGAAGCAGTAACTACTTGCCTATCTAGTGTTGCACTGGGAGATTATTCTTGCTTTAAATTAGATTTTGACCTGCTCATCATCTTGCTCTGTGCTGATCTGGTAGACTGGCTTTGTAATCAATGGACAAAAGGAAAAATTCTGGTCCAAATAGTGGCACAGCTGATGTGTGTCTAACATATCTCATGTTGTAGATCAAGTGAAATGAATCTACCCTAAATACTCCTTTATCACACTCCTCCAACACAGTGAACACTAAAGTGGCACTATATGGGTGTTGGAGATTTTAGAGAAGTGGGTGATTGTGCTTCAGAAAGACCGAGGGAAAAACATCCCCAGAGAGAGATGTAGCCTTTTATGGTACAGTGGTGTAGCAAACATTTTGGATAGTTTTCTCATGAATCAAGTTTTCAGCTTTCTGTAGAGCAAGAAGCAACCACCACCTGGTGAGAGAAACAATCAGCCTGAGGAGAATGGAAATGAAGTCTCCTTGGGAGAGCACATTGTTCAAGCTGGTCCTACAATGAGCTGTTTTTATTCCTGGTTCATATGACTGGAGCCTAAGCTGGAATGAGTCACTGGGGCGTTCAAAGCTACAATTACAAAACCAGAATGGTAACTGCTACTGAGCATTACACAGTCACGGGAAGTGGTCTGGGCAGTGCTGAATTGGGAAGTAAAAAGGGAAATGCAGGAACTGAGGAAAAGTTGTTTGCATGGAAGGTGCTCTTCCTTCCTGACACTCCACCAGGAACAGGAACATCCATTCCAATCCTGTGCAAGGTTGTAAATACAACTTCAGTATTTTCTTAATCCTTTTCCCAAGCTGCCCACAAGAGCAGTCAGGGACCTGTTGCAAAAGAGAGGGGAAAACTAAGATGGGAAGGAGTGTCCCAGAGTCCCAGCCAGTGCTGGCTGAGGTCCCTTCCCAAGGCAGTGTTCTTCACTGCTCTTGCTGCCAGCTTCTCAGCTCCCCACCAAATACCAAAGGCCCAGACCTTTCTTCCAAGAAAAAAAGCCACTGTTTCTTGGCTGGCTAAGGTTCAGCCCAGCCATGCTGGAATAAGCTTTTGAAGGAATGAAGGCGAGGCTGCAGACAATGCTGACAGTGACCTAGGTTTTCTACACACAAGCCCAGCAGGTACCCCGCCCTGATCTCCAGGGTCTCCAGTGTTTCATTTGCCCAAATAAGTTAAATAGTGCCTGGGAGCCAGGTCAGCATTGTCACAGAGTTAAGAGGGTCTCTGATGTGTTTTTGGACTCAGACCCTGATTAAGAGTTTCTGGGGCAGTTCAGTTGTTAACAGAGGCTGGGGACCTTTCTCAGCTGACAGTTTGTACATGACCATCAGTTTTGGAGATGATGGGAGTTTATCCATGTGGACATAGGCTGACCTCAGTACCAATGAGTGTTCCTACTAGTATTTAATGTATGTGTATAGATGTAGTCCACGTGGCTACCTCTACTTGCACAATTACATCTACTTGAAGAGCTCATGAGCCTTTATATTCACAACTTGTCTTATAAATACTGTATCCACAAGCCAGTACTGTACAGGAGAAAAAAAACTATGGAGAAGATTGAGAGGAAAAAGCTGCAGAGAAGATTCAGATCTAGGTTCACTTGCAGTTTCCACACCGCTAATTCATCAAGGCCCAGGACAACTTTTAACTGTCCCTGTGCCTTTGACTCTTATAAAAACTGTCAGCCAAGACTGAATCTGCATGCAGGGTGAGGCCCTACAGAAAGGTTAGAGGCAGAATTTAACACCTCCTTGTTCCAAGTGTGAAGTGCTGGTTAGCAAATCATCAACTGCCCTCCCAACAATCATTTCATTTCATTTCATTTCATTTCATTTCATACAGGACCCACTCATATTAAGTATTTGGAGCTGCACTGTTCTTCTGGACACAGGTAAAGGAGCCCAAAATGTCATATTTTGACTTACTAACCTAGTGAGATCAATGTGTGAACCACAGAAATAGGCAGAGCTCCCTGTACACTGCTGAAGCGACCCAACACACACAGTGCTGTACTCTTCAAGGATTTCTTCAGTATCAGAAAGTCCCATTTTATTTTTTTTCCCTACTAAATTCTGATTATCTTCTCATAAGGTCACATGCTCAGGTGCTAAAATAGATACCTGGAGTTTCTCTGCAAGATACTCAGGACACCCCTGTAGACTCACAGAATCATTTAGGTTGGAAAAGGTCTACAGACATCATTCTGGTCAATGAGGCAGAAGGTTAAAATGCCCCCCTCTTTTCTGAGGCAGCAGCTGGAGGTCTGGATGTCTCAGGTGGCACCATATATTCAACATTAAAGAATCTGATATTATCTTAGGTGCCTGAACCTGTGCATAAGTGTTCTGGTGGGTAAGGACAAACAAGTGGGCAAGGCAAAGCACGTGTGTTGCCTGCATTAAATATAAATCATAGAATTATAAAAAGGCCTGGGTTGAAAGGGACCTTAAATATTATCTTGTTCTGCCCCCCCTACTGTCATGGGCAGGGACACTATCCACTAGATCAGGTTGCTCAGGGCCCCATCCAACGTGACCTTGTACACTTCCAGGGGTAGGATATCCACAGCTTCTCTGGGCAACCTGTGGCTGTGCCTCATCACCCTCACCATAAAGAATTTCTTCCTATCATCCTATCTAAATCTCTCTCTTTTAGTTTAAAACTATTCCCCCTTGTCCTGTCACTGTCCACACATATAAAAAATGGCTCTGTTTCTTTTCTGAAGCCCCCTTTAAGTGCTGTAAGGCTGCAGTGAGGTCTCCCCAGAGCCTTCTCTTCTCCATCCTGAACAGCCCCAGCTCTCTCAACCCATCTCCATAGGAGAGATGCTCCACCCCTGGGATTATCTTTGTGTCCTACTATAAATAACAGGTCTGTGCCTTTCTTGTTGATGCAGAAGCAGATGCTACCCAAATACTGATGTCAGTACAGCCTATACCACCTTGTCTGCAAAGAGCTGAGATAGACAGTTGTGAACACACACCACCATGATGTGTTAGGAAATCAAGGGCATTCCTAAAAGGGCACTTGACATTCCATACTAATGTGTGTCAGTGGCTCCATCTATGCATCTGTCCCTGTTCAGAGGCATGCCTTTAACTTTAGTGGGAGAACTAAATAAATCTGCAGGGGCTGCAGGATGTAATACATTGCATATATCTCCTTTTATTGCATTTACCAATGGAAAGATACATAGGCAGAAAGCTTGCACTAAGTTACACCTCAAAACTTTGCAAAGGACCCTTCCTTAAGCGAGATGTGATTTGCTGTTTGTATTAACTCGATGACTCTTTGAGACAGAGACTCAAGTGTGAAATAAAATGGAACTTCATCTGACACACCCATAGTAAAAACTTTAACTCCTGATCTTGCGACTCACACTCAAGTCTGTCTAATGCACAGCACAGAGAAAAAGGGGTGTGCCCACAAAACGTGTTCCCATTTGCAGCCAGTTTTCCGTCTCCCTCCTTTTTACACAGGGCACACTTGTACTGGGTTCCTTTATGCGTATTTCACAGCCTACGCCGAGAGAAGCCAGAGGGGGTGCCTTCCGAGCTGCTAGTGCCTTCCGCATGCCAGCTGTGCCTCGGAAAACACCTTGCACGGAGCCGCAGTGCTATAAATCCCTTCTCCAGGAGATGGTGCTCCTGCCCCGGGAGAGCCTTCCCAGGGCTCGCACGCTTCCAGAGGATGCTCGGTCCCACCCGGCCCCTCTGCTGAGCTGGGACGGGCTGGCTCTGCCCATGGGATGGGTTCTTTTCCGACCTTCTCATGCTGCTCAGCAGCTGAAGGAGAAAGAGGCCCACGGCATGAATTTTTGTTTACAAAACAAAAAGTTGGAAAAGGCAAGATGGAAAAGGAAAGCAGAAATGGTGGAGTTAAAATGCAGAACTGGGTAGGAGACCAGGAGGTATCAGTGGTAAGGATTAGTTTGTGAACGGCTCAGTTTGCCCCATGGTGTGTGCTGGTGTCTGTGGGGCATTTCAGGTGACAGTCATCTCTCCTGTGGGCCCAAACCCCCCACGTGTGTCATGGAAGGACATGCTGCCCTTGCAGGGAGCTCAGGGACAATCTTGGATGGAAGTGATGCAGACCATGCAAAGCTGCAATCAAACACGACTTTGCACCACATCTTTTCCCCCACCCACACACCCACCTTCCTCCATTCCTTCTCCTCCTCACAGCCCAGCACAGCAGCAGGCACAGGGGAGTGAGGGAGGAGAGCTGGACTGGAGCTAAGGCTGGCAGGTCTTCTCTGGCCATCTGCACACCTCAGCCAACCCCCAGGGCTTGTTGGTGTCCCCAGAGTAACTGTCCAGGAAAGCAAATTTGCCAGAATTTAGTTCCATTTGTCAGGTCTGTGGCAGAAAATAAAAGCATGGGATTAGAGCATTGAAGTGAATGAGAGAGAAAAGGTAACAACAATACCAAAGGATAGGAAGATAACTTAAGGGGGAGAAAAAAACCCAGACACTTCCCTTCCATGTTCATAGCGGTGAACAGCTGCATCCGGAAAGTTATGAGTGAGATAACTGGAGTTATTACCAATAACTGGAGTTGCTGGTAAGTCCTTGCATTGCGATGGAAAGCAAAGAACTTGGGTTTTGTGTGGAGAAATTCTCTCTGAAGTGGCAGAGAAGTGGGCTTGGCACAACAGTCATGAGCAGCACTGGCTGGGAAGAGATGGGGAGAGGGCAGAGAAGGAACCTCCTAGGAGGAATTGGGAACTGGAAAGATCAGGGTGAGGTACTCTGTTCCTTTTGCGGTGTTCCCTTGGGTATCTGCTGGCAAATACTCTCCCAGCCAGGTCTTCCCTTCTCCTCCATGATGCCCCCAAATCTGAGGAGCCTTGACAAAGGGACTGGGAGCTAGAGGACAAGAAGTTGGGGAAGATGTGATGTGGGAAACTGATGAGAGAAAAAAAGACTGAGTGGAGATCAAAGGATTTAATGCATAAGAATAAGGAATCACAGAGCAGAGTCTGAGGAGAGCTGTAGGACAGTGCTTCCCCTCGTAGCATCTCATATGTTCATCCAGGGGTGGGGAGGAGACAGCTGACAGCTTTCTTGAGCTCTGTGACAGCTGTCTCAGCTGGACTCTGTGTTAATGCTGTAGGAACTGCTTTCTGGAAGTACTGCTCTCTCTCCAGGAACTAGTAATGGGAAGAAACTGGTTAGTTAGACTGAAAAGGAACCCAAAATGAAGGGAACTGAATCCCACCCCTTCCAGCTAGATGCTGGCCTAGACTACCACCGTGAGGACACTTGGGGTGAGTCATCACCATGATCCAGCATCCGTGATTGGTGCATTGACAAATTACTTGCTGACTCTGCACTTTTCAAAAAGCAGAGTCAGCTTTTAAATTTTTTAAAAATTAACTGAGCGCTCAATTGTGTTTTGACTCACTATTTTCAGGTGGCTTATGCCAGACCCTGTCGACCAGATGCCGAATAGGACAATTTTCCCTGAGGGGATATTGGAAAGCCTTTTTCAAGAAGCTTTTTTGTTTCCAGAAGGATTGAACTCTCTGCAAAGCATTTCCTGTCCCCTAGCTAGAGCACAGTGATCAAATTGCTCAAATAGAAAGTGATGTGAGACAAGCACAGCTTTAGGCAGCCAGACTGAGCTGACGTCAGGTCTCTGGGCCTGAAGCAAAGCAGCCTATGAGGTCCTTGAATCCATCTGATGTTTCATGCATGGAGTTTGTACCTTGACTTGTCTTATCTTCCCTGGCTATCCCTGAGCAGACAATCAGAAAGAATTCAGCTTGGCCTCAGTTTAAGTAAGTTTTGGAAGGAGTTGCTGGAAGATTTGGAAAGAAAACGATGGTGTTGCTTAGCTACTTGCTGAGCTGGCCCTGCCGTCACTTGTAGCCATCTCACTAGAAGACATTTGTTAAGTGAAGCCCCAAGGGGCTTCTTGTGTGGTCACTACATGAAAACACACTTTTCCAAATAGCCACTGGCATCAATAGTCTGATCACTGAACTTGCTCAAGACTTGAAAATCTGGTGGAGCTCCACTGGCTCAGCTAACAGAAACAGCTGCAAACACCTCCAGTTTTGAAGCGTGGAGGGGGTTTGTCACTGCAGCTTATTTCTATTCCATCAGAAAGGGCTGATGACAGGGAAGGTGAGGTGGAGGTGCACAGCTCTGGGAATGTAGCTGAGACATGAGGCATATGGTTATTCCTTGAAGATTTCCCTTCTGCCTCAGTTTCCTGCTTTGAGAAGTGGTCTTCCATGTCTGGTGGGGTTCTAATTAAATCAAATTCATTCCTGTGCTGAAGAGCATCAGTAGGGCAGCCCTTTTGCCAGGCTGGGACCTTGCCCACAGCTGTACAAGAGGAGGTAGCCATGGTAGGGTGATTCACCATGACCAGGACTCAAACCCTGAGCACAGAAATGATTCAGTGCTCCGCACACAAAGATCCCCAGCTGCCATGGACAATGCAGAAGGGCAAGTAGGGCAGTGCTGGGCACAAAAACAGGGAGCTCAGGAAGGGGGGCTGCAACGGAGGGGACAAGCCCAAGTGTCAGCCAGGCAGGAACTATTCCTTACTGACCCTGAAGCAATCACCATCCAAAAAATGTTCCCAGTAAAAAAACTGGGTTAGTGAGAAGACTGTCCCTTTTCTTTCCAGAAACCTGACCAGAAGGGTCTATTGGTCAAGGAAGGGAGAGACTGAAGTGGGACATGGTGCAAGCTGTTTCAGGAGTCAGGATCCCTCCTGGGCATACAGCCACTGGCTTAATGTTATTTGGGACTGGCTCTTAAGGAAAAATTAGAGGCAAATGTGGCCCTTCATCTTAGGTTTTGGCACACTTCCAATTTAATACTCGGTGAACAGGGTGTCAGGACAGTCTCAAAACTGTGTTTTTCAGCCCATGATAGAGGTACCCAGAGGATTTTTAAGGGTAAGAGCAAAGAGAGATGGAGCAAGTGAGCAGGGCTGGAGCCAGGATCACCACGCTGATTGAGGGGCCCCACGGGCAGGAGCACATCGCTGTGCCCACAGCAGTGGGGAGTGCCCTCAGGAGGAACTAGGCTATTTACTGGTGAAGCTGAACGGACATAAAATCTCCCTCAGTTATGTGGGTGTTTTTTTCTGTATAAACTTGCTAATTGAGTTGTAAAATAAAACTGCAGCCTTTCCTCTCCAATTTCTGCTGCTGCAGCAGCGTGCTAATTTGGGTTTGGAAGGGGGCTGGTAGAAGATGGCTTTTTGCCAGGGTGAAATTATGCACACAAGTTTTGCAGTGGGAGAGAAGGGAGCCCATCCCCAGCACGGGGAAGGACTGGGGGCAGGAGCTGCTGTGCTGCTGTGCAGGGCTCGGGAGGCTTGGGAAGGTCCTGCAGCTGGGCTGGGCTGGGCTGGGCTGATGGAAATTCAAGAAAGCCCAGAAGGGTTTAAATGAGGCTGCAATGGAGAACAGATGGGAAAGTCAGTGCTTGTGTGTCTCGATAGATGCTGTGTGGTTGGGAGGATGAGCTGTGGGATTTCACATCTACCCTCCAGCTCAACTGGGCAGGATTTGCTGCTTGGGTTGGGGTACCTGTGTGTGTGTGTGTGTGTTCATGTGCCTTCTGGCACTCACAGATGTGTGTCCATGTCACTGGTGTTGTGTGCGGGTGTGTGTGCCTGTGTCTGGGTCTCCATACAGACAACGAGCACAGGGATCTGCCTCTTGTCACCCAGCAGCACAGGGCTCTGTCATGGGGACAGCTGCACAGAGGGACAAGGATGGTGTGGTGCAAATTGATGCACAGGAACCCATTGCTCAGCTCTGCCATCTCACAGCAGGCAGGGATTTGGCCCTGGTGCCCACACCGGGGGCTGAGGACTGGTCTGTGGGCAGTAAAAGTTGTGGGGGAAGAACAAACAGGAGGCACAGCTGTCTGTTGTATCAATGTAACTTTAATTTTTGAAACATACACATCAAAAATGCAGTGACAGTGACAGTTCCAGTGCCAGGGAATTTGGTGAAGCTTGGTGTTCCACATGTGTGGCAGGTACATGCACCCCAGCCTGCAGGAGGATGTACAGACTTGGGGGTTTAACGCTAGGCCCACACTCACCATTTTTGTACCTTTCACTGTTACCTGTGTGAAACAGTTCCAGGCAGGATGCTCCAGAAACCATTGCAAGAAGCCCAGAGGTTTATGGATAACTTGTCTGCCCATTCAACAGTCCTTCCCAGCCCATCATCCTTCCATCCTTTTGCTGACCGTTTTGATCCCTTCCTTGGCCACTGAGTGCTGCCATAGGCTGCAGTGGGAGCATCAGGAGCACAGTTTGGAGCCTGGGGCTGCGCTTTGAGGTGGGATTAAGTGGGACAGGACCAGACAGTGCCTTTCAGCCTTTCCATCTTTGGGAAGAGACGCCCTGAGCACTGAGCCCTGCTGCCATGTTCTGGTTCTGGGAGGGCTCCCGAGTGGAGTCTCAGCACCCTGGCCAGGGGGGGAATGAGGCCTCAGGTCTGGGAGGTCTTATCAGATGGTTTTTAAAAATGACCTTTAGTATCTGAATAACATCAGGCTGGATTTAATAAGAGACTGACAGAAGAGTAACAGTTAATGAAGCCTTCCTCTGTGAGCCCTTCCTCTGCCTCCTGCCCCAGCTGGGTTAGGCTCTGGGGGGTCACTTACTGCTGGGGGGGTGGTGTGTGCAAGGCCCCGTGTGAACACGCTGAGTGTGCAAATGCCATGCAAGCCATGCCAACTCCGTGTACAGGCTGTGCAAGCCCCGTGCAAAGGCTGTGCAAAAGCTGTGCAAACCCTGCAAGTGCTGCGCAAGGTGTGCAAATGGCTTCAGGCCTGGCCATCCAGCGCTGCTTGGGACAGGAATTTGTTGGGATGGGGTTTTCTTGGGGTGGTGTCCTGGGAGTGCCGTCCATGTCTCTGCACAGCGTGTGTGTGTACATACCGAGCAAAGCCGCTGGTTGGCATTAGAAACCCGCTGGCGATACTGTGACAAGACACCTGTAAAATTACAGCAGAAAGAAATCCAAGAGGCTGCAGTGACAAATGCTCGTGAGAAGTGATTGTTTCGGGGGGGAGAAGAAAAAAAAAAAGTGCTGTTTGTTTTGGCGAAACACCTACATTCCTTCAAATAAATCATCACAGCACTTGTTTTTGTATTTGCGGAGAAATCGCAACAGACATAACCAGGGACTTAAGGGACTTGAAATAACATCCTAGTAAATACCCCACTTTGTTATTTTAATCGAGACCCAAGGAAACATCTGAATTTTACCAAGGAAACCCTACGCGAGGGAAAACATCAGCCCGCAGCCCGGCTGGGTCTTTGTTTTGCTCCGGTGTCCGACTCCCGAGGAGGAATTACCGGGGCCGATGGAGGCTCGGGGCAGCCCGGGGCATCTCGAAGCGCGGCCCCGGGGCCGCTCCATAGCGGGTCGCTCCGGCTTCCCCGGCCGCTCCCGGCCCGGCCCCGCCGCTGGCATCACCCCCGCGAGCCAGTGTCGGGGAAAAGGGGTCTGCCCGAAACATGGGGTGGCGGTTCCTCCGTTCGAAACAGAGCCAGGACAGCCCCATCTCCAGTGAAGAACAGGGACCTCCGCCCCAGGATGGGGTGGTGAGTGAACCGCTCCAATATGGGGTGAAGTTTCCCGGTCCAGTCTTCGATACGGGGGATTTCCTGCTCCGAAATGTCACCCCTGCAAACAGAGGTGGTGGTGGCCCCCCAACCTCCCGCCATCCCGAACTGGGGTCGCCTTCCACAGTCAAACACAACCCCATTCCACCCCACAGTTAGGCTAGGGTGACGCCTTGGCACGGGGCTGTGGGACGCAGCTCCCCACGCCAAAGGAGGGGTGCGGGTGCCCCCACCGGCTGCGAGCCCGGAGCCTTGAGGGATCTGTCACCTGCCGGGTGACACGGAGCGGGATCCGATGGAGGGCCCGGGGATCCCTCACCTGGCGATCCGGGGGTCTCTCACCTGCCGGGGCGGGCGGGTCGGAGCCCGAGGGGGGGTCCGGAGGGTCTCTCACCTGCCGGGGCGGGCGGGGCGGGTGCGGGGCGCGGGCGGCGCTCGGGCGGGGAGGGGCGAGCGGCCGGCAGGGGGCGCCCCCGGGCGGCGGGCGGCCGCGGCCGCGGCGGTGGCGGCGGCGGCGGCGGCGGCGGGCGAAGACGATGTTCAAAAGCGGGCGGGGAGCGGCGGCGGCAGCAGCTCCGCGCCGAGCCCCGGGCCGCCGCCATGCGCCTCCGCGCCGCCGCCGCCGCCCTCTGCCTCTGCCTGCTGGGCGCCTGCCGCCTTCGCCGCGGGCTGGAGGCCGCCGCCGTGCGCGGCCCGTCAGCCGCCGCTCCCCAGCGACCCTCGGCAGCCGCGCCTTCCTCCGCCTCCTCCTCCTCCGCCGCCGCCGCCGCCTCCCCCTTCTCCTCCCCGCCGCGGAGGGACGGGGCTCTCCGCAACGGCACGGTGGTGCCGCATCATTACATGGTGGCCCTGTACCAGCGCCTGGCCGCCCGCCGCTCCCCCGGCCGCCGCGCCGACACCGTGACGGGCTTCGCGGAGCGGGCGCGCAGCGGTGAGTGCGGTGAGCCGCGGCCGAGCAGGGGAGCGCGGACCCGCCGCCCCGCCGGGACTGCGCCGTCGGGCGGGAGAGAAGTCGATGCTTGGGCTTCGGAATGGGCTTGGGGATGAGGATGCGGCTTGGGGATGGAGACGGTGTTCCGCATGGGTGTGGGGATCGGGCTCCTGTGTGGATGTGGGGATGGATACACGGGGTTGTGCATCACTCTGAGCGTGAGTTTGGGGACGTGATGGCACACGGAGAGGATGCTTGCATGCTGGTCCGAGCACGGGGCTGTGCCTGGGATAGGACTGTGCGTTGGTTGGGGAATGGGGTTGTGCGTTGGTTTCCGCACGGGGTAATTGCAGGGGATGGAGCTTCACGGGACAGGGGCTGCGCATCCCGATCGTTTAACGGGAATGAAACCGTGCGCGAATCTGAGCGTGGGAGTGGGGGCGAGGACGGGGCTGGGAGTGGGGTTGTGTGTGAGCATACGGTTAGGAGGGTTGACGATGGGGACAGCAAAAGGTTTGTGCCTGGCACCAGTGAAGGGGTTTGCCGACGGAGATGAGCGTGGCGCAGAGCGGGGGTCTGCGGTGGCGATGGGGTTGCACACACCGTCGGTATCAAGGATGGCGCTGGGTTCTGGGGATGCGGTTCGGGACGGGGAGAGAGGTGCAGCCGGCCAGGACGGGATGAGCGGCGGTGCGGAGGCTCTCGGGACCTCCCGCCACCTGATGCGGGGCCGGGGGTGCGGCGCACTTTGAGAGCAGCTTCTCCGCGCGGCATCCCCCGTCCTGCCAGAGCCTTTGCAGCCCGAAAAACTCCACGGTGCACCGCGACGGGCCGGGCCGGGCCAGGGAGGGAGCGCAGCCACGGTGTCCCGCGGGGTACTCGGCCCCGGGCGGCCGCGGCGCTCCGGGACGACTCCCGCTAACGCCGCCGGCTGAGCTCGGCATCGCGGTCCCCTTCTCCCTCTTCGCCCTCTTCTGCCCTCTTCATACCCACGATAATAATAATAATAATAATAATAATAATTATAATAATGTATATACGCACCTAACGATACACTTTTAACAAATATATATATATATATATGTGTACTTCGCGCCCTGCCGGCCAAGTACGCTTGGCTGGAGGAAAAAAAAAAACCATTCCCGATCGAATAAAATGGAAACGCAAACTGAAAAGTAGCGGCAGCCGCACCCCGTCCCTGTCGCTGGCTGCCTTGTGGTGGGAGAACCCCCCTAGCCCCATACCCACACCCAGAAGGGGTCCTATCCTGCCGGCAGCTTTTGCGGGAGGAGGTTTACTGCAAGCTGATGGGGAAACGTCGGGGGAGCGAGGCGGGACCGGCAGGAGGATGCTCCGGTGGAAGGGTGGGCAGTTCGGCTTGTGAGAGCTGAGCGAAAACTGAGCACAGGTCCTGGGAAGTTTCAGCGCAAAACGAAACCAGATGAACTCTTCAAAGGGATCTCCTTATCTGCTCTTATCTGCTTCTCATAGGAATTTTAGATCTGCTTTTCAAATAGTAATTTTAATAACCATAATGAATAATAATACTACTATTCATGCTAATAATAGGAGCAGCAGCAAATGACAGGGAGAAGAAGTTTCCCCCGCGGCGGGCGGTGCAGGCTGCACCCAGCGGCGCTGCCGGCGGGGGTGGGCGGGTGCGGGGCGGGGGTGTCGCTGCTCTGCCGGCAGCGGGTCGGGGCGCTCCGGGCACAGTAGAGATGTTTGCAGCATGCCCAGGTCAGGTTTCTCGTTAACGAGGGAGAAAACAAAAAACAACCCTCCCAGAAGTCAATTCACCTCTTCTTCCCAGCTCCACCTCCTTTGGTGTTTCTTTTTTTAATTCACATTGAGTATATTTATTCAGTGCCAGAAACTGCACAAGTATGTGTCAGGTCTTTGGATCCACTAAAAATAGTGCCAAACTGAGGCTGGGCTCACTTTCAGCTGCTGTGGGTGCCTCTATGAGACCTGTGTGCCCGTGCCTATCTGCGAGGGGAAAGTGGAATTTTTAACAGCATTTTTATGTGTGTGACACTTGGGGCAGAAGAAGTAGGTGACAAACTGCTGACTGGGGATGGTAACATGCTGCACAGGTTCAGGTGTGGCATCCGTGCCAAAACAGAATAGTGGTGCATCTGGGGTCACTGGAACACCTGGGAGGAAGCAAAGAAGCCTCCTCAGGATGTAGAAAAGAGTGCTGATGAAAAGCTACTTGTTTGAACTGGTTCCTCCTTCCCTCTGCACCTTCTCCTCCCCATTTGTTTTTGGTTCCTCCAACCAGAGTGATGCTCCTGGATGCAGGACACACAGCCTGTGTCCCGCTGGGATGCTCAGGAAGCCATGCTGCACAGCAAGATGTCCCTCTCCCGTTACCTCTGCGTCCCTTCCACCTCCCTAATGAGAGCTTGGCTTTGGCTTGCAGATATTTAAATCTTTTTTTCCTTTTTTTTCCCCTTCTGTGTTATCTCTTCCAGATGCCTCCCCATCTGCCGCGGAGCAGCGATACCTCTTTGACATCTCCAGCCTGCCCGATGCAGAGGAGGTGACGAGTGCAGAGCTGCGGATCCTGCGCTCCCTCCCTGAAAACCAGAGCTTGGCCCTGTCCCCCGAAGGCACCTTCCACCACCTCCTCCTTGCCACCTGCCCGAGCCAGGACGGCGAGGAGCCCCGGCTGCTGGACTCCAGGGCTGCAGACGTTTTGGACACGGGCTCCTCCAGATGGGAGGTGTTTGATGTCTGGGAGGCCTTGCGAGATCAGAGGGAGAGATCGCTCTCGGGAAAGCTGCTGTGCTTCCTGCTGAGGATCGTCTCGGATCGGTCGGGGCAGCTCCTGCCCCCCCGGCAGCTGGGCTTCGGCAAACCCCGGCCACAGCCCCATGAGCGAGCCCTGCTCGTGGCCTTCTCCCGCACCCAGAGGAAGGAGAACCTCTTCAAGGAGATCCGGGACAAGATCAAGGCCCTGGGCAGCCCTCCCCTCCTGGAGCCCCCCGATCCTGGCCAGGAGGCGTATCTCAAGCGAAGGAAGAGGAGGACCACCATTGCCGCCCGGTCTGGGGGCAGGGGCCATGGGAAGAAGGCGAAGACTCGCTGCAGCAGGAAGCCCCTGCACGTGAACTTCAAGGAGCTGGGCTGGGATGACTGGATAATCGCCCCCCTGGATTACGAGGCCTATCACTGTGAGGGGGTCTGCGACTTCCCCCTGCGCTCCCACCTGGAGCCCACCAACCATGCCATTATCCAGACGCTGATGAACTCCATGGACCCGGAGTCCACCCCCCCGAGCTGCTGCGTGCCCTCCAAGCTCAGCCCCATCAGCATCCTCTATATAGACTCTGGGAACAATGTGGTTTACAAACAGTATGAGGACATGGTTGTGGAGACGTGTGGCTGCAGGTAGCAATTTCTGCAGCTCTCCCTATCCCTCTTGGCCTTGCTCAGCAGCCCTACCCATTTTATATATATATATATATATATATATATATATATATATATAAAATGTATATATATATATAGATATATACACACATGCACATTTTGGTGTGTGCCTTTCCAAAAGCCAAGCGTCCCCTGTCTTCCCTGGGCCACCCTGTCCATGACCCCAAGAGGGATGGGGGATGGCCTCTGAGACTGAGGCTGCCACCATCTCTGTGCCTTGCTGGGTCCCCCCTGGAAAGGGGGCCACACAGCCTGGCAGAGCCCACAGGGAATGTCTCCTCAGCCTCTGAGCTCTGCCTGATTCACTTGGTTTGCCTAAGTTGAGCTGACAGCTTCTTTCCCAAAGGTTTTGGAAAATGTCTAGCCAAAATTGTCTTGGTTGGAATCATGACCTGGGGTGGGGGGGAGGTGGAGTGGTGTCTGCAGCAGAGGGATCGGGCCAGCATCACCCTCTGGCTGTGGCAGTGGGTTGGAGGTGAGGAAGGAATGCTCTTTTCTTTGAGTCAAAGGAGTTTTTCTGGCAGTCTTCAGATTGCTGCCCTGGGTTTCCTGGTGGAAAATAAGGGATCCCTGGGGGAAGGCAGGGGGTGGAGAACATGTGGCTGGCGTGGGCTGTAATCACTTGGTCCAGGCCTGTTTGCAGTGAGGAGAGGTTTGTGAGTCTGCTGGCAGAGACAGGAATGAAGGAGAACCAGAGGCTGAAAGAGTCAGGTCTGAAGCAGAGCTTGTGCTCTTAGAAAGATGGGAGTGGCCCTGGGAGGTGTTAGCTGGAGATGCCTCCACTCCACATGGTCAGAATGTGTTGTCTGTGTCCTGCAGGAGGTACTGGCTGGTGAGTCCCCTCACTTTCCTGCACAAAACTGCATTTCCAAGGCATACTGGGAACCCAGCATCAGGCCCGCAAATCACACAGCCATCCTGAGCACGTCTGGAGAGAAACAAAGGTCCCAAGTTCCCTAGGGAGGAGCCATTTCACTCGGGTTCTTCTCTTTCCAAATAATCTCTATAAAAGCACTAAGCTCCACCCTATCTTCCTTTGGCATCGATTTCCCAGGGAGCTGTGTCCCTCCCTGGAGTGCTGGCTGCTCTCTGCTCCATTAAGGGAGCTGGATCCTCCAGGAACAGATCTTTCCCATGCAGAGGGCTGAGTGCTACCCTCAGGGACTTCTATATGAAGTGGGGTGCTTTGACGTGTGCTGAAAGGGCTGCAGGGTTTTAGTAACTCAGGAGCTGAGTTAATAAATTACACCTTTAAACCAGAGAAGCTCTTCATCCATGCCAGGGCGTGCTTTGGGTGCTGGGAAGCTTTTCTGCTGCACCTCAGTGTGTTTTGGTACCAAATTTTGGCTTTCTGGGTGGCTTGGCTTAGACCAGAGATGCATTTGCACAGATTTGGTGTTTGTTGTTTTTCTTGTGGCCAGGGTGTTAGTGTATAAGCATCAGTGCTTATTAGTGATGGTAGTTTGCTTTTGGAGGAGATAAATTCCTGCTGGAAAATATGGGGGTTTTTCCTACTTAAATCCAGTTGTTCTCCATGGCAGGGGTGTTCTGCTGGGAGGGCTGAGCCTGGCCAGGGCAGAGAGGGGGTCGCCTCAAAGAGCTCTGCTGAGATCCAAATAATTTCAAAGATCAGGAAAGCCTTGGTGAGGTTCAACAGCCCCTTCCCCCCAAGTGCATCAGTAGGAAGTAAATGTGTCCATTGAAAACAGTGACAGATCCACTGGGATAACACCCCCAGCCTCCCTCCATCCTCACCCACGGAGCCTGCTCTGCATCCTCAGACTGGGGCAGCTGGCAGCTCAGAGGAGCGAGTGTGGTGCCTGTAAGTGTCATGTACCCCTCTGACACCTGCAGAGCTCCTCTGGCTTTACATCCGTGCATCCAAGAGGAAAATCCATCTCCCTACCTCAGCATGAATGTAAATATATGCTAATGATGTACCTGTCTCCAGGGGGATGCTCAGAGATGGAGGTTGGGCAGGGAGGGGAGGAAAGATCAGGTCCATGCCATGGGTTTTCTCCCTGTCAGCATCTGGGGAGGCTGAGGTTCCTGAGTGTGTGAGGAGGGGTCAGCATGAGGGTTTGTGGATTTCCTCTACCCTTTGACTTCAGCCCAGCTGGTTGGAGAAGGAGGTTGGCGCAGTAGTGCTTGAGCTGCCAGATTCTACATCAGTTATAAAGTTACCAAGCTTTGGAAGTACCTAATTTTTCAATTGCCTTTGGTTTTGTTTGATAGTTTTTCTCACTGCTGAGACAATTTTTAAAATGTTTTTGTTTCTCTTACCCCCTCCCCTTCCTCCAAATATTTGTGGTGAAGGTTCATGGGCAGTTCAAATCCAAGCAAGATATATATATATAGCTCCTGGCAGCCCCTGCTGTCTGGTGGCTCTTGTGAGCCTCCACCAAAAAGGTGTCCTGAGACCTGCTCCTGTGGTACTGTGTCCAAGGGGTGGTAATGCCAGTGATTCCCATTCTTGTGGGTTTTTTTTCAGCCAGAGTTGCAGGAAATTGACAGATGTCACCCACCTCAGGTCTGGAGGTGGCTGATGGAGAGTAGGGTGACAGGTTGGGTCTTGCAACTCCTCACCCCAACCCTGACTCTGGGGCAGTGCTCACTGCTGGGACTTTTGTCCTGAACCCCATGATGGCTTTGCTGGTGCTGGGGACAAAGGCAGTGGCTCAGTTGCTGCAGTTCCATGGCCTGGATCACTAGGATAGACGAGAGGGGAAGATCTGGGAGGAGCGCAGAGGCCACTGCTGGCAGCGATGCTGTCCATGGTTTCACCTGTTGGGAACCTGACTTGGCTCTGCTGGCTGTGGACACCCCTGAACAGGAGTGTTTGGTGGGGGAGCAAACTTCATCCCCCCGAGAGGAGCCCAGCAGTGCTGGGGCCTGTGCCAAGTACCTCCTGTTCCTTCCCTGGGCAAACAACCTCTGGAGGACAAAGGGAGGACAAAGGATGGAGTTGGATCCTCTTCCTGCTTGGGGCTGCTCCAGGGGGATGTGTATGAGCAGGGCAGGGGTGGAGGAGAGTGGAGCTGGGGGCTTTGGTGGGTAACTGTGCTGATCCTCCCGAGCGAGTGTATCAGCTGCAGGGCTTGGCGGTAACGTTGCTCGTTGCTCCCAGAGGAGCATTTCCAGAGCAAAAGCCACCACTGTCCCCTTTATGAATCCCTGTATGATGACTGCAAGGGCTGCCTCTCCATCCTCAGGCAGATTTGGAGATTGCCCCAAACAGTGGGACTAGTCTTGGGCAACAACCGTCAGAGCCGTTGCAAATGTGTAGAGGTTTACGTTAAATATTTGGGGAAAAAAGTCACAGAAAGAGTTGTAAAGCTCTGCCCAGGGAAGTATAGTCACCATCCCTGGAAGTGTTCAAAGACTGTGTGGATATGGCGCTTGAGGAGACGGTTTAATGGTGAATATGGTGGTGATGTGGGGTCGATGGTAGGACATGATCTTTTCCAACCTTAATGACTGCATGATTCTAAGTGGAAATGGTGGGTGTGAAAGCCTTTCCCAGGCAAGGAGGTTCTCTCAGCTGACTTGTTGCAGCCCTGCACAGTTGGGGCAACACAGGGATGTGTCTGTAGAGGGCATGGAGCAGTGAATCCTGCCTTTGGAGAGAGGTTGGTGGGGCACTGGCTGCAGGATAGTGGTGGCCCAGCCCAGCCCCCATCCTTGGAGCTGCTTCTCCGAAGAACATCACACTATAATGCCAAAGGAAAGGCCCAGAAAAAATGTATTTCTGATCAATTGCCTCTTGCCTGAGCTGATTTTTGGGCACATGTAAACTTTATAAATACGAGACTAGGGGTTGAACATGGACAAATATTAATTCAGCAGTCTCAGAGTGATTTTAATGGATAATTATAGGTTCTCAATCTGCAGTATTTATACAACCTTTCCAGTTAAAAAAAACCCAAACAGTTTCCATGCAGTGCATATTCTCCTGAAGGATTTGTTTGACCTTGAGCACCATTTTTATCTGCAGGATATAATTACAGTGAAACTAGAAATATTAAGCATTTGAAAAGGACTGTGTATCCGTGCTTAACTGGCTCCCTCCTCTCTGACATGGGAATGTAATTGCACAGGAGTAGGGAAACTTGCAGAGTGATCTAATTTGACCTAGAAGCACTGGGGCTGGGATTTGGGGAAACTCGCCCAGTTGGAACAGGGACTGACTGGTGTATGTGCCTTATCTGGGGGTTCTTTGAGCTTGTGCTCAAGCCATTGCCTTCAGAAACAGTCAGAAGCAAAATGACTTTATACCCTATTTAACCCTGGTCACCAGGGGTGCTTCTGGCCTAGAAATATTTCCCAGGAATCACAGATTTTATTTTTTTTTAAAAAGGAATAATTGCTTTTTAATTCTCTTTAAACAAGGGGGCTTTTCTAACCATGTGTGTCCCCCCCCCCCTATTTTTTTTCATCATACTTCAAATCAAATGATAGGAAGGAAATCAGTATCCTCTGGCAGAGAGAAGGATTCATATGGAAAAGGGCTTGATGTAGCTTCATCCTGGCACAGCTGCATTGATCCCAGTGGCCTCACTTCTGATCAGCACTGGCAGATGGAGCCACATCCTCTTTGCCTGTTGGCTGATGGTTGGCATACCCATGAGGAAAAGGCTTCAAAGGCACAGTTCTGATTAAAAGCAAACCCCAAGCCTTGAGCCTTCTGCTCAAGTCTGAGTGCCAGCGATTCCTGAGTGCCTTTGCACCCCATGGGTTTTAACCCAGCCCTTGGCTGTGCAGCTCTCACTGGGCCGTGGTTTATCCATCACACTGCTCTTGCAAAACAAACAGCTCCTTTCACAGTTTTAAACCCTTATCCCACACGCACGAAAGTGGCATTTGGGGACAGTCACGAAAGTGGCATTTGGGGACAGTCACCTGTGCTGGCCCCCACAGAGAAGCAGACACACACACCCCCCGCTGTTGGCAGGGAGGAGACAAGACAGGCTGGGACATCCCTTGGGAGCCCCTGGGAATGCAGGTCCCAAGGGCTGCATCTGGGCAAATGGAGCAGAGCACCTTGGATGCTGAGGGGCTGCCATGGCTTTGATCTTCAGCCTTAACAGGAGTTTTGCCCTGAGCTTCTGCTTGATTGTATCGTTAGCAGTGTTTATAGTTAGATCAAAACCCGCAGGACCCATGTTAAAGTGGCAGATACATCATAAATGCCAGCCCAGCTCATTCTTGTGTTGGACTAAAACTGGTGGGAAATGCCATAGCTTCCTGCTGAGCACGGATTGAGTTCTGAAATCCAAGTGCCTTCTCTTTTGTCTGTGCTGGGGCAGCAGGGCCATGTGCCACAGAGAAAAAACCCTTTGTAGGGCAATGGCAGCTCTGGGTATTGCACAGAGGCTGCCACCTGAAATGGGGCCGTGTGCCACTGTGTGTGACAGATGATCAGAACCAAGGGCTATCTCATGGACCTGGCTGGACAGTTCCATCACATCACTTCCTGTGTCCCCTGTCCTGGGTGCAGCTGGAGTTGTGGGCTGAGTTTTTCTGTCTTCACATCATGCTCTGGGTAGGTGAATGGATGGGAAAACCTGTGTGGGAAAAAAACAAGGTCTTTGAGAGCAGTGTGATTCTTTTTTTAAGTCCTTATGACCAGCAGATCATGGGTGTCCCACTGGCCTCAGAGCAGCTCCCTTGGCATCAGGGATCCCTTTATGTGGGGTCAGAATGGAGAAGCAGGGTGGCAGGACCAGAGTGTAGCAGTGTCCCCACTGTGGGAATGTGTCCTCCATGAAAACACAATGAGGAAAGGAGTTGGGTGTTGCCCCAAACGCACCGCTACAATTGGGGAGTACCTGTTCTATGGGTGGGGTGTTGCTGATGGTCGGGAACCTGTGAATTTGTGTGGGAGGGGGAGAGTTTTTCTGTCTTTCCTACATTTGAATTAATGGCTAGTAAAAGAGTGAAATGTTCCACCGGGCTGGTGTGTGTGACACAATTTTGTCATAAGCTGGTTTATGTCTTTCAAGGTAAAACCAGCTGCATTCAGTCCTTCTAAGCTCTTTGTTCCTAGTACAACATGTTGCGAGGTACATAGAGGTGCAAAGATATCTTGGAAAATCACTTATGTCCTACCAGCCAGTGATCTGGGCCTTCAGAAAATGACAAAAATTTGGAATTCATGCTGGTGTAACCCACTGACGAAGGAGCCCACCTACATCTTAAAGGATGTTTTGCATCTTTGCACCTCAAGACACAAATGGCCCTGTGTCTGCTTTTCGCTTTTACTGGCTGCAGTACTCAAACAACACCTGAATTTTCCATGTTGGAGAGGAGCCTGATACAGGTGGTGGTGGGAAGGAGCACTGGCAGGGTGATGGATGCACCATGTTTGACTCTTGCTCAGTGGATGGACTAGGGTAGGAAGCTTGGGCAGCAGAGTATTTGCATGGAACTGGTATTGAAAAATCTTAAACCAAAGCCTGATCCATTCCCATCCATTCCATGGATGGAACCAGAACTCCACACATTTTCAATGGTTTTTCAGCAGGTTTTGCTCTCCATTTTTCTGTCATCACCACTTAATAGTTCAGTCATACATTTTGTGAGCTCATTTTTCTGCTTTGATACTTGTGCTCATGCTTTGGGTTTTCAGGATGGGGTGTGTGGAGGCTTGCTGTGGTGTTTGGTGGAGCAGGAGGGTGGGGAAGGGAAGGCTGAGGCTCAGCAGCAGGAGGACTTGGTGCAGTCTCTGCCTTTGGGCAGGGGACAGAGAGGGGACAGGCCTGGCAGGGTTGAAGCTGGTGGGAGGAGGGGACCTTCAAACAATGGGTCACACACTCAAGTGCCTTTCTTATGGAAGGTGGGAGTATTTGGGTCTTCCCTCCCCTTCTCTTTGCCAGAATGTCAACCTGTGCTGGTGCCACCCTGGTCTCCATCATCAGAGGAATAAGACCCAGAGGCTGGGCCAAGTGCCTCCCTGGGAGCTGTGGCATTGGCCTTGGTCCCAGTTTTTTGGGAGATGGTAGCGTTCCCTGTGGTGTTTCATTCATTTCCTCCTGCCTTGGTGAAGAGAGGGGAGGAGAACAGTAGGGAATAAACAGGAGGCAAAGTTTAGGGCTAATTTGCTCCCAAGCTGGTCATCCCAGGGAGCTGTGTGCCAGGAACTGCTGAGCACCAAGGGGCTCCCAGGAGCTCAGCCAGCAGCAGCAGTGTGAAAGAGCATCCACAGGTCAGGAAAAGGGATGGTCACAGAGGGAGGGGCCAGGCTTTGTTCCTTGAAGGTGCCAGAGTTAAATTGCTATGTAGGAAGTGATCAACTGGGATGGGGTGTTTTGTAGGAGCAGTTCATCTTCTCCTTGCCCAGGGAGGGGGGGGATCATCCTGCTTACATTCATCCCACCTGCTGTGAGTGATTAACCTTTTAAAGAAAGGTCTGAGTTCCTGAGGTGCTGAAGGTCCAGAGCTCCTACACTTCAGCTTCAGCTGAAGCCACGTTTGTGCAGTGCCTTTGCAAATGGAGCTCTCATAGCCTGAGGAGGAATCAGGGGCTGTGCCCATCCGGAATCACCAGTTCTGTCTTGCTCTGCAGCTCCCACTGGAAAAGCTGGTGGAGATGCTGCTGAAAGGAAATGGACACTTGTCTGTGCAGCACAGACCTGCTCTGCTCCTGGTGCTCCCTGTCTCAGATGAAGCAGGGAGCAATGTTGATTCAGTTTGCCCAGTCCCTTTGTATCCCATCACTGTGTGCTTGTTTCTGGAGTCAAGTCTGTGGCACAAGTCAACATTTTCTGGAGATCCTCTGACAAAATGAGCCTCTCTGCTGGTCAGTCATGGTTTTATTTATATGTTCTTTTCTTTGATTAGAAAGGAAAATATCAAAAAATGAGAAAGTTTCCAATAGCTGTATTTCTAGTAGTTACGATTCTTGAAGCAATACTCGTATCCCTGTGTGTGCCTCTGAACTATCCATGTATTTGTGCAGCTTTTTCAGGTCTGGGTGTGTGAAATATCTTTAAAGAAGATAGCTCTGTACGTGATGGTGTAAATGCATTGTTTGTATGTATCTAAAGTTTAAATAGATTGTACATATGGGATTGTAAATGAACTGTAAACAGCAATCTATATTTTCTTGAATATATTATATAGCAGTATATATTTGTTAAATAAATATTCTTGTATACTCTTCATTAACCTTTTTAATATTTTGTACAGATAAGTTTATTAAATATTTTATTGATAAATAGACTTCTTCAAGATGTTATTTTGATGACTTGTGCTTGTGTCCTAAAACCAGATGTCAAGAGCAGCCTTTGTAAACCACCTTGATTCCCTGGACTACCTAAGGTGTTAAACCAAAAATGAAATACCCATTCACTTTAAACTGCCTTCCAGGGAAGCCACAGGTATTTTCCAATAAATAAAGTCACAGAACAAGTGATTGTTTGTGATGGATTTATCATCAAAATGTACATCCTTTTTCTTCCCTGTGTTTCTGAATAATGTTCACCTGCCGTGGTGGGAAGCCATCCAGCTCCAGCCAGCCAAACAATTCCCTCCATTGACTCCATCAGCCTGGACATGAGACCTCCTTGTGGACTTCAGTGCTTAAAGGGGGGCTTATTAAAAAGTGGGAAAGCAACTTTTTACATAGGCAGATAGTGATAGGACAAAGGGGAATGGTTTTAAACTAAAAGAGGACAGATCTAGATTGGATATTAGGAGGAAATTCTTTCCTGTCAGGGTGGTGAGGCACTGGAGGTTGCCCCGAGAAGCTATGGATGCCCCATCCCTGGAAGTGTTCAAGGACAGACTGGACTGAGAGTGAGGTGCTTTAGCAGGCATCCTGCAATGGACATCACCCAAGTGCCTTGGGGACAGAGAGTGAAGGTAATAAGGAATATGACTCTCTCCTACACCCCTAAGTACACATGTGAACACTCAGATGTGGAGTAAGGCACATTTGGAGGCATGGAAAAAGTCCTCAAGGCATCAGGTATGTGTTTTAGACATAACAAAGCAAACTTAGCTTTCAAGACTCAGAAGAAACGTGGAGAACTCAACTGGAGTGAGGCATGGTCATTTCTGTTCCCAGTGCACACTGAACGACTGACCAAGCAGGCCCCACCTTTTGGTCAGTGTTCTGCATCCCCACATGCCCATTTTATGGCGACACTGGCTAAAGGAATGCTTTGGTAAAGGTTCTCTGGGGAGGGAGGCAGGATGGCATTTTGCCCCTTGTCCCCTGGCCCACTCTGAGCAGTTTTACAGGAATGTGCTAGTGTAACAAGCTGTTTTCAACAGAGCAGTGAAGGGCGAGAGCAAATGGCTGTTCACAGGCATTGCTCCACATCTTCACTGAAAGCAGTGGGAGTGATGGGGTTTGTGTTCAACGGTTTTTACTCCACAGCACTGCAGACTGCTCAAGTGATTGACAACATAAACTAGGCAGTTTGAAGCTGAAGAGAAATCAAAGGCACAGCAAGGACAGAGGAGATGTCCAAGGTCAAACATGAATACAACAGAAGAAAATGCAAGCATTGGTAAAACAGGACATCATCTGACTTGGGGCTGAACCACTCTGGATACTTAGAATCCCGTGGGTTTATTTTGTGGGTGAAAATACAAGTTCTTTTCTGTAATCACCAATGAGTTGCCGTACCCCTTGCACAAAGAAAGCATGTTAGGACATCAAAACATTTATGTTCTGAAAATGGCATTCCTGTGACCTACAAGTTAGATCGGAACAGCAGAATACTTTCCAAATTTTAAGGGTATCGGTTAGGGAAGAGGAGTAGATGAGTCTTGGCATTCAGAAAGCCAGTTCTTCCTAATTCTCAGTTATCTCATCCCATGGATTGCTATCAGTGTATGAAGCACAGTATTTCCAAGTCTGGGGGGCTTTGTTGAAGATGTTGACAAAGGGGGAGAGCAGGAGGCCCCTCTCATTTCCTCCTTCAGTGTAAATTGCTTCAAACAGGATGGAGAAATCTCTGAGTGTTTGACTGGCAAACCCTGCAGTCAGGTACAGTCAGTCAGATGTTTTAAAAAACACCCTGTATTTTACTAGCTGCTGCAGACTACTTTCCGCAACACAACTATTCTCCTGCAATCACATTCCTGCAATAGGCAAAACCCAGGCCGTTGACTATCAGCTCAAGCACTCTGAAAGAGTTTTTAATTAAATCCCTCCCTGCCTGTCCCATCTGAGCACGAATGTTAGCCTGTTCCATAACTTCTGCGTGATGCTACTGAGAGCAGCGATCGCTCCTGGCAGCTGCTTGTGCTGTTACTGCTGGATCTGCTGCTCGTGCTCAACCCCCATCAGCTGTTCCAGAAATATATGCTGTTTTAATAGTTCCTGGTCACTCACAAACACTCTCTGGATCCTTAGTTTGTAAATGTGCCAGGAAAGAGAACATTTGCTTGCAAGTGAAGAGCCTCAGAAACTTATTGTAGTTGGGAGTCTGAGCATGACCTGTGACACAGAGTAAAGCAAATCTCTTGGGTCTAGTGAGTCTATCCAAACCCAGTAATAGTTTGAGTGACTTTAAAATGGTAACATTGAACATCTTGTTTAAAGTCTTTGCTGGCAATTAGCTAGACCAAAGAAAGGGATGGGGGGGTGGATGCACATATAAACCCATTTTCTGTAAAATAAATACATAAATGACCTCAGCTGCAGAGAAGAAATTATCTGCTGTGGCTCATGTATGCAATCTGTCTCTGTGAGTCAAGAATCTGGTGTTTAACTTGGAGTCCAACTCCAAATTCTTCCCCATAAACACTGGGCAAGCACTCATCCAGCTTCCTGAAGGGACAAGCCTCACTGATCCACACACTCTATAGCTCATTCAGAGCAGCAAACATGGAGCTGGAGGCAGCAAGGGGAAACTGATTGATTATTTTGGAGAGGCTCTGGATAAAAATGCTTAAGCAAGTCAGGTGCCTACCACCCACGGATTTTCTGTGCACTTGGCAGATGTCTGCATTGCATGTGAAATTTGGGGTCTGGAAAGTATTCTTGTAGATTTTGTATGCATAAAGTAATAAAGGAGCTGAACTAGGACTAAACAAGTTACCAAAACAAAGAATCAAGTTACATTTTACCATAAATTTCTTTATTTTTGTTATTGGAGTTGTGTACTTCTATTAAAAGGTATCGATCTAGCAAAACACTTGCACATGAGTCAAAGTCACTGCACTAGCAGGGTTACTCGTGTAGTGAGAATCAAGCACAGATGTGAATGACAGTGAGTAGGTGCTACAGCTTACAGTCAATATATTTGTGATAGGTTTTCCAAGAATTCTTAAATAGTCCAAAATAGGCAAAACCACACTGTGTTTTCATGGTAAATTGGCACATTTGGACCACGAGCACTTTTGACACTTTTTGCCTGGGGTGACAATGAACACCACGGACTTCCGAGGAGCTGGATTCTCACTGTGTGGGATCTGCTCCTCTCAGGAAATACAGCTGTGGAAACTAGGCCCGTGTGTTTTAGCAATGAATAGAGTAGCAAAATTTCAGATCTTAGCCTTACAGTAACAGCTTCTAGGAGAAAGGTAGCAATTGAATCAATATGGTTTTAATAATACTAGAGAAAATGATTTTAAGAAAATTGTAAGGCATTCTTCTGCGGTAGATCTGGTCATCACTGACCAGACCTAATTTCAGTTTAGGTCTTAATGCAGTTAGGGTTTAGTATAATGGATTAACTTTTATATAAAAGGCATACACAAGTCAAGTACAAGTATTGCTAAATTAACTCCTCATACAAAGTATACGCATAATGCACTGTAAACAACTGCTTCTCTTAGGTGCTTCAGTTTCCAGGCTGTAGTAGTTGCTTGTCATCTTTGGTTAATGCAATATTCTGTCTGGTCTCAGGAGATCCACTACAACAGCTGAACTCCCACAAACTGAGTCTTTGTCCATTCCCTGACTCCACGTACTTCGAAGAACAAATGTTTTGTTCAAGCAGATCAATGTGCAAACCAAAACAACCAAGTGAACTGTGGTTTTTATGCTACTGACATACAAACAGGTGCACATGTACATATAGGTGTACATAAATGTATCTCCACGTATGTGCATATCCTCCCCGGCTCTGCCCCAGGGAGCACCTCAGCCAACAGATGCAGAGAGCATCTGCCACAAGCCCATCCAACTGGGATGATGCCAACATCTGGGGGCTATCACACACATACAACTATGGATTTCTACAGTGAGCACAAGGATTGGTTTGATCATGACTGAAAATGAACTTGTAGAAAGACAGAAAGTCCCATGTCTCTCCAATAAGCAGAATCAGTTGCTTGGGCACAGTCTCCTCACTTTGAACGTGTTGGGTTCCTCCCCACACTGCTGAAACTGTGTCCCCAACATTCCTGCCCTACTCATCAGTACCATTTCATTATGTGGCAGTGTAATTGGAAAATCCACTGGCTAGTCTCAAAAGCTAAACCAGTTTCTGATACAGAGAAGGTCACTTAAATCCAGTGTCAGTCTGCAGGTTTGAAAACTAGTCCAAAATATCTAGGAACTGAACTCTGTTACAAGGTGCTCTAAATATTAGTGAAAGGTTCAAGGGGGGTTTAGAGAGCAGTGGAAGGGGTATGTATAATTGTGTAAGAAAACAAAGCAATTAATCGATCTTTCTGCATCACAGAGAACATTCTCCAATACCATTCTCACATGTATCAAAACTGGTAATTAATCATGTAAGTTAGATACTCAGTGCATCATCTAAATTCATCTTTTTGCAAGGGCAGGACCTCCCCTGACTACTCTGTAATGTTTAGCTTATTTATAAATGTCTTTATGAACTCCACAGGGAGACTATTTCACAGGTTCATGGCTATAAAGCTTTTCCTGATTACACTTGGCTCTGTTCCCCTTACTTGCAATATTTTCATTTCTAGCTGTTCCCTGCAACTTCTTTTGTTATCACAACTGGTAGGAAGCTTTTTTCTTTTTTTTTTTCTTTTTTTTTTCCCCATCTGTAAAGGAACGGGTTCAGCAAATGTGAAGAACAGGGAACTTGTCAGCACCATGTAAGGGTCTGGTTCTCAAAAGTAACGTTCATGCCATGTTATGGGGGCAGCCATGGCACAGTAACAGATGTTTTCTGATGGTGAATGTACCTAATTTGTGGCTTGGCAGAAAATTTCATACTTCAGTCCTTATAGTAAAGAACTGAAATTTAGACATGCATCAAAAGTGCTTCAATTCTTTAAAGTTGCTGAGCAAGCACTGTTCTCATGGACTTCATCAGGAGAGCTAGGCCACCTAGAAGTTGTTACACATGGATTCTGCAATCCATTTTAACTTTTAAATACTGGCATTTTTGACCAGTGTACTTTCCCTTCTCTACAGTCAATTGAAAAATGAAACACTTGGCCATGTTCCAGGCAAGAGATCCTTATGTATTCCCTTGCTGAGCAGCCACAGATACCTTACAGCATTTCTAATACCCCATGGAGTCCTGGCAGTGCCCCAAACCCATGGTGAGACTTGGAGAAACTGCACACCTGATCTACACATCTTCCCTGAACTCATCCCAAACTCAGCTTGACCACCGACCCCCTCTGACCCAGAGGAGACAACGTCAGGGCTGCCCAGGGCCTTGGGCTGTTCTGGCTTGCACAGAGGGGTGAGACACGAGGAGAGGGCCAGGCCTTTCACAGCATAGCAGGACCCATTGCCAGGACCCACCCACATCCTGATACTTCTCCAGCAGAGAGTGGGGTGGTAGTAGCTCAGGTACAGTTGTATCAGCATTGTCTAGAGCGCCAGCAGGCAATAAATATTCCTTTGCCAAATCTTCCAGAGTCCTGAAGACTTGGGATTAAACTACATAAGCACTGAGACAATAAAACTGTACTTTGGACCAGCCAGTCTCTCTTTAACTTTCTCTAAAACATCTCAGTAGAAAACAAGCCATAATCTATAGTAAACATAAAAAAAATAAGACAGACTCTCTCACAAAAAAAAATTACACGTTCACAAAATAATTACATAATTTTCTTGTTGATCACTGAATTAGTGTTTATAATTTGGTCAGATCGTCCTGTAGCCAGTCTGCGATCATGGCAGCCATCTCCTTGCTGGCATCAAGCACGAAGGCGTGGCGGAGCCCCTTCTCACAGAGCCGAATGTCACCGTCAGGAAAATCCATTTTGATCTCATCGTAGTAGTGCTGTGGACACCAGCTGTCTCCAGTTCCGTAGTAAAAAATCAGCTAGAAAGAAAAGCATATCAAATAATCAATGCGGACAGTTACTGATGGAGCAACCAGTACAATTGTTTGGAAATAAGTAATGCATCAAGTCCTGAGATACACTGTAAGGAACAGCAGATTGGTACTTCTTGGTTGTTTCCAGGTCTGAAGATATGAAGACAATTAAATGCTCTGCAACTCAGTTTCCTCACCTGCAAAACTGTGGAACACAATACAGGTTTAACTCTGGAAACAGAAATCTGCTGAAAGCCTGGCTGATTTAGTAAATTTCTCATTATGGCTCAGAACATTGAGTTGTCCATGGATCCACCCCAAAGCAGCCCAGCTGCTGTGTTTTCCATAGCTGTTAGCAGTTTTCTGTGTTAGCTTTCCAGCTATTTAAAAAAAGCAATGACCAGGCACATCTTCACTGATATTAGGTTGCTCAAATCCCCATACAACCTGACCTTAAATGTTTTCAGGGCTGAGGCATCTCCACGACCTCTCTGGGCAACCTGTGCCAGTGTCTCACCACCCTCGTTGTGAAAACACTTCCTCCTGATAGCTAGTCTGAACTGATCCTCTTTCAGTTTAAAACTACTGCCCCTTGTCCTATTGCAACAGTCCTTGCTAAAAATTTTGTCCCATTTTTCTTACAGGCCCCCTTTAATTACTGGAAGGTGTTCTAAGGTCTCCTGGAACCTTCCCTTCTCAAGGCTGAACTGTCCCAACTCTCTGTCTTATCCTTGTGAAGTGCTGCCTGTGTGGAGTGCAGGCACCTCCCAGAGACCAACAAACAACTTTCTTCTGGGCTGTAACTTGGAAGTAAAATTCTACAAAAGTCCATTTTGTTTTGATCTTGCCCAAATAACCTTGGCCAATGACATACATGAAGCTGGTGCTACCTGCCCTAGAGCCCACCTGGACACAAAAGTTGTAAATTCCAGGAAAATACCATCTTCATGGAAGTGTCTTTTCTCTCTGTTAGAAACAGTGAGTGTCATGTTTCCCCAAGTCATCGTTTCTCCTCATTTTCATCTCGAATTTGCATGCTATAGCTGTGCTTTTCAATTTCTATAAAGTATATGAGGGGAAAGTAGTTTTCTGGGAGAGAGTAAAAACCTATGGATTTCAGACTGTACAAGAACAAGAT
This sequence comes from Anomalospiza imberbis, assembly GCF_031753505.1. NCBI lineage: Eukaryota > Metazoa > Chordata > Aves > Passeriformes > Viduidae > Anomalospiza > Anomalospiza imberbis. The sequence continues at coordinate 9,870,527 of NC_089683.1, read as the reverse complement.
TAATGGGGAGCACTCTTCATACTAAAATGTTTGAATGCAGGTACCAGAAGGATGCTGATTGCTCAACACATCAAACACAGCTTGGCCCGATTCCATTATTCGCATTTGTTTCATATTTCATTTCTGTACTTCAGTGAATAATTGAGCAATGCTAACATAAATTAGGGGACAAGAAGTTTTCCTTTCATCACAAATATCTTCAATTCCATCATTTTTGTAGCCATGTGGAATATAAATAAATGGACCCACTGGGGTAGAGGTGGGCTAAGAGCCCAGACTGCACTTCACAAACTATTACAAGGTTTTGTCTAACTTCCTTTTCTCTTGCTGAAGTTTGCCCAAGTCTTGTACATTACTGACTATTGGCTATATCCAAAATATAGTATCTCAGTCGCACAGACACCAACCCCAGTTATACTTCTATTTATGTGCAAAACATAGAACATAAGCCATCCCATGTTAACAAACATTATTGGTTTCCTTTGACACTCACTACTTGCTGAAAACAAGATGTGTTTAGCTCTAGCAGAAAATTTCTTTTGATCTTGCCTTCAATTCATCAATCACAAGATATCACACTACCAAAAGTTCTTCAGAAAAGCCAATGTAAAATGTCCAGATGCATTCAGGCCTTTTGGAAGCAAAACATCTGACCAAATTATGTTTAACCCTGGGCTCTACTACCAACAGATAGGGAAATAAAGATTATGAAACTGAGGGGGAAAGAGCAATGGAGCAGCTCCAATTTAATGGAGTAGTCCTTGAAATGGTTAGATTTTTTGAAAGGCAAGTCACAGAGACTCATCACATGATCATTTAGAAAAAGATGAAAAGCCATTTACACTTACAAAGGTGGATAAAATACTTGTCTTAGTCTGCATGGACTGTGAAATGGGCTGTTCTCCAGGTAGGGCTGTAAACTTGAGAACTCACAGATTGGAAAATTCCTAAATAGAAGATTCATGTGCATTCTTAGCTTGCCCCTGATATACCTGCATTACAGTTTAATCTTTCACTGCATGATCCACAGGATCCTTGATTCACTCAATCCACTGACAAGATGACATTCAGCTGATGAGCTGCTATTTGATAGTATTTTTCATTTTAAATTCTGTGTGCGGTCTGAGGATTTATTTACTACATATTTTATGGTTTACAGACAGGATTTATTTTCTTTATGCTCTGCATTCCTCTGGCATGCACTACTACAGGATTCACATGCTCACATTTATTAATTTAGTTTTGCAACACCTTAGTGGCAATTTTATCTTCATTTCGCAAGTGGGGAGCACAGAAATTAATGTCAAACTACATTTATTAATATGAAAGCATGTAGTGTAGAGTGAAACACCTCAAGCTGGTTTTCAAGTGTGTGCAGCATTAGACAGTATTGACTGTACTCAAAAGACAGCACTCCTGGACTGCTTTTGCAGGTGTTCTGAAACACTGTTTATCTGTCTGTAATACACATTTCAAGGTCTTAAATGAGATATTCAGAAAAATGAGAACAAATGGTGACTATCTATGAAAAATATTGATGACTTCACCAAGAGCCTATTCTCTTCAAAGTTTAGGTGCCTTTACAATCAACTTACTCACTTTCATTTCAATAGGCATTTTTCCCCTTCTGCCACAGATGAGGTTGTACATCCTGCTGTCTCCTACATTACACAGCTCTTTTGGTTAATGAAAGAAGAAAAAGGAAAAGGGATGTTTTAATGAAAGATCAGCGCTGAATACTTACACAAAAGGTGTCTGAATGGAGGTCAGTGCTCCCCAACTGTGAAATGTTTGGTAATGCAACTGGTTTTAGCAGAACCTGTGCATACAGTCTGCTGGGCTTCGAGGAGGTAAACCAAACCTCAGGTATTTCACATGTGGCACCTACATGTACTGCCAGCAGTGTCAACACCTCTAGATTTGCTGCTTTAGGCCTCTGTTCCTTAAGGTCATGGTATAATTGAAAGAAGCAGCACTGTCAGCTTCTGGCCAGAGGAGCATGGGATACCTTCCCGCTGGTGTCACATTGGAGGCGTCCAGCACAGAAATCAATGATTGAGTTCGAAAATCTATGATGTGTTTTTGAAGCAAATGTCCACTTTGTCCATATTTACCATACTTTGGTTACCATACTTTGGACCACATGGAGTCCTTCCAACTGAAACTACAGCAAAGATGCTCTCCAGGATCACACTTAAAAAATGCCAGTCACCAATGGACATTTAGTCAACTGTTGGCCAAAATAATAACCCTCTCAGGTACCTCCATTGGGAACACCAGGTCCTCACCACTTACTCTCCATCTCTACAAATTCCCTCCTTTTGTTCTGCTTCTGTTCTTAAGGCAAACATGGTAAATGGCATCTACTAGGAACAGGAATAAAAAGATTTTGGAAATTAAGGTTCCATTCCAAGCAGAAAAGGGCAGAACTTTTACCAGCTATTGGTCTTGCTGTCCAGTCATTTGCTCACTCTTTACAGGGGTATGACTTCTTGAGACCCTTTCTGGTCTCAAGACTGCCCTACACTCCCTTCGGTTCTTAATTTCAGTTTTATTCTCCATATCTCATTATTTCTAATTCCTACTACTGCTTCTTGTTCTTGTCCCCCATTTTTGCCCTGCAAAGTCCAAATTTTAGTCTCCTGGGTCCTCCATCTCGTTTTGAGTCCCAACTCCAACCCAAGTTGTTTTTTTCTAGAGCCTCTGCTCCCAGCACTGTTCTCCAGGCATCTCTCAGAGTAGCAGTTGTTCCTGTCAGCAGGATTGGGTTCAGTTCAGCATAAAACCATCTATATACAGGTCACTGTACTGCGGTGTTTACATGTCTACCAGGCATCTCAATTTCCATCACACATTCAGGAAAGATGGCCTTGCTTGGGTAGTTCCAAGCCACCACCTCATATAGCACCAGAAGCCTTCATTTGGCCAAACAAACAAAGCCTTTGGTTCTTCCTGCCTCCTCCTCCTCTCTATTACTGCTCCCTCACTAGTTACCTCTTTACTAGCTCAGCACATGTCTTCTCTACACAGGAATGCGAAGCTTCCCTCTCCAAGCTAGGAATTGCTACCATGAGAAAACAGTGCATTTTCCCCAAGCTTTATTTGTAGACATTGTAGAATCCTTTGGCTTGAAATAAAACCAGTCAAGGTAGGACAGACACTTGTGTCATACATGCAACTAAGTAAGGTTTGGGTCTGTTGTAATCCACTGAGAACAGTTTTTAAACAGATGATTTGGGGAACTTGATTTGATGCTGCAGTTATTTTGCCTGCTTATTTCATGTGCAGGTGTTGGTGTGTGCACTCTGTCCATGTGCCCATGCCTGCACATCCAAAACTTTAACAGAAGTGTTTCATAATTGCAGAATTGTTTTCAAAATGCTTCCTTATTACTGGATTATGAGAAAGACCAAGACTGCAAACATGTTTTCAGTGATCTAGATGTTGGTACAGGGCCTAGGAATCCTGACAGCTACTTGACTGCCATTTATGAGATTGAGGATCTCCTTTTGAATGACAAAATGTATCTGCTCTTTGCTGTGTCACACACAGACATGAAATATACAGACTTTAAAATGCCACCCTATTTCCTAATACATTTAAACAACATAATTTTAGATATATTTAAATAAAAGTTTCCAGAATCCATCTTCCCATCTTAATTTTAACATCAGGAGCTTTGCTATTGCAGCAGGCAGGCAGGAATAATTAACAAACCATGTGTAACCAGAGGCACATGGGATCTCCATTAATGTAGGGAACACTGGCATGCACTGCCTGGCCTGCATGGATCTGTAAAGTGCATATTTTCCTATGGATGGTGGATGGCTGTAAAGACATCCTGAGTCAGCAGAACCACTGCATCAGCAATGGGAAGCTGCTGCCAATCTAAGCATTCAGAAATGATGAGTCAGGCACCCAAAATAATTAGACTAGCTTAAAAATAAACAGATTTCCAAAACAATAAATAGGAAGTTCTTTCTGTTTTTGCTGTGGGCTTAAACTTTCCAATATTTGCATTTTTAAACTTTTCTGCCATGAGGGTAAGAGGATTATCTTTTATTCTTTTGCAATATTGAATGGTGAGACTTCCAGGTATTCCTGACTCAGAAGGGAAATGGCAGCTACCACTGGACATGACAAAGACTTTATGATTCCTCATGCAATATCCTGCTTGCTGTGAGTGACTAAAACATGTCCTCTGTCAGGATCTGCTGTTGAAGGCACAGTGAAGGGGAGGTGGGCTGTCTTTGCCAGCCATTTCAATGTTGCATTTGAAATAGTTATGCAATTTCTAAACTCCAAATTGCTTTAAAATAACAGCAGTATTCTTAGATGATGATTTACCATTAAATGGCTCAGAAGTATTTTCAGCCTTAGCTTCTGTAAAATAAAACACAAGTCCAAACAGGGTTCTGTCAGCCTCATACCCTGTAATATGGTATGTGTACTCTGACACTGCACAATGATGGCAGCTGCTAAGTAAACATCAGAAGAATCTGAGATTTGCATCAACAGGATGTTTACATTTTAAAGAGTTTCTAAGAAAATAATAAAGATTTCCTGCAGTTGACTCCATTGGCACTTGTTATAGTATGTATGACAGTTCACAGAAGTACAAGTTACAGAAAGATTTCTTTTCTGCCTCTTCTGTAACTGTCATAGACCAGCACTGAAAAATAAATCAAAAAAGTTAAAATATATTAATTGAATTTTTTATATCTCTCTAGACTTTGGTACATGTTATAACAACTTTAGGATCTTGTGACATGGGCAGACATCACTCTAGCTGATGGCCAGGAGTGAAGGACCTCTGTGGCACACGTGCAATAGCAGGATTGCACCAGTGTCCTTGTTGAAATCCTTGTCTCTGATACATTCACATTTTATCAGTATTACTCCCACATGCATTCACTGGCTGCTCCAGCAGTTTCTCTCTGGGTGACATCTCTCAACAGTAACCAGTTTATTTGTTCTTGGATGAAAACTAGTTTAAAAGGCATTATCCCAGAATTAATTTTAGTTTCAACCAAAGTTTATAGAAAATGACTTAGCTTCTCTGGAATTATGAAAGTGTCTCCACCTTATCCTGCCAAAAGAATAGGATAAATGACATGGGAACAGATTGGTTTGGGACATAATTTTAAAAAATTTGCTTCAGTTGTACTTTGGCTTCTAGGAATTCAAAGAGCTGGTATTGCCTTAGGAAGCCCTAAATGCTTTGGGATATGGTTCTCTGAGATACCATCTCTTTCCCTCATGATCCTGCCATGGTTGAGATCAGCCAGTTTGATGGAAAGGTCCTGGGGAACTTGCTTCTCAGCTTGTTTTACCAGAACTGGGTTTTCTCAGCTTTCCAAGGGCAATGTGAAACCAAATGTTTTCAGCTGGACTGTTTTGAGAAGAGGCAGTTGACAATCTTGTCAATCCTTGTCAAAATCCGCAATGCTCTTCATAAATACTGACCTGTAGGACTTGCAGCGAAGATGTAATGGGTAGTTCAAGTGCTTGTGGTGAGTTTATTTAACATAATGGTGGCCAGTGTTGTTAAACCAGCATAAAAAAAAACAAAACCAGCTTCCCTGTCTGAAAAGGAGGTGAAGAAACCTTTTACTATGAGAAAAATTAGGATGCAATGCCTTAGATAGGGCCTGATGTAGTGGCTACTTTGCATGTGATTCCAGGTGTGTGAGTGCTCTCCCCTGTGTCAGGTATTCAAGTATTCTCACACAGTTTTCATGCCTTTATCAGTGTTGAGACTTGGTAAATCAACAAAGGGAAAAAGGCTTCTCTAACTCTGCTGCAGTTTATTATCAATGCTACTGGCTGCTCTGCACAAAGACCCATGAGATCAAGAGAGACCACTTTTATTTCCACTTTCTCACAGATAATGATGGGTCAAACTCAAAGTAAAAACTGTGCTTTTAAAAAGGATGCACAGGATTTATCAACAAATCAGGGTGATTAACTTATTTATATTATCTATGTTACTTTGAAAGACTTAAAAGCATTTTGAGGGTATATATTTAGATGTGTCAGGAACATGAATATTTCAGAAGTCAAGTCTGTATAAATACCAAAATAAAGACAAACAGACCTGAAAACACTATTTAAGCAATACTACTGCTGGGACAGATTCTTCCAACTGTATTTACTGCAAACAGTTTTTCCCTCTGAGTATCAGCCTGACACTGTCTACATTCAGTGGGACTTTATATAAGGTAAATCAGTCAAATCCCTCTTGCAACAGCAGGATCAGCATCTGGCCGTAAAAGGCAATGCTCCCCAGTGGTGTGCACAGTAGGAGCTAAGAAATAAATGGGTAGTAAAGGGTCGGTGGTAACTTTTAAATGTTCTTCAGAAGGCAGGGGAAATACTGCTGTCTTTGCTCACTGTGTGCAGCATACATCTTATACCCACCCCAAACATTTTGGAAATTCTTATAATCACTTCTTTACTAGAATACCACACAGCACAAATGATGGTAACAGGCACTCAGTTACAGAATAAATGAAACATCACCAGTAAGTATATCGTGGTACACTGACTTTTTAAAATGTTCATTGGGATCCTTTGCACCAAGAAGAGAAGCTGCTGATTCCTGATTAGGCATTCTGGGCATTTCAAAGAAAATTTTGTTCTTGTGGTTAAATGACAACAAAATCCCCAAGCAGATGTGCAACTTCCCTGGCTTCAACTCTGCACCTCCAGGGAGTGCAAGCCAAAAAGGATGTGAGACCAGCCAAAAAAAGAGGTGTTCTTGGCTACAGAGAACACTTTACACCTATTCAGAAAGAGTTTTTGGAAGGTTTTTCACAAATGTAGGCAAGCACCTCACTCAGGCTGTGGGCAGGAGAAGTATTTGTAACATTCTTTTAAGCACCTATCTTCAGATCATGCTCCTGTCACTGGGAATAACTGCTAACCCCCGTGGAACTCTACGGAGACTCAAACAAAAAGACTAGGCAACATCAAAACAGTTGCTTCAGGGGTCAAAATAGTTCTTGGTTGCTTAGTTTAAAAAATTTCTCTAGCAGGACAATCTTGCAAAAGAAAAGCCTAGCACTTCACTGTGGAGACAAAATACTTCAGCACTTCTCTGTGGAGAGGAAATACTTCATTCTTCAGCCTTTATTCTAAATCTGCATGTCATGGTTTAGTTGATACTTTTGGAGAACATGTTACCTATGGTATCATTGGTGTGATATAAATTTGCACTGCTTTAAATTTTAAATATACCACTGGAATAAGCACAAAGTAGTAAACACAGACTTCATTAATTCAATTCTTTCAAAACTGTATTTCTTCCCCACTTAACCATCTATAAGGTCGATAAAGCCACCTACAATATAAACTTCCACAGTGTGAGTGAAAATAGATTAATATGTTGATACATTTCCAGTCTATAACTTTCTTCTCAGACAACAGGTTGAGGTTTTTTTCATCTTTGTATCTCTAAATGAGATGTTTCCTGTCTTTTTCCTTATGCAATCAATGCAACTGCTACACCAGACCACTGGCAAAAAACTCAAGGAAAATATAAATGTTTTTGGTTTAACATGTCAGCCAAAAGAATCGATTTGCAGTTGGGCGGAGATGGTTTATGATCTTAAAAAATTATGAACCACTATAAAAACTCACTGATTCAGGAATTCCTGAAGCCTGTGGAAGCTCTTCAATGAATTTAAAAGGGATTTGGAGCAGATCCTACAATTCAAAATACGACTATTGTGTATTACACATGGACTAATGAACCAGATATACCTCTCAATAAGTAGAAATCTGAGGGGTGATTATTTTAAGAGAATTTCCTCTGTAAGCACCTAGTCTTACCCTTTCATGCAATTATCTTGGTTTATATAAGGCTATATTTACTATAACAGGTTTATATGTTTAGAAAAAGACTCATTAAGTCTAAGTCTAAAAAGAGAGCAATGAACAGGGCATGATGCAAACTTTAAAAGCTATGTGCTGGTGAGAATCTCTATAAGGAAATATCATTGTCCATTCCAGGAATGCCAAATACATCCATTTTCCTCTGCCTTTTAATATTTTTTTTATTCTGTTTGTAAAAGCTTCATGATGCTCTGTGATGATCCATCTTTTAAGAACATGGAATTACACCCACTTCCTTTTGTGCAGGAATTACAATAAACTTCCTCTAGTTCAGTAGTATCTTTACCTCCAGCTTCTGTTAGGAAAGGGAGTTGGTGTTATTACAGTGAAAGAATGTAGGTAGTTCAGCTTAGACATGATCAGCTAATAATTAACCTCCAAAGCTGAGGAAATCTTTTATCAGTATCCTTTACCTTATTTGTTTGGATTTTCTGGTTTATCACAACCCCCCATGTCACTGCAATATGACAACACTGCAATCCTGTACGTCCATGTACTGCTTGATCAGGACAAATAGTTTTACACAATATTTCAAAGGCTCTATCATATATTACTTTCTTAGAAGACAGGTCTCCATCCTCCTCATACAGTTCCACTGCTAGTTAATGTGCACAAGTCCTGACTTTAAAAGAGTTTAAGTGAAAAACCTCACTTAATTATCCAAACAATATTCCAGCTCCCATTCTTTCAACATAAATCCAAGCAATTAACTTTGTTAGACTAAGAATCTGCAGTCTGGTGATAAAATTTCTCCTGGTCCCTAGCTAGTATTAATTATAGCTAAACCTGGACATGGAAAGATTGGAATAATTTTGTGTCTCTTCTTTCAGATCACACAATGCAAATAAGATCCAGAAATAACTTTTCTATTCTGCAGCAGCTGGCAAAGTCAGGTGTTAAGATTGGCTTTTACCATATGATCACAGCGACTACTAAACAGTATAAATTTTTTAAAGGAACAGCTTGCCAGTTCTATAGCAACTTGGACTATAGATCCTGTTTTTATAAACTTCCAACCTTTATAAGTTAAGCCCATTTTTATTTTCAATACTCTTCACATTTAACATGATGCCAACTGAAAATTTTTCCCTTAATTCTTACATTCCCAGAAATTACTAGAAGATGAAAAAAGAGAAGCATTTAGCTTCACTTTTAGACCTTCTTTTTCTTCAGTTTGCTAACTCTTACAAGCTTGCTTCAGCTTTTTGTTTTCTTGAATGTGTTTGCCACACATGTATGAGGACACAGAAGAATCAACAAAAGAAAGTTAACACAGGTTTAAAACAGCTGCTGCCTGCCAAGGCCATGCTTAGATTGACAGAGTCAACAAAAGCACAGATGGAGCAGACTAGGACACCTGCAAACTCTTACTGTTAGCTATGGGCCTTCATTCAGTACAAGAAATCATATTTTTTAATGTGATATCAAATCACATAATTTGTAATGTGAAGCATCTGATAGAGCACATGAAGTCACTGGAGCTGCAGCTGATTGTCACCACCACCATCCCACCCAACAAAGCATTTCTGCTTAACTTCAAGCACCTGTGCTTGTGATTAACATTTCCACAAGCACCTGGAGTCCTGCTCCTGGCAGACTTCACTTTGTACCCTGGCCAACACAGGGACCTGCAGTCCCACCCTTCAGGGCACTGACAGCCCTCACCAGCCTTTCCTGGCCCCCAGCCCACACTTCCTGCACAGGGCTCCAGGGTCTCCAGCTCTGTCCTTCTTCAGTCTCAGCCTCCCAAGCGACTCTGTGGAGTGACTTCAGCCCTGGCCCTGTGTCCCAGACCAACATCAGATCTACATTACACACAGCTTGACACCTGGATGGCTCCCACCTTGCAGCTTCCCTTCCACCATGTCTTTGGCAATCCCTCCTGGATAGACTTTGGACCCACGTTTAGCCTTGTCTCCACTCGTCTCTGCCCCTGTCCCCTTTTGCTCCTGACTGGATTCTCTGGAGGGATGCTGGACCTGTTACATTGATTTGCCTTGTCTGGGACAGTCAATAGACCCTACTCCTGTGCTCTGCTCAGGTGCTGTGGGACTGCATCCTGCTTGCAGAGGGCACTGCCTGTGTGGGGTCAGCCTTGGCTCATGGCTCAGGGAACAGGCAGATCATCCAGCTCCCTGACACTCAGAGGAGTGATTCAGTCAATAAAATCAACCATTTTCCTTGAATTCACTGGGCTTTGGATCAACCCATGGAAAGTTTTTTTTAAGACAATGGGAGTATTTGCAGTCTGCAAGATGAGCCATTTAGACTCTTCACTGAGATTCCCCACAAAGTGCAGAACTTTGAGTGCTCTGCAACAAAAATGGGAAAGCCCAGGCATGCCCGGTACAGTGCAGGGATGCCTGTTAATGTGTGCTACTTCAACTCCTTTAAAATATGAACTTTCAAAGTGCAGAGAAGGCAAATGGGCTAACTAAAAAATAAGTCTATTTTCAGCCACAAAAAGACTTTTATGAAAGGAACTTTATACCATTTCTATTTAAAAGGCACAGAGTAATTTTACAGAAATCTAGGACCTTTGTCCTAGAAAACTCCATTCTCTGAGGAAAATCTCTTCCAGTGCAAAGTGTTAGAATCATTCTTCCAGGAAAAAGACAGGGATGATACAGAAAAATGTAGAGACGGAAAGGAACACAGTAGCATATGTTACCCTGATTAACTACTTACACAGAGGCTATCTCAATAGAAGTTTATTAAATGTGACAGTTTTCTGGCTCATAAGCCATCTAGATTTGTCTGACCATGGTCACACTATTAAATTATCTCAGCCTCCAAAACATGGTGACCACAGGGTGACCACATCAGAACTCCAATTAGAACAGTTCCTGGTCTGTGTCAGCCCTTGAACTGTTACTGGGAAAATGTGATTGGTCCAAATGAGAACTTTACAGAATCTCTTTCAACAATAAATCCATAGAGACAAGAAAGCTCAGTATGAGAAAGGTCCCTGAAATGAATTAATTCACCTGTAGAGCAGTAGCTCCAGCTTCTGAGGAATTTCTCTTATATTACAGTCCAATGGGTGAAATGGTGGAGCCATAATTTTGCTGACTCCTCTCTGTTCCATTTCGAAGCCATGGAAGATTGAGCCTGCAGAATCCCATGATAATATCTGACCCCCCACCCGTGTGATCAGAACCCAGGTAACTACAGGCCCCACTGGGAACCATACCTCATGCCCAGCCAGAACACACTGCTTCTCCTCCAGCAAGGTAAGCAAACCAGATGGTTCATCTGATAGTGATGAATGGTACATCTACAAAGGTGTGGATCAACACATTTTAAGAATCAGTGACCCCTTCAATGTAATGACACTCACAAAAAAGCAGAATCAAGCCTGCTGAAATTCTTGTTTTACACAAATGTAACTGGGTGTAACATCTTCTCGTGCATGTGGGCTCCCTTTGAAAACTGAGGTTTAAATAGTTACCTTTTTTAAATTTTGCTTTATGGTTGTACTGTCTCTCTCCACCACCTTCATCATTTCTTGGCTTGCCATGTACAAGATGTTAGCTGCAGAAAAAGAAACAAGCAATAATGTAAATACATAGCAAAACTGTTAAAAAGAACAATACAGACACAACTCTGCAAAAAAGCAGAGCAACTAGAGCAGTCATCGTCTTGACAATCCCATGGAAAAGAATGCCACTGACAGAAAGAGCAGTTTGTCTCACTTAACCAAATGATTAAAAAGGCATACAGACTGAATTAACTCACCTCTTATTAATTAATTCCATAATGAATGGAAAAGGAAAGGATTTTTCAATTGTAACTCTATCTATCCTACAGACTTCTAGATCAGTCCATGGTGATGACTTTCTCTCTCTTGACCAGAGAAAGAACTCTAATGACTAGCTTGTGTAGCAAGCACATTTCTCTCTCTCTCAGGATTTTTCATAAAGGTACACAGAGAGAAATGAAAGAGAAAACAATTTCTATTTCTGCTCCTTGTTTTTCTCTTGTGGAATGTGTTTGGAGAATTGTTTACCTAGAGTGATCACTTGGTTGGATCATGGTGGATTGTTTGGGCCTGATGGCAAATCCACCTCTGTCTGGACTCTGGCGAACAGGGTCATGAGTTGTTCGTAGCTAGATATGATAGTTAGAGAAAGTATCATGTAGTTTTTAGTATCCTCTTTTATATAGTATATTAATGTATTATAGCATAATTATAATAAAGAAATCATTCAGCCTTCTGAACTAAGTCAGACATCATCATTCTTCCCACTGGGTTCGCTAACATCTACAACAAGCTTGAACTACGTGCTTTTAGAAAGGTAAAGGTCAGTATGAAAATCCCCTATGAAGGGTATTCAAGACTGGGCTTTAAATACAAAACATAGATTACAAGGCATTATTAATCAGTAGGTGACACCATGATCCTTGACATCTCATCTTATTGACACCTCATTATGACATCTTATTGACATCTCATTATTCAAGTAATTCAAACATTCGACACAAAAAATAATAGAAGCAATGGCAACTACAAATATGTAGTTGTCCTGTGTAAAATTGATGGTACCTGTCCAGTTAGGACTGGACTGGACACCAAATGTCTAGGCCTTAGCTCTCTGGAACGTAAAGTATTAAAAATAGCCTAGTGCAATTTATTTTGAGTTGATCTGGAAGATACTGTCTCAGAGACATAAATGATTGAGTCTAACATTTGGACACCTAATTAATTTTATGAAGTCTTGAGTTCAGGCATGTCCCTTGTATGTTAGACAGCAATGGGAACTAAGCACTTCTGAAAAGTGGGCTGGTTTTTCTGGATGCCTAAATATTCACCAATTTAAACATTCTGACACAGAAGGATCACAATGTCCACCTAGCCTGACTTCTCGTACAACAAAACCTACAGAATCTCAATGTACAGTCCAAAACCTGGCTTTGAACAAGCACTGTAGATTATGAATTCTGCTGCTAGAAAAAACATTGTATTCAGCTGCAGAATCAGGAGTTGCTCCATGCATTATGTTTCCAGAATATGAGAGGATCTTCAAAGAGTGTTTTAATAAGGGCTAGCCATTTCTGTCATCATCACGCTGTACTGAAGAAATGTGAAGCTAGCCAAGGAATTAGCACTTCTTTTATCTCTTTTTTGGACCAGTTAGCTTACTGGGCTAATAAAATGGCCAAGCCTCTCCTGACCTCTGATCACAGAGATATTCATAACCTATATGTGGGCATAAATGACAATATTCTACTTTCTCACCAATTTGTAAAACCAATGTGGCTAAGTTATCCAAAAGCATTTCAATTTCTAGGTCTCAGAGTAGTTGAAAGTATTCTAAGATACTAAATCTTCTCCTGAAAAACAGGAGAAAATGGAAAGATTCTGATAATTTTTAAAATCTGAACCAATGAAATTTTGTGCACAAGTAGTTAATGACAGTGTTGGATCTGACGCTGCTTTGAGACAGGAGTAAAACATTCTCATACTGTGAGATAGGGGAGGAAATGGCAATCACAAATGTCTTTGGTGGTGACCAAAACATGGAGTTGGCTGAATTCCACCGTGCTCTAAGGAAACAGAACGCCACTGAAGAGATGAGTGATGCCACTGGAGATCAAATGTTAATAGACAAAGCCAGTGCTCTCAAATGAATAAAAAAAAAAATCATAGAAAGTAATATCTATTTCTGAGCCAGTCAAAGCAGATGCAATTCAGTTATAGGCCTGCAGAGCTCTGCCTTCTTCAATCAAACATTGAATGCAGCTCATGCAAGTTTTCCTTTCCTTGACAAGATGAAAGGGTTGTCATAGACAATCCAACAAATTTGCTGATCCCATCCTACTATGCTTGGAAAAGTGGTCTCTGTGCAGTTTCATGTCTAGAAACTCAGTCATCCAATCCTGTGGTGCAGCTGGCAAAATCAGTGCACCAGTGCATCTACAGCATTGCTGAGTTCATATCCTGACACTGGTTGTCTTCTCAATTCAGCTTCAAACTGATGAATGACACACCTTGTTTTTAGAAAGATGCACACCTTCAAAAATCATCTAGGAAAAACTTAAATAAGAGATAGGAAAGAAAACTGGAACAAGTCCAGAGGAGGGTCAGTAAATTGACCACAGAGCTGGAGCACCTCTCCTGTGAAGACAGGCTGAGAGAGTTGGGGCTGTTCAGCCTGGATGAGAGAAGGATTTGGGGAAGATTTATAGCACTTTCCAGTATCCAAAGGGGCTGCAACAGAGACAGAGAAGGAATTCTCACAAGGGCATGGACTAACAGGATAAGGGGGAATGGCCTTAAGCTCAAAGACGGCAGGTTTAGATTGCGTATTAGGAAGAAATTCTTTACTGTGAGGGTGGTGAGGCACTGGCACAGGTTGCTTCAGAAGCTGTGGATGCCCCATCTGTGGAAGTGTTCAAGGCCAGGTTGGATGGGGCTTTGAACAACCAAGTCTAGTGAAAGGTGTCCCTCCCCATGGCAGGGGAGTTAGAACTGGATGATCTTTAAGGTCCTTTCCTATCCAAACCATTCTGTAAGTCCATAATGAGGAATTCCAGAAGTATTTAATTAATTTCTGATTGAGTTCTGTTTCTAATGTGGTAACTCTATCACTTTAGTGCTCAGAAATAAACTATTACCTATAACTGAAACTGTTTGCCAAAAGCCCTGCTCTGTATCAGAAGGCAGGATGTGGAAAGCAGCCCTTGCTACTTTAAGTGCTGGTGATTCAGGTGACCAAGGTGGCTCACTGGATTTAGAGGATTTCTCAAAGCACTAAGTGCAAGAGCCTGGAAGCCTGGATTTGGCAGGATATCTGTGGCAACAGGACTTGTACCAAACGCCCTATATGAGGATCTCAGTATGTCAAGACTTCTACTTTCCAGCCCAGAACGTAGTTCTTGTTAGCAGGCCACAGTGGATAGCACACAGGCACAGAACTTCTGCATTACCTTGCAATACCTGCAGTGGATGGAGGCCAAGGATGACAGATACCAGTGGCCCTCAGTGCAGAACCTGACAGATTCAACACTACTGGGATGCTGCAGGCAGCTCTCCACCCCCAGTTCAGTCACACAGTGGGAACAGTAAGTATTGTCCCTTCTCCCATCTTCCTGGTTCCTCTGTCCTACCTCCTGTTCTCGGTGCTCTCTGCTCATACTTCTCAGTGGCTTGTGTGTTTTTTTCAGTAAATAATAAGAATTGAAGTGGAATTCACACATGTAGTAAACTGAGATTAGTCACAGAGATACTAAAACTGTAAGACAGCAAAGGCAGTAAGGGCAGTACTTCAAAAGGAAATGTCTCTGAAGGTTTGGGCACTGTGCAAGAAAGGGAACCAGGAAGGCAGGATTAAGCTAAACCGGATGAACAGCAAGGTTCAAGAGTCTATTTCAACCAAACAGGAATCCTTCAAATTTTGGAAACATGATCCTAGGGAAACCAATAAACAGGAACTTAAACTTCAGCAGGCGTTAAGTAAGAGGAAATTGCAAAGAGCAGAAGTAGGTTTCCAAGAACAAACATTAAAGGATTTAAAAATAAACAATAAAATATTCCTTAGGTATATCAGAAAAAACATGCCTACAACAGAATTTGTATAGGCTACGGGAGCAGCTAAAGAAGATAATGATGCTGTTTGGAAGATAAATTACTTTCCTTTATGGCATCCAACTTTCTTGTTCAATACATTCAGGAGGTTTTTGCTCTCTATATTCTTTTTCTGGCAGTAACTATTTCTCTTTAAGTAGTGAGATATCGAGAAGTAGCAACAGTGGAGAGAGAACAAAGAATACATCAGAGCTAGAAGGTATATTAAGGGTTTGAAAGAACTCTAAACAGAGAATTGCTGAGTTAATAACAATCTTGCTACACAAGAATCACCCTGTCCTATGATTTTGGGAGTAGAAAATACTATCTAATTGGTACTGATTTTACAAAGTTAAATAGGATTTTACTGATCTTTAAAATCTTCAGTATGCATAACCAGATGACAAAAATTACAGGTCTTTAAAAAACTCTTTCACATATGACACAACAAACTTTGGCTGGAATTAAACATCTATAAAATTAAAGGCTGTAATATGATAAGGAGTTTGGAAGCAAATAAAAAAAATAGGCCTAGATAATCATTACAATAAAGAAGGTTTAGAGATATCACAACTTTTAAAATAATATATTTATAGCAACAAAATTTAAATAAATCCTCATAAATTAATACAATCTGAAATTTTTTTTTAATATCTCTAATAATTACTGAACACAGCTGGCAAATTAATAATTTCTTCTATGAAATAAATCACTTCTCAAGATGACTCTATTTTCAGTGATAAAATCTGTAGACCTTAATCTGAATAAAATTACTAAATTGAGGTGGAATGAATCCTGGCCCAAGATTCTAGTCCAGATCAGCATTAAAATAAATGGGTACTTGATTTCTTAATGATCTGGTAAACAGATAAGTACTTTACTGACAGCATTTACACAGGACACGATGTTAGTCAGTTTGCAAGGAACAGGCAGTGAGAATAAGACAGATCCGATGAGAAGAGAGAAAAAAATCAATGCACTAATGAAGTTCAAATTAAAGAAGTAAAGAAATCAAGATACATGCAGAAAAAAGAGTATTTTTTCCATTACAAGCTTACAATCAATGCAGAGAACGTAACTGGAATCCAGAGATCCCCCAGATGACTGATGTTCACTATCTGCATTAGCTGGAAAGTCCAATCAGACCATATACCAAGTTTCTTAAATAGTAGTAGGAGGATGATGCAGAATTCTGCAGTACCACTACAGATCACACCATGTGACCACACCTGAAGAACCATTTATTCTGTATGCTGACAGTCACAGCCCCTGAGGGACACTGCAAAACTGAGAATGGTGGGGAAAACAATCAAAGAAGTACAATTAAAGATCTGTTGCCATCATGCTCGTGATACTTCACGACACACCGGTTTTCCCTCTCTTAGAGCACAAAACATTTAAATACAAAACAATAAAAGGAAATACTTTTTAATGTCATATGCAATTAATTATGAACCTTGCTGCCACAGGAAACTGATCTGCACACATATTTGACACATTCACTTTAAGTGTGTTGCCCTGAGCTTCTCTAATTGTAAACACAGTTAATAAAATTAATTTTAGGGCAAATCTCTACAAAGGCCAGATACCTCATACTTACATCAACCTCACCTTTTAGGTACCATTCTCTACATCTGCTACTACTCTTTTCTGGTTTCCTGTGGATATGACCAGTGGCTCATCTTTCCCTTGAATTTTAGTGACGCAGAATTTCAGCTTATGCCAGTGTGTCTCTCTCTCTCTTCAACAGCAGAGCTGCAGCTCTTTCAGCCCTTGTAGCCCTTCATAGGTATGAGAATCATGCCTCATTTTACAACACGCTAACCCACGTGAACTTGTGACCCACAACAGTCCCATGGTATTTTCTTGTGGATCTATTCCTTAACCAGTAATTTACCATCCTTGTAAGAAATTTACCCAGAACAACTTGGCTCTCTAAGGAATGACAGCATTCTCCTCTCCTTGCCCCCCAGTCTTGTCTTAGCTTATGAAGGTCACTTTGATCCTGGCCCTCTCCAGCACATTTGCAGCATATTCTAGCATGGTGCTTTCTGTAACCTCAGCAAATACACACACTGTATTCCGCTGGTCCCATCCCTAACAGCTACTGAACACTAAAGGAATGAAGATAAGACTGTTACAAAATCCTACTAGATATATCTTTCCAGTTTCAAAAATCTTCCTGAATCCCATTTTCCAGCCAGTCATACATCTGTCTAGTAGGTGCTTCAGGTATATCATATTCCCCAAACTTTGTTAGAATGTAATGGGAGACATTGTAAACATTTTTAGTATGGTCAAAATATCCTAAATCCATTGTTTCCCTCTAATCCACATTACTGTAAGATGTTTAATATCTGGGGAAAGCTATATTTAAAGATATACTATTATAAACCAGGAACAGTAACCTCTCTTGCTGCTATGGAATGTCAATCTGGGCTTCTTCAAAAAAGCTATTTTTCTCTAAGGCTAAATCACAAGTTCAGGGAGAAATCTCTCTGCTATTTCCTAATACTATACTCTGCTAACCTTGGCATTTTTTGAATATTTAGTTCTTTCCTTTTCAAAAAAAACTTGTTCTGTTTCCTTATTTTATGAATACCAAGTGGATTTTTCTAAGGAAATAACTCAGAACTTACTTCTTTTGTGTGCAATTAGAAAGCCATCTCAAAAGGCTCTCAAGGACTGTTACTTAGAGCTTTTCAGCAGCTCTGAAAATCAGGTTGTGCACTGGGCACAACCAGATGCTGACACTTAAAAAATGAATGGCATCTGAAATCTTTCACTAGGTTTGGAGAGAAAGGTTGTCCTGTGAGATCACCTGCCCAGTGTTTGCTACCTGGTGTTTAAGTCTCTGGAAAGATTTTCAACCTGAGCCAATGCTTGCTTTAGCAGGAAATCTCTAGAATCTCAGAACCATTACCAAGAGTCCTGGAAAAAATATTTCTTGGGTTTTATTGCCATGATTTTAAGTAGAATATAAAATGCAATGTAGAGCCCAGATGCTGAACTTCCTGTGTGAAGCTGTTTCACCCAAACCTGCAGAACCAGACACTGCACAAAAATAAAGCACATCCAGCAACCTGCAGGACTATGGCTCAGGTAATGCACTTAAATGGGCTGTGTGGAAGCTCTGCTGGAGCTGTGACCCCAGTGTCCATGCTGGGCTAGGGTGAGTGTGTAGCTTCAATCTGTTTGGCATCCACCACTGTCACTGAAAAGAGAAATACCCAGGGTTCAGTAAAGGTAAAAGAAGACTGAAATAAATATCCTGAAAAATCACTAAAAGTGAAAGGTAAGACCGTGGGATGAAAGGTCAAGAGGCCTGGAATTTTTCTGAATTATCACTGAAATCCTCCGAGACCCTGTGCAAATTAAAAAATCTCTATGTCTCAGTTTTCTCATTTTAAAAACACGCTTCAGGCTGCTATGACAATGAAATGTGTTTTGTAAACTGTCTTAAAAATACTTGCAAGTGAAAAACATTGTGTAAAAATGTCTATAAATTAGTCCTTGAAAAATGTATTTCTTTATCAATAATGAAATGTACAGAGCCAAATTCATCATGTTCCCTTAGAGATGCTCACCAATACCTTGAATGTTGCTTTTTATAGTGATAAGTAAAATCTTCACAGCTGGTGAAGAAAACCTCAAAAACAGAGCCAAAGGTTAGTCTGAAAGTACCCAAAGTAAAAACATGCCTCTGTGAGAAAACTGTGCTGCTTGAACTTAAAATCTTTCTCTGAACTGGCTTAGTGAAGCCAACACCAAAGGCTTGGAGGACCTAATACTGCACCCACACATTCTGCATAGGATGCACTGCCTCTGCTTTTAGCAGGAATGTTTGAAGTGACAGTGCTATATATTTGAAGGATGAGAACTGTCCTGTAGCTTGAAATTTGTGTGTCTTCCACCAGTCCCTAACTGATATTTGGTTCAACTGAAATAAGCTGATCCTGCCATAAAATGAAGGTGTATGCAGTGGTTGCCTGAGCTTTATGAGAAGTTGAGCACTTGTAGAGCTTCCTCCCAAAAGCAAGGAGGGACTGAAGGAGGGACTTCACCCGTGATAACTCATGAGAATAGCGTCTGAAGAACCACAGCACAGCTATGATGGGATGACGGGATGTATAAATGAGATGAACACCACTTGCATCAGCTCTTTTGGTAAACTGGATACTCAGACCCTGAAATAAGAAGGGCGTTCTCAAAGACATGAGTGTGAGTGCTCCACAATTCCAGTCACAACATACACAATGGTTTGAAAGCTCTTTACTGGGCAAGGATGGTTTGCAGTATCAAGGCTGGAGTTAAATCCTAAATCCTGTCGCGCAGGGATGTGACTTATGAAGCCATCTCTCTACCTGCTGAGGACACATAAACTGCAGCTCTCTCCTGAAAAGAATTTGGAATAAAGAAACAACAATTATTTTTTCTTATTCTTTGCATGGAAGGCAAAAGTCCAGTGTCCCTGCACTTAGAGCTAGTCTTTGCTCTATCTAGGAAACAGGATCCTAACAATTTGGCTTTGAACCAGTCAAGGATTCCTAGGAAGGAAATACTGAAGCTCTTTAGCTTTTCCTGTAAACATCTTTTTGCTTATTCAGTACGTTCATCTGGTTTAACAGTCTAAAGCAAATCTAAGTGGGCTTTGTTCTTAATTTTCATGGCATAATCCCATTCCTTCAAATCTTTACTTTTGCATATACTGGACTGATGCATGATGAGTAAGCCTGAGTCAGTGGGATAATCTAAAGCACAGAAAGTGAAGCTTATAACATGAATTTTTCCAGTATCATGGTCTTTGTAAATATTCCTTCATATGGGTTTATTTCAAACAAAACAAACAAAAAATGTGGTTGCAAACCTACAGAAACTGGCCAAGGTACCTGGTGACAGCTGTAGAATCCCATAGTGTTTTTATTATGCTCTGTTCCATCTCAAGCTGCTGATACCCCTTGTAATTCATAACCAGGTCACCAAGATTTAATAACAACAAAAAAAAAAAGCTAGTGTTAATTAACCATCAAAAATAATTAGGCCTAAGAGCTTAAAATGAATCAAAGTTTAAACAGACAAAGACCATGTTTATTGTGTTTTTAACCTTCTTAAAATGCTGTAACTTTTCATAAGCAGGTCTTTTATATACACAGATTACCTTGAAAATGGAAGCTCCTCATTTATTCCCAGGTCAGGCTTATGAAATTTACTGCCAACTTAGCTTCTCCCCATGATCCTGCCAGTGACCTTTTTCCTGCCCTGGTAGGATCATTCCCTCTCCATGGATTAAAGGTGATTAAGGATCAGTGTCAGTTCAGTCTCACACACTTGCTAAGCAGAGACGACAAACTGTGCCAAAATGTGTTTGATTTATTTGTGGGGGTTTTGTGGTAGAGGAACCCTGATTGGACTCAAATCAAGGATCCAGAAAAGAATAGAGTGCTTTATATCATTGGTAGCTCTTTAACCCAAAGTGTCACAGCAAGGACTTAATATCCTTCAGCTAAATTATTAGTTTTCACAAACAATAATGACTGAAATCAATCAAGCTTTTCAGTGCCTTGGGTTATTTAATCTCCAATTCAAGCAGCCAGTTGTTAGATGGATACCTGTATCAATTGAGCTAAACTTCAAACACATTGATACAGCCACAGTGTAGCCAAGCAAATCATGTGTGAAATAGAAAACTTCCTGATTTTTAAGAAATGCATGCTTAGCATTATTATTATGGTTTTCTAAAGATTTCAGAACAATAGTCAAAACCAATTTCTCATCCGTTGACTCTCTGGGTATCAAGAGATCTATGCTAGAACTTGGGAAGTTGTGCAAATTTCAGGGAAGAAACACATTTCTTACTCAGGATAGATAAACTTTATACTTGATTCTTGAAGCAGTACAGAGATTTCCTATACTTGGACAGAAATACGTGTTTTTCCTTAAGTCTTTATAATTCTTGCTAGATTATTGAATATCCAAAGAAGAATTGCCTGATTATTTGCAAGAAGAAGATTAGATTAGGGCTAATCAATCATAAACTCACACTAAAATCTGAGGGGGTCACACTCTGTTGTCTGAGAAAATTTGAGATGATCTGGAACTATGTCTTTATGGAAAGAATTCTTGAAAAAAATTACTTTGAAAAAATTACACAGCTCACATATCCATAAACTATAATAGGCTATGTATTTCTGACTTAATCCTGACAAACTTTCAGAGATATACATGCCCTATATTAATTTAAAAATAGCTCTGTGTTGTAGTGCTGTGACAAGAGCCCATTCTGTGTGGCTTGATCTGTAGTCTGTATATTAATTGCATAAAAATGATACTGTGTTCTTTCTGGGCTAAAGAAATGAATTTACTGTGATAGAAAGAATAGACAGAAAGAGATGCCATACTAATGAAACAAGGGGCAATAACAAAGGAAAAAATCCTTTTCAACTTCATTGGCTAGTAAGTTTCAGGAAATCATCAAAATAGTTCCTTTTCCAACAAAAATGAGTGGTTGTGAAGATAGCCCCAGTCTAGACAATTTAATGGATGCACACACACATTCTTTAACAGCTTGTTCATCAGACAAACAAGACTACAAAGGGTTACCCGAGCTCACTTCATTTCCCTACTGCTGCTGGCTTTAGATTATGTTGACTCTATCAACAAGATTGTGGCTGTAGGTGTAAATTTATTAAGTCTTATACATCAAAATATTGTTCTATTTTATAAGTTAGTAGGAGCTATGGTCTGCAATGGATACAAGGAGAAACACAAAGCCAAATTTGTATTTCAAGGTCCAGATAGTACAATTTCAGCAGCATCAACCTTGGAAGAACATACTGTAACAGTTTCTAGAGTGGACAAATTCAGAGGAAAAGAAGAGCACGGCCAAGCCTTCATGATGCCTCTCAAATGCAAATCTGGTGCCACTACTCAGATCAACCAACCCCTCCAGCAGATGAATACAGAGAGTGGAGAGACACACTGTTTTGTAAAGGTCACGCATACTAAGATATTGTCTTTTTTTCACCAAGAAATGAATAAAGAACTGAAGGGGTTTGTAAGAGATCAGCGATCCCCTTGTAACTGTGTTGCAGGCTGTGGTTATTCTCAGTATTTCTGTAGGGTATTCTGAGACTCTGCAGCACAACAAGTTTTATGACCCTTCCTGGCCATGCTCACCCACCCACTACTTCTGGCTCCCTTGATTCTGTTCCCCATCTATAGAGAACATATGCTTTACACACTTTAAAAAAAATTCTTATGTATTCCATTAGCTTTATTTTTCCAGGCTGAATGTCACTCAGTTAATTCATTTATTCCTCAGTAAAACAATATTTTGCAGCTGGTCTCTGTCCTCCCTTGTGTTTGAGGCTGTCTTTTAATGAAAGACAGCTCACTATTGATTAAAAGCCACAAACCTGATGTGCAACCAAGCCCAGAAGAGAACTCTTGAGTTATTAAAAAATATTTTGCAAATCATTTGTAATATAAAGGAATATTAAGAAGTAGAACAACATGTGAAAGAATAGCAATTTTACACCAATCCATTACAAGAACATCTCAAGGCCAAGAAATTAATAAGAGAGGACAAAGACATTGGAAGTCAAGGAATATTTAGAATTCTCTTAACAAACTCCAATTTAAAGCTACATACTGTAACTACAAAAGCCTCAGGTCTTTAAGCCTTTACCTCAAAGAACAATGTCTTTACTAACTGGCAGACTTTTCTACTGCAGAATTTTTGCCCATTTCTTGGAAGCATTTTGTTTTGACTATTGGAAATGAGAGACCAGGCAAGATGGACTTCGGACCTCATTTCCAACTATTATTTCTTGTGTAAGTCAAAAGTATATCTCAGTATGAAGGTGTTTATATTCATCCAATTTTGAGCTAATTTTTCAGCAATATTTGTCACTATTTCTTAAAAAAACAACATTCTTGTTTAGTGTATTATTACAACTACTGAACATCATTTCTACTAGACTGGATATAAAAAATTTAGGAGTGGCTACAATTTACTTAGTTATTCCACATTTCTTACATAGAAGTCTGAGCAAAAGTCTTTATTAGTTTGCCCTTCTCCGATATTAGAGCCTTACAGGTTTTTTTTTAAACCCAGTGCATAGTACAGTTCTCCCAGACATGGCTTGATGGTTTGGAAAATTATGGTGACTTTCATTGTACCTTCATCAAGTACTCACTGGTTAGACAAAAATCTACTAAACTGTTCCATAAATGCCAGGCTGTAAAGCACATATTTCCATATTGGCTTGCTTTTGATAGACCTTTGTCCCTTCACTGATCAACAGCTTTGTAAAAAGCCTTTCCTAGACTATCTTACCCCTCTGCCAACACAAAATGCATCTTCTCAGCTTCTGCTTTGACAATTGTGAAGTCAAACTTCCACAGTCTGTTTTCAACAATCAAACTGTTGTTGCTTTTGCAGGTACAAATGTAGGCTATATCTGCACCAGTGTATGAAGTGGAACCAGGAACTATTCTGAGGCCCTGAGGCCAAGTGGAATAGAATGGCTTGTTTCCACAGAATTAGATTCTTCCCCTACCCAAACTGCTTATGGGGATGATGCATGGCAGTGCTAACTCAATTGGGCCTGAATAGTTGGAGAATGCTAATTGGAGAAGGCTAAAACCATACCAGAATTCAGTCACATTTTATGAACTTTCAGATTTGCTTTTAACTAATGTCTGACATTAGGCATGCTTTACCTATATTTGGGTTTCCTCAATCATTCTATGTTGCATCTGTTCACCTGTTTTGCTTGGTTCTTCTATGTTAAACTGTCCCTCATTATGGGTTCTGAAATTCTCAATGCTACTCTTGTATATTTAATCAGCATTACAGGGCTGGAAGTGATCTCCATTGGTGTCTTTTTCTTAGGATGGATCAATCGTACTATTGTTATTTTCAGCAGGTACTTATGCATCCTGTCATTAGGAAGCATGCATGATGAAAGTTTCATTATCTTCATAGGAAATCCCATCTAGAATTCTGCTCACATCATTAACTAAAATCTCATCTGAATCACTTTTGTTGCAATGCACTCCATTATATATTACCTCATCTACCATGGACATGTAAGTTAAATTACTGCTCTTTACTTGAAAACTCTTTCTATGTTCTTCAGTTGTCTCCTGTTCAGTCTAAACAACTCTATTTTATACCTGTCATAGGATGCACCTGATTAAATGTGGGTATCTAAAGCTTAATTTTTCTTTCTTCACAGTCAGACTAAAGTACATGGTTCATCTCATCCTTAGGTACTGACCAAGATACATCAGACAAGTGTTACCTATTTCTCCACTGACTATGTCAGGATTTTAAGAGGACTACTGAATGAATAGAACTTTATGTTGTAAACGTGTTAAGTATTTCTTTTCTAGCACAGGTGTTACCCTTTCGTGAAAATATGAAGCCAATCTGCCTCATCTTCAAATGCTCTGTATCAAACTGCCATTACTCTCTGCCAATTGCTTTTCTTGCTCTATTACATATGTATTTATATATATATATATATATTTCTATATATATAAATATATATGTAAAGCAATGAACTGTGAGAAGTAGCTGAATAGTATATGTCGTGGATTCCCTCCTCTACAACCTTCAAGCATATGACATGCTGCACTTCGGATAGCTCCAAATTTTCTTAGAAGCCCCTTAAATCCATCTGTCATGCTCTGGCAGACATAATATTCAACAGGTCTCTTGTCTTTAATATGTGGATGGAAAGACAAGCACATCCATCCTCCTGCTTTCTCCCTGCTCTTCTTTCCCAAGAGTGTTAGGTCCCTTCATATTGATATTCCAGCTCTGTCAGTTCTTTCACCTGTGTCTGTTAAGAAAATTAACCAATAATTTTGATGTTTTTTAAAGGTTTGCAGTGTGATTTTATTTTCCATACTTTTGAAATTTACATGACCTGCACATCACCTGCCACATCTACCACCTTCCAGTAGTCCTTTTGTCCCTTATGATTTTCTTTCTCCACCGTAATTTCACATCATTCATGAGCACAAATTTGCTTATAGTGATATACAGAGGGATTTTTTATCTTTTCCCTTGAATTCATCATCAAGCGTCCTTTACTAAATGTTTCAATGTTAATCACCTTTTCATGGCTAAGGAAGCCAAAGCTCCCATGACACTGGTCTGATTGAAAGTGCTCCAACCTCTGTGCACACTTGAAAATATTCTTTTGAGGAAGCAGAGTGATTTTAATAGCCAAGTCTTATGCCCTGTGAAAAACAAGCAACCTCATTACCCTGTCATTAGTCTCTCACTCTCTACAGTTTCCATACATCTTTCTTCCCCATATTGACACTATAGTTTCCCAGGAGACTTCTGATGCTCTGCCTTACAAAACTGTCATTTACTGTCAGGTTTTTTTCACAGAATGAATCTGCTATTTCACCATTTGCCATTTAATGTCTATTACTGCTATTACATCAGACTGTTGTTTGTTTTGGCTAAGGACCATGCAGAGACTGGGGATATCTTTTGTCAGGTGCTGGCAGTACTGACATGGAAAAGCCTGAAGTGATGCTTTCTTCTGTCACAAAAGAGACTTCCACAAAACCTCCACAAATTCTTAGTCTCTTTCTTCCATAACATTTCATTGATGCATCCCCTAGCAAATCTGCCTCGCAGCAGGATAATTTCACGATAATCTCTTACTACAAAATGCTTCAGAAATATTTTTAAATATACAAAATTACAATGTTAAATTCCCACTCCTGGCCTCTGTAAAGGTAAATTGGACAATATAAAATTAAATTGATAATTTGCCAGTAATTGTAGCCAAAGGAAAGAGTCCTGAGGGCCTGACTAGATCTTTTTTTTTTTTTTTTGGCATGACTAGATCTTTTTTTTTTTTGGCATCTAAGAAAGAGTTATACTCCATGTGAGTGCTAATGGTCCCAGTCAAGTTGGCTTCAGCATCTCAGAGGCTACTTAGCCTATCAGGAAAATAACATTTCTGCTCCACAAATTTTACAGTTTATTTCTAAATTGTTACTGCTGAACATTGAGTTGCAGATATGCACACAGACTTTTGCTTGTCCTTTCAAGGGACTACACGCAGAGAGTACAAGAATAAAATAATTTGACTTCAATGGGATGATTATTGCCAAAGACTCTCCTATGAACAGAGTTGGGACTGTTCAGACTGGAGAAGCAAAGGCTCTGGGAGACCTTATGGTACCTTCCAATACCTAATGGGGCTATAAAAGAGCTGAGAGGGATTTTTACAAGGGCGTGGAGTAATAGGACAAGATGGAATGGCTTTAAATTGACAGAGAGCAAGTTTAGATTAGATATTAGGAACAAATTTATTACTGTGAGGGTGGTAAGACACTGGAATGGGTTGCCCAGGGAAGCTGTGGGTTCCCCATCCCTGGAAGTGTTCAAGGCCAGGTTGGATGGGGCTTTGAGCAGCCTTTTCTAGTGGAAACTGTCCCTGCCCACAGCAGGGGGGTTAGAACTGGATCATCTTTAAGGTCCTTTCAAAAACAAACCATTCTGTGAGTCTGTGATTTTCATGTGCTGCACAGTTCATCTGAACTTCGACATGCTGCAATACAACTCTTCGAAAAGTCCTTTAAAGCAAAGTTGCCTAAATTGCAAAGTTAAGAATAAATGCTACATTTGTATCAAAATGACCAGTAAATAGTTGACTGAATTTTTGAAAATAATTTTACCTCAATAAATATACTACTATCTGATCATATTTTTTTCCTAGTAAGTTGCCTGTCTTACTGTAAGGTTCTTCAGTGAAGTGTAACATTAGCTTCATTTCCAGTTTATCTTTTGCTCTTGAGGAAGCAATCTCTGTCATTCCTCTGAAGGAGTCAGAAAACAGTGGTAAGAACTAATAATACCAAACAGCACTGTAATTTCCTATGAGGAAAACATATTTTCTACCAGTAATTATTGCCAACAGCAATCTTGGAAATATCATATAACTTATTGTTTAAAACATCAAACAGAAGGAACTGCTTTGTATCAAGGATGACTAATGCAGGAACATGTGCTTCCACACATGCACAGACACATTAGATAAAATGTTGATGTTTAGAGGTTTACAAGACATAAACATTGACTTTGGGGTCTGCTTAAGTTTACACTTGAATTTAGAATGCAAACATAGCAGTTAATGTATAACCATGATGGACATGAATAGGCAGAAACAGCTGCAATTGTTATGGATGGGCTTCTCCAATCTGCTTGGTACTACAGTTGCAGGAAGATCACAACTATACAAGAAAATCAGTCAGCTGTGTTTGAGAAAGCAGAGTAGAGGCTAAAGGCAAAAATAAAAAGTTATTCAACAATTATACCCAGGTGCTTTGCAAACAATAGATGCTTTGTTGGGGAGTGCGAAAAACACTCATTTACTTTGTGTGATGAAGCATGTGCAGATGAAGTGGCATGTGTGATGGAAAACTGAAATGTCCACAGACTTAATCCTGCCTGAAGTTACTTTGGAACAACTCCCACCATCTTCAAATGATAGAACTGTCCCTTAGGTAGAAAAATTCATCTCCAGTTTAAGCTCTCACATACCGTGGCAGATGGCTGTGATGCTGGGATTTCTGCCAGTGTCCAGACTTTGGTTATGGAAAGTGTCTGCTCTTACCCTGCAAGAAGGACACAGAAGGATCTGCTGTAGATGGTGCTCACTCCATAAGGAATGGCCAGGATGGAGACTGTCTGCAGCACTTCAGCATCTCCACCCTGTGGTTCCTGCCTGCGCTCTATGGGATTACCCTGCTTTGCTAGGCAGGGGTCTAGCCTGTGAGTAGCTACATGGAGGTCAGTTTAAGTGCCCTTCTGGACTGGGACCTGGTGCTGATTCTTTCTTGAGGAAGCCTCATGAAATTCAACATCTGGACCACCCATCCTTTGAAAAAGGTGAACCTTCTTTCAACTGGAGTGGCTTTGTTTCATAAGAAAGGTGGACTTTATACCACTTTGTACTTCATAAACAAAATCCACTACTTCTAAACCTCACTTTAAATAGACCTGACCTTTGCACTAAGCAGCAAGCAATCTCTTGTGCCACTGGGTTTGCTTAAGAAAAGCCAGCATTTCCTTCCCATATCCATGAAGATTCTGAAGGAATTTTCTCCTTGTCAATATTGTGACATTAAAGAATTATTGAGCGCTGGTGGACATCTTCATGACAAGGAGCAGCAGCAAAGTGGATTGCCATATTGTTTTAGCTGATCACAGGAATTAAATCCAAACCAGTGTCCTCTTCAGTCACATGGAATAACAGGTACTAAATTAATTACCTGCTTTGTAAATGTCATTTTCAGAAAAAACTTATTCCAAGACACAAATGTCTGGAGTTTACCCATGGGTATGGATTTAGCATGTGTTTAAGTGATTTGCTGGTACTGCATGATGAAGGAGTTCGACAAATCAAGCTAAATTTCTAACCAGTAAACACAAGTTATATCAGAGCCATGACTTCTACTTCAGATATTCCTTGGGGGAGTTTCAGCAGACACGTCTCATTCAAAAGTCATGAGCCTACTGCAGAAGGGAGTCCTTCCCCTGAATCCAGGGGGGTTTGTATTGGCCCAGGAAAAATAAAGTGCCAATCTGCAGATGGCTGTCTGGCATAGTTTAACACAAAGCAACTGTAGCTGGTAGCACTTCACTGGCATACACTTATTTTCAACATCCTTTCTGCTTTGTTGATGTTACCTCTTCCTTTTTCATGCCATTTGCAACACATCATTAGACTCACTGCAAATTTGTGGGTGTAAATCATGTCCCTGGGGATGAAGCCTCACCAGGGGTGAATAAACAATATCCCCTTCCCCAACCAAATCCCAACTGTGCCTCACATTTCATGGAAATGATCAGCAGTTCCACTATCAAAACATTCACGCCTTATGAGTAATATTTATGATGGGAGTTTTTTATGTTGGGTTTTCCCCCCAAGAAGAAAGAGAGGAATAATTAACAGAAACAGACCAAATGAGAAGTTTCCACATTATTACTATTATTTTCATAAGGCTTTCACAGGAAAGTAAAAGCTTCTGCAAGTAATAAAAGTCCTCATTAAACATATTTCTTTCTTTTTGTAATGGGGTAAATTATGAAGCAGATTAACTTTAATAAATAAATAGGACTATAAATACATAAAAGTCATTGCCTTCCTCCAGTAATTTAATATGAGCATCCTACTCTGAAATAAGGAAAAGTTTATTCACTCACAGAAAGAATAGAGCATATGTGAGGTTTTTCCATTAGCTTAAGTGCTGCCTTGGTAAGGTAAGTTGTCCGACTACATTAAATAAACATTTTAGTCAGGCATCACACAGGAAAATAAACAGTAGCAAAGGAAACATGAAAATATTAAAGACTGTTATTCTGTGGCACCTTTTCCTGCGAAGCAGGTGATAAAATATTACTGTGTTTCCACAGGTAAGGAAACACGCTCTTAAACACTTTACAGAAACACATATTACGATCATCACTTAAAATGTCAGAAGTGGATAGGACTCAACTGCGAAAGCACACAAGAGGCTGCTGAGAAATGCTGCAGGACCAGAGGGTTTTGCACACTGGGTCAGGCTGCTGGGCTACCTAAAGCAGCCTTCTGGCAGAGCAAATTCAGAGAGGCAAAAAACATCTTGCAGGAGACAGCTGTAGAGTTACCTGATTTCAGGACAGACTTCTCTTGAAGCCTAATTAATCAGATGTTAGTGAAGAGGGAGAGACTATCTGTTGTATCAATTTTTTGACCTTTCTGTCCCACTGAGCATCAAAGAATGCACATTGGAAGAGAGGAGACCTGCTGAGCTCCAGTGTTTTTGCCCACCTGTGATATACTGCGCTACGCTGCACAGATGTAACATGGTTTAGTTTATGTAGATGGAATTTATGTACCATGTCAGTAATTTCTGTTCACCATGAAATTTTGTCTGGCTATCCATCATGTCTGAAATTCTATACATATTTAAATATAAAACATCCTTGAAATGGTTTCTGCATTGTAGCCAGAAGTTATCTACAATGTATATTCATCAGAAGAAATAAAGCAATCACTTTTTACTACCAGGGCTTGGATTTCCATCAGCCTGGAAAACCAACTTGAAAATGTCCTAGTCTGGGTTCAAAGATCTGCACAGTTACCCAGTGCCCAGAGTGTAAGGAAAGCTTTTATTCTCCTGCCTACTATGATGGTAGGATGGTAAAGATGTACGTGTGGGATTGCAAGGTGCTTCCTGAAATCCTCTGTAGTATCAGTTTCTGTCTCTATTTTGAAATGTACTGCATGCACCAGCCTGTCTGGCCAGTGTGGTTTGGGGGAGCTGCTCATGACTAACGTACATATATATATATATATATATATATATATATATATATGTGTATTTAAGTTAAACTAGTGGCTAGGCAGGTTCAGTAGATCAATTTGCTGCCTTGGGATGCAGGTCTATATAGAGTTCTGCTGCTGACCAGCTAAGTGATGCTGGCCAATAGCTCATCCCTTGTCTTGAACACTGGGTTCTTTTCTGAACATGCTGGTACAGCATTTGAAATAAAACCTAGATGAGTACATAATGTGCATATCCTCCTCGGCTGTGCATGCCTCAATGGATGGGTTTTGTTCCATTCAGCATGGAAGGCAGAGCTCTTCTGATTTTGTTCCGTTAAACAAAAATCAAAAGAACTATGCCTTCTGTGCTGAATTTACATCTGCTCATCATAACTTCTGTTGCATTTTAATTTAAAAAGCAGAGCAAGAAAGAAAGGTAAACTAAATTTTAGCTGTGCAATTATACAACTTTTTAAAATATTTTTTTCAGGGGCAAAACCTCTTATTTCACCATTTCATGTGAAGATTTTTATCAAGTGCTTACCTAATCCCTTAAGCACTGGTTTTTATCTCTGAAAAACACAAACAGAATAGGTGGAGGTGCTACTGAGTTCCATGAACACAGTATGATGCACTATCCTTACCCAAGTATTTTGGTTAGCTGGGTATTTCCACAGCACTTCAGTCCCAGAAAAAGAACTCAAAAAAATTTCCCATGTTACTTGTCAGGAAGCTGAGGTGAAAATGAAAAATGAGTTTTCAAAGAAGGCAGGAAACAAAAAACAGGACTCTCACTAGAAATCAGCAGCTGTAAATTCTAGTGCAGACAAAGTATATCTGACTGTCCTAGCAGCAAGGGCAAAAGCTGCATAGAAAATCTGGAACACATTGTTTTCTGATATCTGAAGCAAAAAGAACAGCCAGTAGATTCTGAGTGGCATTTATCTCCCTCTGCTTTTGGTTTCTAGTAGAGAGAGTCCCTCTGTGATTAGTAAAATGCATCAGTCATTGCAGGGTGTGATTCACCTTTCATGCTTTAAAGCCAACTACTGAGACAGCGTGATGTTGACAGTGATCAGATGAAGACCAACCATAATGTCACATTTAAAATCTCTCTGATAAATAAAAATAATTGGAATAGAAACAGATCTCAAGCCATGATAACTCCTGAGGCTGGGTAATTCAAACCCAGAATGCTACCTCCCACTTGGCTTCCTGGAAAGAAACTTTTAAGATAACTTGAGTCATCAATGTAAAAGCTTCTGTTCCATTTTCATAGCAACTGGAAGCCTACATTTTACTGGCTTTTGATGTAAATTTATCTCCAAGATGCTATTTGATAGTGTAAAATTTATCCCACAATAAAACCTTTTACTCTCTGGCACCTCAGGGATTTAATTTTGTCATCCTGTACATCCCACAGGGAGAAGAAGCTACTGCTGGGAGACAAGCCTCAATGCCTCAGCTGGGACTTGCTTCCTATACAGTCCTGTGGAGTACATGAAACTGCCATAGCCCCTTTTTCCTCTGTAAAACAAGGGAAATTTCAACACTCCACATGAAATCTGAATGTTTCCACACTTGGAACAAGATAAAATTTGAAACACAACTCTGGAGTTTTATCTTAATTATTTGTTGTACTAATTCTGTTGGATGCTTAAATTAACTATTTCTCTTATTTCCAGCTTTCACTCATGTGACAGCCTAAATGAATCTGAAAGCCTTGTTTCAGGCTTCTGAGTCCCCTCCTTCCCAACCTGCCCCAACAGTACAAAGCAGATCTCCCCCTGCCCCAGGCTGCAGAGCTCCCCTG
Source organism: Anomalospiza imberbis (assembly GCF_031753505.1). Lineage (NCBI taxonomy): Eukaryota > Metazoa > Chordata > Aves > Passeriformes > Viduidae > Anomalospiza > Anomalospiza imberbis. The sequence goes on along the minus strand of NC_089683.1, from coordinate 9,837,901 downwards.
CTCCCCGACCAGGTTAAACAAACAGGGAGATTCCTCCAGGGAAGTCACAGGTTCAAGATCACAAGGGACCCACCTCATTTGGGCCAGTTAGAGGTTTTTCTTGCTATTGTGCTTATCTGTATCTTCCCTGTCATCCAGACATTAACCTCTGACCTGTGAGCCTGCCTCTCGAAAAAGCTGTGCAGTGTTTACCCATTATGTAATGTCTGTGCTTTTGTGGAAATTTTACAGAAACAAATGGAGGAAGTTTGCCAGTCAAATGGCTGGACAATAAATCCTGTCCCATGTAGATAGAATGGTTTACTGTCCCTGTGAGTCTACTACTGGCATCTGTCACCGAAGAAATATTTACAAATTTCAGGGCACTGGAGTGCAAAAGTATTCCAGCACTGCAGGACTACACAGGATCTGTAGAACTACCACCACTGTGTTAGATAGGGGTAGCCTTGTTTTGCTTGCCTGAATAAACACAGTGAAAATGTTTCAGATAAGTCAGGGTCACTAATGTTCAATATTTCTGTCTATTCATCTCCTAAGTTCATAAATACAAGTACCCAACTGCTTGTTTGTCCATTGTAATGCTTTTTCTGCCCCAAGATATCTTTGCTAGAAGTAAACCAGGTAAGCAAAGGCCTTTCAGCCCCTTTTGCTTATTTCATATAGGTCCTTTATTATTTTTATACTGTATGTTCCCATCCTTCCTTACAATCCATCTTCTTTACAGTCCCTGCTGTCTCTTCTCCTTCTGTGCTGTTTCCTCTTTGGGACAAGACATACTATTACGTTTGCTTTCTGGACAGTGTCATCACAATTCCTCTTGCTGTGTAACTGGGGCTTCCATATATCATCAACTATGGAGTTAGGACAACAGAAAGATGTGTTTGGGTAAGAAGTAGGAACAAACGTAATTTGGAACAGTGGGACAGATAGGTAATGTAATTATTCCTTCACTGATTCTTTCAGCCAAGGGCCTGATCCTGCAGCAACTGAATGGAGTTTTTCACTCTCAGTGTCAATGGGAGAAGCACTTGGTCTTAGAGTTCTGCTCTAATTAAGTTTTCAAATCTCATTTCCTTTCAGAGGAGAGAAAACATTGTTGTGACTAAGCCTTGGATGTGGTAACAAATCCCTGGCAGGTTGGTTTGTTTTAACGGACGTATTAGATTTAAGGAAACTTTTACCATCTTTTCTGCCCTTAATCACAGCTTTTATTACAAGTACAGTAACGCAACAGAGTTACATGCCAAAGGCAATATATATATATTTTTAATGAGTTGACATGCAACCTTCCTGGTGAGAAGAAACAACTTCATTTACTGAATGTTTCTGAACCATACCTGGTAATTTATTAAGGGAAAAGGAAATGTTCAGAAAATCATCTACCACAAGTTCAGAGGCTTCAGCAACTCACAGATGAGCAGTCTCATAAGATAGACTCAGTTGTTGTGCTCAATTTAGCAAATTTTTGCTGAATGGTAACATTTTCTATTGTCCTCAAACAATAAAAGAGAAGGTTAACAGGCAATATCCGGATGCTCAAAGATTATTAATCCATGCATGTGGTCCTGAGTCACTGGGCTGTAAAACATCAACAGTTTCCAAAGATGCAAACCAAAGGGGAATTCTGCTTGAGAGAGATGGTATCACAAGCCCAAAAGAACTAGTTGCATCAATAAGGCCTATTTATGCAAGTTTTACAAGACATTGGCTCCCAGGGGTTTTCATTCTGGTAGAATTAATTCAGGCAACAAACCAAACATAGGCAGAGAACACATCCTATGAGTGAAGAGCCTTCAACCTGGTTTCTTGCTTCAATTTACCTTACAGCTATGACACAGGTCAGACACTGGTACACACAGGAAATTACAACAGGCTGACAGGCACACATCAACCTGGCTCATTCACCTGGGGACTAAAGAGTCAGCCTCCAACAGCAGAACACAAAATCCTGTTCTGTTAAATTATTCCTGCTGCTGCTGTGGCCTGGGCCAAACAACACATACAAACAATGGCTGGCCATGCTTTTTTGGAGGTTAACACAGGCCAAGGACCATTTCCAATACAACCCTGGCTGTGTATAACCTGTTTTTTAGAGGTAAAAGTTTATCTGTGGGGACCAGAGAAGGATTCCTGGCTTGTGGAGATGTGACCTCACAGACCTCCACATACCTTCTTCTGAGACAAAACTATCAAAGGAAGACACTTGAACACCCCATGTAGGTATGACTGCGTGGTTGCTTACTCCTTGGTCACCACAAAACTGTCATCAATTAATAGAAACTCAAGCAATAAACTATAGGAGTTAAATCAGAAATGTGCATTATCAACCAGGAGCCTGCTTTTCTCAGGCACAGGGCACTGCAAGGGAGTGACTGTCATTATGTCCTGTTTGTACAACAAAAGTGGGGCTGTCCAGGCTGGCAGCACAAACCCATCCTGCTTTTGGTCTGTGTACAGTCCTACAGTGAGCCTCCCACACAGAGCCACACACCCACAGATCCATGAAAGGCACTGATTGCCCCTCACTGCAATCGCAGTTAGTCTGGCACATCTGTTTGGATGATTAGTAAGTAAAATTTAACTGATAGAAGACAGAGCCCAAGTGGAAATGTAGGAATGTGTTTTTACTACTATTAATGCAATCAAAACTTCCTTCTTGCTATTATTACTGCGTTAGCATGTCAATTCCATTCCAAATTGTTTTAAACTGTTAACTTACCAAAATACCTGGGGTATAGCACAATTCACATTCTGGTTTTCATTCTAAACTTAACATAATATATCTGAAATTATTCTGCTTCTTGAAGTTGTTTCTCTTGCTAGAATGTGCAAAATATATGTACAATATGCTTTGGAGGAGCGTTAATCTTTCTCTTTATGCCCAAAAAAGTGCTGAAATTCAATGCATAAAGTAACTTCTATGTGTCTTTGTAGGCTGAAGGTCCTTTTCTGAATTTACCAAAATTCCAATTCAGATGATAGAGTATATACAGCTAGCTAAAACAGCTTAATAAAAACAGATGCAAAGAACTCTTTGTGAAACTGATTACTGATTTACATTAACCATTCAATATGAATGAAATGCAAAAAGTAAGCAGATGAAAGTCACATAAAGTAGACTGTAAAAAGAGTGTTTTAATCACATGAGAAATCACATCAGTAGTATAGGCCAGTTTGCTTAAGAAATATATATTATTTGTGAAAATATTTTGTTATTTTGCATTTCGGATTTTTTTTTTAATTTACTCATATGAGACTTTCCTGTACCCATGGTCTTAATTTTAGAAAAGACCAGACCTGTTATTCTTCAAAACTCATGCTTTAATATTAAAAAACTAAATCAACATTTACTAAATGAGAAAAATACAAAAGACTGTTCAACACAGAAAAGGTGCTCACCAATGCAGTCGACACTGAAGAGATTTATGGAGGTTGTTATTGAAGACTCATCACAGGTCTTCATCCCCCGCAGTGCAAACCTCACCAGGGAGGCCTTGACTCCCTCGGGGAGGAAGGACAGCAGGTACACGGGCATGTACAGAGCGTAGCGGAGCTTGCACAGCAGCGGGGTCATGAGCTTCCCCTGGGGGGACTGAGCCATGCGCTCGATGGTCGGGAACAGCAGCACGGAGCGCAGAACCTGCCAGAGCATGAGAAACCACCGTCAGCAAGGCCACAGCACCAGAGCCCAGCCTGCCAGACCCAAGCTTTAAATGGGTCTCCATCGCAATGAAATTGAGTTTCCAGGCACATTGTCCCAAAGGCTGTGTGGTGTGCCCAGATACAGTTATTTAAAACATGAAGCAAACAAGTACATGGTTACAAAATTATGTTTTATAATAAGACAGGGAAGAACTCAAGAGGTGAGTGGCCTTTGGAGATCATGACGAACCGGGAAGCACCAGCAGGAGTAACCCCAGCAGAGGGCAGCAGGCAGGAGCCCTCTGCTCAGTCCCGGCGGGCTTTTTATGTCAGGAAAAGTACACTGCCTTTCATTTCACCTGGTGAACTATTTTCTCTAAGTAAACCAACCGAACACATTTTAAAATGTCAGCTGCTGTGGTGGTAGCTTTAAAAACTGACAACACACAGGGTTTTAAATTTGCACCTCAATACATGTAAACTTGGTCAGAACAAGAAGCATACAGCCTCTTCACTACAGTGGTACACTGGCATAAAATTGGTTTTTATATCTTATAATGAAAACAGACATTCTGAAGGTGGTAATTATGTTATAATAATACACTATAGCCTTAAAATACAAATAAATTAATTAAAATCACACCCACCCATACTAATCAAAAGTGAGTTAATACATTTACTTATAGTTATATTTCATTGCTAACATCAAGCAAACATTCTAGAAGAATAACTGTGACTTTTTTCTGGAAGTAAAAATATATTGCAATAACTCATATAGGAATAACTGTCAAAGAGACACAGCCCTACCTAACAGAACTATCTATTAAAAAAAGTAAGAGAGGATCTGGATATGGCATTGGTAGATAATAAGGTATAAACAGCTGGGCTTTCTTGGTGACTCAATATCAATAAATGTAGTTACATATGTCTGCTTAGTGCACATCATTCTACATGTCGTGCAAATGAGATTATTATGTCTGTAAAATATATTTTATGATAATTTTCTTTACTCCCAGATGAGACAGCTAATGTATGCCACTACACCTGTGTGCAGCACTCCTGGTCCCAGCAGCCCTCCAATGGAAGGCAGGGAATGCCACCAAGAGATGCTTACACAATCTGGGCATTGTAACAGAACAAACTGGAAAAATTCAGAAAATACAATAAAATCACAGAATCCTTTAGGTTGGAGAAGGTCTTTAAGATCACTGAGTCCAACTGTTAGCCTAGCATTGCCACATACACAAATAAACCATGTTCCCAAGTGCCACATCTATACATCATTTAAGTACCTCTAGGGATGGTGAATAAACCACTTCCCTTGGGCAGCCTATTAAGTGCTTGGCAACCCCTTCTGTGAAGGAATTTTCCCCAATATCCAATCTAAACCTCCCCTGGCACAACTTCAAGCTGCTTCCTCTTGTCTTATCACTTGTTCCTTGGAAGAAGAGACTGATCCCCACCTGGTTACAACCTTCCTTCAGGTAGTTGTAGAGCAATATGGTCCCCCTGAAACTCCTTTTCCCCACTCACCTTCCTCAGCCCCTGCTCATCAGACTTGTGCTCCAGAGCCCTTCCCAGCTCTCTTGTCCTCTGGACACACTCCAGCACCTCAATGTCTTTCTTTTGTCATGAGGGGCCCAAAACTGAACTCAGCACTCGAGGCATGGCCTCAACATTGCCCAGTACAGGGTGACAATCACTGCCCTCGTCCCGCTCGTCACTGACAACTGTGAGTCTATGCTGGGTAGCAGGTCACTAACCATTTCACCTCAGATTATGGGGGCTTCATTCTGCTCACTGTCCATGTCTGAACACACAGCTGGTCAGAGTCAGGTAGTGATCTGCTGGCTCCTCCTGCTTCTTCCCTCATCATTCCCTGCAGCTGGAAGGACAGAGAATACTATCTGTGCTTTTGATTCCTTAACCAGTTGTCCCAAGGCCCTGAAGTCTCTCTTGATTGTCCTTGGGCTGCTTGTTGCAATTTCATTGTTGTCTACTTGAAGAATCAATAATGGATAATAATCCAAGAGCTGTACCAGGGTGGGAAGATGGGAAGCTTTCTCTTCACATCTTTACCCTGGTTCAGGGAGGCAGCAGGCTTCGGTAAGAAGTAGGAACGTTTCCTTCAGAAGGAGTCTCCTTTGAAAATGACTTGTCCTTTTTTTTTTCATGGTAGCAGTTTTTATGGAAGGAGATTATAGACTGACAACCTCAGCAACACCTTCAAGCAGGTGAACCATTGTTCTGGTTACTGTTCTTGCAGAGCCTCACACCTGTCACTCTGGGGCACCTGGAGAGGTGGAGAAGTCCCAGAGGAGACACACCAGCTGTGACAGGTAGGAACTTGTCACCACTGCCCTCTGTCTCTTAAATCACTGTGTTCAGCCAGACAGAGAGAGGGCAGAGAATCCTCTGTGTCATGCATCCATCATCAGAAACTGTACTTCTTACGGAATTTTAGAAGCAGAATTTGAGAGAGTTATTTATATAAAATACAGAAATATTTTAATAAATCTTTCTACTTTCCAGCTGATACTACTTTGGTTTGAGACAAAGAAAAATACCTTCTCAGGGAAATCAATCCTGGGCCTCTTTATTAAAGGCAACCAGCAGCTGAAGTAAAGGAATGCAAAACTTTTACTAAATTACATGGTAGTTTTGTGATATTTCAGCTAGGAGCTGAACCCAAACTGTTGTGATCTAAAGCAGATTTGACCCGTGTTCCCAGGCACACTTTAATCCTTTGACATTGCAGTTTATAGATATAGGATTAGTTGCTTGGATGGCTGTACTAACCACAGGGAAAGCTGCTAAACCTTGGCAGAAAAAGGACAAACCAGGAAAGCTGTTACCCCATCCTGTACATTCCTGCATTTTGTAATGACCCACAAATTTAAAAGATGGAGGATAATTTTATTTAATTTCTCTTTTAAACATTTTGCAGACAATAACAGAGAAATGTAAAATTCGTATTTTTCAAACATTTATCCACTATTTCTTAATTAACTGGCTGGATTCCCAAGCCATGATCTTGAAATGTGCATTTGGCTGCAGAATTGCTTGAAAGATTTAGTTCAACTTCTTTGCAACAGAAGTGTAGATATGAGATTTAACCCATTTTGTTATAAAGACACATATAATGATAAAAAAGCATGTCATATATGTGTCTTCAAATAAGTGAAGTAGAAACATTCAGGTAAGATTAAGGAAATGAATAATATTCAAATGCTTACCATCAGTTAATAATTTTTGTTTTTTTTTTTTTACTTTTTAAATGCCTGGAATTTATCTATACACAGTTTACCCTAGCTGAAATCAGGTAGATGACACAGAATTATATTCAAGTTAAAATTTTCAGAATTATTATAAAACCAATTATTCTGAAAATGGAGGACACTGTCTGTCATAAGTACCACATATTGCCACAACTACGAATGACAAATAAACACCATTAAATAATGTGCAAAGGTTAATGATCCTCCTCTTTATGGAAACCCTTCTCATAATTCATCAAGTTTCGTGTGATAACCATCAGTCAAAATACAAAAAGTATTACAAATATTTATTTATATAATTAAAAAATGTATCCATGCATACATGTAAGTTTAGATATAATGCAGAAATATTAACAATATTAGAGAGTAACATTCAGATTCACCTAGTTTAAACTACCCCCAATTCAAACTCCAGTAATATTTATCTTTTAAGCATATGGAAAGTCAGAGAGCTGAGAAAGAGGAGACACTGGAAACAGAGGCTCAAATGGATCCAGGGACTACAGAAAGTTGGCTGAATTCAACTGAAGGCAAACACACCTCGTGTCCAGGAGTTGCTGAGGGCTGTACCACCTATCCTTGACTCTGCATTGGTCAACCCACTCAAAACTGTACAAGTACTCTTAAATTATACTGTAATTGTCGCTATTGATGATTGTGACAATTAACAGTATTTGTACAACTGGTCAATTTATTTACCAGTAATTCACTTATCATGCTAGTGAACTGCGAGATGTCAATACTCAGGAGAGCACATACACTGAAGTTCACTATTCAAGGCATAGATGCTCCTTCGGTTACTCATCAAGGCAGCTGCTTCTATTTCAGCATTAATTTTTAACTCTACATTTCACAGGGCTCAAACCCTGTGAAATGAATGGTTCAAGGGCCTACAATCTGATGCAGTATGTCAGATGTTCCACATTTTGTTAAGAACCAAAAGCTAACATTACCTGCAAACTTCACATTACTCATGTGGGTGCCAAGGCACCTCCTACTCCCTTGTCTAGCAGTGTGTATATATCACAGAGAGAATGAAATGGTGCATGGCCTGAGTATGCATCCACAGAACAAACTAGCCCAGAATGTTCTGCTCTTGATTCTTTCAACACACACCACAGGAGGAAGGCGTGGGAACTTCAGGAGTTTCCCTTTTGACACTGTTTATGTATTTCGGTATCTAGAGCAATCAGTCCATTAACTTCAGGAATGTATGACCTGCACAGTAAATTTTAGAACATGGAGGGAAGAGAAACTTCTTATTTTACAGGAAAAGTGAGCTCTCAAAACAAAGAATATTAAATACCCATTCTGTAAAAGCATGGTATTGACCAAGGTGCTTTGTTTAGGAAGGATCCCCACTGAATATGATTCACTTCCCATGATCACTGGCCCATATAAATGGCTTCTAGCAAGATTCCACACATACATTCCTGTACATCTGAGCTTTCCATTGAGCTTTTACCCAAATCTATCCAAAGCAAGATGACAAAATGACAACTGAGTACCTTCACAGCTTCACTGCATAAGGGTTATGTCTAAACTTGTGTTTGGATTTGCAGCAAAAGCTGGAAGTTGTTTTGTTTTGATTAAGATGAGAACAGAGTACAAAAAAGCCAAATCATTAAATTTACAATAAGTTGCTGTTTAACACTGCATTATTTAATAGTCTCAACCACACGAGCAAAGGATTTTTAAAAAATGTTTAAATGGTTTCCTTATAAAAACACTACAAGTATGCAAATTGGATAAAGTTTCAAACACCCCCACAGTAATATTTTCCACTAGTGCCTTCCACTGAATGAGTTGAAATATATTCTTCAGCTACAATTTGACATTTGAGTGGGTAATACTACTTGTTTAAGGGACTGGTAAATGACAGTGCTGAGGATGCAAAATCATGCTTAAAACCTGGATGCCACTTACAACCAGTACTCAAAGAAGTAAATCAATTTTCAGAGCAGTTAAGTCCTTCGATGCCAACAACAGGAGGTCAATGCTTTTGAAATCAGCCAGTTTTGATTACACAAGAAATGCTGGTTGCAGACTCAGGCACCCAGGTATATGCCTTCTGAGCTCACACAGCAAGGGCCTGGAGAGGGCTGTCACACCATGCCACATGCTCTTAATACAGAGAGACATTTTGCTAATAGAAATAAAATGGGAGAGAAAAGCAGTCAGGATGTGAAAAGGCAGACACTGGCTAACAGAAAAGAGCAAGAGCCATTTCGAAGATTTTTTTCAGAGGAGACTCCAAGTAAGTGAATACACTAATTACAGCCATGCTTTCTCAGTCCTGTCCCTTGGCTCTCAATGGACAGACCATCCCTGCCCATGACAGACCACAGGTATGCTCAGATATCTCTATCAGAGCCATAAAATAAAAAGACTCTGGTCCACTGAAGAAAATACCAGAAAGTGAAACTTTCTCAGACATAAATCACTGGTTCACTCTGCTTTAATGACAGAAGCAGTGGCTGCTGGAGGCTCTCACTGGCTTTTGAGCAGGGAAGTTTTGGAAAGCACTTGCTCCTGCTGCATAACCTGTTCTTGATCATCGGGATAGCAGAAATGGTTAATACAATAACCACCACCAAAAAGATCACAAGGCTCAGATCCCACACCAGTTACGCATTTCAGGGCCCAGAGGGAACTCTGACTTCAAATCAGGGGACAGAAGAAAGGAAACAATCCATGATGTGTTACATCAGAGTCATTGCACCATCCGCTGCTCAGTAATGGAGCGCCCAAGCATGGCACTGCACCCACACAGCTCTGGAAAGAAAATAAGTGAGGAAGTTTTGAAGGAATTTAAAATTTCTTCAAAACCCTACAAAAAGCAAGAGCTGCTTCTCTGTCAAAAGCAGCACTTCTTTTGATATATATTAGGCCACTCCATGTATTAGTTTGTTATTCCCATCTTGTGTTGGCAGAAGAAAAGCTATTATCTGTCAGGTGAAACCTAGTAAATTTCTCAAAGATAACATAATGATGCACTTAATGGTAATCTACAGTCTACCCTTGACACGGAACGCCACATTAATCACACAATTTCTTCTACTCAGTATGCAGAAACCTGCAGGCAAAACAACAAGGATCAGGGCTTATGCTTTATTGCCACAGCTGTGCCGAGCAGATTTCCAAGAAAACGCACAGGACAAACCAGACAGTGTTGGTTTGGGCTGTCCTCTCCCCACAGCAGGACTTGCTGGGCTCGTCCATTCACTTTGCTCACTCATTAATATAATATATAAAATATAGAGTTCTACTTTAAAATCTTGAATAATTTCTTCTTCATCTGTTTAAGATGTCATTTGGTTTCTGTGCCAGTGAACTCTGCCACAGCTCAATATCAACAAATCCACAGGACTTCATGACAGCAAAAGAGCTACAGAATGGACACAAATGACAAAACACTTTTTTTCTCTTGGTGGGAAGTCAAAACATACTGTATGCATTTTCTTCCACTTTACCCTATGGATCTCCCGTAATTCCAAACAAATGTTTGGCATATTAAAGAGGTAACAAAACAAATATCTCAAACACAGTTAATGGAAGATTTTATAACAGTTAATTTCAAAATACTTTGTAAGAATTAAGCCCCACAGAGAAGCCTTAGCATGCTTTTTATGGACAAATAAACTGAAATGTGTATAATTAGATGATTCCACATGAAAATACATATTGCAAAAGCAGGAATATTTTAAATAACTGTATGGTAAATTACAATTCTCTGCTCTAATGAAAGGTTACTTTTCTGGGTAACCAAACTGCTTCTCTAAAACAAAATGGTAAAAAATTGCAAATAACCAACATTTTGTAGAAAAGTTTGTATTTTTTTTGTTACAATTAATGTCATGGTGGCTTAGCTCAATATTGGCTGCTTAGCACAAGAGACTCTTCTATTAACATCTTCTATGGACCCCTCCCAGCATACAGGGGCTATAGAACAGGGCAGAGGAATATGCACTTGATTTCAAAGTTTCATTTTAAATTTTCTACATTTCCTGTTTCTTAGTGCCCAAATTTTCCCTTTTTGTCCCGGCATCAGACGCATTCTATTTTTTTCTATTTCTTTTTTTCCAGCCTTCTAATTTCATTATATATAATCTGTGAGACTAAGTGACAGAAGGAAAGATTTTAAATTTTCTACAAAAAGTGTTTTTCTATGAAGAGCATACCATGCTCCCTGAAGGCTGAATTTGTTTTCCAACTAAATACAGAGTTAGTATATGCAACTTTGTGAATATGCTGGTAAAACTAAATTACACTCTTGAATTCTCTGACTGGCTGAAGGAACTCTTGCTCCCTAAGAAAAACAGACTTTTTGAGTGTCACCAACAGCATCGTGTTCATGTTTGTCAGCTCAACTTCACTAAGGGTATTTGAATTTTCATAGTTTGAGAACAAACTGAATCAAGGATCCAGAACTGATCACAGGACCTTCTGGTAGAATTTCCACAGGTATAATGAGGATCCAGCTAGGGATTGAGTTCTTGAAGGGAATCAAGATGCATGGGCTGTGAAGGCACATGGAGGATAAACAGACACACACAGGTAGAAATTCTCTCACTGAGAAATTACTGTCTGGAGAAATTACTCTTCAGCAGAACTACCTGATGCCATTTTTAAACATACAATGACCCAGTTATTGTTTTCATGTAGGTGAGAGCACAGCAGCGTAAATGCAACAGGACAGCAGCAGAGAGCAATGATCCTTAGGATGAACATGATTTACAAGGTCAGGATGCTATTTTCCTTTGACATAGACACATATGCACCCAAACAACAGTGCCAAAGATATAAAACATGAGTATGTAAAATCAAATGAACTTTTAAGGACTGAGCATAAAAGCATGCAAGCATTTCCCACATAAACTTTGGATTGTATTTTGCTTAACAACTTCAGTGCCTTTACCTCTAAGGCATTAGGCCTTGGCATTGCCTTGGGCATGTGCCAAGCCCAACACATGCACACACACACACGTGCACATACCCAGGTACATGCTTCTAATTCTTCACTGAATAAATACAGCAATACCTAGAGATCCCCATCCAGCACTCTGGTTACATGAATATTAATGACATCTTACACTAAAAGAGCAAATTCATAAATACAGTAAGGCATGCATACATACACAGAGCTGAGCTGTGCCAGAAGAGCAGTATGACAAACAGTTCTCTTTGTCAGTACAGCAATAACCTGAGCTTTATAGGAGCAGAGGCACTCATTATTGACTAGCCAGCATGTTTTTTCCCCCCTTGTATGTCTTCTGTAAATATAAAGAGGTGAAACCAGTACAAAAAATGTTATCTTCTAACATGTGATAAAACCCATGCTTTCCAGTCTGCATTGTAACCTCAGTACTGGTAAGTGAAATCGGGCTAGGGCCTAGGCTCCAAGACCAACATCTTTTAGTATGTTCTCTGGCACGATTCTGGCCAAAGCCAGCTGGACATCTGGGCACAGGCTAGAAAACAGTGTAGGCCAGGGATTCTTCTAAATACAGGACGTCTGTGAAGCAATCAAGTTTGGGTCTCGGAAGGCTTCACGCCTGGAATCTAAGCTGTATTTTGCCACTTGCCGTCAGGAGCCACAGCATGGGCCCTGGTATGTTTTATGCAAAAAAAGAATTTAAATACAATTCTTCATATATTTACCTCATTCAATCAGAAATACCTTGACCTGTTCAGTGATATTTAATAATTGGTTGTCTACACGAGATTCTAAACACATGGTGGGGCAACCCTGGCAAGTATATAAAGATCTCCTCTCTGTTATCAAGGGATCATTCATCAGATGCTCAGCATTCATCAGATGCTTCAGCAAGGAAAGAACGGCCTGTCACTAACTCTGTATGTGTTTATAAACACAGATATTAAAGGTATCTGCTGAAATTGCTCCATGAAATGGTGGGAAAATAACTGAGAATAAACTTTTGCCCTTTCAGAGTCCATCCTGGTTCAGTGTTATCCAAGTTCACTACTGGTTCTAAACTGAGGTGCCTGAGTTAGGAGTTAACTCACCCAAGACTCCCAACTGAAGTCAGTCATGGACAGATCCTCAAAAAATATCAAGTGATCTAAAACCACCTTCTAGTAGAATTATCTGCTTCCCACTAATTAGAGACTACCTACAGCTTCTAGCTAGGAGCTTCATCATATAGAACAAAATAAGACCCCTCTTCCAGGGAGAGGCAGCAGGCCACACTTCTAAACAATATTTTGAGGGAAACAAAATGCTACCATTAAGCAGTATCTGAGCAAGTGTTCTCTAAAGAGGCCCATCCACAGCAGTGTATGATCTCTAGCACTGAAAATACTGTCAATACGCTGCTGCCCCTTAACATGGCAATGTAAGAAGACCAGAATACATTAATTACTTTTGTAAAAACTGAAAATATGCAGTAATTATGATATTAGGTGAATGTTTGAAGATTTGATCTTCAAGTTGCAGATAGGCAGTATAAGACAAGAAGCTAGAAGTATTTCATACTGACTGTCACAACCTCTTTTGTAGCTAGATTGTAGTTTCCATGGACAAGGTCCTTCAGTACATGCCAAACCACCTTTCTGAGATCCAGCTTGGGTGCCTGTTTTATGATCTTTAAGGTAATTTTCCTAAGCAGAAGTTCAGAAAATACCTGCCCACCAACAAAAGCCCCAAAACAACACCCACCTTCACCCCACTCCTGAACTGGAAAGCAGTGGTATAATAATGAGGTGAAGTTAAATTTGGTATTTTAATTATTCAGCTCAAAGAACACACTTAGAAGCTACTACTATTTTTAAATATGCCAAAAAAAAAAAATCTAAAGCATGAATGAGTAGCAAAAATCCTGGCAAGTAATACAGTGGTAAAGACATGTGGGAGATGCAAGTTTGCAATATGATATGGTGCAGAAAGCAAACGAGAGAAGCTCTGCAACTTCATGTTACACACAGTGAGGAAACACATCACAAATGCCAGAGGAAGCTCTGCCTCTGGGAGATAATGCAGATTGCATCCTGTGCTCTACATCCTAAATGGAAAGATTTCAACCAAGAGTGAGCCACAAATACAGCCTAAAATTAACAAGGGGCTTGGATGATAAAATTTCTCGAAGAAGTTATATATAGAGAAAAAAAACATGAATTGCATGGCAAAATGGGAGCAAAAAGGTAATGGGGTGGATAATCATACCTACACAAATTTTTAAGGGCAATAAATGCAAATGATACTCAATAATATTCTGGGTGGAACAAGTGACACAAGTAAATGCAATGGAAAGAAATGAAAAATCTAAAATGCTAAAGCAGGTATCAGGAGTCTGTATTGACACAATTTTTTATGCTGCATCAAGGTATAGTGTCCCAACTGTAGAACTGTTACCAGCAGGAATGGTGCAAGAAAAAGAAATGCCCCCTTACATGGATGTACAGACAGCCTGGACTTCCCAAACCAGAACATTGTGTCTGGGAGCTGTAAAAAACTAGTTAACATAAAGCCTGATGATGTTACTTATATATTCAACTTTCCTCATGCAACTACTGGGACTGCGTATTATAGATGCTGACTAAATGAATGATGAAAAGCAAACACATTGACTTAAAAAGTGAGGGTTTTTTTCCCTCTATTCCTTATTTTGTGTAAATGTTTAACACATTCAAAAATTAAAAATCTATTTGTTTCAGTTATACAGCAAGCTGGCAGAATGTCTGCAGAGTGGTTATGCTCAGGAAAGAAATATATCCTTTCAGAAGGAGAAAACAAATCACACATTATTCCTAAAGCTTTTACTCTTCCTCCAAAAAAAAAAAAAACAAAAAACAAAAAAAAGGTGAAGTTAAGAACACCATGGAAAAAAATACTTGTAATTCAAAGTATTCTGTTAATAAGATGAACTTTTCAACACTTCAGCACAAGATTGATCATTAAACCCAGTCCACAACCATTCTCTATTTCCTTCCCATCAAACTGTAAGAAATCCTCCAGCACCCAAGGACATATTTTATGATGCTTTGGAAAAAGATCCAAACCCCCAAAACTGATGATACAGCACAGGATGAGAAGATGGCAGACCCACAACACTATCACTCTCATGGGTCCCCTTTTCTAATATGGAAGTCATTAAATTAAAATATTTTTAAAAGCCCAGGAAAGAATTTTTTTTTAAGCCTAGAGAAAAGGCTACTGAAACAAAATACAGAAATCAGTGTTGATGGAGAATTCCTTTGTGATTTCAAATACTTGATGAATTTTACTGTGAGCGTGTAAACAATGTTTACAGTGTTATGGGGAACACAGCATATACTCTCTACCTGTAGTCATTTTTTACTGCTTCCAAGGAAGGCAGATGAGGGCACAGAAGCTATACTTCACATCAGGGCAAAAAATATTTGCTGGACTACGGAAAAGTCCATAAATAGGGGCTTAGGTATTATAATAATAATTAAATTTCATAAACATATATATATATATAAAACACATGAACAATATTTACATGATGTAAAAACTACAGCCACCATAAAAGATGTACTCTCTTAGCTTTCTTTACAGTCCTTTCCATTAAGTACTCACATCCTCAGCTCAGGCTGGCTGTGTGACAAGGGCTGTTTCCTGTCCAAGTGCTGTTTTCCATTTACCTTTGATGTCAAGGATGTCTCTGCCTCTTGGTGTCTGATGCACTCTCCTTTTTTCAGAATTAACTTTATAGTTAAAATTACATATAGCATATTCTAATAGATTGGGATATTCAATTCAGCTTGAGGAGGAGACCACTTTTGCTTCTCCTGCATCACAGGTAAAGCCCATGGAGACCCCTCTCACCTCTAAAAATCTTCATCACTATTACTGACCTAAAGGGAGGTGGTCAACTTAGACAGATCTCCATCATTCTGATTTATAGAAGAGAGAACTTCACAGACTACAACAGGCTGGCTTCAGGACAACACAAATTCATATAAACACATATCCCATGGTTTTAGCTATTCCTATCTGGACCTATGCATGAAGTATCAGCTATATCAGCTCTTCAGGAAACAGTGTATATAGTTATATACTTCCTGGAAGGTTTCTCTAAGAAACAACATACATATAAATCTTCCTGGAAACCTCAGAAATGTGTTGTTTCCAAACACTTCAATAGCATTAACTTCCTTCAAGATAAAAGGTAATGAAAGATACAGGGCACACTGAGACCCATCTTGTGAAACTGGGCATAATCTTCACAACTTCACAATGTTCTATAATGGTATCAACTGTTGCAAAATATAAGGTCATACTTGGATTTTTTTTAAAGGAATTAAGTTGTATGGGCAATGCTGACTTCAGTGATATCAGACAAAGTCACTATTTGCAAATGGCACAAATGTAAGCCAAGCAACAGTTAAGTAAATCTAAGGGAAGCTTCCTTTTGGTTAGTATTTCCTGACCATAAGGTTTCTTTGTATCTTCCTTCTGAAGTGGTCAAATGTAATACAATGGATCACAACAAACTGAATTTTTATAAGTTATTTAACTTATTGTTTCTTACATTCAATATGTCCAATATTATCATATAAATGAGACCTCCTTCAACATTTGAATTTGACCAACTATTTAAAAATATATATAATCCACCCGTTTTTTCAAATGGACTAAAACTTTTACTTATATTTTTACTATTTTCTTTCAGCTTTTACCTGATGATATATATAGCAGGCGAAATTTGCATCTGTTTAAAATACTCTACAGTGATCACATGGTTTTTCCATGTCCTGGCTCCTTTTTTATTTAACATACATTATCCAATTTTATTGAAGTACACCTATAAGACCCCAAGCCTCCAGTGCTTCCTGGCAGTTCCACTTGGATGGAAACAAAATTCAAGGACCAGCATTTTTGTTAATGTATTTGCATTTCAAACCGTGATCTCCAGTGTAATGACAAATACAGTTCTGGGTACAATGATTACATCCTTAGGTATGTGGATCTGAGTGTCATTTGCACCAAGGTGAGGTGTGACTAAATTTATGTCTACTTTAAGGCCACTTTCCACTGACTTAGCATAAATTTGATTCTGAGCCTTATGCACTGGAGTCCTGCATCCAAACTCATTGGCCTCTCCATACGAAGAGTCCTGTTAAAACATGAATCCCCATAAGGCTTCTACAGTATTAACTTTGTGCTGTATTATTAGGAGAATACTACAAGTTGCTCTGCAGAGTTTAATTACAAAAGAACTGGAATGGGACAAAGGCAACTGAGGATAAGCAAGTGAGAGGCATGGAAATCTCAGCAGTATCCAGCTTCAGCTGCTGAGAGTAAGAAATCACCTTTGACAACAGTGATCACAAGCACAGTAACCAAAAAGAAGAGCCCTGATATGACTGTACCCAATGTCCCTTTTGAGTACTCCTGGTGCTCTGTGATTGCACCTACAGTACAGATGGGTGTGTGATATTGCTCCTGTTGAAACTAGTGGCAAAATGTTCATTAATTTAATATCTCCTAATTCTGCCCCATGAATAAATTCTGATCAAAGGATAATTTCCCAGTGATTAAATGTGAAAGCCTACACTCCATGCAGATATCACCAAAGACACAATATTCCCAGCTCTAGAAACCAAGACTCTCTTCTCTATTCTTGGATAGACAGATGAAGACCATGGCTGCCACAAAACACTGATCAAAGTAGTTAGAGATTAATCTCTTGGATTGACAAGTAAATTGAGACCTTTGACAATTTCCTTTGAAGTAAATATACTTTCAATCACACCTTTCATCAGGTATCAGCATTTTCTGTGTACTTGACTTCCAATGCTGAAACCTGTTTTATAGCAATAGGAGAGGGACTTTCCATACCTCACCTTACAACTGGGTCATGGCACAGGAAAAAACTATCTGTTGCTTCACATTACTTGAAATATTTTCCAGTAAAAAGTACTCCTAGAATTTTTCCAGCTGAAGCCCAGAATTCTGCTAAATACACAAAAGTCTCAGAAGTATTCTCTACAGACACTGCAAACTATTTTTCATCAGGTCAGGTCTACATACTGAACTATTTGCAAATTATTAAAAATGTAAAAAATATTAAACACACAGACTGTTCATTACATTTATAAGTCTCACAGGGCTGAAATGCAAATTACTCTGTACTACAAATATTTGGGTAACTGAAAACTTGCCCAAAATGTTTGAATTAAAAAAAAAAAAAAAGCCTTTTTATGGGTTAAGGTAATAATGACAAAACTGTTCTCCCAAAAATCTGTATCTTATTGTTGGACTGAAAATAGTTTAATAGAGAAAATATTCATTGACAGGGCAGTATTTTACATAGAGAATTAAGCCCCATCAAAGTGGGCAACGTCATTCCATCTACAAGGGAAGTGCCAAAGGAGACGGCCAAAATTTGCAACGGTGTGATAATACCAGCAGGGATGGATTTGTTGCTATTATGATTAAAGCATATAAACAGAAGAAGATTAGGAGGGGTGAGAGTGAAAAGAGAGGAAGAATAGTTTATTGGTTGGAAGAAGGGCAGGGAGAAGCTTATGTTGGAATGCAGTGTCACAGTTACACACCATAAAGCTTTCAGTTGCTCCCATTACATGGATGTCAGAATGTAGCTGCCACTTTCCAGCAGAAATTCTTTCCATTTTCATTTTGGAAGAACAGGGTGGGTTATTTTTTTCAATGTAGCACTCCCGTGAGATCACCACATTGCATCTACAGGTACCCTTATGGCACAGGGACTGGGAAATGTGACCTTTGTACACATTCTCTGGCACATTTACCACTTAGGATGAACCAGCAATGTGCCCTTAAAGTGAAGAGGTGGCTCAACCAAAAGAAAACATTAAGAATCAGACTTTGTGTTGTCTTGAACCAACTGCTTTCACAGCTATTGATGTACAGCCATACCTACCAATAAATCTCAATGACAATCCATTCAGTTTAAGGAAATGGGGCTGAACAAAGTAAATGAGAAACCAGCTTTACAATTATAATCTCATTCTGCTGATGAAAAGGAAAGGCCATGATTTTCCATCAGTGCCTTGAGATCCCTAGACTTCTATTTTTAAGTGTTCCACTCAAGATATTTGGAAGGGGTTTATTTTACTACTCACTTGAGTCAGCCCTCAAAAAGGCATCCAGTCAAACCAGACCCATAGTCCTTCTCAGCTCAAAGGGTTAGGAGTAAGACAAGCTAAGCTGGTATTGAATACTGCAAGGAGTTCAGGCCCTTACCATTTTAACAAATGAAAGTGGCTTAGTGGCTTAATCATGTACGCTGAATAAAGAAGAACAGTAAGGTTCTGCCTTGTGATATCAGTGAAAAACAGGATGAGTGAGTCAGGAAGTATACACTGAGCAGAACTTTATATTTTTGTCAGAGAATGAAAATAAACCATGAATATTTGAGTTCTGAAAGAGAACTTACGTCCCAAATTCTTGTCAGGGTATCAGAGGAAGGTAAAAAAAGAGAATGGAGTTAGGAATTCTCTCAGCTCATTTTTCCATCCTTGCTTTCATCTTTCCAGAACTGTAAGGATTTTATATAGTAAGGGAAAAATAGAAAATTCCTTCCTTTGCAATACTACAGACTACCGGTAGCCTTAATTATTACGACAAACTGAATATATGCAGGAATCTTCTAAAAGAGAAAAATTATCATATCTAATTTATCACATAAATAAAACTGGTCATCAGGTAAGTAAAGGTTTTAGTGCAACTGAGAACAAGAATTTGCAGAATATCTTTCAATTGCCAGTGACAGGAAAAAAGTCTGAGCCATGCCAGCTCACATTTAAAGGTCACAATTTAAATTATATTTATTGAAAAATGGGGTTTGTACCTTCCATCTCAGTAAAATACACTTGCAGTAGTCATACTACTGTTTTAAAACAGAGGAGCAGAAATTCAGTGTTTTCAAGAACAATTAGGACTCAGTGAATTCAGCTAGCTCCTTATATAAAACTATGCTTTGTTTTGGAATTTGAAATTAAGCAGAATGTTCTTAAAATTTTCCAGTGACTAAAAATGTTGTAACAAAGCTATTAAAAGCATATTTTCATTAACATCAATTCAACTTCCTTACAGGACTTCAAAGGAAATAAGTTAATTAAATACATTGTCCTTCCTGGACTTCTGCTTAAATGTATATTTAACACTCAATTCCACATAAAAGAGCAAACTCCAATGAGTTTTTTTCACAAAATGCCACAGATAAGTAGACTTGCACCCAAAAACCAGAAATTAAGTATTTCAAACACTTACACATTGAGACAAATAGAAAAGTAAGTGGACTTCTATAATATTTAATTTTGAAGATAGCCTCAGCCATAAGAGTACAGATGGGGATTCCTAAGAAGAAATCTTGAGGGCTTGATTTAGTTCCCTAAAGACAAGCTTATAGTCACGGAACACATCCTCAGGTATCTGAAAAGATCAATGGTGGCAAAAACTCCCCTAAAATAATCAGCAATCAATGAATTATTAAAGACATACATAAAAAAAAGTTCTCCAGCATTTGCCTGACTTAATTCCACAGGGTATTAAAAATGCCCTCCATGCAGTGGATGTGCTATCTAAGCTCAGAGATGTTGTAACTGTTTTGTATGAAGTTTTGTCATTTCCCGATTCCTTTCACTCCTACAGTGAACTCTTCAAACAGGACAAACCACTCTTGGGTAGAAACCAATGCAGCAGAAGTACCCCTAGGCTTTGCCATGGATCATGTGCAATGGACAAATGAACAATACGGCAGAGTAGGAAATATTTGCAATTACAACCCTGTCCATCCTCAGTAACCTCTTTTATAAAGTTCTAAGCCAAGTCCTTCCTCATTGCTTGAGCAACTGTACCATATACAGCATGAGGCAAAGGCTGACTAAGTAGCTCAACTTCTTTGCTGAGGGCTCTAGACTGGCAGTGAAATTCCATTTTAATATAGAGCTTCTGGGAACAGATATTGGTTACTAGAGCTAAAGCTGAGCTCAAAGTGTAACTACGTTTGCAAAGTCTATGTTCAAAATCACCACAATATCCCTTCACCTGCTCCTTTCATGAACAACTCTTTAATGTCCTAACTGGCTGCGTTCGGTGATCTCCTTCACCTACCATTAAAACAGCATGAGAACTGCTAGAATTTTGGCTCTGTTGTCTTCTGTAAAAGCACATTAACTGCAGTATAAAAACAGAAAAATTTCAAGCTATGTGCAACATATACTGAATTCCAATAATTTGGTCCAATTCTCCAAAGAGATGACTCTCTGATTTTCAAGAGCTATGCGCACATGACTGCAGAATTTCAAAAGATCTCACCACCCAGCATAAAATGTTCTTTGGGAAATCTGGCTTGTAGAAGGGTGTTGAGTTGAGCTCTTCTTAAAACATATGCCATAAATCCTAATTGTTTTTGAAACTCACTTCTTGCTTTCAATTGCCTCATTTTTATACAGTCATTTCAGTTAGTTATTACAATATGAATCTAAATTTCTGAAGATTCAAAATAACAAATTTTATTAACAAATCTGTAAAAATTCATAGTACTTATTAAATCCTGTTATTCTGCCATTTACCATTTTAACCATCTTTTTATTTTTAGTCCTTCATTTCCGCCTAATTCTCATGTTTTACTTTGGATTCCTGATGAATGATCACAGATTCTACTTTTCAGTTTATTTTGCTTTCTTTTCTGTTTGTACATTTGGCTACTTTAATGTCTTTTAACTTCTAGAAAAAATAATTTTTATAGGTGTATTAGAATTTTGACTACATACACTTGAAATCAGATGTTTCATTAGCAGTGAAATAAACACAATATTATGAAAAAAATCAAGTCTCTTGAAATCAAAATTATTATTCTTAAGTTTTCCTTCTTTGAATTAGAACAGGTCAAATCTTGCTTTTCCTATTATTTCTATATTTAACTGAGCAGTAAACCAGTATACTAAACAATTTGAGAGAAGTTGAAGTTTCAGTGAAAATATGAATAAAACACAATTTTTCACAGAAAATTTTGGGAATTGAGCTTTTTCTCAGGCCTTCTGATCACAGGCTTATGGTCCAAACAAGGAAATCTTAGGGCAATGCTGTTTATTAATTCTGAATCCTCACTCCTAAAATGTGATCAGTGTTAAAAACAGAAACTATTATTCATCTGCTTGGTAATTAGCTGACAGATACAGCATTGCTGATTTTGTCAGGCCTCTCTTTTAATTGCAAAAATTGTAACTCTGCTATTTACCAATCTCATCTCATCTTCAACACTTCTGGAAGGCAAATTTTCTTGACTCAGGAGAGTACTGAAGTATATGTAATCCATTATTCCCAATAAAGATCTAGGATTGAGCAGGTTACACCTACCTGCTTCACCCACTTCAAAAACCACACAAGGTACACTATGGATACACATGGAAAACTGTTCAAAATTTAAAATTCCCTCAGGCATGTCACATCTTAAGAGTTGGATCACCTTCAACAGGGTATATCTCATTTCGTTTTAAGTTTCTTAAATTTTTTTTTTTGCATCCTTGAGACACTTCACAATCTTTTGTTCACTGTATTACAAGGTGGGGTTGTTTGCCTGTGAAGTAATTTCTAGCAGAGCACATGGAAATGGACAGTGCCTGCTCCTACTGACAAAAGCAGTGTCCATTGAGGGTTATACAAAAGAGCCCATCTGCCTGTTGACTGCTGCATTTTCTTACTGTTTACATTTTTAAAGCTTTTTTTTTGAAGGGGAAAGGTAGAAGAGAATATAACTGGATCCCTCAGGGTTAGGGTCTGTCATCAAGCCAGTGAAAATAATGGTTGCTAGCAGTCTCTTGGGTGAGCTGACACTTTCAACCTCATTCCACAGTTATCAGCCTTTCGCTGGTATTTTCAAGGTTTGCTGAAATTTTAAATCCGAGCCTTCTATGAGTGTCTCAGCCAAAAGTTAGTATTTCCCTTAAAAACCTTTGTTTGCCATGAACCCATCTCCTTACTTTGCAGCCTCCCACCCATACAGAGGATGTTTTATATTTGCCTTAGCTTTTCATGTGAAGGTTTTTTCATATTTTCTTTTTTTAGGAAAAAAAAATCTCTCTACATATCTTTGTAGCAACTTCTTTGATTCTTCAAAGATACAGTATCTTATTTATTTTATTTGGTTAGATTTAATAAGTCATCTGCACTACTTCTCCCTTTTTCCAGGCAAGTGAGCTGCAGAACATTTGCATATGCCCAACGTTCCTATTGCTGCTTTACTGCCTGCTCCATCAGAATTACTGAAGCATCATCCACAGTTCCGAGGTTGATTTTGTCTCAGATCGCCTGGGCTTCCTTGTATATGCTTCCAAAGACTTGATGCACCCAGAACTGATAGAACTGCCAAATCACTCTCTCTGTCTCATAAAAATAATCCAACTCAGAGACCAACTTAAGACATCCATAAAGTTAAATTAATACACTCACCTCACTGAAGGCAGCTGAACTTAGATTCATGTTTAAATCTGTGCAAAATTTTGTCAGGTCTTTTCTTGCTTCCTCAACACATAAAGGGGGATGAAGGTGGGCGCATACGAGCCCAATGCCATTTGTTTGTTCTTTTAATATGTATTTCATTTATATGGATGGATGGACTGAAGAAGAAAACAACACCAGACTCAGCTTAGTTTTATACCATGGCCTAGAAATGCACAGCTCTCTTCACAAGATACACATTTATCTGAAATGTGCACCAATTCCCTTGTGAAGTCTGCTAAGCATAGCCATCTGGTTTTTTCCCCGTATAATAATTTTACAAATATTGTCACTGAGTTTGTGTTACTGTAAGTCTCTTACCCATTTTATTTTTATGCTGATTTTTTTCACTTTTTCATTGAGGCCTGCAACTAACAAGAAATTTGTGTATTATTACTCCCTCTCAATATATATTTCTATAATATTTCTCTATTTTATGCAGTCTCACTGAACTTTTCAAAATATCTGAGATAAACTTATTGTTGAAAGGGAGCATTCAAGGTGGTTAAAAATATGCCTTGCTAAGCATATTTTATAACAGACAGTAAGACCATTGGAAGTTAATTTATCTAGATGACAGCTATATAAACTGACTTTGTTTAAAGTACCATGACATCTAATTTAGGTAATCAACATTGGAATCAGATGCTATTATATCAAATGAAACTTTCATTGAAATATGTAATAAAAATTTATATTCCTTTTTCTCTCATGAGTGGTTATATTTTCATCTTTTCTCTCTTTCCAAAAAGCACCTGAACTTCTAGTCACAACCTGCTACATTGCCATCCTTTCAGAAGATATTTTCTGTAGTGGTGACACCATGCGTATTGGATTACATATTTAGGTTCTAATCTCAGCAAGATAAAAACTGAATGAGTGTCACTGCTTTCATATATTCTTCCCCCCTTCCTTTAATCCTGCTGAAAAGATTCCCTATTTTCTCCAAGGTCAGACAAGCTTAGCAGTGCCTGTACTGTTAAAAAAATCCCCGTCTTTCAATCTCACAGATGCTGCAGATTTCCACTAGTTCCAGAGTAAAGACCTTTGTTTTCTTGTAGAAGTACCCATATTTAAAAACATGGTAGTTTTCTCTTTCCTAACATTAGGAAAGTGCTCCCCATACTCACAACCAAGTGCTCAACAACTGAAACTAAATAATCAGTATGTGCACAGAAATTATGCCTCAGGGTTTCCAAGTGAGGAATGTGTTTTAAAATGCACAACTATTCCAAGTTCTGTGTTTTTAGCTATCATTTCTGAAATCAACAAATTCCAGCAATACCCAATATTTCTTCACAACACCGAGACACGGTAGCAATGTGTGAGTTTGATTTACATATTACAGAAATTTAATTTGCTTAAACTGATACTACTCAGAGGTTTTAAACTCTTCCTCTTCTATGAGTTTTACAGGAAGAGCAATACTTATACTATACTCATTAACAAGAGTAAATTTACTACCACAAAGGTGTTAGCATTTCAAAAGCATCACTGCAAATGCAGGACTAATGCTGTAAGAGATTGAATTTCACTAGCAAGGAAACTTGTCAATCTTTGATTAAATTAATGATCAAATGGAGTGTTTTAGGAAACATTCAATAGTGCCGCCAGTAAAGTACAAGGAAGTCCTCCAAGTAAGGATTTGTATTTTAGAAGAGAATGCCTGGGGGATGTAGCATATTTATGGGTCAGATGCATGTTCCAACAACTGAGAAAATAATTTTGTCACTGAGCTTCATTTTTCAGTTCTGTTGTCTGAATAAAGAGTGAAGAAGATTATGAGGTTAAGGGCAAGTATCAAGGAAGCTGTACATTACTGTAGTTTTCCATCTTCACAAAGTGAGGCTGATTTTTTTCCTTCCCATTGCCAAAATTTTTTAGCAGTCTGGCAAAATCTGGATGCTCTACTTCCCACGGAGAGGTGAATGTTGTTAAGACTTGAAGCCCACCATGACAACTGGAAAGTGTTTGTGGTTACTTGTGAGCCAGAAAACACCAGCCAGGAATTATTCTGCAGCTTTTCACTGAACAGGAGGGCACAGGATGGTTTGTGCTCACATGGATGAATCTCCTCCTGCCTCCAAAAAGGATGTCACATCCAAACTAACTACTGGGAATGGTCCCGGACCTCAGCAAGCCCAGAACCATGCAAGGGTACTGCTGGGAGTTGCTGCTTCCTTTGGGCCAGAAAGTCACTTACAGACAAGTTTTAAACATCACTGTCCCATTGCTGAAATCTGTGCCATAGCCCCACTTAGTTACAAGTATGGATGGAACCTGTATGTCCTTCTCTACTAATCAGACTTGGTTAAAGGCATCAACCTAAGACTAAGTTTGTGTTAGTGGCTCTCCTGAAGGAACCCTCAATGGAAGCCTCCCTGAGAGTCAATGGGAAAATAGGGATAGGCTCCAAAACTGAATTCATGCTGGAATAAACCAGCAATTCCTGTTTCATTTCCACAAATTAAAGAGGAAAGCATTATCTCACACAAGTCTAAGGAAAAAATGCAGTACCCCATTTACTTGCAGAGCACAGGGGCCCTAGATAGCAGCAGCATTCGGGTCCAAAGAAGGGCAATAAAGCTGGTAAAGGGTCTAGATAACAAGTCTTATGAGAAGTGGCTGAGGGAGCTGGATTTTTTAGTCTGGAGAAGAGGAGGCTCAGAGGAGACCTCTACAACTGAAAGGATGCTGCAGAGACATGGGGGTCAGTCTCAAGGGAAAACATATGTGGAAATGGCCTAACATTGCACAAAGGGAGATTCAGATTAGTTATTAGAGATCTTTTTTTGCACTGAATGAGTGGTTAGGCATTGAAATAAGTTGCCCTAGGAGGTAGTGGAGGCACTGTCTTTGGAAGTGTTGAAAAGGCATACTGGATAAGGCACCTGGGGATATGGATTAGGGATGAATATGGTGGTCCTGGGTTGATGACTGGACTTGATGATCTTGAAAGTCTCTTCCAACCTTGATGAGTGTGAAACCTTGATTCTGTGAAAACTGATAGCTGAAGAGGAACCAAGAAGGAGAGAGAAGGGGATGTACTTTCTCCTTTTCATGCATGCTAAGGGAGGGGCAATCTAGTCTGTATGTGGTTGAACTATGGAAGAGCTTTAAGTTATGAAACAAAAGTTTCTTCAGTGAAGTGGGGTCAGGCATTGGAACAGACTGCACAGGGAAGTGGTTGAATCACCATCCTGGAACTGTTCAAGAAACATGTGGATGTGGCACTGTGGGGACATGGTTTAGTGCTGAACACAGCAGTACTGCATTAACAACTGGACTCAATGACCTTAGAGATCTTTCCCAAACTTAACAATTCTATGACTCTGTGATTCTAAAAATCAAATCTGCTAAACATACATTTCCAAATATAAATGTTTACTGGATTATTTGAATAAAAAATACAACAAATTAACCTCTAGCTCAGAATAATAAATTGTAAATAATGAAAGGCTCTTTGCAAAGCAGAGAATTTAAAGACCAAACCAGAAATTCATATAATGAAAAAATATCACCAAGAACTACACAAATATAAAATCAAATCATCTAGCTACTAAAATACACATATGCTCAGAATCTTGTGGGAATGAAATATTCCAGTAAAAATAAAGGGAGAGATGGAAACACAAGTTTCTTATTATCACACTTCATATGTTATAAAACCTAAGAGTTAACTTATTTTTGGCAAAGGGACAAAGATTGCACAATACTCCGACTTACACAAATATTTTCTATTGTTGAATGCATCTTAAATGTAGCTTGTCATAAATTAACTTTATGCACACAGTGCACCATGAGGTCTAAGAGGGTCCCAAAGATCCCTACATTTCAAAATACTGACAAAAAGCTGTCAGCATCCGGTGAGCCAGGTGTAAAAATGTTACTCAACAAATTTTATTTTAATTGAAAGCAGATAAAATCATTTGAGCAATAAAGACTACAGATTTTGACCCCAAAAAGTTGGCACGTTTGAATAAATCAATGCACATATTTTCTAGAATGTTCCTTTCTGAAAATATGCAAAATTTCTCTCAAAAAATATTCTTGTTTATAATCACAAAGTGAAATATGCCTGTTATTATTATAGATCAGGTTATCCTCATGTTTCACATTTTTAGTCCCTTTTACCTTTAAAGGAAGAAAAAGTTAGATGTGCAGTGAAAATGGTAATGAAGCAGTGGACATGCATATATTAACCACATATGTTACATGTACTAACCACATGCATATATTAACCCCAGACTTCATGTCATCACTAACATGGGAACTTCCACTGAAGATTTTACAAAATAAAGAAAGAAGCAATAATTTAGTAAGAGTGAATGTTTAAGAATAAAAACTCCCTATTTTCCATTTATCTGCCACTAATAGACAGTTAGTACTGAGCACAGTTTGCCATTTACAGAGGGCAAGGATATGGTCCTGCTTCAGCCTTCTTACTGCTTCACAGGGACAAAGAAAAATGTTCAGATATATAGAACATGCAGTTACAGCTCTCACTGTCATTGGTTACACAAACCAAGACTGAATTGCAGAAGCAGTGATTTGTATTAAATTTTAAAATCTATGTCTTTCGTAGTAGTACTCCTCATAATTTATATTACTATTCATTCCCATACATTTTCCCATGTCTAAGCAGCAGTTTGCCTCAAGATAAGAGACCACCATAAAAATCACTACCAATCTTAATTTTTGGTGTAACACATAATGCAATTGCCAAACATCTAGTGATTTGCTTATAAATTATTTAAAGATGACAACAAGGAAGTCACAAATATATGTCTCACCATTATTAATTATTTATATTCCAAGGGCATTAAAGATTCAAATTCAGACACAGAATTACATCAGTCTGCTTCATTATATGTTACTAGGTTCAAGCCATTTTTTTTGTTTGTTTGTGTATAACAAAACAGAGTTTCCACAGGAAATACATGGCATTACCCACAGGCTGAGCATGTGCACTGCTTTGCTAATAAAGCAACTCGCATTCAAGAAGGTTCATGTACCTGAAGTTCTGATGCTCGTTTCATCATCTCCAGGGTGATGTAGCAACCAATAGAATGAGCAATCAGTACCAGCTTTATATCTTTTGACACATTCTTTTTGAGGAAGTTCAGCTTGTGCTCTACTTGTCCGTTGAGTCCAAAAACATCCTCTAGCTCCTTAATATCTGTGTCTGAGACATAAAAGAAAAGAAGTCCTTTGGTTCAGTGAATAAAATTTCAGGCATGTTTTTTTTTTTTGCCCTCTTCTTTGTAGAACACTGAAATAAAAATATGTATTAATTTAAAAAAAACCCAAATAAACCAAACACAAGAAAAACCCCTCACCAGACTTAAAAATCTAATTTTCAGTTACCACCACTGGAAAACACTGACTGATAAATCACATGCACAGGATGTGAAGCCTTATGTGTAGCTTGGGAACCAGCACAAGATATGTAAACACATGGAGATTTCATAGCACATCATCCACTATTTTGATCTCCTTCATTCAGAACAAGACCAAACTCAGCGCATTGGATCAGCTTAAATCAATCCAACTTTACACTGAGAGATCAGGACCTACAACAGCAATACTGCCCAGGAATGAGTCCCTCCCCACAGAAGACAAGCTACCATATATGTCATCATGCACTAGCAACCTTCAGATATTCAAAATCTCCTGTATTAAAGATGCACAAAAATGTCCCATGGAATGAGAAAAAATAGGAAATGCTATGTGTCAACACAGAACACCAGCACCTACATAAAATACCCCTGTTAATGCAAAGAGGAAAATTCAGCTGCAAAGAGGAAAATCAAGTTAACGCTTTGTGGTTGTAGATTACTGTACAGTTTCACTCCTGTTTTGACAGGGACCTTCTAAAGGAGCTTGGGTAATCTCTCATGATGAGGATTTAACTCCATACTTCCTGGCTAGTCAACAAGACAAATTGAACTGGTGTCTGTAAAAATATACAGCAATTCAGGCATCTTTAACTTGCTTATTACAATGGTGACGTGTATCTGAAGTTCCCCATTCTAAGGGGGTTCACAGCTCTTTCATCTGCTAGAAAAGTGCTTTACCCACTAAACTAAATGTCGCTGCTGAGTAAGAAATGACAGAGATTCACCAGAAGGCTGGTTTACACAGCATCTCGCTTTACTTTGAAATTCTCTCTTTTTATAGACTGTTCTGATACAGACAGACCAGATTGGTCAATTAATCAACAGATTTCACCTGATTGGCTAATTAACAAAATGCCTTTCTTATAAACAATCCTTAAGAAAAACAGGGAGAGTAGGAAAACAATACCTGAAGGTTGTTTATAATAACAAGCTATCATTGTTTATCTTAAACTCCCTAAAGTCTCACAAGCCAATTCTGGGAAAACTTATCTAGTTTTCTCGCTCTCTGACCAGGCTGTCACATCCACAATTAAACACTAAGTTAAGGATACACCACTCCAGTTTATGCTGGACTACTCTACTGACATGACTGTAAGAATAAATACTAAAAAGAAGAGTAATAGAAAAGAGACAGAAAGAATGAAGGAATGCATGCCCCTAGCTTACCTAGATGAGATGGAGTGGTACTAGTATCACTTAACCTCTTAAATCTGTGCTATTATCTCAGGATTCAGTTTCATACTACAGATTAAACCTCTAATCTTTTATGCTCCTTCAGGCTGACTTGCAGTGCAGCTTTAGCCTGAAGTAAGCTAAACCTCCTGGAAGCACAGTTTGGACACAGAGTGGGGATCAGCTCATTACTGAGCCATGGTCCTACAGATGGCTCCTAGGTTCCTGGCAAAAGCCACCCACCTCTGACAACTCAGGAGCAGCTAACAGAGTGCACACACAGCCCTAACTGGCTCAGTAAGGTGTTTAACTTCCCACTTGGTGTCTTTTGATGAGCTCTGCAACAGTCCCCTGTGTGAAAAATAGATGTGGAAGAAAGTGTCCATCAGGCAGACACTGTTAAGATAAATACATCAAAAAGACTGAAATACATTGAAAAACAATGGTACAAGAAAGTCAGAATTGTAGTTCTGTTTCAGATTGTTCTGCACCTGCTTGAGGAAAGAGGTAACTATGAATTAACTGCCTATGACTGTGAACAACATGTATCAAATTATGGCTGTCAGTGCTTTAATTCCTACACAGTAAATTTCATAGCAACTGGACAATAACCTCAAATACTAAAGATTATTAACACTGCTGTAGTGAAGTTATTGGAAGTTGATAGTGACAGAACTAACTGGTAGCCCAAGTGGGCTGGCGCTATACCACCTTTTTGATCATGTGTACGGAACATACCCTTTAGAAGAAAAATAACTGCTCAAGATGGATCTTTTCTGAGTTTAAATAATTACCATCAAAGTCCCAACAAAGTTGCTCTTCAGTTAAACTAGTATTTCTGCTAAAACTACCGATGATCATATCCCAGCATAATTTATGAACAATTTACTCAAAACAAAAAAGGTTTACCAAAATACACCCAAGGAATGCAAAATTAGATGAGAATGATATTTTGTTTATTTTAGGCTTTCTACATGTAATGGAAAACAAAGAGTTTGTCGTATTTTACAAAACCCTAAACAAAAGTCTAAGGCAAAACCACTGTTTTTAAATTTAGTTTCTATTTTTAGCAAAAGCTGCCATTCCTACATTAAATTACACAGCAGCTCAGCCTCATGTAGGAACAGGTTGTCTACATCCCAAGTTTAATTACAGGTATATGTAACACAAAAAATGCCAGAAGAGTACAAACATGATGGCCCACTGGATAGAGCAACAAGTGAAGGAGTAAGTTATATTGAGTATATATGTATTACAACACATATTGTAAGATATATGTGTTGGTAATATATATAGTGTTGGATTGAGTGACTCAATTATCCCTGGTAATCATTTGCTATAATTTCCGTACTGTTTCACTCGGGCCCTGACATCTCAGCAGTTTATCAGCACATCTTTTAATGTTTTATATTTCCTTTCAATTATTGAAAATAAGTGTTTTCAGCTTATTTTCCAGTTAAAGCATGGGAAAATGAGACAAAGTATGTGTATAAATCTTGTAGAGAACTTTTCATGGTTCACAAAACCCCAACAACCAAGCAGGAAACGAGACAAATTTTTATTTGTATAATTCAGTCTCACGAGGTTAATGGCTTTTCCATACATGAATTCAGTATCTGCTAAAAGGGCTGCTGAAGACTGCTGCCATGAAATTAATAAATAGCACAGCAGAGACAGTCTAGGCCCATCTCAATACTTTCTAAGATTAGATTAACTATGTTAGACAAATACAGTTAATTAGCTAAGACATTACATACCTAATTTAATGTTTTTTTTACCTAATAAATAGCAGTGTAGACATTCTGGCTAACATACCCAAACCCATTGGCTTCAGTAGAAATGTGCTTGTTCAGAACCAGCTGTGTTGTCAGAGCAAGAACCCTGAGGAAGGACATGGCTGGGGATTGAGAATAAAGTGAAAACAATGGCTTTTTCCTCCTTGCATTTGGCCAGACTTGAGAACACTCAATTCAAGCCTGTGCACCAGTGTTTCCTTAAGGGAGCCAGGGAGAGCTGGGCCTGCAGAAGCGATTTTTAATTGGATGGATGGGTCAGTTGTGATTGATGATGACCATGGACACTCATTCTACTGTGGGCCAAATCACCCTCACCGCAGCCCTGCTCACACACTCAGAGCAAAGATGCTCTGATTCCCTCGGCTACTGGCCTGTGTTGCACACACAGAGAACCTCTCTGAGACTGCCAGTCAGTCCTGACAGCCAAGGCTGACCCCAGAGAATTGTTTCAGCTGTTTAATACAACCTTTCCTTTTCTTCTGAAATAGTGGTTTATTGCCAAAGCAAATCATCTTGGCACTATTCCTAGAGAAGCCACACCGGGGAATGAGCATGCCGTGTGGGGACTGGTAATTCCCATGCAAAACTCTCATCATGGACCAACCCCACACTCCTCAGGTGAAGCTCCAGCATCACATAACCCTGTATTGAAACAGGCATCCTATTTGACATCTGGACAAACATAAAATTGCCCACGCCTTGTGTCACTTCATGTTTCCCCAACACAAATGCTACACTTCTAATAGTCCAAAATGTGAAAGAGCTGGGCTGCATCACAAGTCTGAAAGATTTATTTATTTATTTTACAGAATAAAATCGCCTAGGGATTATCCAAAATCAACATGAATTTCTTGGGTGGAGAAGCTTAAATGGGTTCTTTGTATAAGCAAACAGACTTGCACAAACACACTGGCAGTCAGCACTCCAATGGCTCTACATCAAAGAACAGACCAGAGTGACTTCACCTCAGGTGTGGAATACATGCCATGGCTGAAGGAGAGCTCATTTAAGTAGTTTTCAGATAGTAGAAATTATACGACTTGTACCTTATGCTACAAACACCCCATTTGGGCCAAGACATGATTTTAAGACTTTATTTAATTGGTGTATTAAAAGAAATACTGTATTTCTGTATTTTTTTTTTGGCAAAGCATTAATTTTCTGATATGCTTTCAGAAAAACAAATGCGCCATCACTTTAATGAATCTCTTTTTCTAACCTCTACTAAAACTACAGGCAGAAAACAATGATATATTAAAATAAAGTGTTTGCTCTAAGATTAGTCGACAAGTTAATCTTGCTAGGAAAGAGGATGTTGGCTTTCAGGGAAATAACAGAGAATTGTGTTTGTTTGTTTTTCTGCTGTGTATGCAAAGGAAATTCTTATTCAGAAAAAAAAGTGTAGCAGTTATATGAGCAGACTTGAGGCTGCCAATTCATAAAAGTTAGCCTTTCATTAAAAAGTCTGCTGAATCATAGACTTCTTTTTACTGGAAGATTCAAAAAGATACCAGAGGCCTGACTTTCTAACAGGACCTTTAAATTTCTGCACACCTTTGTACTTCCCCAATTTTACATGTCCAAACTCCGAATTGCACTGGTCACAACAGGTGACTGAGTATTTGAGCTCAGTACATATGAACACTTGTCCACTTGTCATGGAGTGACTTTGAAGAATGTCCCAAGATCAGCTCATAAACAAGGTCTCCAAATTACTCCTGAACAAGTAAGGAACCATGAGGAAAGCTGACCTGCAATTACATGTAATGAAGGAAAGGGAGGTAAAAAACACTGGTCTACCTGCACTGTATCTTCCTCTTCCATGGACCACTGACTCTAAGAAGTGGTAGCAGGATATCTAAGGACAAACTTCAAGCAATCACTTCTATAAACTCATGTGGTCAAGAATTTTCAGAACTGGACCTTTTGCAGGGTAAGGACAAGTAAGTGTCTGGAGACTGAATGAGTGGGGTAGCTCAGGGACATATAAATTCCTCTGCATCTCCACCAAATACCCAAGTAAAACCAACATATTGAGCCAAGTGGTTTAGACTTTACATACCACCTCTATTTTCCACCACAAACACACAGACAGACACTGGTGGAAGCAGCAGTAGTTTTGACTGAATAACTTGTGTTTAGATGAAGCAACACCTGGAAAGTTTTTATCTTTTCCTATATGTAGTGACAGGCAGAAATGACAAAAAATTTACTTAGATTAGCTGGTTAAAATGGTGTGCATAATATAAAGTCTAATTCTGGAAATTAAATAAATAATTTGATTATTTTTTTCCTCATAGCAAAAGACAATAATTCCTAAAAAATGAACCATGCCATTTGAAAGTGTCACAATAGAAGTGTAAGCTTAAAAATTGAGACTTAAGGTTTGTGGGTCTAGTATGGGCATCCCCTAAAGATATGTTGCTCAAAGCCTGTTTCATTCAATCTTTCATTTGATTAGTGAACCATGGATAAATTGTATCAGCAAGCAAAAAAAATGTCAAAGAAATAGGCTGGAAACTCTGAAAGAATGTTAAATAAATATTGAAGAACTCCTCCTGACACCAAGAACCAGGTCTTAAAGCATTGTGTTTTAGATTAACCCTTAGACCTTAGTCTGGCCCTAGCACCCTCAGGAACTGTTCATGCAACTTTTAATATAAACACACCACTCATTAGTGTTTATTAGAGCAATTGCTTTTTGTAAAGGTATCCTCCACAAATAAATTACCATTTACTCAAGACACTGAAGTGGTCATATGTATTATTTTCTTTACTAAAAAAATAACAAGGCCTTATTTTACAAACTGAACTACTGATTTCCTTTGCTTTCTACACACCTATTGCTGGGACACTTGTTTAACACCTAATATGTTTTTCAAAGGAAGCTGTATTATAATTAAATTAGTACAAGAGTAGTCTGACAAAATGAACTAATAAACATGACAAGTACTAAACCCCAGATTTTTATTAAAAGCATACAGGAGCACCCTGAACTTTTAAAATTATCTCTTAGAAACTTATTTTATTTTACATTCCCAGTCTTGTTTCCATCTGTTCAGAGTAATTATTATCAAGTAATTATGAAATAACAGTACAAACTTTGAAGCAGAATTTTGTTGGTTGTTTCCAATGCAAGGCAAACATCATTAAAAAGTGTTTTATTATGCAGTTCTAACCAATCAACATCTCCATTCCAAGCACTTTAATGAGCATAAAGCAAATGTTATATGGGTGTTTTACATAATGTATATATTAAAGTTTTCTGTATTTGAATGACTGCATTTTATAGTCAGTAAGCTGAATAACTGCAGGAAGTGCAATCTCTAAGAATTCTCAGCATCATATTACAAAGAGAGAAAACAAACAATAAAACAAACTTTCAAAAAAAAACCCCACACTTTGCAGCATACAGGCTAGAGACCCATCACTGTATAGGAGCAGATCTGAATTTCCAACATAAAATGACCTCAAGGGGCAAAAAGCAAAGAGGTCTGAGTCCCTGGGAAGGTGATTGTCCATGCTATGTTTTTTGTTTCTGGACACACTGAAGTTGAGTGCAAGGCTGTGTCAATGCCCCCCAGTCACCCACAAAACAAAACTGCACACTTCAACACAACTTACAACAGAAGAAAACCAGAATAATGATGTTCTGCACACCAAGAATGGGGAGGTGTAGCATAGATGGTAAGGAAAGGACAGTAGAAATTGTGTGAGTATTGAAGGGAACAAATAGACGAGTATCACTTCACAGGCATTGATTCCATTGGTTATGACAAATGAGGTGCTGCACCACAGTAGGCAAGTCCAACAGTCACACCTATTGAAAACAGCACTTCAAAACTTTGGGCAGTTTAAACAGATACAAATAGAGAAAGAAGGACTGAGAGCAAACAAGGGAGAGCCAGAGTTTAGAGCAGAGTAAGACAGCTGGCCAAGGAAGACAACCCATGTTATTTCACAGACAGGAAATAAAAAGAATTATTTTCCAAGTAAGAGAAAATGAGAAGGTGCACATCATGATGCTAAGAGAAAGAAAAGGGAAAAAGCAGGGAGTTGAGAGGGGCAGTTATATAACAGCCCAAGTTACAATACAGAATCTGTACTTCACAGTGATTGGACAGATTGATGTGTGACATTTTCTGAAGTTTTTGATGCTTCTACTGAATTGAAGCTGTAACTTTTAATTTGCTAGGCCAGTCCCAATTTTTCTTGAAAATCCATCCAAAAGTTTTATTCAGTACTGTGGTATCAACTAAGACTGACATGCTCAATTAAGTATGACTCTTCAGAACAATACCAAAATAAGAGTAATGCACTTCCTGTTTCACCAGCTCCTGTAATGGACATTAGGATGGCATTCAGTAAACTTAGTCTTTTTCTTCGCCCTTGTGAATATTCATCTTGGATACTGTTTCAATAGAAATATAAATGGAAATGTAGGTTTCTATGTTCATTAGTCCATGGAAATGTCAAATTTAATACTAAGATCCAAATTATGTAACAACAACATCCTTTTTAAGGAGTAAATGATCCAATTAGGCAAGCATAACATTTTTCCATCTTTCATCTGTATCACTCAAAACTGATGGATTATAAGAACCCTTTAAAATTATTATCTTCTATTCCCTGCTGCAGTAAACTGGTAGCACAGAACTGACTGCAAAGAGCTACATCTGTTTATGGCAGCAGAGAATAAGACTCCCTGCTAGCAGTGCTGAGGGCTGCAGCACAGCATGTCTGCAAAACATTCTGCAGTGCTGTGCCACCTCACAGGACTCAGTCAACACTCCCAATGCTACCTGCCTTGAAAAGCTTTGTAATCTCTGCCTGGGCTCCTCTTTTCACAAGGAGTGTGACCTGACAGCAGAGGGAACCAGCTATGGCTCAGTGACTCACAGAACTGATCCCCACTGGCAAAAGAGAAACAGACAAAACAGCACCTGCAAAAGTCTGAATTTATGAAAATCAATGGTAAAACTCAGCAGAGCAAATAGAATATTAGCTTGTCCTTTGTATAAAAGTAGCAGGTTTCTTTATCAGTTGCTGATGCTTTAAGTAACCATTTGCATATGCTGTGCAGTGCAAATTTTGTATCTTTGGGGAAGAAACACGTTTTTGTGAAATTACTACTTTAAATTCTGATTTATATCTTTTCTTCTCCAGTGTTCTGTTACACTGTTTAAAAATTAATTCTCTGTTACCAAGACAGCAGTTTCCTTTTTAACCTTCCTGAAGAAAATGCTGAAGGTTTCTTTCCTAACCATGCACTTGAAGTGCCCAGCACACAACTATGGCAACCTGCCCAAGGTACTGCTGTGATGGCTTTATTCTACTTGGAGTTTTACCTGATAGGTGAAATAGAGACTGAAATGCCACCAGTACAAAACTGAGTACTTAAAGGGGCTACAAGCAAGTTGGAGAGGGACTTTTACAAGGGCATGGAGTGATAGGAGAAAGGGAAATGGCTTTAAACTGGAAGAGGGCAGGTTTAGTTTAGGTATAAGGACAAAATTCTTTACTGTGATTTGTGGATGCCCCATCCCTCAAAGACAGGCTGAACTGGGCTTTGAGCAGCCTTATCTCATGGAAGGTGTCTCTGCCCATGGTAGGGGATGAATAAGGGATTTTTGGTCTTCAATTTGCACATGTGAGAGGTCCTTCATGGAAAGTAAATCAGCTCACCACAAGCAGTTCTAGAGTCACGGCTGTAAAAAGTTTGGTTTCCTCACTCATTTACGTTAGCAGATATTGAAGCAACAGCTCAATATAAACGTATTGAAACTGCCTGAGGCTTTACAGTATAATTTTTATAATAAGACACATTACCTGAGTCTTACCTGCACTCTAGATATAAACAGCTCCAAATATGATGAAGTAGTTTCATACTGAATTGTATTCGGGAACACAGATATTGCCCTCTTTGTGATTAACTGAAAAATCCCCCAAATCATGTAAACCATAGCACGGAAGTGGCAGCAAGCTCAGCAATAAATATGCTTGAAACCATAGTTCTGTTCTAAAAAAAGTGACACTACAACGGCACTGCCAAAGAATTTAAATTATCTGCTACAATGTTTACCCCAATGGGGCATTACTTGGCAAACAAGTATTCACCTGACCACACCAGTAATTCAATAACTGCAGTAAATTAGGTTATTTTAATAAATGTATTAATCGACAAAACCTCAAATTCAGCCTTTAGAAATGTAAAAATATGTATATCTTAAAGAAAGACAGTAGTACCCCATGGTATCAAAATTAGAAAAAAGAAAAACTTCATCCAGCAAGCAGCAATGACTCACTCATTCAACCTGAATCCACAGTACCACATATTTTGTTCTTTATCATCTCTTCAAGCACTCTGCCTCTACTCAGATAATACAGATTTAAGATACACTAGAGGTAACAGTAACTCATTACTGGTTATTTAAGAATGAGGCCATTCACAGTCACTTCTGCACACTCTGCCTTACAGTTTCCTGTATTTCCCTGAAATGCCTACATTGCTCCTCAAAGGGAGGGAAATTCCTAAAACTGAAACAAAACCAGAAAGGGTCCATGTTCCAAACCTGATTATTTTTAGAATGTGGAATGCTGTTGTGCATTACTGATAGTTTCTCACTCTTACAGCTGTAGATCACTATCAATTAAAAAAAAAGTCATTAAACACTGGACTGATCCCATCAAGATCTGTACATTTGTTTCAAGTTTTGTGGGTATCAAAATTAAATCAAAGGTCCCTAATATAAATTAGAATTGCTAAATTAAACTATTGATCAGCTTTTCTTCCTGCAGCCAACCTGTGAAGTGAATAAAATTTTTGACTCAACTATAAAAACAAATCCAGGCCTCTTACACCTTCAGACATAATGATTATTCCCTGCTGTGGGGTTACTTCATTGTCATTCTGTTAGCAGATGTAAGAATATCTTTCAAATTGAGTTGTGTTAAAAGATTTTTAAGTATTCTCCCTGGGGAAAATAACCTGATCCTCTAAATACTCTGTTTTTTTCAAATTACATTAGGTTTTTACTTTCCCTTTAACAGTATGGTAAGCATTAAACAAGCTACTCTGAAACATCATAGTACTGCTCATTCCAGGGAACTGTGACCTGCCTTCAAACAGACACCAGAAGATGTAACTGTTACCTCTTAACCAGGTAGAACATTCTTGAACACTTTTCCCCCAAAAAGCCACCTGCATCTAAACAGAAATGGTGTTATCATTTGGAGAACATACCTATGTCATGGGATGAAATGCACAAAATAACCCCTTAACAATTTCAAAACCTACATCCAAAGTTTCCTGGAATGCAGTAAAGACATTGTGCTCTCTAATGGATGAATTCTTGTCTTTTTTTTTTTAAAATCTTGTTTTCTGGATAAAGATCCAGAAGATTGTATCAGTTTTCAAAAATCTTTAAAAACAGAATTATGTTTTTCTTATTTGTAGGTATGGATAAAAAATTCTGGTTCTTTTAACCAATGAATTAGTTGAATGAAGTATTAGAATGGATTAAAAAGCTCTCCACGTGGACAATTTTTAATAATATTCCAATACACATTACGTCAACAGACTTAGTGGAAAACTTAAGAATGAAAGAAATGAGAGAATGCAGAGAACCTATTTTTCATACAGCCATAAGAAATGTAAAGACAAAATCCTGTTCCTTGTAATGTCAGCAAACATTGGTCACTACTCCGTCAAACTCAATGGGATATACATTAAGCAGTACCAAAATGAGCTTAATAGTGTTTATATGATCTTTACAATTAAATACATGGCTGCTAAGGTATAAATGATCTTTACAATTAAATACATGGCTGCTAAGGTATAAATGATCTTTACAATTAAATACATGGCTGCTAAGGTATGATAATATCAACACCTAAAATTGTTAACATTTTGAATGGCCAGAAAAAAAAAACAACAGAGCAACTTAGAAATATTTCATATATGGCAAAATTTTAATTTTCTTAATTTTGATTTTGAATGCAATAAGACTTTTAAACACACGCTTGAAATTAAGCAGGACTGATAAAGTCAATGCCAAATGCCAAGATTTCACTCTAAGGATGTATTTGCATAATTATGGGCATGATTATGGGACCTCCATGAATAATTAACTGAATGTGGTTTAAAGGAAAGAAGTAAATGGAGTAGTGTAGCATCCCTAGGGCTGCTTACTTTTCACACATCTAGATTTCAAGCATTCCAGTGGGTTCATAAGATGAACTGACCATTTGTTTCCTTAAAATAGACACTAAGCATTAAAGCCATACAGTAAAATTCAGATCTTAGCAGGCTAAGACAAAAACCTCAACATTTAAATGGCTCATAATAACTTTTACACATGCACACAAGCTTCCGTCCTTAGGTTGCCTTTTCCAAGACAAGGAAGGAATAAGGTTTCTGGGTAACAGCAGTTGCTGGATCACAAGGGGCAGCAGGACTGCACTGCAGTGAGCTGACAGTTTCTGTCCCATTTTGTGAAAACAACCAATCCTTCTGTGCACACCCTGACCTGGGATCCCTCACTGCTGACAAATACCACGAGAGGGGCTCCATGTGATTAATTAGTGCCAAGGCCAGCTCCATGAACAGGAACCTTTCCCTCTCTATAAATACATCTGGTATGAAATAGTTGTGAAACCAGCATAATTCTACTGTGATGGCATGCTCGAAATTTGGGGTTTTTGTTGTATCTAAAGTGTGATACCACTAGACTGTGAAACATTGTGTCATATAAATCTGCATTACAGTTAAGCAGAATTTAATGTATTCTAGGCCATAAACATAACTATAGAGTTTTCTGCATCTGTAATATAGAAATGTAACGGACTAAAACTCAAAGGAACTTATATTAAAGACAATTCATGTTTCACTGATTCTCAGATATTTTAACTGATACATCTAGGAAGCAGAAAATGTTATTGAAATAGAAACTAATGTGAATTAAATGTATATAACATAAATTAAATGTGTATACGCATAAGTTTAAAGTATGCATGCGAGATGCCAGCCCAGCTGCATTCCTACTGCTTTTCTGCCTATGTATATATGTATATAGAAATATGCAAGACATCAATGCTTTTTAAACATGGCTATCACTGCATACCTCAGTGTGGCCACATATCTGCTGTTATAACTAATCATACAGGGCTGAAGCACAGATAAGGATGTGCTGGTCAAAAAACTTCTGAATATGACAGAGATTAATTCTGAGGTGTTTTTTTACTGACCAAAGAAACTGCCAGTATCTCTGATCCACCTGATTCAGCAATGTAGGCATTTTCCCTCATCAGCAATTGCTAAAAACATCTATTCTACTTTAAATAAATGAGTCACAAGCCAGTAAAAACTACCAAATGCATACAGAGTCCCTGTGTCTGTGTAACTTCTGTCACTGGAAATGTTTACGGCCAGGCTGGATGGAGCTGTGAGCAACCTGGTCTAGGGGAAGGTGTCTGTGTCCATGGCAGGGAGGTTGTAACTAAATGATATTTAAGTTCCCTTCCAAGCCAGGTCATTCTATAATTCTGTGATACACAACAACAAGGAAAAGTCCCTATTTTTAGGAACCCAGTTCTTGGAACACCAAACTTCCACGACCTCCTCCTCTCCCGTTTGCAGACGTGCAGACCACAATCCCACTCCTTGCCAGCACCACACGTTCGTGGTGGCACAACATCTCCAAGGGCACTGCAGCAAATGCTTACACAGAAGTGTTATTGGAAAAGTATTCTTAGTCACTATTCATTCCACTTAGCAAGTGGAAAGCAGCAAAAGTGCCAAGTGCATCTGATCAGCGAGATCACAGTTTGGGAATCACTGTCCTAAATAACTCATAACCTCTTATTATAGAACACCACACTCTTTGTCTTGCTCAAGATACTATTTTAGGCTCTTTCCTACCAGCACAGCATATCATGATGGTAAAAACTTATGGCTCATATCTGCTAATCATGCCCACACTTCTATCTGTCATTTGGTGGACAACTAGCCAGCAATTAACAAGATTATTAACTTGCTGAAGTATAAATTCAATTTTACCCAAACAATTTAAGTCATTTTTTCTGGATTTATACCACTTGAGCTATAGGCAGACTCTCACTCACAGCCAGTTCTGCAGTTTCATTAGAAGCCAGAGGGCTGCAAAAGCAAACCCCATTCAGATGAATTATAACAACAGTCAAGAAGCAATATATCAAATAAATTTAAGCTACACACCACTTCAAATTTTTCCTGTAACATTAGAATTTACTTCTTTTTATGCACAACTTAATTTGAGTTCAAAACTTCACACTGATGGTACATTAACATTTCAGGTTCACATAATCAATGTCTTCACAGATAATTTATTACTCCTTCACCACTTCTCTCCTTTTCCCATACTGTTTCTTAGGATGTAATTCAGTTTCAAAATGGTCTGAAGGCCCTATTCTCCCCGTGTAAAGAGCAAGCAGTGGAAACACTCTTTTGATGGACTATAAATCAATCATTACCTATCTTTTTTTCACCAAGAACTATAAACTAAGGCTAGTTTAGCAGATTTTAAGGACACACTATTATTTTCTACAGGCCATAGAACATAAAAGATCAAACTAGAAATTTATTTTGTAAATTGACTATTAAGAATGCCACACAAAATTTCCTGTCATTCAGAAGGAAAAACATGCCTTGCTGATTTGACTGTGTCTAACTCAATACTCATCTGTATAATTTATGAAGTTCTAGAGATTTATCTTGAATATAATTTATCATTTGACCAAATACTGTATCATTAAGTCACAAATGCTGATTAGCTACTTATAAGGTATATGATATTTTAATACATCATTTGTGTCTCTTTAGTTGATTAAGATATGAATCACAGGATTCCATATTTCTGTAGTACCTGGCAAATACAGACTATTAGGACAAATACATTAATAATTTAATTCTGATTTAATTTTTCTTTATTCTCAATCTCGCTTTGCTACCAAAAGTAGTTTATTGGCAGCCCTAAGGACAAACAAAAGCATGCCTTCCATTTTCTTGAAGGACATTGAGGTGTTGGAGTGTGTCCAGAGAAAGGCAACGAGCTGGGGAAGGGTCTGGAGCACAAATCTGATAAGCAGCTTAGAGAGCTGGGGGTGTTCAGCTTGGAAAAAAGAAGTTCAGAGAGGACCTTACTGCTCTCTACAATTACCTGAAAAGAGGCTGTAGCCAGGCAGGCAGGGGTTGGTCTGTTCCAGGTAACAAGGGGATACAACAGGTGAAAATGACCTCAAGTTGTGCCAAGGAAGGTTCAGGTTGGACACTAGGAAAAATGTCTTCACTGAGAGTGGTTAAGCATTGGAACAGGCTGCCCAGGGAAGTGGTGAAGTCACCATCCTTGGAAGTGTTCAGAAAATAAGCAGACATGGCACTTGATATGGTTTAGTGGGTATTGTGGCATTAGGTTGCC
Organism: Anomalospiza imberbis; assembly: GCF_031753505.1. Lineage (NCBI taxonomy): Eukaryota > Metazoa > Chordata > Aves > Passeriformes > Viduidae > Anomalospiza > Anomalospiza imberbis. Next base: position 9,794,689 of record NC_089683.1, on the reverse strand, counting down.
TTAATCTTTTCCAAATGTAATGATTCCATGATTCTACACTTATTTCTGTCTGAAATGTTCTATTTCTTATTTCTCATCCAGCCACGGCAGATGTCCACAGTATTAAACCACTTTAAAACATTGCTATCTATGTACACCTGCTGTCTATGCATATGTTTTATGCTAATTTTAAACAAAATAAGAGAGAACTAGAAAACTTCTTATTTTTGTAACTTTGCCTACACCTAAGGATTGATGTTGCCCTGTTTTACACAGCAGTGTTTAAAATAAATGTCTTTTTAAAAGCTGAGGAGAGGGATAAGGGCATTGAAACTGAGGTAAACTTCTGTATTGTATTGGATGAGTAAAATTAAGTTTCAAATAGTTTTGCACAGTGGATTGATTGCTGGAAGCAGAATTACAGCAGTGAAATGTTCAATTAATGGTGTGTGCCTCTGTGGAGCAGAGATTGCAAGAGTTCTCTGAATAGAAGGATATCATACAGAAGTAGAAATGAAGGGTGTAGCTTTGTTCAGTTTCCAAATTGCTAAGTGATACCCCTCCAGTCAATTAGGAAGTAGTCTGTGATTGATGGCTGCTGTTGGAAAACTTACTTTAGTCTTTATTAGACTTCCATACTGTACTTGAACTAAGTCTTATCAGGAGTATTATTCCTTTGTAGTTTGCTACATTTTAGACCTCTTTACAGAGCAGCATCATTCATAAGTCAAGTGCACAATTTAAATGCTTGCACACTCTAAATCAGTGGTCTCTGAAGTGGGGTGTTTGCACAGTGTGATACAGGAAGAAAATATCAGAAACACTGGATTTACTACTACATCATTGTAGCTTGTCCAAGTCCAGAGGACTTCCAAGATCAATCAGCTTTCAGGACAGGTTTCACTGCAGGTTCCCCCCATCTAACTATGCTTGGAGCACCATCTCTTGCTGCAGATCTGCATGTCAAAAGACTCTTAACAGATACACAAGCAACCTCTCCCCTGCAAACATCCCATGCCCCAGTCTTAGAAAGATGTACTTGCTTCCAGGTAATTCACTGATTTAGTACATCTATTTTTAAATTCAGAGATAATTAAATCTCTCCTAACGCACTCAATCTCTGAACTGGACATTTAATTAAAAAACATACTTTTCTAATCTACTCTTCTCAACATAAACACATTCTAGAGCTTCTTCACTGTAACGTGTCTCTAATGACTGCCAACAGTTAACTTTTTTATTCTCTTAATAGCACATATTTGTCTGGCAAATCTAAAATACTACCTATTACCTAAAATATTACCTAAAATACTTCACTAACTTCTCTTCACATACAACTGTGAAAACTTTTCTGTGCAAATACAGTGGAGACATTTAAAACTCGTGTTAATCTGTTTTTAATAAGCACAAGTTTTGCCCCTGAAACTGGAAGGGTACAAACAATTCTATACACAGGTTACAGTATTGTACCTTCAATCATTTCCATCCCACTCGGAGGTTTACAGTGTCCAGCGTGGCTCACAACCCAGACGGGATACTGCTGGTTCAGTCCACAATAAAGGGCCTGTATAAAGGTCCTGTAATAACCTGCCAGTCCAGGGTTACCTGCCAAAAAACAAAACATACAAGCACAGTCAATAATAACCTTTCAACAGCAAGCAATCTGCTTCAAAACAAACTAAACAGCATTACACAGCAATTTGTTAATTTATTTTCTCTAGTACATTTCCAGTTTTTATTTCCTCAATGTTATGGGCTATGCTATTCAACTTGTTTAATTCCACTGACCAATGGCACTCATGGGAAACATTTTACAGAATTACTTCGAAATTGCAAAACCTAAAATTGAAGTCGAACACAAGCGAAAACATCTTTTTCCGTCAGCGGTCAACCAGCTTGCTTATCTATCCCATCCAGTCACAGGAATGTGAAATTAAAACATCACAAAGTGTACAGCATGTATCACGTGATCCCAATGCCTGCTCTCCAAATATCTCAGTTTTGCCACTTCAAAATAGGTATGTGGCATTGTTAGTATACAAAAAGGCTGTCCTGACCCTAAAAGAAAGGATGATTTTATCTTCAACACATTGGACCAAATAAATATTTTCCTGCTTGCAACTTCATTTTCTCTCTGTCCCTTTCTACACCAGTGGAGAAGCGCTTTCCTTTTCAACTCCTGTGGTCTAGAACCATGGGATAATCTGTCCTCCCTCCTGGTGTCCCAGCAGCTTCTGAGGCCTTCTCATAAAAGGCTGGTGTCTGAATGGACATGATTGCCCTGGGAATTCAGACCACCCTACTCTAAAATCCACTGTTAAACATGGAAAATATCAACAGTCATATACCATTGCTGAAGTGGAAACTGAAATACTGTCCCAAAGATGAAAGTATATATATGAAAGGAATCTCTGGATTGACAAACAAAACTCTATACTTTGCTCCTCCTTTTTTCTTTCTCTGTTGGATATCACTAGTGGATAAATTGGAGAGGAAATCCATATGAAGATGAAGCAGAACTTTCCTAATTTCCATATGATGCATAAAAAATTTCACACAGATACCAGAACATAAAATTCCTATTTATTTATTTATTTATTGATTTTCCAGAGTAGTTACACTGATTTTTTTATTATTGTTTAGACGACAGCAAAGCTAACCATCATGGTTGGGATTGCTCAGTTATGTGCCTTTCAACTCCCACATCAGGCAATTCTTAGTGTGGTTATCGTCAACAGCAAAAGGCAGCACGAGCAGTATTGTGTAAATGGCTGTCATTTTTTAAGACAAAGATATGCCAAAATAACACCTGTGTATTACAAAACAAAAAAGCCTTCATTCAAATTCTGTCAACTTCTCTATATCAGCCTGATTGTAATAACAGAGGCTGAGCTGTGTAAGTATTGACAGTGACAGAGAAGAAGAATTAGACCTATAATCAAATTAGTACCAGTGAAAACGGTGCATGGAAATAAAAACAAAAACTTTTTCTCCTTCAGTAGCGGGTATTTTCATATTTTCTTGTTTTACTTCCACCCTTTTGGTCTTCAGGTAGCACACAGTAAGTTCATTGCTGTCCCAAGAGGTTCCCTGAGCCCAGTGCCACCGAGGCACCCACAGCCACCCAGAGCAGAACCACGTGCATGGGAGGTGCACAGCTCACCTTGGGATGATGCATGAGCACAGGAAGGGAGCCTTTCCCTCTAGGTAATGTATCTCACACACTTCACCCCTCACTTACATTTAGTGTCTCTGGGGGGTTTTAAATCTTAATAAAACTAGTGATCTTAGAAAAACATTATTTTTACTGGAGTACACAGATGTGGGGGGAAAAAACCCCAAACCCAAAACATCACTATCAGTTATTATGTATTTCTAAGCATCTCTTAGTAAGCTTGCCATTAAAGGAGACTTTAAAAAAAGAAACTGTTGTTTTGTAAAAACTCCAGAACACAACCAAATTTGTGCAAGTTGATTTCCAGGAAAACAATTCAAAATTCACAAGACTCACACATCCATACAGTTGCATCATGCTTTCATCCATCAA